>NC_050573.1:144345573-144995260 GCF_011100635.1 Trichosurus vulpecula
AAGTTGGCTCCAGGACACCGCTGCTCAGAACCCCTGAAAATTTATTTTGTGCTGGTGGATGCATTCTATTTGCTGTCAGTCACCACCAGAAACCCTTTGTCTAGGTGATGGGCCAGCAGTCAAGTTGCAGAGACTGCCCCATGGGCACTGAGCCTTGGCATCGAGCTCATTTGCTAGCTCCCCAGGAGTAAGCAAATGCCAATTTGCCCTCCCATTGGCACTGGGATTTGCTTCTCCTGACCGGGTGTTGCCTCTCGGCTGCTGATAGTGCTTCCACTGGGCACTAGAGATCAGACCCTTTCAAGTGTTTCTTCTGGGCTCACTACTGAGTACTTTTTCTTGCAAAAAGAGGAAAAGTCCTACAGCCGTTTGTGGTAAGTGAATGTATAAATTGGTGAGGCATTTGCTGTTTCATTAACAACTATGTGGGATTAGCGGGGACAGGGGTTGGTGGTGTTCTGTGGATATATGTTCATACAAACATGATTTTGTGTATTTTGAAAATGATTCCAGATTACAGACTAATGTGTTTGAGTGTTTTCCCTTTGAATGCTGGGTCAATGTCATTGAGTAATCAGGGATGACATAAAGAGTGTAATGAAAAGCCACTTAATTGAGTTAGGAATTGATGAGGCAGTCTTGGGGGCTGAGGGGGGGTTCATCCCCAGCTTTACTAGGAGCTTTTCAGAAGGCTGAGAATCCTTGAGACCTTCATGAAACAATTGAGTCAATCTCCTCTCTTTCTTCTAGAATGCCCAGATATAAAATAGCATGTATAGAGTACTGATATTTACTTAGTAATTTAAGGTTTTTTGAAGCATTTTTATATATTATCTCATTTGATCCTCACAGAAGTCCTGGAAGGTAAGTACTATTATCCAATTTTACAGATGGGAAAACTGAAGTTAACAACCCAGGATCCCATGATTAGGAAGTATCTGAGAAAGGTTTGGAAGTCACGTCTTCCTAACTACAAGTAAGGCAGCTAGGTGACCCTCAGATGCTAGTTACTAGCTATGTGACCCTGGGCAAGGGCACCGTACTTCTCTCTATCTCAGTCTCCTCAACTTTAAAAATGGGGATAAGCATGGGAAATATATATACATATACACACACACACACATACCTAATCTCAGGATTGTTGTGAAAATCAAATGAGATAATATTTGTAAACACAGTGTGTGGCACATAGTAGGTGCTTCATAAATGTTATTCCCCCTTCCAGTTCTGGACCCTCTATCCACTACACTACCTTGTGGGTTATTGAACTCTGCAATGTTTAGATTATAACAGGAAAGTTGAAATAAGAATAAGAGAATTGATAGCCAGTAAGATTTAATCATGGTAGAGCTCGCACATTTCTCACTTGGCTCCCCGGTCAGACAGGATGTATCTGGATTTATTGCCAATTGTAAACAAGGAGGAGTAGCTTTATATTGGACCTGGTGAAGATCCTGCTGGCATGGATTTGGCAATCAGCAAACAGTCTTATCTGCCAGAGAATGAGCCCCTGTGAAACCTCCTTAAGGTCAGATGCTTATCATAAGAGCACAGATTTCTTTTTTTTCTTGGTATTTGTTCTGCCCCACGTTCTTCTCTCCTCCTCAGGGAAGAGGACAGATCTCTTGGTGGCTAATAGGTCTCATGTCTGGGACCGAAGTGGAACTGAAGTCTTTAAGTATCACCTTGAAGGGGCATTGGCTTCACTTGGAAAAGATTTCATCTTGGAATTTAGTTGCTGGTCTGTGACAGAAACTTTTTATTTAATGGATTCCCTTGACTTTGAAAAAGCTCATTTCTCAATCTGTGTGTTTGGGAAGTATCAGGGCTTATAGATAGTGCTGGAGAAAGGTTCTGGAGTGATTAGCAATGACCTGTGGAGAAGGGGAGGAGAATAGAGGAAAGGTATAGAGAGGGAGGGTCCTAGGATACCGGGGAGAGGTGGTTGATGAGAAGATGGCGGGAAGATGAAATGGTGGAGACACAAGTTATGCCATTTTAGAGCTAAATCTAGGCTTCCATGAATCTCTCTTCCAATGAAGTAGCTACTAATTTTAAAAAATCATATCATTTGTTTTTACATAAATTACAGTCCCAATATGCCACTTCCTTTAGCCCTTTCCAAAAAATCATCCTTTATAATAAAGGATTTAAAAGAGAAAAAACACTTTAGCAAAACAAACTCATTGGAAAAAAAATCTGACATTAAATGCAGCTGGGTAGTGCAGTGGGTAGAGTTCTGGGCCTAGAATCAGGGATGCCTGACTTCAAATCCAGCCTCAGACACTAACTTTGTGATCCTGGGCAAAGTCACGTAACCCCGTTTGCCTCAGTTTCCTCATCTGTACAATGAACTGGAGAAGGACAAGGCAAACCACTCCAGTATCTTTGTCAAGAAAACTCCAAATGATGTCACAAAAAGTCTGAAATGACAACAACAACCTACACCCGTATTACTTTTACCAAGGAGCAAGGGGAGATGTGGCTGCTAAAGAGGCTAGTAGAGAGGGCTTTATTGAAAAAGTTCGGAAATTTATTTGAATGAGTTAAGTGGAACTCCTGGAAGAAAGCCAAACAGGCTGTACTTTTGTTTGTTGATGTCCTTTGGAAGACACCTCTGGTCCCCTTTTTCAAGGTGATGACTGTCATGAATGTGGAATAGAATCCTCCTGGGTTTTTGCCTACTATAATGCATCAGCATTGTAGAAATTTGAAAGCATCTTGTCAGTGGCTATTTAACAAATGTCTGTAGTAAAATGATTAATTAGTTATGAATCAGTCCATTGCAATATTATTGAGCATCTGCTCTGTGCAAGGCCTGTGATTTCACTGGTACACTGAACTCCCAGTGAGGAAATATCCTCTATCATTGCAGATTGAATCCTTCCTTGTTTGAAACACAAAATTAAGAGAATTTCCTGAAGCACTGAGAAGGGGAATCACATGACCAGAGTCATGTAGCCACTAGGTCAGGAGTGGGACTTGAGCTCAGATCTTCATGACTCCAAGGCCAGCTGTCTATCCACCATGCCACAATTGCCTCCCAGGCACCTCACTGGGCACTTTGGGGGAATATAAATTATACAAGATGATCTTTGCTTCCAGCCAGAGAAAGCTAGGCAGACCTCTTATCATCCAGGAATCCCATCTGTCTAGAAGCCTTATTACTTTCATCAACACAAGTCACAGAACACCTGGGCCAGTTGTGAGTCATTGTACCTTTTGGAAGATGAGCATTCTGGCATGAAGAACCTTGGGGCCAGATAACTGGTCAAGCTTCTGTTGCCAACATTCCACTTCTGTCTACCACCAATCATCTCAATTTCTCAATCTTTTGTCTTTTAGATTCACTGCCTTTTAATATGTGTGTGTGTGTGTGTGTGTGTGTTATTTTCCCCCCAATTACATGGTAAAACAATTTTTCAACATTCGTTTTTTTGTAAGTTTTGAATTCCAAATTCTATCCTTCCCTCTGTCCTTCTGTCCCCTCCTCCTCCCTGAGACCGTAAGCAGTCAGAGAGAGGTTAGATATATGCGAATAAAAGAAAAAGAATGAAGGAAAGAAGGTGAAAATAGCATGCTTCAGTCTGTATTAAAACAATCTCTGTTCTTTCTCTGGAGGGTGATAGCATGCTTCATCATGAGTCCTTTGGGATTGTCTTGGATCATTGTGTTACTGAGAATAGCTAAGTCATTCCCAGTTCTTTATCATACAATATTGCTATTACTGTGTACAATGTTCTACTGGTTCTGCTCACTTCACTTTGCATCAGTTCATGTAAGTTTCTCTAGGTTTTTCTAAAATCGTCTTGCCTGTCATCTCTTATGGCATAATAAAATTCTATTACAAGCGTATATCACAGCTTGTTTAGCCATTCTCCAATTTATGAGCATCCTCTTGATTTCCAATTCTTAGCCTTCACAAAAAAGCTGCTATAAATATTTTTGTACAAATACTCCTTTTCCCCTTTTTTATGTCTTGGGATATAGACCTAGCAGAGGTTTACTGACTTAAAAAAGGCTTGTTACCCCAATGACCTCCATCTGAACCCTTATCCCTATTAAAGACAAACCTTACTCTCTCCTCAATCCTACTCCAACCTAGTTCCCCCATCGTCTATCCCATTTCATGCTGCCCTTTGGAACTCTATCTTTTAGCAAACTCACATCCCTGAACTTTTCCTCAAACATTCTTCTTCCTCCTTGCTTTTACTGAACAGGGTTTCTCCTGAGGATATCATATCCCTTGTAACACTCTCCATTCAAGTCTCTTCCTTCTCCAACTCTTTTAACTCAAAGGTATCAAACACTCAGCCCACAGCAGCCTATGGCCCACAACACTCCAGAGTACTACCCCAACCAGATGATAATGTAATTGGGAAATATTTAACAAGATAAATAAAAATATGATAAATCATTTTAAAACAAAGTCAATATGCAGTATTCAAGGATCCTTATGTACAGATTAGTGGCCTCTATTGCTATTTGAGTTTATGCCTTCAGAAGAAACATACTCATATTTCTTGCTTTCTACTACTATTCCCAGATCATTCCTTGACCACCACTTCTCATTCTTTCCTTCTAATTCCATGCAATCCATTTATACCATTCAATCCCCATCCTCTTTGTCATTATCTACCAGCTTACTAACTTTCTGCCCTAAAAATACAATGGAAAGATTTCTGGACTTAGAGTCAAGAGAGACCTGTGTTCCCAGGACTGTTATTATTCTTCATTGGTTTTAGCACTTGGCTGATGGTTTTCTTTTCTACCTTACCCCCAGCCTCTATCCCTAGAGTCTTCAGAATCCATGTTGAAAACCATTCTAAGACCGTGATCCTAAAATTTATCTACCTGTTAAACTCAAGTGACTTGCTTTTCTAGTTCAGTAATACATGGACACAACTTAGAGCTTGCTGTTCTATGGGGCGGCGTCAGAGATCCTGAGCTTTGATGTTCCATGCTCTGATTGCAGCCTCCTGGCCTCTGCCTCAGCCTTGATCCCATGATCCAACCACTTTGAGGACTTGGTAGAATTCTAGAAATTCAAGTGGGAAGAAGCCATCTGTGTATTCCAGTCCAGTCACTGGCCTACTTGGCAGTTGCTCAGAGATGATATTATACCTCTTAATCTCCATGCCTTTTCGCTAGCTGTTACCCATGGCCAGAATACTCTGCCCTTTAACCTCTGCCTCCTGGCTTCTTTCCCCTCCATCAAAACTCCCACTGGAGATTTTCCAGCTGTCCCCTGCCCCCTGCTATTCCAGCTTAACAAACATGGTGACCTTAGTGTAAATGACAATAGATGTTGGTGTGGCCTTCTTGGGTCTGAGGATTTGGGAAACCATCCAGACCAGAACCTATTCCTGAGGGGCATTCAAAAGCACAACCACCCCATGACCCCATTAGGAGTCATGCAAGTAGGAGTACAGGTTTGAACTGCAAGTATTTTGGTTCCATTACTTAGTACCCTACTCCTCACACCCCACCCAACCCACCCCCCATCAGGGTGAGAGGGCTGGTCATTAAAACAACATATCTTGACATTTACTAGCTGTGTGACCCTAGGCAAGTCACTTAATCCCAATTGCTTGCCTCAAAAACAAACAAACAAAAAAAAACAAAAACAACATGCCTTCTCTCTGAGATAGCATTCCATTTGTTTTGCATATATCTATTTTTATGTGCCTAGTTCTTTACAGGTTATCCCTCCCCATTGTATGTGGGCTCTTTGAGAGCAGGGACTGTATTTTTGCCTTTCATTTTATCCCTAGTGCTCATCCCAGTGCCTGGCACATAGTAGGTACTTAATAAATGGTCATTATTAGCTGACTAACCTCAAGGTTTGTCTATAATAATGATGATTATATAAGTGTTATTTACCTAATAACATGTATTGAATAAACGAATGAAATGCTTTGACTCTGGTATAAATTGTATTAGACCTGAAAGAGCTCATGGCCGGCAGAGATTAAGACCTTGTTTGCTTATCAAAAGTGTCACTTTCTCAATTCCAAGCATGTGGGATATGATCACTGCTGGGCTCTCTTTACCACTGTGAGTGTTCCCTTGAGCTGTTGAAAAGGTTGGGAATGCATGCTAAAGAGTACTGTCCATCTTCAGAGGGAGAACTGATCAACCCTGAGTGCAGACCGAAGCATACTTTTTTCAATTTATTTATTTTTCTCCTTTTTTGTCTGTTTTATTATACAGCATGGCTAATATGGAAATATATGTAGAATTGATCTCAGATTGCTTGCCTTCTCAAGGAAGGAGGAAGGGCAGGAGGGAAGGAGAGGATCTGGAACTCAAAAATTTTTAAAAAGAATATTAAAAAATATTTACACGTAATTTATTTAATGAAATAAATAAACATACGTTGGGAAAAAAATTTGGGAATAGCCTTGTGATGTGGTTAACTCAAGACAGTATGGTGTTGGAAGAGTCCACCAATGAAGGAAGAGAAGGACTTGACCTTAAGGCTTAAAGTCTTGATTAACTTTTCAAGCTTTTCTAGTTTTATTTCAAATCTCTGAGACCTGCTGCTTCAAATCAGAGCCATGGATTTTGCATTTTGCTTGATAGTGTCTGTTACCATGACAACAATCTTCAGAAAATTCTATTTCTTTTTACAATTGTTAATAGGAATAAAGGAGCCAGAGGTATAATTACTGCATTCCTATTCAATTGCATTCAATTGCAGCTAGCAGTCACATTTTTTTTCCACAGAGAGAAAAGATATATATGTATATTTTTTAAACTGGGTATTACTTTTCTAGTTAGGATTATTTGAGAGGATTAAGAAAATCTGCTTAGTCCAGAAAGCAGTGGGGATAAAATTCACATATAATGGATATATTGGATTAGAAATCTGAGTTTATTTTTAATATTTAGTGACCAGAAATGTCATAACTGTATTTCAAGTAACCATAGGAAAAAATGCTATCGTTCGGTGCAATAATTTTCAAAGAGAGACTTAGAGGATTTCTAGTCTAGTGTGCTAAAAACCGTGAGAACCGTAACATTTGTGGTCGTAAATCATACACTGAAAATAAGGGAAAGAATTGTTTGGTACAAACCCCAGAGGTGAGAGGGCTCGAGTGGCCTTTGAAAATAGGACTTTTGATTGAAGCTTCTTTTCCTCTGGGGCATGGAGTCCCTGGGAACAAGCAGAAACAATCACTGTGTCAATTATTTTCTAAGTGGGACTATTGTAATATGCTCTATTTACTGGGTTTCAACCACAGCATTGTTTCATTTGCTTTTATCTGTTATCCTTTTCTGCGATAAGTCATAGCTGAGTGAGTGTGCACGAATGAGTGCCATATGTAAGCAGGGCTGCCCAAGGCACATACATGCATTAAGAGGAGAGAGTTCCATTCAGGTGCTCTGCTTCTTCCTGCGGGGACTTCATTATGATAGGAAGGTGGGGGGGGGGGGGATGGAGAATGGCCCCATAGGCATTTCTGGGAAAGGATCTGATTCTGATGAGAGAGTTTGGAAGACTTTTATGAAGTGATGAGGAGTGAAGAGAGCAGGTTCTCTGGACTGTAATCTCAGTGGTTACCCTGATAGACGTGAGAACACTAAGAAGGCAGCAGAGCTCAGATTAATTGTGATGACCAACTTGGTCTTGGTGAAAAGATGATGAAACATACCTACTTTCTTTCTAGGGTGGGGTAGGTAAGTGAGGGACACAGGTGTGCCGTACACTTTCAGACACAACAATTTCTGTTGCTTTTATAATAATCATTACAGCTTACATTTACATAGTGCTTGCTATGTGCCAGGCACTGTGCTGTGCACTTTAGTATCTCATTTGAATCTCACCACAACCCTTTGAGGTAGCTACTATTATTATCCCCATTTTATAGATGAGGAAACTGAGGCAAACAGGGTTAAGTGACTTGTCCAGGGTCACACAGCTAGCATGTGTCAGAGGCCAGATTTGAACTCAGGAAGATGAGTCCTGATTCCAAGTCCAGTGCTCTATCCACTGTGCCGCCTAGCTGCCCCTCATAATTATTATCTCATTTGAATCTCATAACCTTTGAGGTAGCTGCTGTTACTGTTTCTATTTTAAGTGACTTGCCCAGGGTTACACAACTGGATTTGAACTGAGGTCACTCCAGGGGGGGGGATGCTTTATCCACTTCACCACCTAGCTGCAGGTCTATTTAACTGGTTTTCCTTGTTACACAGGAAGGTTCAGCATGTGTGTGTGTGTGTGTGTGTGTGTGTGTGTGTGTGTATTTGCATGCACACACACGCGCAGCTATAAGACATTCTAAACTATTTTACTGATGTCTTTTGTCTTCAATAAAACTATTTTAAAAGGTCAAGTTAGCTCCAGATGTTATGCACTTTCCCATCTAGTGAAATCCTGTGTGCAAACAAAGAAGCCTCCCTGGGGGAGACCTGTCAGTAGATTAGGACTCAATCAGTTGCCTCTGATTCTGGTCTAAATAGATCCTAAAGAGAGAAGCATTGCTTTCCTATCTGTGAGAAGACAAAGTGAGGCATCTCTGTACTCCCACAGCATCAAATCTTATTGAGAAAAGCCCTGATGGAGACTTTTGGTGGGTCTCTCAGCTAGAAATTCTTCTCCATTTGTATATATTGTGAGGCAATGCTACTCAGCTGCTATGGCAGTGAGGGAATCTCATAAAGGAAAGATTGAAAGTGAGGTTGCCTCAGAGTAGAAATAACCCAAGAAGGTCAAAGAAATCACTCCATTTAGGCACGTGCCGCCCTGTATTTCTTCCACTTATTCTGGATCTTAGAAAGGCTTTATTGAACTCACTCTCTCTCTCTCTCTCTCTCTCTCTCTCTCTCTTTCTTTGTCTCTCTGTCTCTTCCTCCATCTGTGTCTCTCTCTGTCTCTGTCACACACACACACACACACACACACACACACACACACACACGATTGTGACAGCACCACTCCCACTCCCACCCCCTATTTTTTTTTAAGCAGGCAGTCAACATCTGTGTGAAGGTAGACTTTGGGCATGACTATGAGTTTTCTAGGGAGTCTCTGCTGTCCTTGGTACCGATGCTCTCAGAGGCACTAGTGAGACTTTATTTAGAAGCAGAATGGAATCAGTTATGAAGTGTAAATTGTTTCTAAAGAGAAAGCCCAATGACCTCATTTCCAGGGTAATTTAATTATCATTAAGGGTTCTCTTTAATCAGCCGTAAAGACTTGAGTACCAGACCTGAGTATTTGAGAGCAATGAAACTGGCATGGAATGTTTTTGTTTTAATTTGTTTTTATTGAAAAGGTTTAGGTAAAAGTAAACGAGAGTTTATGAGGGTCTTTCAGTGAGGAAAAAGGGGAGTTGTTCCTTGCCTAGTGTTTCAGTAGTTGTTAAGAAGTCAGTATACAATCACACTGAAACATGATGCACTCTCTCTCTCTCTCTCTCTCTCTCTCTCTCTCTCTCTCTCTCTCACACACACACACACACACACACACACACACACACAAAGCAGGGGGAACAAAGTACACTTCTATATTATATAAAGACAAAGTGTGCATCCAGGCAGAATCTTCAGAAGCATCTGCCCATCCTAGAGAGAAGATAGTCGGATCCCTCCAAGGATATTTCATTAATACTATTCCCATTCCTACTACTCAGGGTCCATTTGGCCTTCTGTCTTTATCTCATCACATTGCTTTTGCATACTCATATCTTAGATAAAGCCTTAGAGTATTAGAAGTTCATTTCAGGAGCCTTGCTTCAAGATAGCTACCCCCCAAGCAACATGAAATTCAACTCTTGTCTACTAGGACATTTTTCTGAACTAGTTACAGTTATGGTCAGTAGAAACACAGTAGGTGCTTAATACATGTTGATTAATTAATCTAAGAGGACAATGCTTGGGTCAAGTGATTAGTGCCAAAGACTTTTTGTTTTGTTGTGTAGTTAATGAACAGCTTTATCCTATTATTGCTTTAGAATCTTCCATCTATTGAGCATTGAATTTGGTGTCAAAGGATCTGGATTCAAATCCTGACTCTGCCACTTACCATGTGTGTGACCTTGAGTAAGTCACTTGCCCACTCTTTTTTCCTCCTCTATAAAATGAGAGTACTCAATTAGATGACATTTAAGGTCACCGATTGCTCTAAATCTTGTGATGTGATCCTCAAATCTCTTTTCAAATTCTCAATAGTCAATAAACATTTATTAACTATCAATAATCAATAAACATTTATTAAGTACCTACTATATGCCAGGCACTGTGCTAAGTGCTGGGGATACAAATAAGAGAAAAGAAAGATTCCTTGCCCTCAAGAAGCTTACAATCTAATGGGGAAAAACAATACACAAAAAGGGAGAACCAAAGGCAACCTAGTTGTCAACATGATATTTTCTGAGTCAGACCAAGCAGAGTGGCTGATGGGAAATGAGGAATTGGAAATTCTGAACCTTTTACGGAGGCTGTGGGATTTTTTTGCTCCATCCCCTAGACCTCCAATCAGAGGGGAGAAGCACTGAAGCAATCTCCATGATGATGAAATTCCTAATGATAAGCTTATCCTGGGAAAATCTTCAGAGCAGTTGGTGGGAAATGAAGAGTTCCAAAGAGCATAATCCATGGAAATTTATTTAAGGAGACTTTCTGACAACTGATCTTTAAATACAGATGTTCTCTAATTCAGGTTTCTCCTAATAGCCTTGTTGTTGTTGTTGTGTTTGTCCTTTGTTCTCAAAGAGGACCATGACATCAGGGAAATGATGCCATGACTTGTAGTTGACTTTGATTTGAGTGAGGGTCACCAGCCTCATTTTCTCCTCCAGAGCTATCTGGGTCCAGTGGCCAGATATTCATCAGGACAACTGGGGATGACCCAGGATGCAATGGGAGACCCTGTCCCTTTTGGGCTAAGGCCTTTTCATGTACTCACAGTGAGGTGATGCCCATTCAGTGAATAGGCCATCCCTTGAGTCACTTCTCAAAGATAGCCTTATAGATTTCATTTCTGTAGCACATCTCTATTACCAATAGCTACAGCACTTCTGGACTTCTTTGGTCTCCATCATTCCATCCCCTACCTTTCAGCATTTTTGTGTTATCTCCCCTCCCCCATTAGATTGGAAGCTCCTGGAGTATTTTTATTTGTGTCCCCAGCACTTAGCACAGTGTCTGGCACACAGCAGATGCTCAGTAAATGCTTATTGACTGATGGACTTTAATATTTTCAAGCTCTTCCCTTCTGCTGTGAGGAAGGTAGGACATATATTATTATTTATCCCCATTTATAGATAAGAAAACTGCAATTCAAAGAAGCTGGATAACTCTCTAAAGGACACAGAACTAATAAGTGTCAAAGCTGGGATTCGAAACCAGGTCTCCTGACTCTAAGGCTTCTCTTCTCCAAACTATACCATTCTATCTTTAGGTATAGCTTTGATTAGAGATACCAATTTTCATTTACACATCACTAGGCTCATTATCTCAATTTATCCACAGAAGAACCCTATGAAGTAAGCAATAAGTCTCATCCTGCCCATTTTATTGATGAGAAAATTGAGACTTAGAAAAGTTAAGGGACCTATACAAGGCTACACAGGGAATAAGGAGTAGGGCCAGCTTTCGAGCCTAGGTCTTTAGACTACAGTTCAAGGACTCTACTACCCAGCAACAGCTCTCAGAGATGGTGGCATTGGCATGTACTGGGTGTACTTCTTGTCTTAGTAGTTTGCTCCAAATCTGCCACTCAGTGTAGGGGTATACAGTGCACCCAGACTTAGGCATACTGCTTGTCAGATGCACTTTCCCCAAAGCCCAACTAGGAAATGAGGAGGGGTCATTACAGGACCAAGTCAGAAATCAGTAAGATTAATTCAGAATCTATTTCAGATGTAACATTTACGGGGTGGGGGGTGGAGAGAAACAGGAAAGAGTGGCAGAGAATTAATTCTGAATGATCATAACCGGACAGCAAGAGAGTAAGTGGATCTCATATCTCTTTGTTTAACCTACAGAAAACCTGTGCCAGAAGGTTCCCCTGTATTCATTAGTGGTCTAAATGGGAGAGAGGGAGCTCCAAGGCATGGCCCATTAGTGACCCATTTTTGGTAGATTAAAAGAGAACCAAAGAGAAGTAGGGGGTCAGAAAGGTCCTTTTTTACTCCCCAAAGACCATGACTGAGCAGCAAGGATGAGTATCTGGATGTGGCCAAAGCTCAGAATCTGCCTTTGTGTTTTATTCCTTAACTTGGTGTATTATGGAGGTGTGGATGTTGGTGTCTATACACACAAAGTGTCATTGACTAATATGCCCTTCAGTCATGAAAACAACACATTAACATATTGTTGGTGTCCAACATGCAGGAGTTTATTTTAGGTGTCTTTTTCTTATAAAACAAAGATTCTTGGGGGCAGCTAGGTGGTGCAGTGAGTAGAGCACCAGCCCTAGAATCAAGAGGACCTGAGTTCAAATCCAGCCTCAGACACTTAACACATTTACTAGCTGTGTGACCTTGGGCAAGTCACTTAACCCCAATTGCCCTGCCTTCACCCCTCAAAAAAAAAAAGAAAACAAAGATTCTTAATAGAATCTCTGCCCAAGTGCTTTTAGCTCTCTGATAGTGAGAGCTCACTATAAAGAGATTCATGGATGCTAGCCATTGCAAGATACATCCAAAGCCTTCTCCGGAAGGAGATGACGGCAAGGACCATATCTTACCTAAAAATCCATATCTCTCTAGACAGTGGTCTGCATTCAGTGTTTGGGGTGTTCAGGGAGAATTAGCACCTCTGGTGTGAGGGCTTGCCAAGACCTTTTCAGGGCTGCTTATGCACCTTTGGTATTTACCTGTCACCCAACTCTCACCGGTGGCTCCAGGAAGCTGTAGCATGCACAACAGCCACACCCCAGAAAACCATCTCAGCAGATGGGCTGAACCAGGTTGAGGGCAGCCAATAGGCTTCAAACCCATCAGAGAGTTAGGGGAATATCTACCCCAAGCAAGAAAAGACTTCCCCTGGAGGAATGTGTGGGTAAGAACAGTTTGTTCCAACAGCCATAAAATTGGCTGAAACAGGTGTTATGGCTTGCTTAGAGCTTGGTCAGACATGGAAGACATCAAGGTCACCCACTGCATTTAGCAGAGAAGAAGCCACAATGGTAGGGTTTCCAAAGAATTATATTTAGCCATGAATGGCAGAGGAGGCCTTTAGGCAATGCAGGATTCCAGCAAAATTTCACTTGCATAGTTCTGTTCATAAAGTTGGGACAGAGGCTGTGTTGGTAGAAAGGGAAAGTTGGGATTTTGAATGATCACCCTACCGGTCTGGCACTGAACAGAGACTGAGAGCAAAAGTCAGCAAACTGACACTAGGAATAAGGTGGTGGGACTTCTCGATAGCCACCATAACATATGCATCCATTGAGGAGCAGTGTGGCCTAGCAGATAGCGCCCCAGACTTAGAATCAGGAGGAATTCAAATCCCACTTTGGACCCTTGCTATTTGTGTGACCTTGGATAAGTTTCCTTATTTCTCTATGCCTCAGTTTCTTCATCATGCAATATGCAACATTGTATTCAATGGCCCTCTAAGATCTCTTCCAGGTATAAATTTATCAACCTATGATTAATGAGTGAAATAAGCATTGATTAAGTGGTGACTCTAGGATAGACTGTGCTAGGTACTGGAGCAGGGTTAGGGACTAGACCTCTGTGTTCATTGATATAGGGAGTTCCTAATGAGGTAAGTCCCTTTACAATGCAAACTGGTGCCTAATCTGCACCTTAAAGTCTTGGAGAGTTGGCCTGTAGCACTGGCATAGGCTTTAAGAAGCTTGAATTCTACTAGAAGTGGGGTGGAGAGGGCAGGCAAAATGTGTCCTAAGAAGTAAACACAAAACTCACATCAAGTAATTTTTGTGTGTCTTAACCACTGGGATGAGTTTGGAAGGTAACGTTTGAGCCAAGCCTTAAGGGGAAACCAGGGATTCCAAGAGTCAAAAGTGGAAGGGCATGCATTCCAAGCACTGTGTGGGGTCAGCCGAGGCCCAGGGCAGGAGATGGATTGTCACCCACAAAGGATCCAAACCAGGCCAGTTCTGCTGGAATAGTGCACGAGGGGAAGTCTGGAAGAAAAGAACAGATGATGGCAAGGAGCTGTGCTAATCAAGGGTTTATACAAAGACAATTGATTCCAGGCAGGCTCAAGAGATCTCCTCCCCACTTAGAAATATAAACCAAATAAGGAAACAGATACAGCAGATGTAGCATCTGATAATCATGTACATGTCAAATCTGTCCCCATTTCCCTTGATAGGAACATAGTTCCAAAGACCACAGACAGGGCACAAAACAGGCTATGATGCTAAATGACCACAATCGCTGGGGAAGGGGTCTAAAAGGGGAAGCCCAGAGGGTGGGGCTTATCCTCACTTACCTCCTTTACAATGACTTTAAAGGGAAAAGTAAACACTAGCCAGATGAAAATAACAGACGGCCTGAGTTGGAGGGGAAGGACAAACAAAGATCATTGGAAAGAAGAGGCCAGAGAATTGAGGGACCAATGGATGGCCAGTTGGAGGCAGTGAGTTCTAAGGTTCATGTCATTGACCAGTCAAGGACTACCACCATGGCCAGCTCCATGCTGCCAACATTGCTCTGTGTTCCCTCCTTCCTATCACTTCCTTTCCCAAAGGAACTCAGAATCTGCTCTTTGACTGTCTAGTCTCTCTTCTCATCCCAGATTTCCCAATACTTGGGACTACCCTACCAGACTGAACATCTTCCTGAGACCTTCTGTATCCAAATTTAACTCTTATATCCATTTGGTAGGGACCCAGCTCTCTGCTAGGTGGCATAGTGGATAGGATGCTAGACTTGGGAACATGAAAACCTGAGTTCAAATCTTGCCTCAGACACTTACTAGATGTATGACCTTGAGCAAATCACTTAACTTCTGTCTGTCTCAATTTCCGTATCTTTAATATGGTGATAATAGTAACACCTACTTCATGGAGCTGTTAGGAGGATCAAATGCGGTGATACACCATAAACCTTCCAACACTATATAAGTGCGATCCTAATTATCATCATTACTGGTCAGTCTGATTTAGTCATTTTAGCTAAGGGAATATCTACCTTTTAATTCAGACCTTTAACCCAAACATAAGGGAATAGGAGAATTTCAGGATTCTAAATGGCCAATGGAGAAGAGATTTGGGGAGAGGGAACTTCAACTGGTACAACTCCAATCATTCCCACTTTTTTGTTGTCATTCGGTTGTTTTCAGTCACCCCATTTGGGTTTTTCTTGGCAAGGATACTGGAATGGTTTGCCATTTCCTTCTCCGGCTCATTTGACAGATGAAGAAACTGAGGCAAACAGGACTAAGTGACTTGCCCAGGGTCCCAAATCTAGCAAGTGTCTGACACCAGATTTGAACCCACTTTGCCTCAGTTTCATCATGTGTAAAATGAGCTGGAGAAGGAAATGGCAAACCATTCCAGTATCTTTGCCAGGAAAACGAAAAGAGTCAGGAGGGAATTCCTACTCATCCTTTAAGGTCCAGGTCAAGGTTCATGAACCTCTCTCATCCAACATTTATTTATTCATTTAACCAACCAAAATATGCTAATTTAGCTCATAATTATAGCCCAGATTGAACTCTCTGGCCTCTGACCTAAATAAATTTTTAAACCTCATTTATATAGGAGAGGGAGGGAAAGATAACAGTCTCTTACCCTCAAATTTTTACCCTACTAATAATAGTAATAATAAAGTAGTAGCTAGCATTTATACATCCTTGGAGGTTTGCATACTCCTTTGCAAATATTAACCAGTGAATAAACATGTATTAAGCACCTAATATGTTCCAAGCATGGTGCAGAAATCTGGGGAATACAAAGAAAGACAAAAGACAGTCCCTGCTCTCATAGAGCTCACGATCTAATGAGAGGAAGAACATGCAACAACTCTGTATAAACAAGTTATAGACAAGATAAATTGGAGGTAATCAACAGAGAGAAGGCAGTAGCATTAAGGATTATCAGGAAAGCTTCCTGTAGAAGGAGGGATTTTAGCTGGGACTTGAAGGAAGCCAGGAGGCTGAGATGAGGAGATAAATCTCATTTTATCCTCCCAATAACTCTGTGAGTTACATAGATGCTATTAATTATCCCTATTTTATACATGAGGAAACTGAGGCAGACAGGTAAAGTAACTTCCCTTGTGTCATACAGGTAGTAAGGGTCTGATTGAAGTATAAGTAGGATTTGAACTCAGGTCCTTGTGTTCTAGCCACTGAGCCATTTGCAAGTAACAGAGCCAAGACTCTACCCTAGGTCTTCCGACTATGTTTAATTCCCTTTTAACTATACTGTGTACACACACACACACACACACACACGTACGTATACACATATATGTATATATATATACACATGCATATATTTATATGTATATATACACACATACATGCACATATACAGATGCATATATGACTGTATATGTAATATATAGAAATAATATATACATATATGTATACACACATGCACACACATGTGTACATATGTGTGTATGTGTGTGTTTTTACCTTATAACTATTTATAGATTCTAGTGGTATGCTGGTACATGTTTTAACAACTGGCTCTCAAAAAAAAAGTGTGCAAGACCCAAACTTAAATTTGGTCTGCATTATTAACATTTTCCTCTTCACTTTCTTAAGTCTAGACAATCAACAAAACAATAAACCAATCCCTGATTTGTAGTGTTTGCTGATTTCAGAGGAAGTTTAAAGAAAGCACACCCAACTTCTCCTCTGTGAGAGGGTTCTTGTAATAAAATAATTAAGTAAAACTAACAATACAATGACCTCATCTGAAATTGCAAGCAACATTCCACTCCTGTAGCCCTGCCCAAATATTAAAATTTTAACAGAAATTTAACAGAAATTTATCTCCTGTTTCTCCCATTCCCTTCCCGATGAGGAAATAAAAACAAATTCCTTGTAACATATATGCTTAGTGAAGCAAAACAAATTAGCATAGGCTGTCTCGTATTGTTATTCAGTGCTTATATGTTTGTTCTTTTGACCAGATTGAGGCAGCTAGAAGGCCAGTATATAAGGAGCTGGGCCTGGAGTCAGAAGACCTGAGTTCAAAGTTGACCTCAGACCCCTGTAGCTGTGTGACCCTGGGTAAGACATTTAATGTTTGTCTGCCTCAATTTCCCCATCTATAAAATAAGGGTGATAATAATACATACACACCTCTCTCCCAGGGTTGTGAGCATAAAATAAGATGATATTTGTAAAGCATTGAACACAGTGCTTGGCATGGAGTAGGCACTTAATAAATGCTTGTTTCCTTCCTTCCAAAAAGGAGCTCCTTGGATCTTAGTACAGTGTAGGGAGTACATAGCTGTTGTTGAGTTGTTGGCTGTTTTCAGTTGTGTCCTACTCTTGGTGACCTCCATTTGGGGTTTTCTTGGCAAAGGTACTAGAGTGATTTGCCATTTCTTTTTCTAGTTCATTTTACAGATGAAGAAACTGAGGCAAACAGGGTTAAGTGACTTGCCCGGAGTCACACAGCTAGTAAGTGTCTGAAGCTAGATTTGAACTCAGGAGGATGAGTCTTCCTGACTGTAGGCCAGAGCACTCTATCCATTGCACCACATTGCTGCCCTGTACCATAGGTACTCAGTAATTACTTGTTTGTTGAATAGGGGGAAAGTAGGAATCTTTTCTTGGTAGAGACATTATCCACCTCTCCCCGTGTTTTCACCCCCTCTGCTCTCACAAATCTGGCTGAACAGCCTCCACCTTTTTTCACCTCCCATATTTCTTTTATTTAGGCTAAGTTTTAAGTGATTTTCTTTTTATGCGCATATTTCAATGCACATTTTTATAGACACAATATGAGGGAGGAGGAAGCATGGGGATTCAATCCACACATTACTGGTTAATTAGTTTAAGATCAATTAAGTGCTAATTTAATATTCAAGTGTGCTTTATGCTTGTAACTAGAGAAGACAGTCTGATGGAAACCACTGAACCATTTTAGAGCTAATACTTTTATTGTTCTCAATGCTTCAGTAATCCCAGTTCTTTAGTTCAGCAAGCATCCCCGTGCAAGGCTCTGTCTGCTAGAAGCTAGGGATGTAGGCACAAGAAAAGCCAACAGTCCCTGCTGCTGCCCTTAGCTTACCGCCTACTGGTGGGGCACAACAGGGACACAGATCCGTAAATGCTGGGTAATTCATTCGATAACAACTAGAGGGTTCCCTTCATAGAGGAAGGAGCTCTTGAATTGTGCCTTAAAGGAAAGATGAAGATCTTGATGGGGGAGGGGAAGAGGGAATGTGTTCTAGCCATGGAGACGGTCTGTGCAAAGGCTTGTAAGTGGAGTGCAAAGTTCGGGGGACACAGACTAGTCCGTTTTGTCTAGAATGAAGAGTGTGTAAAGAGGAGTAATGTGAAGTAAGGCTAGAAAGACCCTGGGGCCTGATTGTGGAGAGATCTAACTGCCAACTTCATGACCTTACAGTTTATCCTGAAGGTAATAAGCAGCCACTGAGGATTTTAGAGTAAGGGAACAACACGGTCAGATCTATGCCTTATGTGTAGTACAATTCTAATTTTGCACTACCCTTCTTCATGTGGAAAATGCAAGTCTTACCAAAACAAAATGACCGATATAAAAGATCTGAGTAATGTTTCTAATGCTTATTTTTTATTCCTTTTGTGAGTTAGAGTCTCCTAGGCTAGAAGTACAGTGGCTATTCAGGGGTCCAATCCCACTGCTAACTGGCATGGAAGTTTTGACCCTCTTTGTTTCTAGCTTGGGGCCCTCTTTAGGCAGCCTGGTGACTCCCCACCCCCAACCCCACTCTCAGAGATTCGCCATATTGGTACCTGACCAGCTTAGAGCCTACTGCGCTCAGAACACCAGAGTTCAAGAAATCCACCAGCCTCAACCACCTCAGTAGTAGGAACTGCAATGGGCAAGGCCGTGCCTGGCTTCTTATGCATTCATATTAAAGTCTTACGTCTTAATTCATTCATAGTGGGAATAACGAAGACAATTGGCAGACTTATCTCCTGTAATCATTTAAATATCTGATGAGTTGGTACGCGTGTGTATGACAAGATAAGTAGATAAGTTATAATTAGATGTTACAAATGTATATTTTCAATTGGGGGTGGAAGTGACAAGCATTTATTAAGCTTTTACTATGTGTCAGCCACTATGTTAAGCTCTTTATAAATATTATCGCATTTGATAATTTATCATATTCTCTAGGAATCAAATTAGTCCCAACCCATTCCATAAAATCAGAATTTTACAGTATAACTAGATGCATATGAGAATATATATATATATAGATAGATGCATACCTAAATATATATGATATGATATAATTTAGGCTAATTTATCCAAGCAAGATAGAATAATGGAAGGAGTTTGGACTAAGGTATCTGGAGACCTAGTTTCTCTTCGGTGCTCTTCAGCTGATTCATCATATGACCTTGGCTTTAGCCACTTTCCATCTTTAAGCTTCAGTTTCTTCGACTATTAAATGAGTATCCTGTAGTTTCCAAACCATTCAACAGTCATGGAAACTGTCTTCCCTATTTTCTAGTAGGCATGAAGCAACCCTTCCCTCTGGTTAGTTCTGTCTGCCTTTCTTCATGACTTATAAAATCTGTGTAACTATCACAGTAACTGTGAAGGGTCCTTACTATTACATGCAACACCCTGTTCTGTTGGTCCTTTTCCTTTGGGACCTCAAAGTTAGCATGACCTATGACCTTTTTTCAGGTCTCAGTGAATCTAAGGGTCCCTGTGTCTGCCCATGTGTGTACTTCTTGGAGTGTGTCTTTGCCTCATTTCTTTGTTCCTCCGGTGAGACCAAATTTCTTTTAAGAGACAAACCCAACAGCCACCTCAAAATCATACCCTCGGTGATTAACATGGTGTCCATTTGATGCTCACAGCTGCTGCTGTTGGCAGGGAAGCCATATCGTTGTGGCAGTGAAAGCCCACGTTGAGGATAATTTACACTCAGTCCAAGGAGCTTATACCAGAGAACTCATACCCTGTCCAGAAAGGGGGCAGAGGCTTACCTGGGCAAGCCTGCTAGATCAACAATCAACAAAATTATGTTGAGATAATTTTTGAACAATACCCTACAAGCCAAAGAGAGGACTCTTATCTACTTAAGAAAATGATTTTTTTTTGAAAAATGCTTATTATTAGGCCTGGGTTCAGATTGTCTCCATGACCTCTAGCAAAGGTCATCACAGGTAGATTATGGCATAAAAGGTGCCAGAGTCGCTTGATTGACTTCAGGCCCAAGAGGATTTGTAATCCCTGCCTCTAGGATAAACTAGAAAACTCCACTAAGTAGGTTTTCCTGGGGGTGGTAGTGAAAAACTGAAGTCATCTCAGGGGAATATCAGTCTATCACAGTGCAAAGCCTGTCAAGTATTTGGTTTTTGAGATGATGATGGTGGTCATACTCTAGTTTTAGACCACTCTAAAGACTTAGAGTAATTTTTCTTCTTTCTAACTTAAGCTGGTACTCTTCATTTGAACCTCTCGGGAAGGTACTCTATAAGAACTGGAGAAAATAGGATTATATCAAAGGTTTCATTTTGTTTTGTTTCATTTCGTTTCATTTCCTCTTCCTCTTCCTCTTCCTCTTCCTCTTCCTCTCCTCTCCTCTTCTCTCCTCTCCTCTCCTTTCCTTTCCTCTCCTTTCTTTCTTTCTTTCTTCCTTTCTTCCTTCCTTCCTTCCTTTCTTTCTTTCTTTCATTCTTTCTTTCATTCTTTTTTTTAAGCATCTCAGCTTTGTTTTCTACATTAATCTCCAATGTGTTGTTTATTGTTTAGATTGTAAGCTGAGGAGAGAAGGGACGGGGCTTTGTTTTATGTTCATCATGTTCTTGGACTAGCATGTTGCCCTGTATGTGTAAAAAGCTCACTAACTGTTGGTATTGAGTGATGAATGAGACCAGTAGAGAAATGTGGGTATGATTGGACGGGGGATGGCGGCAAGTGGAGGGGCAGCCTGGTTCAAGCACTGAATTCAGTCAGGATAGACTAAGTTGAATCCTGTCTCTAACACTTACTAGCTGTGGGGATGGGAAGAGTACTGAGCTCAGGGTCAGGTCAGAAATAATTTGAATCCTTCCTCTGACACTTGGTAGCTTTGTATCTGTGAGCAAGTCACTTAATTTCTCTGAGCCTCAGTTTTCATGTCTGTAAAATAAGGTACGGACTTGTGAGGATAAAATAAAATAGTGTATGTAAAATGCTTTATAAACTGAAATGCACTATTAAAGAACAATAGCTAGCATTTAAACAGCGCATTAAAGTTTGCAAAATGTAAAATATCATGCTTTTCTTCACAAAAACCCTGGGACATAGATATTATCATTATTCCCATTTTACAGATGAAGAAACTGAGGCAGACAACGGTGAAGTGGCTTGCCTGCATTCACACAAGCTTGTAAGTGTTTGAGTATGGATTTGACCTTCCTGACTCTCCGGTCTCGCATGTTAGCCCACCGTACAACCTAACTGCCTCAATTAAATATCAGTGAATTGTCAGCCATTACTCTTAGCAAGTGAAGAGGAACAAAATAGCAGATTTAGAGTGTTGTTGTCAATGTATAAATTCCTCTCTAGGTTTTGTTCATTTCATCCTTCATCAGTTCTTTCAAGTCTTCAAAATTGTTCATTTCTAAAATATTGATTTCATGGTATAAATTGTTTGGATTCTGCTTACTCCGCTCTGTATCAGTTCATACAGGTTTTTCTACATCTCTTCAAAGTCATCACTTTCCTCATTCCTTACAGCACAATGGTATTACATCACATTTGTCTACCACAATTTGTTCAGCCATTCTTCAATTGATGGGCATCCATCCCTTCAGTTTCCAGGGTTTTCTTTTTTGCTACCCAAAATAGAGCTGTTATAAATATAACAACATTGCCAAGACATACAACATTGAAAGACTTCAGAACTTTGATGAATGCAGTGATCATGCATGATTCCAGTGGACTGATGACCACACATACTATTACCCGCCTTCTGACAAATTGTTAATGAACTCAGGGTGCAGAAGGAGGCCTATATTTTTGATATGGCCAGTGAAGGAATTTTATTTTGCTTGATGATACATACTTGTTAAAAAATGTGTGTGTGTGCATATATATATATATATAACACTTTTTTCTTTTTTCTTTCTAATAAGGAAGGAGAAAAAGAAAATATTTTGTTCATTAAAAATAAAATTTAATTTAAGAAAAAATTTAAATCAAGCTAAGTTGAAAACACCAGGTGCCTCGAAAGAAGCCCATGTTTCATATGGGTAACTCTGCTTTTTTTCAGTCAATTAGATGCTTATGGTACAATTGTGACTGTTTCTAAAGACTAAATTTGCAAAGAGGCAGAGTTAGACTTGATGTTAAAGAGGCAGAATTAGGCTTTCTAACAATCCATCAGGAAGTGAGTCAACAAGCATTTATTCAATGCTTATGATGTGCCCAATCCAACTATCCAGAAGTAGAATGAATGGGCTTGCTGGGGAGTCAGGGCAAGGGGGGAAAGGAAAATGACTTCCCCCATGTTGAAGGTCTTCTATCAAAGACTAGTTGAGCATTGGTTGTGGGTATCTTGTAAGAGAGGTTCTGTTTGGAGCTTGATGGACCTTCAGGGCACTTCTATCTCTGACCTTCTGTGATTCTTCTTCATTTTCCTGGAAATACAAGTATACAGAAAAAAATAAAAAAATAGAACTCTAACCCATTACTAATACTAGAATGCTGACTTCTGAAGAAGGTTGGCCCCAGACAGAGGCTTCAATTATCCCAGTCATTTTGCCTAAAGGCATCTAGGTTGCTCAGTGGATAGAGCACTGGGCCTAGAGTCATGAAAGCCTGAGTTCAAATCTGGCCTCAGACACTTACTAACTGTGTGACCTTGGGCAAGTCACTTAACCTCTGTTCTGGAGAAGGGAATAGCACACTACTCCAGTATCTTTGCCAGGAAAACTCCATGGACAACATTGGCATGCTGAGGTCCATGGGTCACAAAGTGTCAGACATGACCGAATGATAATACTTAGCTATGGAAGATACTGATGGCTGAACAAATTGCGTATGAATGTGATGGAAGACTATTGTGCTGCAAGAAAGGAGGCAATCGATGACTTCGAGGAACCACTTGCATGAACCGATACAGAGTGAAACAAGCAGAATCAGCAATGATGTCACATACTGGGATATCAATATTATTGGGGCAGCTAGATGGTGCAATAGATAGCACAGTGGGCCTGGAATCAGGAAGATCGGAGTTCAGATTTGACCTCAGGGCTATCTAATTGTGTAATCCTGAGCCGATCACTTAACCCTGCTTCCCTCCATTTCCTCATCTGTAAAATAAGCTGGAGAAGGAAATGGCAAACTACTGCAGAATCTCTACCAAAAAAACCCAAATGGGGTCACGAAGAGTCAGACATGACTGAACGACAATCAATATTGTCATGTTCCTTGTGGACAACTGCCTTCTGAAGGAGTGAATGCCCCTGAGTTATTCCTGGTTAGGAGGTGGTAGTGAGAGTGTGCCAGCTAGCTGCTATTCCCTCAGAACCAGTGTTTATAAGTACTGTCAGTGTCCTCTCCTTAACGGTTCTCTTGTAGGCAACATAAACAGAGAAAGCACCCTGGGAGGACACGATGTTCTTTGGAGCAAAGCCCCCTTTAACTCTGTCAACTTATCATTTTTATGCAGCCACAAAAGGGGATCAACAGTAACAAGGCTCTTTACCCACAGCCCCTCTCGCTCACCGACTTGACCATCAGATCTCAGGAGAGTCATTTCTTCTCAGGGCAGAGGGACTTTAGAACTTCCCATAAAACCCCTTAGCAAGGATTTGGTTTTTTAATAAACTTAAGCTTATGATTCTGTTTGACAATCTCTGTAGGACCCAAGGCCTTTCACATTCAGAGCAGGTCCCTGTTAATGATGTTGTCACTCACCACGAATGACCATTCAACTGACCGCACTTCCAGGGCTACTCTGATCCCGTCCAAAACTCATTTGGTTTGGATGGACTTGGCCTGAGGGCCTACTGGGAACGGCTCTTCCCTCTGAAGTTGGTCCCAGGATGATGGGCAAGTTCATGAAGGTCTTCAGGCATGGACAGGACCAAACAGCAAGATGACTACTCAGGATGCTCTATCAGACATAAATCATTTTTTACTCCCCTCTTCGGCCCTCATCTCCATTCTCTCTATCCAGGCTGCCATTTGGCTAAGCTAGAATGCAGATCTGGTTTGCTTTTTGACAGGCTGAAGTCATTCCAGCCAAGTAGTATGAGGGATAGACTGGAGTTGTAATAAAAAAGATGTGTCTGAGTCCTGCTGATTCAGTCACTTCCTAGCCATGTGACCTTGGGACAGTCACCTATTTTCTCTCACTCAGCCTCAGTGTCCTTCATCTATAAAGTGGTAGCATGACCCATAACATTTATCTCACAGTTGTTATCAAAGATAATATAACATATATATATATAGTATTTTAAAATGTAGTGTTGTATAGATATAATTTCATTTATATTATATCCAATAATAATAATAGCTTACATTTGTGTAGTGCTTTAAGATTTGCAAAGCAGCTTGTGAGGCAGGGAGCATAAGTACTTCTATACTCATTTGCAGATGGGTAGCCTGGGATTCATAGACCTTAAGTGACTTTATTACGATCATATAGTGGTGAACCTGGCCCAGAGCCCCAGTGAAACATAAGCTCTAGCTGAGTAAAGCTGAGCTCCATCTAAGAAACAGTGTGGCTAAATTTGGAGGGGACCCATCACTGGAAAGATGGCCATCAAGTGATCAAAGAGAGGAAAGAAAGAAGGAAGAGAGGGAGGGAGGGAAGAAGGAAGGGAGGGAAGGAGGGAGGGAGGAAAGAAGGAGAGAGTCAAGAAAGAAGGAGAGGAAGGGAGAGAGGAAGAGAAGGAGGGAGGAAGAAAGGAAGGGAGAGAGGGAGGGAAGGAGGAAGGAAGACAGGGAGGCAGGAAGGAAGGGAGAGAAGGAGGAAGGAAAGAAGGAAGAGAGGGAGGAAGAGAGGAAGGAAGGAAGGAAGGAAGAAAGGAAGGAAGGAAGGAAGGAAGGAAGGAAGGAAGGAAGGAAGGAAGGACGGAAGGAAGGAAGAAAGGAAAGGAACTGTGGTTGTGTTCCAGGTCTTGGATAGAAACTTAGAGCCAGGAAACCCAGAGTTATTCATGGACCTGAACCTAGAACCTCCATGACTCTAGCTGAAAACAACCCTTGAATGGAGGTTCTTGCTTTAGCAATTAGATGATGTGATGAAGGTGGTAATCTTGAATACTCAGCCCCTCTTTCCCCCCTCCCACCCAAACACCATGATGTAGTAGTGGAAGGGGAATTTGCTCTTGGCCATGGATTTGAGCCCAGTCTTGAATGCCTCACAGTGGGCCTTTGAACAGGCCACTTCATCTCTATGAGACTCAGCCTCTTCATCTGTCAGATGGGGGCATTGGATTAGGTGATCTCCAAGGTCCCTTCCAACTTTAACATGGCACGTACGATTCCATGTTCTTGAACTCACATGCTATAACATCTGGTCTCATGAAGGGGCCGTTAACGCATGAACCTTCTAGCCATTAGCGGAAAGAGATCAGGGAGATAAATGAAGTCCTCCTGTTTTCCATTAGCTATTTTCCATGCTCTGCAGCAAAATCATCCTGGTCCAGTGATGCTCGGCTAGAGAAATGATTGACAGCTCAGGGACAACATTTAGCACATGGGAGTGCTAGCTGGGAAAACTCTTTTGTCTGCAAATGCGCCAACACCTTGTGGCATCTGATGAACAATTCAGAAGCTTCAGGCAAAGCTCACTTGCAGCCCTCATCCTCCCCCCCCCCACCTTCTTCATACTTTCGTCTCATTCTTTTTCTTGCTCCATACTCTCGTTTAAGCGGTTCAGTTTAATTACTGATTTTCAAGCATGTGCTTTGTACAAAGCTACATGATTGATACTGGTAGAGCTGTATCACTTCATAGAGTCAGTGCTGTATAGAGGCCACTAGGGGTTGCTGGGATAGTGCTGGACCTGGAACCAGGAGTTCAAAGGTAGCCGTGTGACTTTAGACAAGTCACTTAACTGATATCTGCCTCTGTTTCCCCATCTGTAAAAATGAGATTGATTGTAGTAGCTCCTGTCTCGTGGGCTGTTGTGAGGGTAAAATGAGATGTTTATAAAATGCTTTGCAAAACCATAAAGTGCTATATAAACGCTAGCTATGATTGTGAATTCAGATCTTACCTCTGGTCTGCAGCCAGACTTTGAGCAAGTCATTTAGATTTCCTCATCTTCCCTGTGCATAAAATAATATTTACAGGACCCATCTCCTGGGGGTTGCTGTGAGGAACAAATGAGATATTATCTCTTAAGCATAAATGACCTTGTGTGGAGGGAGCATATGATCTATGTCTCCTGAGAGGCTGTATGGTTCAGTAGGTAGGGCAGTGGGTCCACCAGAAAGACCTCTGTTTGAATCCTTTCATGTATTTACTATGTGGCCCTAAGAGAGGCCCTGGGCAATTAACTCTGTGTACCTCAGTTTCCTCATCTGTAAAATGGGGGTGATGGTAGCAGCAATCTCAGGTTTGTTTTGAGGATAAAATGAAATAAGACCTAAAGCACTTTGTAACCCTTAAAGGATTCTCTAGGTAGCAGGGTTGCTTTATTTTTTATCATTTTTAACCTGTAAGGGATACGCCGGGCCCACAAATAAATCACTGATACAAAACAGATCAATAGAATGTGTAAGTACAAACCAAGTGCTTTTAGAAGTCCAAGAATGGGAAATCATTTTCGGCTTGGGGCAGGGGGGAATGAATCAGGAAAGGCTTCGTGGAAAGATTGGTATTTGAGATCAATCAAGAATGACGGGTAGTAATTCAACCTGTGTGAGGGCAGTCCGGGTGCACGGGTGGATTTTAGCAGAAGCAAAGGGGTGGAAGGGTGGTCTGAGTTGCGAGGAATAGGGTAGGATGAAGCAGGTCCGGTCTTGAATGGAAGTTCGCTATGTGCAGAAGGAGCCGATGAAGTTTTATGCGGAAGAGGGACCGGATCAGATGTGTGGAGGAGGAAGCTGATTGTGACCTTCCCATTCCTCCTCACATGTGACATTGCACTCCTTGACTCAGGGCCTTTTCACGGGCTGTCCCCCGAGCCTGGGCTGCTCTTCCTCCTCATCCCCCCTCCTGTCTTCCCAAGGGGATCCTTCAAGAATCAGCACAAATTCCACTTTCTATGCCTTTTCTTGTCTCCCACTCTCATCGCCCTGCCTCTGAGATAACCAACCATTTGCACTGTTTTATTTGTATGTACATAGCTACTATACACATAGTATACACATATTTGTGTGCATGCTTATTTGCATGTTTTCTCCCCAATGAGAATATCAGCTTGTTATAGGCTGAGACTTTGTTTTTGCCTTTCTCGTATCTCCAATGTTAAGCACAATGATAGGCACATAGTAAGTAGATAATAAAAACTTGGTGATTGGCTGACTAATTAAATAATCTACCAGAATCTAGTTATCACACTTCTTAACCTCATCAATAGGATTTCATATAAGGCAGGTCCATCTAGGCCCCTATCCAGGATTTAGTTACTAAAGAAATTCAGCAAGGAAGTATTGTCTTCTATAATAGTGGTCACCAAAGTGAGAGACCCAGCCTTCTGGAGGCGCTTGGGCATTACCCACAAGGGTTGTGTGAGCAGGTAATCAGAGGGTAGAAATATAGATTTCATACAATTGGCCCCTTCCTCCCCAACCCCATGAGAGCCAATCATGGAACTTGTCTCCAATGCAACTACACCTAATTTTCATCTTTATGGTCCAACCTTTCCCCACTCTTCCCTTTAGCCCTCCGTAAACTCTCATCCTTCCTCTTCTGTTATGGGCCTCTCATAGCAATTAAAACCTCATCTTAAGGTAGGCAAACACAGAATCAGCTACTTGTGTACCAATGGGAAAATCCTCCAGGCCTCAGAATACCTGACCCATGTACTCTAAATCAGTGATGTAAAACTCCAAATAGAAACAGATGTGGGATGGGGCTGGGGGGACATATTGACTTAGAAAACTATAGATTAATATTATCTTTATTTTATTGGGGCAGCTAGGGGGCATAGTAGATAGAGTACTAGGTCTGAAATCAGGAAGACTCATCTTCCTCAGTTCAGATCCAGCCTCAGATATATGCTAGTTGTGTGACCCTTGGCAAGTTGCTTAACCCTGTTTACCTCAGTTTCCTCATCTGTCAAATGAACTGGAGAAGGAAATAACAAACCACTCAAGTATCTTTGCCAAGAAAACCCCAAATGAGGTCACGAAAAGTCAGACACGACCGAACAACATGTTTTATTGTATTTTTATTTATTTAGTTAAATATTTCCCAATTACATTTTAGTCTGGTTCAGGCAGCACTAGGGAGCATTGTTACGGCATGTGCTCTGTGTGTTTGACACCTCTGTGCTGAATCACCTTGTGGCTTCTGGGAGTATCCTTTGGGGGGCAGGTAAGCACCCTGCCCCCCGCCCCCTTATTTTGAATGGGAAAGAGTGTGTCTGACAGGAGGAGCAGGCATGGATGGGTTGCAATATAACAGGGATCTCCTGACCTTCTATTTCCCCTCTTCCAAAGTTCCTTATTCCCGTTGAGGGCATCACTCAACTGAGTCACAACCTTGGTGTTATTGTCATCTCCTCACTTTCCCCCACCTCATATTTCTGTGCAGTTGATAGATCTTGTCATGCTTGTCTCAACAAAATCTCTCACATCTGTCCCCTGATCTCCATTTATAGTCACCACCCTAATTCATACCTTCATCACCTCTTGCCAGGGCTACTGCAGTCCCCCCATGTGGGCCGCCTGCTTCAGGCCTCTCTCCACTCCAAATACATACTCCACACAGCTGCCAAAGTGATTTTCCTAAATTACACATCTGACTGGGTCACCTACCCACCCTCACCCCACGCTCAATAAACTTCAGTAACTTCCTATTGACTCTAGGATCAAATATTATTTCATCTTTGTCTCATCCCTCTTAATGTCTATTTTTGTGTTTTACAATGTATATAATTATTAGTAATATAATACATGCATATATCAACCAACAAACATTTATTAATTACCAGTATATACCAAATATTGTGCCAGGCACCTGGGCAACACACAAAGAATAAAACAATCTCTACTCTCAAGAAGCTTATATTCTAACTTTTATACTTTATGAACATTCTAACTTTTATACTTTATTCTAACTTTTATACTTTATAAACATTCTAACTTACATACTTTATAAATAAGCCAATGAGAGGCAACATGTCATAGTGGATGGGGACCTAGCCTTAAAGCTAAGAGGCCAAACTTTACCTCTGACATATGATGAAATTTTGAGCAAGCAATTTAACTTCTTGGTAACTCTAGGAAACTGTCTAAAATTCTAAGTTATAGAGAAGTTGCAAACCTGCATTGGTAGAGGGAGTGTCCTCACCTGGGAATTCCATATACTAACCAAATCACATATCTAGTACTGCCCAAGCCCTAAATAAGTAAATATGTATATTTGGGAGATAAGCACCAACAGTATTTTTACTTATAGGTTGTATGATCAAAACAGTTTGGAGATTATTGCTCTAGAAGGAGGCCTGGAGCTAGAGAACAGTACAGAATGAGATTGGACTGGGCCATTGCACTGAGCTCAGATTCATTCCCTTCCATGGCTTATACTACTATGTTCCATATTCTGTTGTTGTTGTTGCTGTTGGTCCTTCATTCTCGAAGAGGACCAAAGACACCACAAGGATAATGTCTTTTACTGAAGAGTCTCATGACGAGCACAAGAGCATGTCGTTATAGTAGCTACCCAGTAAGTCTTGTCTGCCTTGGAGAATGGATTGATGGCTCAGTGTATGGATCAATGTCTCCTGGGATGATGTGTTCAGACTGGAATTTCTCAGCAATTTTACCTTCTGGCCCTTCCCCCTCAATCTCACCAAGGGTATAGTTCATATAATACATATATTAGCTCAGTGTTTGGGAGGCTTCGAAGGAAAGTGTGGGAGTGAAGAGGTATTAGTCTGACTACCAAAATGAAGGTCTACAGAGTCGTTGTGCTGACCTCATTGTTGTATGCCTGTGAAACCTGGATAGTCTACCAGCACCATGCTAGGAAACTGGATTGCTTCCATTCGAATTGTCCTAGGAAGATTCTGAAGATCACCTGGTGGGACAAGGTACCAGACACTGAGGTCCTTTCTCAAGCTAAGCTGCCAAGTGTTCAAACTCTACTTCAGAGGGTACAACTCTGATGGGCTGACCACATTGTCCAAATGCCAAACAAGTGTTTGCATAAACAACTGCTTTAGGGAGGGCAAGCATTCACATGGTGGTGTGACACTCTCAAGGTCTCCCTTGAGAACTTTGGAATTGATTGTGTGACATGGGAGACACTGACACAGGACTGCCCGGCATGGCATGCCCTCATCAGAGCAAGTGCTGTGCTCTGTGAGCAAAGCAGGATTGAAGCAGCTCAAAAGAAATGCAGGATGTGCAAATTTAGAATATCCACCCCAAATGTTCCCGTGGACTAGTTCTCCCCTACCTGTGGTAGAGCCTTCTGAGCTCATATTGGTCTGATCAGCCACAGTCAGGCACTCGTAACTTGACTCTAACATAGTGATGTCATTTTGGTCGTCTTTGAGAATGAAGGATCACAACCAACCAAACAATTATATTATGCCATTTTATATATTATGTTATTTATTTCATGTTATATTATATTATACATTACATCACACTTTATGGTATATGTGGTAAATATATAATATATAATATTTACTATATTTGTTCATCGCTTTTTCTGGGATTAACTGTTGGAAGCTCTTGCCACGTCCAAAGCAGGCATCTGGATGGCTGCGTCATTTTGTTCATCTTCGTCTGAGAATCGTGCTCCTGTAGCGTACTCTAAATGGCATAATTGTTTTGGAGCATTTGACGAGACAGACAGCAGGGTGTGCAGTGAATTCTAAAGAGCTTTGGATGTGTGCTTGGTGCTATTTCTATACTAGGTTGTTTTCTGAGTGTGTGTGGCTTTTTGGTGTTTTTTTTTAAATCATTGCTAACATTCTACTTCGATTCACATCAGAAGTACAGTGTTTAGCTTTGCATGTGCAAATTAAAAAACACTTTTTTTTAAACATTAAGTCTTGTTTGAGGGCCTGAAGCCAGGCCCTCTCCAGCCTGGAATGCTTCCTGGCTGGACTAATCATGACAACATTCCAAAGTCCCTGGAAACCCTACCGTTCCATTAATCCTGAGCAGATCCAATGGATTTCCATAGGCTCCGTCACAGAGCACATTGAAAGGCAGAAAAAAAAATGTCCTTCCAGCTGAGTAATGTTTTCATGCTAAAATGGCCCCTTTCTCCATCCCCCACCCCGTGTTTCAGCGGCAGAAGCACAAATCTACTTAGCCATTACAAAATGCACTATTGGAAACTTGACCTCATAAAGAGAAGCTATTTTAATGGATTTATATTGAAAACTTAAGGTGAGCAGGCAGGCAACAAACATTATGAACTTAAATAAAGATATGGCTTTGAAAAAACCTGACTGCACATACAATCCAATAACAAAGTAAATGGCTTAAAAGGTCATCTTTGTGTAACCAGAGCCATTCTGTACCTTAGAGAAGATCCAGAGAAGTGATATCAATTATATTAAATTACCCCACTTTGAAATCTCCCTCTGGCCAAATGGGAATATTTTTCTGGTCGAAGTACTTAATCACAGCCCTCATGTTTGCTTTTTCTTTTCTAATTTGTATTCTAACTTTTCTCTTTATGCATAACTAGAGTATGTTTTATTTTATACTTTGTATTCTATAAATAAATGTGTGTCTTTATAATATACAGGGTGTCCCAAAAGTCTTAGGGCAGGTTTAAGTCTTAACAGCTGAAACCTGAGCAAAGACTCTTGGGACACTGTAAAATGTAGACAGATACGTACTTGTTAACAATGGACTATGCCTGCCATTCAAGGAACAGCTTAATCAGCCACTATGTCGAAGTTGGCAGTCTCTAGCTGGGTGGCCAATAGATGATGAATTTTTTGGCAATGATGACATGTTTATATCTATATGGATATTGATAAACAGGTTACCATAGCCAAAAATTCAACGCAGCCTGGAGTTAGGATAGTCCTGAATTCAAATCTAGCTTCAGACAATTAACTAACTTTATGACCCTGGGCAGGTCACTTGATCTGTATTTGTCCTGGTTTCCTCAACTATGTTGTTATTTAGTTGTTTCAGTCATGTCTGACTTTTTGTGATCCCATTTGGGGTTTTCTTGGCAAAGATACTAGAGTGGTTTGCCATTTCCTTCTCCAGCTCATTACACTGATGAGCAACTAGAGCAAATAGGAGTTAAGTGACTTGCCCACAGCCACACAGCTGGTGAGTGTTTGAACTCAGAGCCCAGGTTTGAACTCAAATATTCACGACTAGTGCTTTATCTGCTGCACCACTTAGCTACATATCTATCTTGAGATCTATCTATTCATCCAATCACCTCTCTATCTATGATCTATTTCTCTATCTGCGTAAATAATAAAATCACAAGATTTGAGAGTCAGTAATCATATAGTCCAATATATCACCCTAAAGAAAGCCCTACACACATACCTGATAAGTGGTCTTCACTCCTTGCTTGAAGACCTTCATAGAGCATGAATGACCAGCCCACTTCTTGAGCCAGCCCAGTCCATTTCAGAATAGTTCTAATTATGAGGAAGCTTGCCTGTCCATGAAGCCTAATCTGGACTCTTTGTAGCATCCACCCATTGCTTCCGGGTCTGCCCTTGGGTGGACAGAACATGTGGAATCTCTCTTTCCACATGAGGGCCCTTCATGTACTTGACCATGGCTATCATGTCCCCATTGAGTTTTTGTTTCCAGGTTTAACGTCTCTAGTTACTTCTACTGATCCTCATGCGTCAGGGACTAAAAGCCCTTCACCACCTCTGGACAGTCTCCAGCTGATTAACCTCCCACCTAAACTGCAGCACTCAAAGATGCACACAGTGCTCCAGAGGAGATCTGAGGAGGGAAGAGTACAAGAATCTTCATCCCTAGGCAAGAATATGTATGCATGAATCTACATGCATACATACGTAGTGGAAGCTAGGGGGCGCAGTGGACAGAGCGCTGAGCCTGGAATCAGAAAGACTCATCTTCCTAAGTGCAACTCTGGCCTCAGGCACCTTGGGTGAGTCACTTAACCCTGTTTGCCTTGGGTTTCTCATCTGAAAAATGAGCTGGAGAAGGAAATGGCAAACCACTCCAGTATCTTTGCCAAGAAAACCCCAAATGGAGTCACAGAATGTTGGACACAACTGAAACGTCCGAACAACAACAGCATACATATGTGTATGTATGTATACATGTGTAATATACATTGCATATATAGGTAATGTGTATTGCTTTATACCTATGTCTGTCTCCCCTATCAAAACCCTTTGGGAGAAGCATGTTCCAATTAGATTTGCTAAGAACATACTTTCAAAAATTTATGTAATCCATTTTGGGGTGCATGGAAAAGCTTCTAAGAAATATGCTGAATTTTAGCATCCTGTAAACTTTATGTGGCTAAGACAGCCAATGCCCAGGCTCTTTGCCCCTCTTTGCCTATGCCTTTTTATAATTAATTTCCTCATTTAAAAACACTCCATGAGGTGAAACTTCAAGTGGAATATTGGCCAGCTAATGTCCTGCCTATACCAGTCTGAGTGAGCTGAAGGACCTCCTCAAACCACCTTCTCTACAGGCTTACTTGAGGTCCAAGCTATTGCCAAAATCTGCTTACAGCTGCTAGCATTTTGCAAAATCCATTTTAGGAGGATCACAATTTCTCTGCCACTTTTATGGGTTCATGCCCTCAGAAGGTTACTAGGCTGTCCAATGTAAGATAGAAAAATCTAACTCTTGACTCCAAGGAAGCAATTCACAGGGCTTATGAGGCATCATCTTATGAGGCATTGCAGATATAAGGTGCAAGAAATTTCTCATTGAGAAGGAAGGAAGGAAGGAAGGAAGGAAGGAAGGAAGGAAGGAAGGAAGGAAGGAAAGAAGGAAGGAAGGAAGGAAGGAAGGAAGGAAGGAAGGAAGGAAGGAAGGAAGGAAGGAAGAAGAGAAGGAAGGAGGGAAGGAAGGAAGGGAGGGAGGGAGGAAAGAAGGGAGAAAGGAAGGAAAAAAGATGACAAGGAAGGAATGAGGGAGGAAGGGAAAAGGGAGGAAAAAAGGAAAGGAAGAAGAGAGAGAGAGAGAGAGAGAGAGAGAGAGAGAGAGAGAGAGAGAGAGAGAGAGAGAAGAAAGTAAGGGGGAAAATCATTCCAGTGTCTCATTGTGCCTCTGACTTTTCCCATCCCATCCTTAAGGGGTCACTCTGGGTTGCTGTTTCATTTTCTCTTTCTTTATAACTGGAAGTTCTAAATATTTTAAATTCTTGGTCATGGTTAGCTTGTTGTGGTTCATCATGTTGTATCTTTTCTTTTTTGCATCTGTGGTCAATTTTTGAATTTATATTTGAACACTAGGAAGATTATATGTGACCCACAATAAATTGGGAAAGTCTGTGGTACCTGCCTCAGAGTAATTTGCTCTGTAACAAGATGTCATAGGTTTGGTGTAGCTTGCTTTCAGAAATTCCAGTGCGAGCCAGAATGCAAATATTCCCTCTGCAAATTAATTCATGCAAGTTTCCTTTAAACGATGAGCTGTCTTAGGTGCATTTTAAACATGACTGGACTCATTATACACAAACTTTTCAGGGTTTTTTTTGGGGGGGGGACACTCTCCTTGTAGTTTCATTGGTATAATATAGGAAGAGTTAACTCCCTCCTCCAAAGCAAATCAACGTCTGCCTCATTAAGAGGTGGGGTGACTTGCCCAGGGTCACACAGCTGGTATGAGTAAGAAGGGACTTGAATGAGGGTCTTCCTGACTCTGAGACCAGATCTCCAGCCACTCCTCTATGATGCTTGTCTTCAAGGATAGAGTTGTTTAGAAGTCAATCAACAAGCATTTTCTAAGTGCCTGTTATGTGGCAGCCACTGTGCTCAGTGTTGGAAATACGAATATAAATAAGATAGGGTCTTCAAGGAGCCTACATTCTGTCAAGTGAGATGTAGGTATATAAGAATATAAGATATACAAAATAAATACGAGGCAATTTTTTTTCTTTTGGTGAAGTGGGGGTGGGGTGGAGAGAGAAAAAGAAGTTGGAGAGATCAGGAAAGACCTCTTCTAGGAGATGATAGAGAAGGGAATAGCAAACCCCTCCAGTCTCTTTGCCAAGAAAACCCCAAATGGGATCACAAAGAGTCAGACAGGACTGAAATGACTGAACAACAAAGAGGATATTTAAGCTGAGTTTTGAAGGAAACTAGGGATTCTTAGAGGTAGAGATGAAGGAGTACCTTCCAGATGTGAGGGCAGGGGAGCAGTTTGGGGAGGGGCAGCCTGTGCAAAGGGTGATGGAATTCTGTGAAGACAGTAAGGACTGTTCAGCTGTACCAAAAAGTGTGTAGAAGAGAGTAAAACATAATGCAGATTGGAAATGCAGTTGGAGCAAGGCTGTAAAGGGCTTTAAGCGGCAAATAAGAGTTTCTGTTTGATCCTAGAAATAATAGGGGTAATGCAAACCTGCATGGCACTAGTTAATACTACATCAAATAGTTATTTGTATATGTGAACATATACATACATGCATATATACATATGCATATATGTATATGTGTATATAAATATACATATAAATACATACGTACATATCTACATCTGTATTTATATCTATACCTATAACTATATATCCCATGAAATCCTAAGGAAGGCTTAGAGAAAACCTTGAGCTTAAATCAGGGGGGCCCTCTCTGGGAACAGCCATTTCCTGTGGATCAGAATCCTGAAGGACAACTTCTGCTGATAAATGCATTTATTCCCCACTGTGACAAAAAATTATGTATATACATTTGCATTGACACACAGATAATTATGTATCTGGCTCTCTAGGGAAAGGAATGTTTGTGTCTGTGCTCTCTCTTTCTCTCCCTCTCATACACACACAGAGACTAAAGCATTATATATACTTTTGTATCTCCAAATATTTCAACAAATAGCCTGCTATTTTCAACAATTATGCTAAATAAGTTAATTTAAATAATTAGGACATCTTGCTTAGAATATAGTTTCTGGTTGTCATTGCTATCTTATTTACTGTTCCTTAATAGTTAGGCACATTATCATTATTATAATCGCTCGGGACATTAGGGCCCCGTGTGGTTTTCTGAGTGGCACATTTAGTTCATAATGCCTGAGAGAATTCTGGTGGCACTCACCCTCATTAACAACCCCAGGGAATAGCTTACTTGCTTACCAGCTCTAATCTATTGAATGTTCTCAGATTCCTTTGGGCATTTTTGATGGCTCCAGTGAGTAGGGGATGATGTTAGAAAAAAGAAGTGATTTATGGTTGTCCTTTTGCATGTTAGCATGGTTGTCTTGCATTATTGTCTGATGTGATAGATGTGGAGTGGCCTCTTTGCTGCTGGAAACCCCTTTCCTTATCCCCTTAATTCTGTCCCCACTCCTCTTCTCCAAGAGGTTTCTCCTGTTTCGCACCCTTTCTCCTCCTAATTTTCTTTTCCCCATAAAAATAGTTTACTGATCCCTTTTTGGGTCACCTTTGTCTCTAAATGAGGAAGCATTAATTGGGCAGTCCATAGAGAACTGGCCTTTGAGATGGGAAGACCTGGGTTCAAGTCTTTCTTTTCCCACATACTGGCTATGTAAGCCTGGACAAGTCATCTAAGCTCTTAATGCTCCCAGACAGCTCTCTGAGACTCTAAGTTGCAAAGAGAAGCCGATGGGGATTGGTAGACAAAGTTCCTCATGGGGAGCTTTCTCTGAAAATCAATGAAATCACAGGTCTGGTCTCAAGCAAATAAACAAAAACCTCCAAATATATTCCTTACCCTCCACTTCCCAGAGAATCATCTCTCACGACAAAGAATGAAAAAGGAGGAAAAAAAAAGAGTTTGACAAAAAATACACTGTGTGTGTGTCTATAGCTATATCAACAGAATCTGAAAGTATATACAATATTCCAGACCCATAGTCCCTCACCTCTACCAAATGACAGGAACGAGATGCATTTTCTAATCTCTTCTCTGAGACCGAGCTTATTTATTTTTGATAATCTTTTTTTTCCTGTAATTTTTTTATTTAAATTTATTTATTTAACATATTTGGTTTTCAGCATTGATTTTCACAACAGTTTGAATTACAAATTTTCTCCCCATTTCTACCCTCCCCCCCACTCCAAGATGGCTTATATTCTGGTTGCCCTGTTCCCCAGTCAGCCCTCCCCTCTATCACCCCCTCCCCTCTCATCCCCTTTTCCCTTCCTTTCTTGTAGGGCAAGATAAATTTGTACTCCCCATTGCCTGTGTATCTTATTTTTTAGTTGCATGTAAAAACATTTGTTTTTTGTTTTTGAACATCTGTTTTTAAAACTTTGAGTTCCAAATTCTCTCCCCTCTTCCCTTCCCACCCATCCTCCCTAAGAAGTCGAGCAATTCAACCTAGGCCACACATGTATCATTATGTATAACCCTTCCACAATACTCATGTTGTGAAAGGCTAACTACATTTTGCTCCTTCCCAACCCATCCCACTTTATTGAATTTTCGCCCTTGACCCTGTCCCCTTTCCAAAGTGTTTGTTTTGATTACCTCAACCCCCATCTGCCCTCCCCTCCATCATACCCCACCCCTTTTATTTTTTTTTTATCTTCCTCCCTCTTCTTTCCTGTGGGGTAAGATATCCAACTGAGTATGTATGGTATTCCCTCCTCAGGCCAAATCTGATGAGAGCAAGGTTCACTCATTCCCCCCTCACCTGCCCTCTCCCCTCCTCCCACAGAACTGCTTCCTCTTGCCACCTTTATGCGAGATAATCCATCCCATTCTATCTCTCCCTATCTCCCTCTCTCAGTATGTTGCTCTCTCATCCCTTAATTTCATTTTATTTCTTTTAGATATCTTCCCTTCTTCTTCAACTCACCCTGTGTCCGCTCTCTCTCTTTTACATATATATATATATGTATATATATATATAAAAACACACACATATATATATACATACATACACATGCATACATATACACATAGATATATACATACATACACATTCACTTATATATATACATAAACATATATATATATATACATATATACATATATGCATATTCCCTTCAACTACCCTAATACTGAGGTCTCATGAATCATACTCATCATCTTTCCATGTAGGAATGTAAACAAAACAGTTCAACTTTAGTAAGTCCCTTGCAATTTCCATTACTTGATTACCTTTTCATGCTTCTCTTGATTCTTGTGTTTGAAAGTCAAATTTTCTATTCAGTTCTGGTCTTTTCACTGAGAAAGCTTGAAAGTCCTCTATTTTATTGAAAGTCCATATTTTGCCTTGGAACATGATACTCAGTTTTGCTGGGTAGGTGATTCTAGGTTTTAATCCTAGCTCCATTGACCTCCGGAATATCGCATTCCAAGCCCTTCGATCTCTTAATGTAGAAGCTGCCAGATCTTTGGTTATTCTGATTGGGTTTCCACAATACTCAAATTGTTTCTTTCTGGCTGCTTGCAGTATTTTCTCCTTGATCTGGGAGCTCTGGAATTTGATGACAATATTCCTAGGAGATTTCTTTTTGGGATCTATTTGATGAGGTGATCGATGGATTCTTTCAATTTCTATTTTGCCCTGTGGCTCTAGAATATCAGGGCAGTTCTCCTTGATAATGTCTTGAAAGATGGTATCTAGGCTCTTTTTTTGATCATGGCTTTCAGGTAGTCCAATAATTTTTAAATTATCTCTCCTGGATCTATTTTCCAGGTCAGTGGTTTTTCCAAGGAGATATTTCACATTGTCTTCCATTTTTTCATTCCTTTGGTTCTGTTTTATAATATCCTGATTTCTCGTAAAGTCACTAGCTTCCACTTGCTCCAATCTAATTTTTAAAGTAGTATTTTCTTCAGTGGTCTTTTGGACCTCCTTTTCCATTTGGCTAATTCTGCCTTTCAAGGCATTCTTCTCCTCATTGGCTTTTTGGAGCTCTTTTGCCATTTGAGTTAGTCTGTTTTTTAAGGTGTTATTTTCTTCAGTGTATTTTTCAGTATTTTTTTGGGTCTCCTTTAGTAAGTCATTGACTTGTTTTTCATGGTTTTCTCGCATCCTTCTCATTTCTCTTCCCAATTTTTCCTCTACTTCTCTAACTTGCTTTTCCAACTCCTTTTTGAGCTCTTCCATGGCCTGGGACCAGTTCCTGTTTTTCTTGGAGGTTTCTGTTGTAGGCTCTTTGACTTTATTAATTTCTTCTGTCTGTATGTTTTGGTCTTCTTTGTCAACAAAGAAAGAATGCAAAGTCTGAGACTGAATCTCGGTGCGTTTTCGCTGCCTGGCTATATTCCCAGCCAACTAACTTGACCCTTAAGTTTTTCAGTGGGGTATGACTGCTTGTAGATTACAGAGTTCTATGTTCCACGTTTGGGGGGGAGGTGCCCGCTCTGCCACACCAGCACTGCTCCTTCCCCAAGAACCCCCAACCCGAACTGGGCTTAGATCTTCGGCAGGCTGTGCACCCCTGCTCTGATCCGCCACTTAATTCCTCCCACCAGGTGGGCCTGGAGCCGGAAGTAACAACAGCTGTAGCTGCCCCACCTCCGCTGCCCCCGGGGCTGGAAGCTGAACCGCGAACTCCTTCCACTCCCGCAGCTTTTCCCACTAACCTTCTCTGCAGTCTTTGGTGTTTGTGGGTTGAGAAGTCTCGTAACTGCTGCAGCTCACTGAATCAGGGCGCTAGGGCCCCCTCCGCCCGGCTTCTGGTCTGGATGGTCCACGCGGCTCAGGCTGGGCTCTGCTCCACTCCGTTCCCAGCTCCCAGCTCCCGGCTCCGAGCTCCGTGTGGGATAGACCTCACCCAGAGACCATCCAGGCTGTCCTGGGCTGGAGCCCTGCTTCCCTCTGCTGTTTTGTGGGTTCTGCCGTTCTAGAATTGGTTCAGAGCCATTTTTTATAAGTTTTTGGAGGGTCTTGGTACAGAGCTCACACTATTCCCTGCTTACCAGCTGCCATCTTGGCTCCGCCTCCCCGAGCTTATTTATTTTAATTCTACAAAATGAAGTTTCAGGGGTTTTTTTGTTTTTCTTTCCATTTGCATCATTGTAGTTCATTGCATATGTTGTTTTTTGGTTCTGTTTACTTAACTTTTCACCAGTTTGTAGAATTCTTCCCATACTCCTCTGTGTACTTTAGGCTCATCTTTTGTTAATAGCACAATAACATGCTGTCATGTTTATTTATCAGTTTGTTTAGAGAGAGTCACCGTGGTGTAGTGGATAGGGAAGTGTCCTTGAAGTCAGGAAGACCCAGGTTCAGATATCTCCTTGGACACATACTGGCTGCTCCACTCAGGACTAGTCTTTTCGTGCTCTAGGCAATGACCTAAGACTTTAAGCTGGAGAGAAAGTCTCAACCTGCACTGGTAGAAGAAACTTTTTCATCTTGTGCCAATGAAATCATAAATTAAACCCCTATGCAATTTGTTTAGTTATTCCTCAGTCTATGGGTATCTAATTTGTCTGTAATTCTTTACAACTACAAAAAATACTGCTTTATATGAACTCTCTATCTTTGGCTTCCTTGGAATCTGTGTCTAGCAGTGGGATTTCTGGGTCAAAGGAGATTTTGGTCATTTTCTTAATATAATTTCAAATTTCTTTTCAGAAGTTTGTCCAATTCACAGTAATATCAACAGTGTTTTAGAATACTGGTCTTTTTTACAACCGCTCTAACACTGACCTTTCTCTCTTTTGTCACCTTTGCAAATTTGCTGGCTGTGAGGTGAAGAGTTATTTTGCTTTGCCATTCTGTTACAATTAGTGATTTGGAAAAATCTCTCTGGCCAAGTCAGAACAAACTTGTTAAATATTTACTGTGCATTCAGCACTGTGCTAAGCCTTGGGGCTACAAAAAAAGGCAAAAGACAGTCCTTGCTCTCAAGGAGCTCACAATCTAATGGGAGAGACAACATGCAAACAACCACATGCAAGCAAATTATATACCGGATAAATTGTAGATAATAGAGGAAAGACACTAGCATTAAGGGAAATCAGGAAAGGCTTCCAGAAGAAAGTGGGATTTTAGTTAGGACTGAAGGAAGCCAGGGAAGCCAGGAGGCCTGGAGGGGGCCCTGGATGGATTCCAGAGGGAAAAAAAAGCCAGGGACAAAAATGCCCAGAGTTCCAGAAACAGCAAGGAGGTCAATGTCACTGGATCCCAGAATGCATGGAGGGTGTAAGGCGATGGTTGTTATTGGTTTGTAACTCTTTATAATTATTATATCCTTTGACCATTTACCCATCAGGGTCTCTCCCTAATTTCCAGGCTGTCCTTATACACTAGCTTATCCCCTGCTACTTACAAGAATGACCAGATTTAGTAAATTTCAAAATAAACTTTAGTAAAATTTAGTAAATTTAGAATAATTTTACATATATCTACCTATTTATGTCTAATGGTAGCCATCTCTAGGGCAGGGGAGGAGGGAGTAAAGGAAAGAAAAGAAAGAAAAGAAGTTTACACGATAACTTTATTATATATTTAAAAGGAATACCAAGTTGTACATAATAGATTTGCAGTTTCATGAGCAATCATCTGTTTTATTATTCTATGTTATGAAAATCCTTGTTTTATTCCATTAATCAAAATAGATAAATGTGGAAAAAAAGAATAAATGAATGTTGGACTTGAAAAAAATGACCAGATTTCCCTGATCCTTAAAAAAAATTCTATCAATCCTACCATCCCCTCAAGTTATCGTTCTATTTCTCTCTTGCCTTTTACAGTCAAACTCTTTAAAAAAAAAGTTGTGCATGATCCTTTTCTCCCCTTTCTCACCTGCCCCTCACTTCTCCATCCTTTTCCATTTTGATTTCTGTCCCTACCACTTGATCGCTAGGCTGTAATCTCCTTCATCAGTCTGTAAGCCCCTTGAGAGCTGGAACTGTCTTTTACCCTTTTTGTATTCCCATCACTTAGCACAGTGCCTGAAAGACAGTAGGCACTTAATAAATGCTTGTCGCCTGACTCACTGACTCTCTGATGCCATCAGTGGTCTCTTTATTGTCAATCCAATGTCTTTTTCTTAATCCTCACACTTCTTGACTTCTCTGTAGTATTGAACCCTATTGACTACCCCCTTTCTTCTAGATACTTTGTCTTCTGTGGCTGCTGGTGAAACTGCCCTATTGTAGTTCTCCATCTATCTCTATGGATAATCTTTGTCTCCTCTTCAGAGACACCTCCCTTATCTCATCCACTGAGCAGAAATGTTTCCTACAGCTCTATCCTCCAGCTTCTCTTCTCTCTCTGCATTCTTTTTCTTTTTTTTATTTTGTTTTATTTTATTTTTATTTTTAGTTTACAACAGACGGTTCTACATAATTTTGAGTTCCAGATTTTCTTCCCTCCCTCCCCCCTCCCTCCCCAAGATGGCATGGAATCTCATATAACTACCACGAATGATTTTGCATCGAATTAATTTATACACTAGTCAAGTTGCGGAGAAGAACTACGACCAATGGAATGGATAATGAGAAAGAAGAAACAGAACCAAAAAAAAAACAACCCAAAAACAAAAACAAAAGAGAAGAGAAAAAGGCGAGCATGAAGTGTGCCTCAATCTGGATTCATACTTCATAGTTCTTTCTCTGGATTTAGATAGCATTCTCCATCGTGAGTCCTTTGGAGTTGTGCCTGCACTTTGTGTTACTGAGAGGAGCGAAGTCTGTCAGGGTTGGTCCTCACGGAATCCATATATCTGTGGTTGTGTACAGTGTTCTCCTCGCTCTGCTCCGCTCACTCAGCATTATGTTGTGTAGGTTTTTCCAGGTTGTTATGAAGTCCGTATCATCCCCATTTCTTATGGCACAATAGTATTCCATTATCTTCATATACCACAGCTTGTTCAGCCATTCCCCAATTGATGGGCATTCCTTTGATTTCCAATTCTTGGCTACCACAAAAAGAGCCGCTATAAATATCCTTGTACATATGGGTCCTTTTCCCACTTGTGTGATTTCTTTGGGATATACAACCCTAGAAGTGGTATTGCTGAGTGAAAGGGTATGAACATTTTTATAGCCCTTTGGGCATAGTTCCAAATTGCTCTCCAAAATGGCTGGATCAGCTCACAACTCCACCAGCAATGTAACAATGTTCCAATTTTCCCACATCCTTTCCAGCATTTATCATTTTCCTGTTTTGTTATTTTAGCCAATCTGACAGGAGAGATGTGGTATCTAAGAGTTGTTTTGATTTGCATTTCTCTAATCAGTAGTGATTTAGAGCATTTTTTCATATGCCTATAAATAGCTTTAATTTCTTCCTCTGAAAACTGCCTGTTCATATCCTTTGACCATTTCTCAATTGGGGAATGGCTTGTATTCCTATATATTTGGCTCAGTTCCCTGTATATTTTAGAAATGAGGCCTTTATCAGAGATACTAGTTGTAAAGATTTTCTCCCAATTTTCTGCTTCCCTCCTAATTTTTGTTGCATTGGCTTTTTTTTGTACAAAAACATTTCAATTTAACATAATCAAAATTATCCATTTTGCATTTTGTAATGCTCTCTAATTCTTGTTGGGTCATGAATTCTTTTCTTTTCCATAAATCTGATAAGTAAACTATTCCTTGCTCTCCCAAATTACTTATAGTATCAGCCTTTACTCCTAAATCATGAACCCATTTTGACTTTATTTTGGTATATGGTGTAAGATATTGGTCTATGCCTAGTTTCTGTCCTACCATTTTCCAATTTTCCCAACAGCTTTTGTGAAATAGTGAATTATTAGCCTAGAAGTTGGCCTCTTTGGGTTTATCAAAGAGTAGATTGCTATAGTTGTTGACTTCTCCATCTTGTATTCCTATCCTATTGCACTGATCCATACCTCTGTTTCTTAGCCAGTACCAGGTAGTTTTGATGACTGCCGCTCTGTAGTACAGTTTAATATCTGGTATGGCTAGGCCACCTTCTCTAGCATGTCTTTTCATTAATACCCTAGATATTCTAGACTTCTTGTTTTTCCAGATGAATTTCGTTATAATTTTGTCCAGCTCAGTAAAATAATTTTTTGGTATTTCGATTGGTATGGCACTGAATAGATAGATTAATTTAGGTAAAATTGACATTTTTGCATTCTTTTTCTTAGTGTTATCATCAGACCCCATGGGTTCTACTCTCATCTCTATGCAAATGATTCTCAAATCCCTACATTTAACCCTCATCCCTTCTTCTGAGCACCAGTCCCATATCTTCAGTGGACCTACCTACCATATTCCACATGCATCGCAAATTCAACTTAACTGATTATCTTTCCACCTAAACCTTCCCATTCTTCTAATTTCCCTACTTCTGTTGAGAGCTCTACCCTTCTTCCAGTCACCCAATTTGTAATCTAGGAGCCATCTTTGACCATTCCTCATTACTCTCCACCCACCCATATCCAATCTGTTGCCAAATCTGATTAATTCTACTTCCCAGGCTATATTGTAGTGGTCTCCTACAACTAATATTTATCTCCCTTTTCTAATCTAATCTCTATAAAATTACCAAACTTATATTCTTCAAGGATAGGTCTGACTGGGAACAACCATGCCACGCCCCTACTCAAGAACCTCTAGAGGTTCCCTCTTGCCCCTGGAATAAAAAAAACATACTCATCTGTTTGGCACTTAAAGTGGGTCATAATCTGACTCCAGCCTCATCTGTTTGGGGCAGCTTCTAAAAGTAGCATCCATCGTTCAGGGTTGTTGTGATAATCGATTGAGGTAATGTTATCATAAGTCATAATAATAACAATAGTAGTAATAACTAGCATTTTAGAGTGTTTTAAGGTCTTTGTAACATATTCAAATGTTTAGGTATAGATCTGACTGTCTCCGATGTTCCCTCTGATTCTGTGGTATGCTTTGGACTTTTCCCTCCACAGACCTCTGTCGGTCAGTTCCCTTCTCCCTTGTTTTCCCAGATGCAGGTGACTTTTTTCTGGACTATGTCACAAGGTGGAGTTTGGCTTTACCATTTCATGTCTCATAGATGTGTGTTTTTCAAGACCCACTCCTCTGATTTTGGTCTACTAATGCCGTTGTATAACCTGGCTCTGGCACTTGCGTGACCTTGAGTAACTCATTTACTATCTGTGGGTCTTGGTTTCCTTAGCTGTAAAATGACGGAGGTTAGACTAGATAGCATATAATGCCTTAGAAGGTGAAAGACAAGCAAACAACTATAATGTGAACATTTAAGCAAGGTGGATGAGAATTCTTAAGAAGGATAAATTGTTTTGAGCTGCAGGGATCGGAGAAGGCTTTCTCAAGATGGCTATTGAGCATGGTCTTCAAGAAGGACGCACATAATCAAAGATCTGTTTTGAGTCCCAGGTTTTGGGGGGGGCAGGGCAGTTGGGGTTAAGTGACTTGCCCAAGGTCACACAGCTAGTACATGTGTCAAGTGTCTCAGGCTGGATTTGAACTCAGGTCCTCTTGACTCCAGGGCCGGTGCTCTACTCACTGCACCACCTAACTGCCCCTGGAGACCCAGCTTTGCCATGGATTTGTGACCATGAGCAAAATTTTCAACCTCAGCGTGCCTCAGTTTCCTCATCTGTAAATAACAGTAATAATTAATATGTAAATATAAAAATACTTTACATGTAGCCAATGGTAATAATTAACATTTCCAAAGCATTTTAAGGTTTGCAAAGCCATATACATATATATATATATAAAATAATATGCTGCCACATATTGTATATAGATACACACACATACATATATATGTGTGTATCTATGTATGTATAATTTAATCTTCACAACAAAACTATGAGATGGGTGCCATTCTTATTTCCATCTTGCAGACAAGGAGCCTGAGTCAGGCACAAGTTACGTGACTTGCCCAGGATCACAGAAGTAGGAAGTGTCTGAGGCAGGATTTGAACTCAGGTCTTCTCGACTTCGAATTCAGCACTGTATCCGCTATACTAGCTTGCTGTCCCCTATAAAATGAGGGGGTTGAACTAGATGATTTCTCAGGTCCATTCTACCTACAATAGCTCTGTGCTTCTAGAACATTTGACCCAAGGTCCCCCAAAGTTTTGGACTCACATGGTCTAAGTTAAATCCTAGGTTGTTGTTCATTCATTTTTCAGTTGTGCACGACTCTCCATGACCCCATTTGGGGTTTTCTTGGCAAAGATCCTGGAGTGATTTGCCATTTCCTTTTCCAGCTCATTTTATAAATGAAGAAACTGAGGCAAACAGGGTCAAGTGACCTGCCCAGGGTCACACAGCTAGTGAGTGTCTGTAGCCAGATTCGAATTCAGGAAGATAGTCTTGCTGACTCCAGGCCTGGCACTCTATTCACTGTGCCCTTCAGTCCTAGAGCCTGAACCCAAATAGTCAGTTTCTCTCTGTGGCTCCTTATCCAAACCTGGAGTTCTTTGGGGTTGAAGGAGAAGTGGGGAGAAAGGGAGATACTTTTAAGAAATCTTTGACTAGAGCCCTTCCATACACTGGTGCAAAAGCGACAGAAACCCATATCTCAAAAAAAAAATAGGAAGGAGGAGAGAAGACTAGATTACATACCCACAGAGATTTTTGTCATGTAATCTGATAAAGTCCAGATGCTTTGCTTAAGTTAGAAAAATGTGTGTAATTTTAGCGTGAAACAATTCTAGGCCTAATCACAAACTCGCTTCCCAAGTCATATGTTCCATGCTCTTAAGTCTTGTTTCTGTTAGGGTCTTTCTGCGCTAATGAATTCAGAAACGTTTTTTAATTACTGTTTTTCAAGAAATAGCTCCACACAGTTCAGTCAAAGTGAGGGATTTAGCCAAAATGATGGGGAAATTGGATAGCAGTGTGGAAATTGTTCATAAAAGAGAACTACTCTTTAAATGAGCTAAGTTCAGTTTGGGAGGAATAGTGTTTTGAGTTTCCAGGAAAGCCTAATCATATCCTCCTCAGAGGCAGAAGACTTAGATTATTAAAATGGCATTTCTTATCAAGAATAGGGCATGTGGTAATTTGCATTTTTTGGAAATGTAATACTGATATATCTGTTAAAAAAGGCAGGAGGGTTGGGGGGAGATTATGTTCTGAATTATTTCCAAAAAGCAAACTCAAAATTACTTTAACATTCCATAAATTGATTTAATGCTTTGTTAATTTGTGAGCTATATATTATCTAGTGTTCAGAGGTGGGGTTTGGATTCCCTGCGAGAGCCAATTTACCACTGAAAAACAATTTTAAATTCCAAGGCAAATAAAGACATGTTTAGCTCAAAGGGAGAAGAGAGTATGTTTCTAAATCATAGAATCCCAACAGTGGAAAGGACTTTAGAAGCCATCTATTCCAAATTATAGCACGCACAAAAAAATCCACTTTACAGAATTTCAGCAAATGGTCAGCCACCCTCTGATTGAAGCTATCCACTGAAGCAGAACTCACTCCCTCCTGAGGCAGCCCAACCAAGTCCACTTTTCAGGAGTTCTAATAGTCAAAGGTAAGCACTAGGTGGCGCCATAGTGGATAGGGCGCTGGGTCTGGAGTCAGGAGGACTCACCTTTCTGAGTTCAAATCTGCCTTTAGATACTTCCTAGCTGTGTGACCCTAGTAAGTCACATTTGCCTGCTTGCTTCAGTTTCCTTATCTATAAAATGAGCTGGAAAAGGAAATGGCAAACCAGTCCAGTATCTTTACCAAGAAAACCCCAAATGCAGTCACAAAGGGTCAAACAACTGAACAACCACCGCCACAACAAAAATTGCTAGAGAATTTTTCCTGGAATCAAACCTGTATCTCCCTCTCTGCAAGTTTCACCCCCTGTTCCTTGTTCTTCTCTTTGGGATCAAACAGAACAAGTCTAATCCCTCTTCAAATTATGGTCCTTCAAGTCTTCCAGACAATTAGTCTGTCCTCCACCTAAGCCTTTTCTTTTCCTGGACAAACATCGCCAGTTTCTTCAACCAGTCCTCCTATTTGGGGAAGCTAGGTGGCACAGCGGAGAGCATTCAAATCCTGTATCAGACACTTACTAACTGTGTGACCCCAGGCAAGTCACTTAATGGCTGCCTGCCTCAGTTTCCCCTTTTGTAAAATGGAGTTGATAATAGAACCAACCTCCCAGGGTTGTTGCGAAGGTCAAATGAGATAATCATTATAAAGTGCTTAGCACAGTGCTAGGTTTATAGTAAGCATTATAGAAATGTGAGTGATGATGATGATGATGCTAAATGGATGACTATCTATCCTCTCACCATCTTGGTCAATCTCTAGTGTCATATTTCAGTTTCTGAGTAGCCTCCCTACAGTGAGACATGCCAAGCTGAGAGTCCTCCCAGAGTAAACCTGAATAGCATGGCATACAGTGGGACTGTTAACCATCATCTCTCTTTCACAGACATGAAGATTTTCCTAAAATGTATCCAAGGATATTATATTAATGTTTTTTGGCTGCTGGGTCACACTATTAATGCAAATTGAGCTTGAAGTCCACTAAGACTTGTAGATCTTTTCACATAAAGACTGTTATCTAGCAGAGGGGACAAACAAGAAGTAGTCAGACAAGTAAAAAGAGCAGTATAGCAAAAATTTGGGGAAGAGAGAGTGATATAAATGAGAGTTTCAAGTACTACAGACAGTTTAAGCAGAATGGAGATTGCAGAAAAAAATGGACAATAGGTTTACTAGTTAAGAGAGAGTAGTTTCACTAAAGTCAACATGATGTGGCCAGTGACCGAGGGAAGGATTCTTGGAGAAGAAAGTGACATTTAAGCTGGTCCTTAAAAGAGAAATAGGATTTTTTTAAGACTGTGTCTCTATTTCACCTAGACTGGAAGTGCAGACTCTGCTCATGGTCTCTATCCTAGTATGGATCCCTACAGAAACTTTAACTTGCTCTGTTTTTCTGACTTGAGCCAGTTTGCCCTGTCTTAGGCAGCCTAGGGGCCCTCAGCTCCTGGGGGCTTCTCATATTGGTGCCAGCCTTGGTGCAGACACCTATTGGCTTCAGCCCTACTACAACTCAGAACTTCTAAACTCGAGTGATCCACCAACCTCAGCCTCCCCAGTACCAAGAATTATAGGTGTGCCCCTACCACACCTGGCCGACAGGATTTCAAAAGGCAAATATGGTAATTCCCAGAGATGGGCATTCCAGGCATAGTAGAGAAATAAAAGTTAAAAGTATGAGACATGTTCGTAGAATAGTGATCTAGTTTCACTGGAGCATGGAGTACATGAAGGAGAGTAATGTCAGATAATGTTGAAAAGTATAGCTAGAACAGAGCTTCTTTTTTAAAAAAAATTATTTCCTCCCAATGACATGTAAAAACAATTTTAACATTGGTTTTTTTTGAAGTTTGGGGTTCCAAATTCCATCCCTCCCTCCCTCTCCTCCCCCTTCCCTGAGATGGTAAGCAGTCTGATATAGGTCACATAGGTGCAATCATGTAAAACATCTGTATTAGTCATTTTGTAGAAGAAAACAAGAAAGGAAGAAAGGATGGAAAAAAGAAAGAAAAAGAAAAAAAAGAATGTTTCAGTCTGTATTCAAACTCCATCAGGTCTTTCTCTGGATGTGGATAGCATTTTTGTCTTTTGGAATTGTCTTAGATCATTGTATTGCTGAGAATAACTATTTACAGTTGTTCAGCATAGAATGCTGCTGTTACTGTATACAATGTTCTCCTGGTTCTGCTCACATCACTTTGTATCAGTTCGTGTAAATCTTTCCAGGTTTTTCTGAAATCTGCCTGCTCATCATTTCTATAGCACAATATTATTCCATTACAATAATATGCCACAACTTGCTCAGCCATTCCCCAATTGACAGACATCCCTTCAATTTCCAATTCTTAGCACAAAAAGAGCTGCTGTAAATATTTTTGTACAAATAGATTCTCTTCCCCTTTTTTGGATTGCTTTGGGGTACAAACCTAATGGTGGTATTACTGGGTCAAGCAATATGCACAGTTTTATAGCCCTTTGGGAAAAGTTCCAAATTGTTCTCCAGAATGGTCGTATCAGTTCACTAACAGTGCATTAGTGTCCCCAGTTTTCCCACATCCCTCCACCATTTATCATTTTCCTTTTCTGTCATATTAGCCAATCTGATAGGTGTGAGGCAGTACTTCAGAGTTTTAATTTGCATTTCTCTAATAAATATTTAGAACATTTTTATATGACCATAGAGAGCTTTGATTTCTTTGTCTGAAAACTGTCTATAGAACAGGGCTTCTTAACTCTGTGTGTGTGTGTGTGTGTGTGTGTGTGTGTGTGTGTGTGAGATGAACACATTTGACAATCTGAAGAAGACCATGGACCCCTTCTCAGTTATGTTCCATAAAACAGAAATACATAGGATTACAAAGGAAACTATGTTGAAATAAAGACATATTTTCCCATCCAAAATTGTGAATCCCCTGAAGCCCACCGATCATTTGGAGGTCTATGGACCCCATGTTAGGAACCCCTGAGCTAGAGCCACATTGCAAAGGGCCCTGAATACCAAGCTAGAGTTTGGACTTTATCTACTAGGTGACTGTTGTAAGAGACTATTTTAATTAACAAAACATATCTGCCCTTTTGCAGAGTACAGTCTTTAACATTCAACTTTTTCTCTCAATGACTTCAATTATTTCTCCTGGTTCGATTTAGTTGACTGGCATTTAAAAAGATCTTCTCTGTTTGGTCCCTCCCTATCATTGCTTATTACATTCGGAGGGCACTTGAATATTGCCTAATTCGGAAATATTACTAAACAAGTAATGAAGGGACAGGTGTTATTCTTTGTCATATTTTTCTCATCCTTGATTGGATATGAGAGGCCCAAATGTTCTTCACTTTTTCAAACTGCTAGATTAGGGTTATCTTTTTTATTAAAGCACTGATTGCTCTTTTCTTTCACACTGTTCCCAAAGAGAATTGCAATGCTAATTCTTGGCAGGGCTCTGGTTAACCTTCAGAGGTTAACATGACCTTCTGTTCCTTGAACAAGACACTCCATCTTCTGACTTCTGACATTTTCTCTTACTGTCTCCCATGCCTGGAATGCTCTCCCTCCTCATCTCAGCCAGCCTGCTAAAATCCCACCTTCTACAAGAAGCCTTTCCAGATATCCTTTAATGCTAATTGGTTCTCCCCCTCCATTAAATATCTCCAATTTAGTTTGTATATGGTATATACATGCTGACTCCCCCATTAGATTGTGAACTTTTTGAGAGCAGGGACTATTTTTTGCCTTTCTTCATATCTCCAGCACCAAGCACAGTGCTTGGCACATAGTAGGTGCTTAATGTTAGTTGACTGACAGTTATAATAATCTAAATTTTCCCCCTTTTCCATTTGCAGCTGAATCTCTGACACCAGGATGGGGAAACAGAACAGCAAACTACGCCCAGAGGTGATGCAGGATTTGCTGGAAAGCACAGACTTTACCGAGCATGAGATCCAGGAATGGTATAAAGGCTTCTTGAGAGACTGCCCAAGTGGTCATTTATCCATGGAGGAGTTTAAGAAAATATATGGGAACTTTTTTCCTTATGGGGACGCTTCCAAATTTGCAGAGCACGTATTCCGCACTTTTGATGCGAATGGAGATGGAACAATAGACTTTAGAGAATTCATTATTGCCCTGAGCGTAACATCGAGAGGGAAACTGGAGCAGAAGCTGAAATGGGCCTTTAGCATGTATGACCTGGATGGGAACGGGTACATCAGCAAGGCGGAAATGCTGGAGATTGTTCAGGTAGGTCTTTTTGTCCATAAGCTTCCCTCAATTCTTGAACTCAGATAACATCAGGAACACCAGAACCAAATTCATGCCCCAGATCAGAGGCAGAGTAAGGGAGTAAATTGTGCCCTGGACGTGGAATCAGGAAGACCTGGGGTCAAACCCTGCCTCCGACACTTAGCTATCTGTGTGACCCTGTGCAAGTTACTTCAACCTATCTGAGGCTCAGTTTTCTCATTTATAAAATGAGAAAGTTGGATTCAACAACCTCTAACATCCCTTCCAGTTTTATATTCCTGAAAGGAAGAAAAACTATGAAGGGCAAAAGATCCTTTCATTTTCATAAAGCTGTGTTTAAGGGATGGGGGATGGGAGTAGCAAAGGAGACAGAGAGATGCTTGTTATAAAATGCTTAAGGAAGCTAAATTCCAGGCATCTGGGAACTCCAGCAAACACCAGAAAGGGAGGCAGTGGTGACCAGCTTGTAAAGCATCTCCATCGAGTAAGAGATCTAGGAGCATTCCAAAGGCCTAGAGAGGAAAGATTATGGAAGAGAGGGTCATCAACAGAGCTAAATGTAGTAGAGATGTTGAGAAAGAAGAGGACAGAGAAAAGAACATCAGCTCTGGCAACTGAGACATCACTGACAACTTTGGAAAGAGCAGCTTGAGTATTAAGGTCAGGAGTCAGACTGCAAAAGATCATAGGGTCATGGAATTAGAACTGGAAGGGACCTTAAAAGATAATTGAGTCCATACTGTGGTCAAGAATCCCTTAGAAGAAATGGGGTAGCCCTCATAGTCAATAAAAGGATGAGAAAAGCAATACTGGGGTATAATCTCAAAAACAGCAGAATGATGTCTGTTTGAATCCAAGGCAAACCATTCAGCATCACAGTGATACAAGTCTGTGCTCCAACCATTGATGCTGAAGAGGCTTAAGCTGACCAGTTCTGTAAAGACCTACAACATCTTCTAGGAATAACACCCTCAAACACATCACATTCATCATAGGGGATTGGAATGCTAAAGCAGGAAATCAAAAGATAATTGGAATAACAGGCAAATTTGGCCGTGGAGTAAAGAATGAAGCGAGGCAGAGACCAATAAAGTTTTGTCGAGATAACTCCTTTTCAATCTAAAACACTTTAATTAGATTGGAAAGACTCTAGGCAACTATTTTTTCCCAGACATTGTTAGGTAGGCTCTGTCCCTAGCTAAAGGTTTGTCAAGGTCCCAAAATCCAAATCCTGTAATCAGATATATCTTCTTAACCAGTGGCTCAGGAAGTGGTATAACAATGCTAGATACCAGGAAGAAGTATAGAAAACTTCCCTCCCCAAAATGAAAACATCATAGCCAAAATCCAGAGCTTCCAGCTCAAAGTAAAAAATACTGTAAGCAGCCAGAAAAAAAGCATGTAAGTATCAAGGAGCTGCATTCAGAATTATACATGGTTTAACAGTCAGAAATATAAAGGAGCACAGAGCTTGGAATATAATATTCTAGAAATCAAAGTCTTTAGGCTTAAACCAAGGATAATTTATCAGCAAAACTAGGGGGAAATGGACCTTTAATGAAATAGAGGGTGTCTTAGCAATCCTGATAAAAAGACCAAAGCTGTGTAGAAACTTTGAACTGCAAAAATAGGAGTTAAAAGAAACGTTTAAAAGGTAAATATGAGTGAACAATCATAAAGGACTAAATGAGGATAGACTGTTTATATTTTAATATGGGGAGATGATACATGTCTCTGCTAAACTGTATTATCATCAGGGGTCATAGAGGGCCTCCAATTAGACAGATAGCCTAGGAATGGTTCTGTTATGTCTAGATTTTGTTAAAAGCAAATAGATACAAGTTATTCCCCAAATGATAAATGGTCAAAGGATATGTACAGGCAGTTTTCAGATGAAGAAATCAAAGCTATCTATAGTTATATAAAAATGCTTTAAATCACCATTAATTAGAGAAATTCAAATTAAGATTCGATACTCTGAGGTACCACCTCACACCTGCCAAGTTGGCTAATATGACAGAAAAGGAAAATGATAAATGTTGGAAAATATATCGGAAAATTGGGACACTGCTGCGCTGTTGGTGCAGTTGTGAACTGATTCACTCATTCTGGAGAGCAATTTGCAACTATGCCCAAACTGTGCATACCCTTTGATCCAGCATTACCACTGCTAGGTCTGTATCCCAATGAGATCATAAAAATGTGGAAAGGACCTACATGTAAAAAAATATTTGTAGCAGCCCTTCTTGTAGTGTCAAAGATTTGGAAATTGAGTGGATGCCCATCGATTGGGGAATGACTGAACAAGTTTTGGTATATGAATGTAATGCAATACTACTGTACTATAAGAAATGATATGTAGGCAGATGTCAGAAAAACCTGGAAAGACTTACATGAACTGTTGCAAAGTGAAATGAGTAGAACCTGAAGAACATTGTATACAGTAACAGCAACATTGTGGGATGGTCTGCTATGTTTGACTTAGCTCTTCTCAGCAATACAATGATCCAAGACAATTCCAAAAGACTCATGATGGAAAATGCTATCCACCTCCAGAGAAAGAACTGATGGAGTCTGAATGCAGATCAAACATGTCATTCTCACTCTTCATTTTTTGGTGGTTTTTTCTCTTTTGCAAACTGTATTTATTTTGCAAACTATTTCTTCTTTCACAACATTACTAATATTGAAATAGGTTTTACACTATTGCACGTATATAATCTATCTCAAATTGCTTACTGTCTTTGGGAGGGAGAGGGAAGGGAGGAAGAGAAAATTTGGAACTTGAAATTTTATTAGAAATGCATGTTAAAATTGTCTTTACATATAATTTGAAAAATAGTATTAGAAATGCTTTTAAAAATCGAAGTAGAATAGAGGGTAAGAGATGGAGTGGGAAGAGAAAAAGGAAGATTAGAGAAAATTATCTCACATAATCAGAGTTCCCATAGAAAAGTCTATACAAACAAGGAGGAAAGGCTGTGTGGAGGAGAACAGGTAACACTTGAATCTCACTTTCATCTGAAATGGTCAAAGGAGCGAACAACACACACAGTCGGTTATAGAAGTACAATTCACTAAGTGGAGAAATAGGAGGCAAAGGGAGAAGGGACGGGGAAATAAGAAGGAGCGTACATTAAGGGAGAGATTGTTCAGTCGTTTCAGTCGTGTCCAACTCTTTGTGACCCCATTTGGGGTTTTCTTGGCAGAGATGCTAGAGTGTTTTGCCATTTCTTTCTCCAGCTCATTTTACAGATGAGGAAACTGAGGCAAGCACAGTTCAGTGGCTTGCCCAGGGTCACGCAGCTAGTAAGTGTTGGAGGCTAGATTTGATGAGTTCTCCTAACTCCACTGCACCCCCTAGCTGCATATTCAGGAATGTTCTTGTATTTGACCAGATGATTCCTCAGGTCCCCTATGACCAGTGGCACACATCTGTTAAACAAGTGGTCAGGGGTTAAGAAGGCAGTTAGCAGCAGCAATGGAATAAGGCATGTTCTCTCTCTCTTTCTGAATAAGAGAAGGAAAGGTATTGGCGCTTAATTCCAAAGGACACTAAGGTGGAAGTGCAGCTCTTGATTTGTTTGTTTTCAGAATTCTTAGAGGTTCTAATCTAAAAGGAGCCTGTTAGAGCCAACGTCTTTGTCATGGCACCAATTTAATTCACTCATTGGAAAAAAGAAATGAGAATAATACACTACCAGTGAGTCAGTAATGCAGAGAAACCTTCTTGGTCCTTATTTTAACAGGCTGTGGCAGAAATTCCTTTCCAAGCCAGTTGGTACAGTTGATGTTCCTAAAGCTGAAGCTGTGGGTTGGTTCCTTTGATGAGGTGGTTAATAATATGATACTGGAACTCCTCTGATTGGTCAGAAACAAGACCATGCTCTCTGTCACTGAGCTCCCTTGTCTTGACAGGTGCAAAAGAAAAAAAAATAGACAACGCTTCTGAAATTGAGTGGCCCCAGGTGATACGGGCAGAGGCCAGACAGACTATAGGAGCATCTTAGAGCAAAACCCTAACTGACGGAAAAGAATGTAGGATCTTTGTATCACTCGGTGACTGGCATGTAGTGGGTATTTAATAAGTACTCAATGAGTCGAATCTAATTGAATTGGATTGAAATAAATTGAAAGTGCTTTGTAAACTGCAAGGCCTGTGCACATACAAAGTATTGTGCCCCCCTCTCCACCCCACCCCCACCTTGGTGGTTATTGTGATCAGCTTGGCTTCCTTCAGAGAGAAGGAAAGCTGGAATTTGACTCTTAACTTGGACTGGTTTATTTCATCAATTATGAACCATTTTAATGTTGATTTGGCCTGGAATGCCTTTCATGTTGAGTTTCAGGAGCCTGTTCCTTCAGGGGGGAAAAGAAATGGAAAACACATAGAAATGAAGAAATACTGAAGGGCAGGGTACACACACATGTGTAGATTCACTTTCACATGCTTCGAGATCCAGCCTAGACCCGACTGGGCAGGAATGGGCTGAACAGAACTAGGACAGACCCCCTACTGCCCCACAGTACTTTATTCACCCAGAGACAAGAATAGGACATTTCAAGTTTAATTAAAAACAGGATGTCCCTGTTAGTCTTTTTATTGACATGGCTAAAAATAACAGCCTAGCTTCTCTCTCTCTCTCTGTCTCTCTCTCTCTCTCTCTCTCTCTCTCTCTCTCTCTCTCTCCTCTCTCTCTCTCTCTCTCTCTCCTCTTCCTCCTTCCCTCCTCTCTCCCCCTCATCTTTCTCTGTCTTCCTCTCCCTCTCTTCCTCATCTCTCTCTCTTCTCTCTGACTCATCTCTCTCTATCCTCTCTCTTTCTCTCTATCCTTCCCTGTCTCTCCTTCTTCTTCTCTCTCTTTGTCTCTCTCTCTTCCCTCCCCATCTCTCTTTCTTTCCCTCTCTCGGTCTCCCTTATCTTTCTCTCTCTTTCTCATCTCTCTCTCCTCTCGCCCTCTCTTCTCTCTCATTCATCTTTCCCTCCTTCTCTTTCTCTCTGTCCTTCCCTTTCTCTCCTTCTCTTCCTCCTTCTTTCCCCCTCCACCCCCTCATCTCTTTTCATTCCACTTTCTTTCCCTCCCTCCCTCCCTTCATGGTTTGATTCCATTAAAGTTGAAAAAAAACCTGAGCTAACGAAAGGCATGATTTGTTTCACATTACCGCCTGGGGATTCTGTCCTTTCTTTTCCCACATCTTGGAGCTACCACTTTTGAAGTCTTAATACAATTGTATCTCCATTATTTTCACTGTTAGAAGGAGAACAGAGGCTCAAATTATCCCCAAGTCATTTCCATTTGGTTTCGTAAAAAATGGTGTGGACTCAACAAGGTTTCAGACTTGAGAAACCGGTTAAGTGGTAATGTCACTGACAGAAGGAACGAAGTCAGGAGGAGGAGCGGGTTTCTCGGCCAAGACAATAAGCTTGGTGTTGGGCATAAATTTCTACCTAGCTTCTAAATCTTAACCCAAATGCTACGCCCTCCTTGAAGCTTCTCCGAGCTCTCTGGTGAGTAATGACTACCAGCCCCAAGCCCAGAAAGCACTTAGCATGTTCTACAGTACTCTCTTATTCCCACTAAAAGATTGTAAACTTCATCATGGCAAGAATGAATCTCACTTGAACTTTATGTCTTCCCAGGTACCTAGGGCTGGGCTCTGCACAGTGTAGGCACTTAGATTGGGTGAACTGAACTGAGTTAAATTGAATTTGATTTGAGATGAATTGAATTTTATTAGTGGAACCTAATTGAATTGAATTTGGGGTACTGATGGGATATCAAGGTGCCACGTACCTTGGCTCTGAAAGTCTCATACACAAATCCATCGCACTTCTATTCCCATCCCTTTTTGTCAATTGTAATGGGGCTGATTTTCACCAGGATCCCATGGTGGGAAATCTTAAGAGCCAAAAATCCTGGAACCTAAATTAGATTCTCTGGAAGAACTCAAAGGCATTCTCTTTTTTTTTAATTGGCATGCCATAGACTAGGAGGAAAGCCTGAATGCTGATGGAGGGAAGGGTAGGTCTTCGAAGGGTACATGCTTAACTAAGCCTAAGAAGAAAGACTGGTGGGAAAGTAAGAATGAAAATGGGGAAAAGAAATTATAAAGAAGAGAGGAAGTCAAAAGAGAAAAGAAAAGTAGGAGAAGAAAGATGACAAAAAGAAACTGAGATTTGCCATCATCATTCCCAACCTCTCTTCACCTTCAGAACAGCTTCTTCATGAGCTACAGTAGTGATAATAATAACTTATTTGTTGTCATTTTGTGCAATCGTGTCTGACTCTTCATGACCCTATGGACCATAACGTGCCAATGATGTCCCTGGGGTTTTCTTAAGGATACAGGAGTAATTTGTCATTTCCTTCTCCAGCGGATTAAGGCAAACTTAGGTTATATGACTTACCCAGGATGACACAGCCAGTGAATGTCTGAGACAGGATTTGAACTCAGGTCTTCCTCACTCTAGGCCCAGTGCTCTATCCACTGATAACTGTCTCCTTTATGGTAATAATAACTTTTAAATAGTGCTGTAACATTTGCAAAGAGTTTCATATACAGTTACCCCTTCCACATGGTGACTTTCCCCATCGCAGTTTCAAAGTCAGCATAAGAAATTAAATGAGGATTCAGGGGAAGTTTTGCAGAAGCTTCAGGCAACACACGAAGGCCAGCAGATGATGCGGAAAAAAGTTTAGAAACTCAGAAACACATAAAACATATGTATGGTATTGTATAATATCAACATATTTTATCATTTAATGCCATAATAAATCAGACTTCTTCTCTGATACAAAGGAAGGGCTAAAATTTTATGAGGATTTTCCAGCTCATGGGAACACTGAGCCCCTAACCCCTGAGATGTGGAAGGGATAACTGTATATTATCTCATTTGGTGCTTATAACAGCCCTGTGAGATAAGTGGAGGGAGGGAGGGAAGGAAGGGAGGTTAGGAAAGAAGGAGGGAGACAGAGAATGAATGTTTCAGTTTCCAAAACACAAAGGCATACCTAACATGGTGCTTCATCCTGGAGTGCTAATACCTAAAGAGAGCCGACCTCCCTTAAGTGACCACTGTCTCTGAGTCTCAAGGACTTCTGTTGCCCTGTGCCCTCCCGTGGGTCAGCTGCTCCTAGCTGCTCCTTTCCATCATTTCTTATCGTGGCTGAATGTGAGGTCAGACTCTTCTCGACACCTCTCTGTCCTCTGAACTATTTTTGCTTCACTTAAAAGGATTCCTAGGTGTGCCGCTGTTGGTCAGTTGGCTAATAAATAAACATTTATTAACTGCCCACTACGAGCTAGGCACTGTGCTAAGGACTGCAGATGAGAATACAAAGAATGAAATATCCCCTAGAAAAGACACTTCGGGAAGAGGAGAGAAAATGTAGAGGGCAATCCAATTTAGCCAGGGTGAGCCCCTCTGCAGGCTACAGAGGCATCTGTCCACCTAGGACTCTTTTTCCTTGGCTTTCCAGCCCTGTTCCATGTCTTCCTCATTCTTCCAACAGGCGTGGAGCGTGTTCCCAAAAGAAGGGATAGCGAGAGAGAGGCAGCCTTTCTTTAGGTTTTCCTCCATTTTAAACAAAACCAACCCAAGGTGGAGGAGGGGAGCGAAGGTACTGTTTGGTGCCTAATTACAGAGCATTATTATAATAACACTGCCTGCAGAAAAGAGCTCTCCTATTTGTATTTCAAGTGTGACGCCCACATCACCTCTGTCACTCCAGGAATCTGCCATCCATTGTTCCTTGATGAGAGACTGTCTGAATGTGACCTGACAGGATAATAATTTTCAAATACCTTTTTTTCAATTTTTTTCTTTTCAGTTCTAAGATTACTATGCTTAAGGAACAAGGTGCTTTGATTAAATAATCCTGGGAGAACAAGGACTATGGTTTGCATTTTTTTGTGACTCAGTCCTTCACACAGTGCCTGGCGCGTAGTAGGGCCTTCATAAAATTATTGAGTTGAACACTCCAGGTTGATGTGTCTGGGTTAGTATGAATCTTTGTGTTTGGTGCAACCGTTAGCATTAATGGGAATATTTCTATAACTAAATCCATGCCACAGCTCCAGCTGATCTGATTTTGGGAAGAAGAAGAAATGATAGGGAAAAAAGTTACTCCCCAAGGCAATTTTTTCATGAACATAATAATAACTTACATACATTTAGCCCCTTATTAAAAAGTACATGATATGCATTATCTCATTTGCTCTTCATGTCGTGAGGTAGGTAGTATAACTATCCCCGTTTTACAGATGGGGAAGCTGAGGTTCAGACAAGTGTCTTGCCTGAGGTTACACAGCTAGTTAATAGCAAAGCCAAGGTTTGAACCCAGTTCTTCAAGTGTCCTGACCTGAAGTCCAGTGCTCTTCTTGTATTGGAATGACACCAGGCAGTGAGGCATTCTCAGCGGTTCAGTATGTGGTATTGCTCAGCTGTGTTGCAAACTAGTACAGAGAGAGAGAGAGAGAGAGAGAGAGAGAGAGAGAGAGAGAGAGAGAGAGAGAGGGAGATAGACAGAGGGGGAGAGAGAGACAGAGAGAGACAGAGAGAGACAGAGAGACAGAGAGAGACAGAGAGAGAGAGAGAGAGAGACAGAGAGAGGGAGATAGACAGAGAGAGAGAGAGACAGAGAGAGGGAGATAGACAGAGAGAGAGAGACAGAGACAGAGACAGAGAGACAGAGAGAGAGACAGAGACCGAGAGAGACAGACAGAGAGACAGAGACAGAGAGAGGGATAGACAGAGAGAGAGACAGAGAGAGAGAGAGAGAGAGGGGTGTAGCCAGGCAGGGTGGTGCTGGCAAACACCACTTGGGCAGAATTCTTGGAGACTAGGGCATAAAATGATCATAGGATCATGGATTTAGAGTTAGACTTTTAATGTCATGAGGTGGCGCAGTGAATAAAATACTGGACATGGAGTCAGGAAGACTTGAATTCAAACTCTGCCTCAGATGTTAGCTCTGTGACCATGGGAAAACCACTTAATCTCTCAGCCTGTTTCCTGTAAAATGGAAATGAGGATAGAGCCTACCCCACAGAGTCATCGGAAGGACCAAATGAGAAAATGTATATAAAATGCTTCGTAACCCTTAAAGTAATCTATAAATGCTAGGGATTCTTATTATAATTTTAAGAAAATAAAATTGAGACCCAGAAGGGATAAATCACTTGCTTCATGTCCCACAAGTAGTAGGTGCGGAACCATAGATTTCCATCATTTCTACTGCAGCATCCAGTTCTTCCATGTTGGTGGGAATCAGTTTCAGAAGACGACATTTTCACTAAGGCAAATGAAGACGTTATATGTATCTTTGCTTTTAAAAGAAGGCAAGCTCCAGCAGGTGGCCATATAATTGAAATCTCCCATCACTCTTACATCATGCCTCTATGGTGGGCTTGTGATCTGTTTCCTAAGTCATTGACCTATTTCCTCTTCCCATAGAGGTGATCTGTAGTACACTCCAATAACAAAATTGTTTTTGGTTTCTCCCTTTATTTATCATCACCTAAGCATGCTCTACTGTGGTCACCCCTGATGATTTTTGATTTTCCTCACATGGATATTGTACAATGTTTTCTCCTCCCTTTTACCTTCTTTATTTTGAATAAGATGTTTTTGTTTTTATTGAGTTATTTCAGTCACGTCTGACTCTCCATGACCCCATTTAGGGTTTTCTTGGCAGATACTGGAGTGGTTTGCCATTTCCTTCTCTAGTTCATTTTATAGATGAGGAACTGAGGCATATAGGGTTAAATGACTTGCCCAGGGTCACACAACTACTAAGTGTTTGAGGCTGGATTTGAACTCAGGTCCTCTTGACTCCAGAGCTGGCAGTCTATCCACTATGCCACCTAGCCTCCCAAGACATTTATATAGACTATATTCTACTCTTGGCTCTTATCGCACAATGTCTTGTTGATACTTAGGAATGACACCTCCTTTCACTAAGATCTCTAGTATTTTTAGGTAGACATTTGAGGATCATTTTGTAGTTCCTCTATGCTCTGAGCATCTCAATATCTATTCTTCCTAAGTTGCCTCATGCCTCTATGGATGGAGGTGTCAAACTTGAGACCACAGGCCACATACAGCGCCCCCCAAACTCCCAGCATGGCCAAACCAGATTGAAATGCAATTGGGAAATGTTTAACAAAACAACTAAAAATAGAGTAAAACATAGATAATGTTAAGTTGTGGTTTTTTAAATCAACATATGGCCAAAACTCTCTATTTGAGGTTGACACCACTGCTGTATGGTATTGAGGGAGTTGGATATATGCAGGCACTTTTCTCCTCCCCTCTTTTTTCAGTTTAAAGTTCTTTTTATTAAATTTGCAAGACACAAGGAAAATATACTCTTACTAGCTTTTGTTATACTCTATCCATTGTAAAAAGCCTGTTACTCTTGTATTTTTAGCCATTGTCCAGTAATCCACATCCCATTCTTAGATAATACTTTTTAAAACTAGTTCTCCAAAATCAACTTTTTTTCTTCTTCATTCCTGGCCTCAAATGGGCAGTAGTGATGAAAACACCACCTGTGCCCCCTATAATCTTCAGTTTATTGTTCAAGGGTTCTTATTCCTTGGCGATATTCGTATTTCTTGGCTTTCTAGATTCCCCCTGGCAGTATCATTTATTCCCATGTGAATCACAAGAAGTGGGTAGTTGTCATCTGTTTTGACAAGTTTGGGGAAGTTTTCTCTTATGCTTTGTCTATATTCCCCAGGATGACAAAGGCCACTCTATAATTAGATTGCCTCCACTTTGAGCTCTGGTAGCAATCCTTTGGCCATGGAAGAAACAACAAGATTGTGCACTCAATGCAAGTCACCGCAAAGTTCTCCATGCTCTCTATTCCTGCTAGTAGTTTACAACCTTTCATGACCTCTTTCTGTCCCTCCCTTATCACCCCTTTACACTTCATTACTTCCCCTTTATTACTTTTTTAAAAATCTTTATACCTTTAAACCTTTTTATCACCCTTTAACAACCTGATAGCCACACACAACTTCCTTTTCCTCCCTCTATTTTATTACAAATTGTAACTCAGATTATTTTTAAAATCCTTTTTCATATATCTTGTTTTTACATTGCCTACATTTCTGAATGTATCCCTTCCCCCCTCTCAGAAAACCATCTCTTATAATAAAGAATAAAAAAGATGAGGAAAAAACAGTTTATCAAAGGCAACCCACATATCTGAAAAAGTCCGATATTATATGTGATGTTTCACACCTATAGCTTCCCCTCCTCTCCTCAACTTCTTCAAAGAAGATGAGGCACTTTCTCATATCTTTTCATTGGGGCCAAGCTGGGTTGTTATGATTTCTTTCATTCAATTTCAATTATTTTATTCCTATTGTTCTTTCTATTCATATCATTGTAGTTATTTTATGTATTGTTTTTCTGGTTTAACTTATATCACTTTGCATCAGTTCATGAGTCTTCTTATGCTTCTCTATATTGATCACATGCATTGTTTCTGTTTTTGAGAGTTTTTATTTTTAGTTTACAACACTCAGTTCTACATAGTCATAGTTTTGAGTTCCAGGTTTTCTTCCCCCCCGCCTCCCCATACCTCCCTCCCCAAGACTGCATGGAATCCGATATATCTTCTATGTATAACACACTAGTCAAGTTGTGAAGAAGAATTATGACCAATGGAATGAGTCATGAGAAAGAGGAAAACAGAACCCCAAAAAATCCAAAAAACAAAAGAGAAAAAGAAGGGAAAAAAAGGCAAGCATGATGTGTGCCTCAGTCTGCATTCAGACTCCATAGTTCTTTCTCTGGATGTAGATAGCATTCTCCATCATGAGTCCTTTGAAGTTGTCTTTGCACCTTGTGTTGCTGAGAAGAGTGAAGTGTATCAGGGTTAGTCCTCACAGAATTCATATATCTGTGGTTGTGTATAATGATCTCCTGGTTCTGCTCCGCTCACTCAGCATTATATCATGTAGGTTTTTCCAGGTTATTATGAATTCCGTATCATCCCCATTTCTTACAGGACAATAGTATTCCATTACCTTCATATACCACTGCTTGTTCAGTCATTCCCCAATTGATGGACATCCCGTTAATTTCCAATTCTTTGCTACTACAAAAAGAGCCGCTATGAATATTTTTGTACACATGGGTCCTTTTCCCACTTGTGTGATCTCTTTGGGATACAACCCTAGAAGTGGTATTGCTAGGTCAAAGGGTATGAACATTTTTATAGCCCTTTGGGCATAGTTCCAAATTGCTCTCCAGAATCGCTGGATCAGTTCACAACTCCACCAGCAATGTAACAATGTTCCAATTTTCCCACATCCTCTCCAGCATTTATCATTTTCCTGTTTTGTCATTTTAGCCAATCTGACAGGAGAGATGTGGTACCTAAGGGTTGTTTTGATTACATGCATTGTTTCTTAGAGTGCCATAATATTCCATTATATTTATGTGCCAGAACTTGTTCCCCAGTTGATGGATATCCATTTGATATTCAGTTCTTTGTACTATAAATCTGTATAAATTCTTATACTGTCTTTCCTATTTGTTTTAGTTAACTTTTCTTATTTACCATGCCTTATCTTCTTTTCTAATTCTTCTCTTCCTTAGAGAAGACTCATTCTCTCTTTTTTTCCCTCCCTTAGGCATCTACCTTTAGACTGTGCCCTGCTCCTTTTTGGCAAGTCAGTCTCTGTCAACTTCTCCTCAAGCTTTCCCAAATTTCTTATCTCCAAATTCAGTTTCTCACCTTCTTCACAAATTCAAAGACCTCCAAGTCACCTTAAAAATTTCTTTCTCCTTCTTGTCCCCTTTATTTCCTTCTCTTCTGACCCATTCTGCCATTCCTACAACTAAAAATTCTTCCTGGATGCTTTTTCACTGCTAGGGTCCTCAAAGAATAAGTCTAAGGCAAAAAATAATAACTAGCATTTACATAGTGCATTAAGATTTGCAAAATACTGCTGGGAAAACTAGAAAGCAATTTGGCGGAAACTAGGCACAGAGCAACATCTAATACTGTATATACCAAGATAAGCTCAAAATGGGTACATGATTTAAACATTACATCATAAGCAAATTAGGGAAGCATTGGGAAAAATTGCTTGTTGGAGCCATAGATAAGGGAAGAGCTCATGACCAACAAAAGATAGAAGGGAATCACAGGAGGTAAAATGGATAATTTTGATTTCATTAAATTAAAAAGCTTTTACACACAAAAAAAACAATTGTAGCCAAAATTACAAGGAAAGCAGAAAACTGGGTAAAAAGTTTTTATAGCAAATTTTTCTGATAAAAGTCTCATTTTTTGAATATACAGGGAACTGAGCCAAAATGATAAAAAAAATAAGAGCCATTCCCCAGTTGATAAATGGCCAAAGGATATGGACAGGCAGTTTTCAGAGGAAGAAATCAAAACTATCAATAGTCATATGAAAAAAATATTCTAATTCATTAATAACTAGAGAAATTAAAATTAAAATAACTCTGAGGTACCACCTTATATCTATCAAATTGTTTAATATGATAGAAAAGGAAAATGACAAGTGCTGGAAGGGATTTGGAAAAAATAGGTACACTAATGAACTGTTGGTGGAACTGTGAATTAGTCCAATCATTTTGGAGAATAATTTGGAACTATTCCCAAAGGGCTATAAAACAGTGATCCAGTAATACCACTGTGACCCTTTGATCCAATATTAAACTACTAGGTCTGTATCCCAAAAAGATAAAAGAAAAGGGAAAGGACCTGTATGTACAAAAATACTTACAGTAGCTCTTTTTGCGGTGGCAAAAAACTGGATATTCAGGGGATGCTCTTCAATTGCTAAATGGCCAAACATGTTGTGACGGAATACTGTTGTGCTGTAAGAAATGAAGAAGTGGGTGGTTTCAGAAAAACCTGGGAAGACGTATATAAGCTGATGCAAAGTGAAATGAGCAGAATCAGAACATTGTATATAGTAACAGCAACATTGTATTGATAATCCAATGTAAAACACTTCTTTAATCTATACAATGATCCGTGACGATTCCAAAGGATTTGTGATGAAAAATGCTATCTACCTTCAGAGAGAAGACTGATGAACTCTGAGCACAGAATGAAGCACATTTTCTTCATTTCCTTGTTTGTTTTTTTTTTTTCACAGTGTGGCTAATGTGGAAATATGCTTTTCATAACTTTCTATGAATAGTAGGCATCATACTTCTTTCTTTCTCAATGGGTGGGAGAGGGGTGGGATGGAGAGAGAGAATTCAGAACGGAAAATAAAAAATAATTTAAAGATTGCAAAATTATTTGCATATGTTGTTTTCTGAGCCCCACAACAACATTGTGAAGGGAATGTAACAGGTATTATAACCTCCCCCTTTTCAGACAAAGCTTAGTTTAAGTGATTTGACCGTGGTCACACAGCTAGTAAGAGGCACAAGTAGGATTTGAACGTAGATCCTCCTGACTCCAATCAAGTGTTATATTTCCCAAATCATGCTTTCTGTGTTACTGGAATAAACAATCTTTGTCCTTATCTCAAATGTAACTTGACATGACCTATACTACTAGTCTATACCCAGTGACAGTTTTTTTTTTCTATGAAAGCAAAGTCTGAATCTAGGTAAAAATGGGAAAAGACTCCAGGTTTACAAGGAAGTTTTCCCAACCATGAGATGACGTAGGTGGTCATAGTAGTAATTTTCTGTGTTGAATTATCTATAATCAATCAACAGGTATTTACTAAGCACCTACTATGAATCAAGCACTGTGCTACAAATACAAAAATAAAACAATCCCTACTCTCAATGAGCTTAAATTTCTCTCCCTTTTTTGTCAATTAGGCAATCTATAAGATGGTTTCTTCAGTAATGAAAATGCCTGAAGATGAATCAACACCAGAGAAAAGGACGGAGAAGATCTTTCGCCAGATGGATACCAACCGAGATGGTGGGTCTAAGATTGAAATCTGTTGCTTTCCCTCTGCTAATTATTTCCTACGTAGCCTGTTTGTAGCTTGCTTTGTATATATTTATTTGCATGTTGTTTGCCCCATTAGACTGTAAGCTCCTTGAGGACAGAAAGTGTCTTTTCTTTTTTTTTTGTATCTTCAGGCTTAGCACAGTAGTAGGCACACAATAGGTGATTAACAAATATTTATCGATTGACTAATAGCAGGGTAGGTGGGCCTGATAGTACCAGGCTGACTATGAGATAAATGATCAGAATCCATTACAGAGAGCGCACATTCCCATCTAAAACTTCGTTCTTATTTTCCAGGCAAACTCTCCCTGGAAGAATTCATCCGAGGAGCCAAGAGTGATCCTTCCATAGTGCGCCTCCTGCAATGTGACCCCAGCAGCGCGGGCCAGTTCTGAACCCCATTCCCATTGTCTGGATGAATTCTATAGAGCTGCTTTTTTTTTCTTTTATTTTTCTTTTTTTTGCCAAACATTGGTGGTGATGTTGCCTCTGTATGGCCAGATAGTCCTTCTTCTGTGACACCTTTTAGCTTCTTTTGTGGATGTGTTCATGGGAATGCCAAGTGCTCTCACCTGCTTGTCAAGAGCATGGACGATACCGTTCTACACAGATTTTGTGGTGTTCGTTGTTTCAAGGCTTTTTTATGATCGTTGTTAATTTTGGTTTAACATGTCTGTTCTTAAAACTAAGGATCGTGGATGCCAGAGTTCAAAAAGTATGTAACCCTGGCACATCATGCCTGAGGGCTCTAAGAGATTTAAAAAATTTCAACAAAAAAAAAAAACAGCAAAAGAGAGATTTAGAAAAACTTCCCCGTTGTGTATTGCTGAATACACCCGTGTTTCATGTACAGGTGCAGTTGGTGACTCTTCCCCGATACAAGTTGTACCCCAGGCCCTCGGGCACAGCCACTGAATAGGCTTGAACAATCAACCCATGATGGATCACTTCCAGCGTGGGCTGTAGTGTCTAAGCTGTGAACATTACTGAAGGTGAATAAGCAGAAAGCAGGGCCAAGATGGCTCAGCTGGTTTTTAAGACAGGTTTACACTAGTCAACTTAACATGACTTTATTGAGGAAGTAAACAAAAATCTCCCATAATTATCTTCCAAAACCAGGCCTATATCTAGTTGCTCTTTGTGTTAACAGATGAGAATGTTGTAAATATACAGTGATGGATAACAAAGACAAAAACAGTATACTGGAATGCTGAGGAGAGATGCATGTCTAATGAGACCTTGGGAAAGGGTGGTAGTGTTCTTACAGTCTTACTACAAAAGACTGTTTTTGTTTTTGTTTTGGTAGCTTATTGTGAGGTAAACCAGCTCTAATGAGTGTCTGACATGTCGTGTTTTAAAGTCATATATTCTGTCTGCACAGATGCGCCAGTCAATAGGTGTATTTTATGTATTTAAAAAAATGAAAAAAAAATATATCAAAAGGGCCCAGTTCTTCATTTCATGTTTCCAGGTAAAGAATACTTGGGAAAGGGAAAGAGTTCAGACTTACCAGGGAGGGGAATCTTAGGCTATCACCAGGACCATAATCAATGGGAGTGGAAACCTAGTGCTTCTTTGATGCCTTTGAAAAGAAGGAAATGATCGGTGCACATGTCCTGGGACTTCCAGAGCCTCCAGCCCAAATCTGTGACACTTTCGAGATGCTCATCTTCTCATGTCAGGGATGTCCTGAAATGCAATCCTCAGTATCTTTGGCTAAGGCAATCATCTAGTTCTTTTGGTAAGGAATCTGGAAGTACTGCTGAGGTTGGCAGAGGGCCCCAGGGCAATGATGGATGGCAGCATTTGCCATTAGCAAACACAATCAGAAGGCTGGTTTTGGTTCAGGGCCCATGCCAAGGTGAAGCCAGGTTCTCTACCCTTTTCATGCAAACAACTGGTTACTTTAGATTTCAAATTAATCCAACCCCAAGGTGCTAAATGTAAATGAACAGCAGGGGAGAGCATCATTCTTTACACTGATTGGTTGGTTAGTAGCTAGAGCACTTGGGGGATAGACATCAAGCATGGCCCACCAAAGAGACAGATAGGTCCCCAGGTTGGTTCTCTAGCACAGGTCACCTCTATAACAGAAAACACATAGGGCAAGTGGAGACATTGCATTTGGAAATATTAAGAAAAGCCATTTCTAGGCGGCATAATGAGCTCATAGAAACATGTCCTCCATCCTGTATTATTAGCAACTCAAGAGTCCATTGAAACTGGTAACCAAAATAAAAAATCCAATTTCTGCTGTTGGCCAAAATGAGCCAAAAGTCTCTTTCCTGGAACTCTTTCCCTGTATGGGGAGCCTTAGCTGGATGGCTTTAAATCCTACCTTGACCTGTTCTATACAATGAGCATTTATTAAGTGCTACTGTGTGCCAGGTACTATGTGCTAAAAATGCTGAGGATACGAAGAAAGGCCAAAAAAAAAAAGAAAGAAAGAAAGAAAATCCCCTGCTTCTAATGGAGTCTAATGGAGAGACAATATTCAAACAACTTTACAAACAAGACAAAGGATAAATTGGAGATAATCTCAGAGGGAAGGCACACTAAGATTAAGGAGGACTAGAAAAGACTCCCTTGAAGAAGGTGGGACTTTAGCTGAGACTTGGAAAGCTAGGAGTAAGATGGAGAAAAGATAGCAAGAAAGAGGCAGCTAGGTGGCGCAGTGAGTAGAGCACTGGCCTCAGAGTCAGGAGGACCTGAGTTCAAATCTGGCCTTAGATACTTGATATACTTACTAGCTGTGTGACCTTGGACAAGTCACTTAACCCCAATTGTCCTGCCTCCCCCAGCCCAAAAAAAACAGAAGGAAGTTGTTATTGTTGTTTGTCCTTCGTTCTTGAAGAGAATCGATGAGTGGAAAGGTAGAAAGGAGCCAAATTTGGAAGGAAAAGCCAAACAGAAGATGTTATATTTCTATTCTTGTTAATGTGATTATACAGGTGAAAGGAAGGAAATTAGACTCAGTCTCCCCTTCTCCTTCATCCCAGCCTGGAGGTTAAGACCTAATCTCACATGGGAAATTTTGTGTTCTCCCAACCACTATAGGCCTCTTTAGGTAACGCTTTGAATAGCCCCAGGCCTTCCACCCAGAAATCTCCAGAGGTTTCCTTTGGGTCCTTAGTGCTTAAATCCTGGTGGAATTTGTGCTTTATCATTGAAGGGAAGATTAGTCCTGCCCCACCAGAGGCCTTCCCTGAGCCCTATTTTCATCACTCTGCGGAAGTACTTATGAATTAGTGAGTGTGTTTGCCTCTTTTAGCTTCTAGTTATGAATCAATGAGTGTATTTGCTTCTTGTAGCTCTCCTTCCCAGGTTACAGTGTAGTCTCTGAATCAGAAGCACATCTAGGCCTCCTCACTAGACAGCTCCCACTGTTTGGCAAACTCTAGGGCCCTGCCATCCCAGCTGGTATCTCATTCCTTGCTTCTATCTCCTGCCTAAATGTATAGAGAACGGGGAGATGACATTCCTCCTAACTCCTTTTGCCTTTCAAAGACCAGCTAAAGAAAATGACCAAATCTCTAGTAATAAATAGGATGCATTACGCATTTGTGCAGAGAGGCAGCCTTGCATAGAGTGCAGAGAGCTGTCCTTAGTGTCAGGAGGACCTGGGTTCAAGTCCTAACACATACTGGTTTGGTGCCCCTGGGCCAGCTATTTAATAACTCTTTGTCTTCAGACTCTAGGTTGTAGAGAAGGTGTCAGCCTGCATTGGTAAAGGATATTATTAGTGAAATCACAGGTGTAGTCCCTATTTACATCTCTGCTTCTGCAGAGCACTGTGTGGAAGGGACTAGCAAAGAAACAGCCGCCACCTTCAATGTAGCTTTCAACTCCAGCCTTCTTTTCGTTAAACTAAGGTCTTTAACAGGTCTCGGTTTGACTGAATCTTGCCACCAGACCCAGATGGCTCTGGAGGAGCAAGTGAGGCAGGTGACTTTGCACAGCCCTCCCTCACTTAAATCTAACTCACTTGCACGTCATGGCATCACCTCCCTGATGTCATGGTCCTCTTTGAGAATGAAGGACCAATAACAATTCTAGTCACAGTGGTGCCACAATGGGGGGTGTGATGACATTGAGGGAGCAGGGCTGATCCAAGAATGGCTCTGAAATACAGCTGCCCCCCTAACTCACCTCATTGTATACTGACCAGAGACCCTAAGAGAAGGGCTGAGATTTGTTAAATACCATTGGCAATTTCCATCACTCGGTTGACCCTGCTGTAAGATCTGTTCCTGTACAGGAATGTAGCTAAGAGAAGCAAAGCACTTGCTGGGTAATGAACACCGTCTGTCCTAGCTTCCAGTATGGAGGGCCCATGTCAGCCTTGCCTGGTTTAAGAATTACAGAACCTAGAACTGAATTTCTCCTGTTGATTTTTCTTGGGGAGGGCATGAATAAATCGGTTTATTAAAAGAATACTTTAAAAGAGATGATTGAAAAGGTCTGGGCCATACCTCCTTGGCCACAGAATCTTGCTAAATTACAGTCTTTTTTCCCCAATGAAGCTCAGTACTGAAGGGCAGAGTATGGTATCCCTAACTGTACAGGACAGAAATAAATAACTGGACATGTGGTGATTGTATACTTTCAGCTGAATGCATTGCAATCATCCTCTCCCTTGCTTGCCAGTGATCATTTCTGTTGTTCATATGGACTATCCTTCTCCTTCTCCATCCTAGGAGCTGCCAGTCAGTCCTCTGTATGTAATTTAATCCATTGCAATGGGACCTAGCTAGTTAAAGGGACATCAGCATACTGAAGCCTAACAGATTTTGTACCACACTTCTGCTAAGTAATATTACTGTGTCCTGGAATCTCTGGAAAAGGAGAATGTTCAATCCAAAATAAAGATGATGTGTGATGTTTGAGGGACTGGAATAAAATGGCTTACAACTTGAAGGACTCCAGACAGTTCATGGCTGCAGCTTTACTCATGGGGCAGGGGTGGGGGGAGAGTGGAAAGGGATGGGTGGGAGAGTCTCCCATAAACAGTATCAAGCAGTTTATCTACCACTAATGGACTCAACCAAACTGGTAGTTGCTGATAGCCTCACTGAGTTGGTACTGTGTTCATAGAAGATGGGTAAATCTTGGCTGATATTGATGCATTTTTACAGTTTAATAAGGCCATCTAAAATCTTTGATTTCCATGTCTAAATCCTGTCCCCCTGAATTAACACTAGTACTTTTTCCTTCCTGACCAAGATGCTAATTTTTCTGCCAGCAAGTGATAGGGATAAGTAGATCCCAGCCAGCCTATTCTACCTGTGAACTACGTGGAAGAGGTAGGGGACTGGAATTGTCTAGTTCTTACAAATCTGAGAGTGTTGAGTCCATTCACCTTTCTAAAGGAATGGATGAGGTGTCAGCACAGCATAATGCTGAACTTGGGGAGACCTAGGTTCAGTTCTGCCTCCAATAGTTAAGCTACATGCATGAATAAGGGAAATCATTGAGCTTCTCTGAACTTCAGACTTTTCAGCTGTAAAATTGATATGATAATACCCACAGTATCTACCTCACAGGCTTTGTTGTGAGGTTCAAAAGACATAAAGCATGTAAAATTTATAGCAGTATGTAAATGGCAGTTATTAGACCCCAGTCTGTGAGTAGATTCCTTTATCCCGTTCATCTTCACTGCAAAGCTGCTTCCTCAGATCTCCTCCCTTTCCAGGGCTGATAGCCAATGCTGGCCAAAATAATTAATGCCAATAAGAAGACCTAAAGAGCCATCTCTATACAACCTGCATTTGGGCATCACCACAGGGCTTGGTAAATATGGAACCCTAATCCTCATCTCAGACTTCTTGTGCTATTAGTTAGTTCAGTGAGAAAGGAACTTGGTGGAGCCTTTGGTGAACGCATCTTCAAATGTCATCCAAAGCTTCTGTTATTGAAATACCCAAGAAACCGCTCACTTGGAGAGTAAGGTCCTTCTAGCTATTTTTTTTCCACAGCTGGCTTTGCTGCTGTCATCACACAGCTGACTGTGACCAACCATAAAGGAGTTCATTTTTTTCTTGGCAGACAGTCATGACAGCTCTATACTGAGCCAATATAACAGCTTCTGAAATTCTGTTGTCTCTAGAATCACAGGATTTGGTGATTGATGCTGATAGTGAGCAAAGCTTATAAAAAACTATCTTCCTCTAGCAGGAGAGGAGATATTTTTGGTTAAAGTCATCAGAATCAAGAATGGAGAAACAGAATGGTGGTACATGCCTATAATCCCTGCCGCCATAGGAAGCTGAAGCAGGTAGATAGCTTAAGTTTGGGAATTCTGGGCTGCAGTGGAGCTAAAGTGAATCAGGTGTCCACACTAAGTCCAGCACCAACATGGTGAGCCCCTGGAGAGGGAGGACACCAGGTTGCTTAAGGAAGAGTGAACTGATCCAGAAAGAGAGCAGGTCAAAGTTCCCATGCCAATTAGCAGCGGAATCAAGACTGAAGGGCCCCTGCATTTCTACCTTGGGCAAGATAAGGAGACTCAGTCTCAAAAATGAATGACAAAAAGTAATCAATGAGTGAGTGAATAAACAAATAAATGGATGAGCAAATAAATGAGTGAGCAAATAAACAAATGAATTAATAGATGGTATAAATAAATAGATACTCGATTGAATGAATGTCAACAGAGCCAAACTAATAGGTATAGGAAGCTACAAGCCTAGGGCCTCAGTTTGTGAGGTGCTGTCATACTTCCTCTAATGAATCCCCAGGCCCTCTGTTTCAGAAATAGAGAGTCACTTTTGATCTAATGAAGGACAGAGAGTCCTTAGAGACACGATAATAAGGAAAGGCTAAAGAAGTTACCTTGTAACAATAATAATCTTGTCATCTGAGACAGAAACATCTCTTATGATACCTAATTGTCCAGTTTCTGCAGGAGAAATATCTCCACCAATATCTTAATCATTTCTGTTATCTCTAGATAAATAGAGATGTGTGTGTATGAGAGAGAGACAGGGACAGAGACAGAGACAGAAAGGTACAGAGAGAGAGAGAGAGAGAGAGAGAGAGAGAACAGATTGGATACCTGAGTCCTTGCTATATTTAGTTCCTTCCAAAAATTGATAAATGCAGGTCAAAATGTCATCACAACAAAAGTCTCTGTATAGCAGAAAAGTTTCCAAGTCTTCAAAGCCTCCTCCAATGACCTACTCATATTAAACAATTTTCTCTACAACCAGATTACAAGGATAATAACAACCACAACTCACATTTCCATAGCTTTGGGAGATGGATAAAGCCATTTCCTTACAACAAAGGGAAGAACTAGACCAGGCCCCTGGAGTCTGTTGTACTCACACTGCACCTAGAATCTCAACACCTTTGAGAGAGATGGGGCTTTAGAGATGATTCCTATCCAATCCACTCATGATGAGGACACAGACACAGGGAAGTTAAACGATCACACAGCTAGTTGGTGATGGGGTGAGGAGAACCCAGATATTTAATTCAATAGCCCTGAACCACAGATTCAGAGGTCACAGGATTTTCATGAAAGGTCCCTATTCTCTGCACCTCATTCATTTAGATGAGTATCAAGGAAAGGTGCTGATAAATGTTTAACAATCAGTTCTCTGGTGGAATAAAACAGTGTATACATGACACACTTTAAATTTTATCCGCATTATTCATATTTTCTCCATCACTTTCTCCCAATCTAGAGAATCTCAATAATCAACGAAATAATAAAGCCATGACTTATATAGCATTTGCTGATTTCTGATGTGTAAATACTTACACTGAAAATTTAACAATTGGCTCTGGCTCGAGCTGGCTCTAGCACCTTTTCTGTGTGTGGGTTTCTCTGTAGTTTCTCATTTCAGGTCAGAATTGTGCTTTGCGAAGCACAATTCTAGGAAATGGCTTTAACTTAATTGTAGGTAGCTAAGTGGCTCAGTAGATAGAACAGCAGCCAGGAGTCAGAAAGACCTGAGTTCAAATATGACCTCAGACACTTACTAGCTGTGGGACTCTGAGCTAGTCATTTAACCCCATTTGCCTCAGTTTCCTCCTCTGTAAAATGAGCTGGAAAAGGAAATATCAAATCACTCCAGTAACTTTGCCAAGAAAACCCCCAAAAATGAGATCATGAAGAGTCAGACATGACTGAACAACAAGAAAAATTTATGAAAAGGCTTGAGAATCCCTGGAGCCAGATTGGAATCAATTTCTTGCTTCTTTCTTCCCTCTCGTACCCTTTACAAACAATAAAAAAGCAAAACAGAAAGAAGACCCTCCCACCACCAACATCTAAGTTAGAATTCTAATTCCCCTTATCCTGTAGAGACTTACTTTTGTTATAGTTGCTTAACTTATATTCATATCCACCAAGATACCAGTATATAATTACATTGAGGCTGTTCCCATGGTGTTTCCCATATAACTTCAACCAACAGACAAGACTATGACCTTAAAAGAGGGTAAAAGGAAAGGAAGTGTGGTACAGTGGGGGAAGGTTACATCTAGGTTGGTTGTAACTGGAGTCAAATTCTGATTGATTACCTAGTGACCTTGTGGGGCAAGCAGATGGTACAATGGATAGAGCGCTTGGCCTTGAGTCATCTTCTTGAGTTCAAATCTTTACTTAGACACTTATTAGCTGTGGGACCCTGGGCAAATCACACAACCCTTTTTGCCTCAATTTCCTCATCTGTAAAATGAGCTAGAGAAGAAAATGGCAAACCACTTCAGTATCCCTACCAAGAAAACCCCAAATGGGTCCACCAAGAAATGGGGTCACCAAGAGTCAGGCACAACTGAAGAATGACTGAACAACAACCAACAAAGATGACCTTGGGTAAGTCCCTTCATTTCTCCTGAACTCTGTTTGCTCATATGTAAAAAATGAGCATTTGGACTGGATAGTCTTCGAGGTCATTTATAATTCTTAGTTCTATGACCCTATTATTTCTTCTACCTCTAAATCCTGGGCTGCCTCCCATTGTGCTTGGATTTGGGAGACTCATTGCTTTTTTTTAGTTTTTGAAATAGTTAAAATAGTAAGATATCACTGATTGTTGGTGAGATCGTATGATCTTATTGAGGTTTTTATCTGTATTGCTTGAATTTTAGTCATAGTATAGGCTACCTTCCTGACCCCAACTTCTGGAGCATTATTATTTCATTTGACATCTTAATGGATCTCATTGATGTGGGTACCCCTTCCAATACAACCCACTCATGCCAATCCATCTTACTTGACTCATCTTTATACCTCTCAACATCCTCCAATCAGGACTACACAAGGCACTGGAAAATTAACTACCAAAAAAAAACCAAAAAACAAAACCAGGTATCAAATATTCTCACCCAGACAAAGACCATCCCACTTCCTCATGGAAGTGGCCCTCCAGGGTCCCTTCCAAGTAGAGCTGGAATTATTCTCAAAAAAGAAGCCTTGAATGTTCTCTAGCATTTGGACATGTCCTTAAGATTTCTTTACCTAAATGCATGGAAGTGATGACTGTGGCCTAAACATTTTTCAGGGCAGATATTACCAATGTACTGCCTGGATGAAAGATTAGCCTTGCACCATTTAGTCCCAGAAAGCAATATTAGGAGAAGTGGGTGGAATTAAAGAGAGCAGACTTCAGCTTGCTGTATTGAAAATCTTTCTAACCAAGCAAAACAGATCTGAATGAAAAACTTCCTGGATTATCATTCATTAGGACTCTTCAAGGAAAATCTGGGTGGCCCCTTCTGCATTCTGTAGAGGTAATTATTTTTCTGCTATGGGTTGGACTCAGTGGTCTCCAAAGTCCCTACCATATTTAAGATCATGGGACTATACAAATATCTCAGTGTGGTATCTAGTCCTTACCATATTTAAGATTATGGGACTATATTTGAGCTAAATGCTTCCTGATGGTGCTGCTAGGGTAAATTAGTAGCAAAATGCGTGTCCAATCAGCTGAATGAATTAACTTTCAGTTGTTACATTTGGGCTTGATGGTGCCACTATGGAACCAAACAGCATGCATCTACCATGGTGGCCATGATCATATGGCTCATTTCTGATTTGGTGATGATACTACCCTGGTGATATTGATGCTCACTGCCCCAAGACCCAAGGCTGCTATGTATACCATTGAAATTGACATTACTGGGAGCCAATATGGCAGATTAGAGGCAACGCAGCTGAACTCTCTCAACATTCCCCTCCAAACAACAATAAAACAATGCCCCAAGTCACATTTTGGAGTGGCAAAGTCAACAAAAGGTAAGGATGAGACATTTTTCTGGCCTAAGAAAACTTAGGAGATTAGCAGGAGAAATTTGTGACACCAGAGTGGAAACCTGTCTGGAACCCACACATGTAGCAGCAAGCGCTTCAGGAGCTCTCAATTCAGAGATGGTAAGAGGGTCAGACAACTGATCAGAAAGAAATCACAGGGGACCCTTTTCTGGCACAACAACTGGCACTGATTGGCAAGTCTCCTGCCGATTTGCAATTCTGAGTCACAGTTCGAAGGCAAAAAGAGTGCTAGTGCTTGTTGCTAGAGGGGACGAGGAACCCTTCCGGGGTAAAGACCAGAGCACAGACCAGGAAAGCAGTGACCATAACTCTCCCAAGATCACATCACCTTGGATGCTCCAATAACTTGCAGATTCCTAGAACTATCTCTGGAAACAAACACATGGAAAAGGCTACAAGTTTGGGACAGTGCCTTCCCACTTCCAGGTGAGCGGAGTCCAACTTTAATGTAAAGTTCAAAGTTAAGAAATAGGCTGGAAAATAAGTAAACAACAATAACAAAAAAAAGAATTTGACCATAAAAAGCTACTATGAAGACAAGGAAGACCGAGATATAAACTCAGAAAAAGACAGTATGAAAATAGCTATAAAAAGCCTCAAAGAAAAATGCCAGTTGGACCCTGGCCTAATTAGAATTCCTGGAAGAGCTAAAGAATGAGATGAGTAATAGAGGAAAAACTGGGAAAAGAAATAAGAGTGATGACAGAAAATTATGAACAGGGAATTAACAGCTTCGTAAAAGAGGCACAAAAATCCCCCAAAGAAAATAACACTTTTAAGTAACGAAATTGGCCAAATGGTAAAGAGAGGTATGAAATTTCAATAAAGAAAAAAGCTCCTTAAAAAAAGCAGAATAGCACAAATGGAAAATTCATGGAAGAATAAAAATTCCTTTAAAAATAAAATTGCCAAATAGAAAAAGAGGTACAAAAAATGCACTGCAAGAAATAATTCCTAAAAACCTAAAATTGGGCAAGTGAAAGATAATGACTCCATAAGACATCAAGAAACAATAAAATAACATCAAAAGAATGAAAAGGTAGAAGAAAATATGAAGTATCTCATTGGAAGTACTTAACTGGAAAATAAATTGAGGAGAGACAGCTTAAGAATTACTGCACTACCTGAAAACTGTAACCAAAGAAAGAGCCTCGACCTCATGTTTCTAGAAATTATCAAGGAAAACTTCCCCAATAGCTTAGATCCAGAAATCAAAAGAATTCACCAATCATCTCCTAAAAGAGATCCCAAAATGAGAACTCCCAGGAATATTGTGTTAAACTCCAGAGCTTCCAGGTCAAAAAGAAAATATTTCAAGCAGCTAGAAAGAAAACATTAAAATACCATGGAACTACAGTCAGAATCACACAAAATTTTGAGGCTTAAAGGCATTAAAGGAATGGAGGACTTGGACTATGATATTCTAGAAAGCAAAGGAGCTAGGATTACAAACAATAATAAGCAACCCAGCAAAACTGAGTATAATCCTTCAAGGGGAAAAATAGATATTTAATGAAGTAGAGAACTTTCAAGCATTCCTGATGAAAAGGCCAAAGTTGAATAAAAAATTTAATATTCAAGCACAATATTTAAGAGAGGCATAAAAAGGTAAACATAAAAGAGTAATCATAAAAGTCTCAATAAAGTTAAACTATTTACATTCCTATATGGGAAGATGATACGTGTAATCTCTAATAACTTTATCATTCTTAGAGCAGTTAAAAGGAGTGTACATAGACAGAAGTCATGAATGGGAGTTAATTATGTTGGAATTATCTCCAAAATAATGAAGGGCTGAGAAGAGGGATGCACTAGGAGAAGGGGGAAGGGAAAAGTATAATGGGGAAAGTTTTCTCACATAAAAGAGACACACAAGGAAGACCCTTTGTAGTGAAGGGGAAAATGGGGGTGACATGCAACGCTTGACCCTCGGTCTCATAGGAATTGGTCCAAAGAGGGGAGAATATATATATACATATATATATATGTATATATATATACACACACATACACACACACATACATACACACACTTAGTTGTATATAGAAATATAACCTAAAAAATAGGGAAATAGGAGGGCAAGGGGATAAGAGAAAGGGGGAAAATGGTAAAAGGAAGGACAGGTTAAAGAAGGCAGTGATTAGAAGGAGGGACAGGATAAGAAGAAATAGAAGAAGAAACTGGAGAAATTGGGATAAAGGGAAATACACAGTAATAATAACTGTGAATGTGAATGTGAGCTCACCCATAAAATGAAGCAGATGGAAAAATGGATTAGAAACCAGAATCCAACAATATGTTGTTTATATAAGAGACACACTTGAAACAGGAAGATACATGCAGAGTTAAAATAAAGGACTGGAGCAATATCTGATGTGCTTCAGCTGAACTTAAGTAGGTTAAGTTCAGCTGAACTTAAGTAGGGATGGCAGTCATGGTCTCAGAAAGGGAGGGGGCAAAAACAGACCTGATTTAAAAGGATGATCAGGGAGGCTGAATTTGATTGGAGGGTGCCATGGACAATGAAATAAAATCAACAATTTTTAGAGAAAGTTTCTCTGACAAAGGTCTCATTTCTCAAATATATACTGAGTTTAGAACTGAGCCAAATTTATAAAAATAAGAGTCATTCCCCCAATTGATAAATGGTCAAAGGCAATTTTTAGAAGAAGAAATCAAAGCTATCTACAATCATATGAAAAAATGCTCAAAATTGCTATTGATCAGAGAAAGTCAAATTAAAACAAGTCTAAGGTATTACACCACACCTATCAGAAATGACAAATGCTGGAGGGAAGAGGGCAAAATAGGTACCCTAATGAACTGTTGGTAGAAAAATCAATTGGTCCAACAATTCTGGAGAATGATTTGGAAATAAGCCCAAAAGATTTTAAATTGTGCATATTATTTGACCCAGCAATACCTCTATTGGGTCTATATCTTAAAGAGATCAAAGAAAAGGGAAAAGGACTTATATGTACAAAAATATTCATAGCAGCTTTTTGTTGTGGCAAAAATTTGGAAATCAAGTTAAACCTCATCAATTGGGGAATGGCTGGACAAGTTGTGGCATATGACTTTGATGGAGTACTACTGTGCTATGGGAAATGACAAGGGGGATGGTTTCAGGAAAATATAGCAAGACCTATATGAAGTGAAACAAAGTGAAGTGAAAAGAACCAGGAGATCACTGTGCATAGTAACAGCAATGTTATAATATGATCAACTGTGAAAGACTTGGCTACTCTGATTAATACAATGATCTAAGACAATTCCATAGGACTTATGATAAAAGACACACTATCCACCTCCAAAGAGAGAATTGATGAACTCTGAGTGCAAACTGAAGCATAATTTTCTCACTTTATTTTTCTTGCTTTTTTTGAAATGGGACTAATATGGTAATATGTTTTGCATGATTTCACATGCATAATTGATACCATATTGCTTACCTTCTCAATAGGTAAGATAGGAGGAGGGAGCAAGAGAATTTGGAATCCAAATTATAAAAAGACTGTTAAAAATAAATAAATAAGGCTTCTTAGAGACAAATTTTGAGCTAGGGATCAAAAGAAGGGCTGACCATAGATGTTAGAAAAGATGGAGAGGCGGAAATAGGAAATGTATAAATCAAGGACATTTGGGCTATGAATCTGCGTGGAGGGGAAGAGTTACTGGAGACCAGCAAGAGATGATCTATGTAGTTACTGGGGAAATGTTGATGAATAGCCTTAAGTCCTGAGCTGTGGAGTTTGAATTTGATCTGATAGACAAGGAGACACTAGAGGTTAATGGAATCGCAGATTTAGAGCAAAAAGGATCTCCCTCACTTTAGAGGTTAAGTAGTGAAGTAGGTGGCCCAGTGGATAGAGCACTGTGCTTGGAATCAGGAAGATGCATCTTCCTGAGTTTAAATCAGGCTTTGGACACTTACTAGTTGTGTGACTTTGGGCTTAACCCCGTTTGCCTCAGTTTCCTCATCTGTAAAATGTTCTGGAGAAGGAAATAGCAAACCATTCTAATATCTCTGCCAAGAAAACCCCAAATGAGGTCATGAAGAAGTGGATTCCACTGAAACAATACAATAACTACATAGGTAGTAAGCATCAAAGATAGGATTTGAACCAAGGTCCCTGAACAGAGAACTGACATGTTGAGATTGCTGTTCCACAAAATTTATTCTAGCAACTATATGGGCTTCAGTGGATTATCTTCTGGAATTGAGAGTCAATCCTGCTTTCCAAACCCTGTTTGAAAAGCTCTGCAGGTTACTATTTACGTGACTATGGGCTAGTCACTTAAGCCCTCTCAGCCTCAGTTTCCTCATCTGTGAAATGAAAGGGTTGGACTAGAGAACTTTGAAGGACCTTCCGAGGTCCACATCTATTATCCTACAATCCTTAAATATTGACAGAGAAAATATTTAGGAGGGTATTTTAATAGTCTAAGAAGGAGCAGATTGCTGCTTATAAGGATGACCTTGGTGGAGATGGAGAGGAAATGATAAAATGAAAAGACTAATGTCTTTGAATTGAGAAGACATGGTATCAGTTTAGGGAGAAAAGCAACAACCATATCTTGAGATTGTACATAAAGGAGTGGTGGCATCTGAGCCTCCTTCTCTATGTCCTAGTTTCTTCAGTGACTTTTCTGTGTACTCCATCTGGAAAGAAGCACTCCCGAGAAATTTCCTGATCATGTTCATGCTGTGAGCTACCCCTGTGGGAAATCTGGTGGCAGCTGAATACTCGCTGCCTAGAGCAGCCAATCTCCTGCCAACAGGTTGAAGAACCCAAGGCCTCACTGAAAGCACCAGACGCTGCTGTTCACTCTTACATTATGAATATTTATTTTTCTTCTTAAAAATGTACAAAAAATAAAATAACTGTATTTTTAGTTTATAGATTCCCCCTCTCCCATTTACAAAACTATTAAGTTACATAGGCTATTGGTTTGTTTTGTTTTATTTTTTTTAACATGAAAGCAAATTGTATACAATGCTTCTTTTGCTTGCCATGAAAAAAGGGCCTTTCACAGAATTTGGCACAAACCCTCCTGTTTCTGTTGAGTTCGAGCAATTTTAAATAAAGGGAAGAATTTAAGCATTCCATCCATTTCATTCACATCCTGCATCTCTGCAGAGGCTGGTACAAATGCACAGGTGCCACCTGGAGAAATGGCTCTGAAGGAAAATCAGATGGCATTTCCCCAACAGCCACATTTCCAAACCAGCCGTGGTATAGGTTTAAACAGCTTAGCGTAAACAAGTAAAGCACTTGCTTTAAGTGCCTTCGCAGTCCATCAATCAAAAACTTAGTGTCTGTTTGAAAGTGACAAATAAGACAGGAAGAAGGGTCAAGTTCTTCTGTGTTTCTGGAGTGCTTTTTGCCTGTAAATTTCTGACACTTGGTAATTTATCAAGGCACTGCTAATGTGCTCCATAAAAGGCACATCCAAGATACTTTCTTCAGAGGAGGAAGCAGCAGAGAGGCCTGGGCATGGAGAAGAGGGAAGGGGATGTGAGATGGAAACAGGGAGAGAAGGGGATTGGTTGCTGATGGCTGCCTGCAACATGCTGTGATGTCTAGGGAAAGTAATGGAACAAGCCTGTGGACCCACTCAGAACCTCTGAATATACACTGGTCACTATTCCTTTGGGGAACAAGTTACACAAATTTTCATCCAAGAATAGTTACCGTAGTGTTATGGGCCACATCTCACCAACAGGAAACCATCTCTGATGCTTTCTAGTGATTATAGTGGTAGCAGAAGACAGCATTTAAAAACTGGTTAGTTGAGGTCTTTGCCACAGAGTGGGAAAGGTGAATAGCAGGTAGATTCTATTTCTCCTTCAAGAAACTAGTCATTAAAATGCCCAGAATGGCTAGGACAAAGCTAGTGCTTCCAGGAGTTTGGGACTTATACCTTCATGCAGGCAAGTTAGATTGATGTGCTCAAGGAGCTTGTGAAGTAAAAATTGCATCTTTTTTCATTTGGGTTTTTTCAGCAATAGGTTTAGAAGTATTCAGGTAAAACCCATGAACATTTTGGTGAGATGGACTAGGTGGGGCAGTTGTCCTCTCCATGTGTTAAATGACAGCAAAGTCAACTAGGAAAAAGGGGGATATGATTTGATCTGCTGTATAAGTGAATCTGTCTAGGATATAGTGGTATGCTTAATCAGGGGTTTTTCCCTTTCTCTGGGTGATCACAGAGAAAGGTAATGGGTTTGCAAGGGAAACACAGAAAGGTGAGTTACCACCTTATCTTCCTCTCCACCCATTCCCCATTCTGAGGCACAATCTGTGCCTTCTTCTATATTCTTCCTGATAAAAGAGAAGTAAGCTGGACTGGGAGACTCTCCAACAGGGAAAACATAAGTGGGAGCAGAAGACAATGCCAGAGAGGGTCTGGATGCAGATTTGGGGCAGCTCCACAGAGAGGGTAGGTATCATTCATTGTGCTGGTTTGCCATGCCCATTGCCAGAGCGTGAAATCCAGGGTGCCTTCCATTGAAGACCTCAAAGTGCTTCGTGTATGGCATCCAAGGGAAAGTGAGGCATGGGACTAAGAAGTTCATACTGGGGAAACAAAGTCTGCTTTCCTCATTCCAGGGGTTCAGTGCTCTGGACTTTCTGGCCATCGCAGAGAGCATGTTTACTGAAACACACGGTCAGATTAGCTTACTGTTTTAAGAGATTGTCTACCAAAACATTTCTCTTCTTCTTCATTTCCCAGGAGCTCTCTCCCTAGGCCATATCATTGTTTTTGGAAAAGTTTCCCAAAGGAAAAGGGGAAGTGACAGGGCCCTTTATAGTTTCATTCGCTTTCTTAACATCTGATGCAATGGGAGGAGACAGAGTTAAATCTAACCCTTGCAAGTGCCTATATTGAATAGGTCCAGTTATACCTAAGAGCTTGTTCTGATGTCCAGATCCCAGGAATAAGGGTCCCTTGGCAATGATAAAAACATGACCAATTTAAATGAAAAATCAACCAGTAAGGCACATGGAATAGCACATCATGGTCTGGTCCAAACCCTGCAGTGACTTGATGGGCCATAGGGTTAGTACTGTGAGGGATCCCCACATGCTCACAGAGTTTCTGGCATCAGTACACTGGAAAGGGGCAAGGAGACCCTTTGATTTTTCTTGAGAGAAAACCAGTAGTAAGGGGACATAAAAGAACATAACCAGGGAATGCATGCAACAGGTCCAGTGAAAGGGAACATAGTAATGGGTAGGGAAGGGGAACTCCCTGAGGACAGGGAAAGAGTCCCAGGGGAAGAGGCTGAGTAGAGACTAGCCCCATCCATTGGCAGCAAATTCTTGGGCTCACAGCCCAGGAACACTACTCAACTTCAGTACACGTCTGCTGCCCAACACCATGCCTGGGGGAAGGGCAGAAGGAAAGCTCTTGAAGAAAGGTGAGTCTTAGGGCATGCATCCCACCCCCCCTCCCCGAATACAGTGGCAGTAAACGTGCCCGCATACAGTAGGTAAAATATATTATTGCAATATTATAAACATTATGTACAGATGCTAAAGAGGCATACTTCTCAGGTCACTTACAAATTACACGGTAGCTGAACACCTTTCTGTACAAGTCCCCGTGGGCCACTTTCTGGGAGCTACCAGAGGTATTTGACAAGACTGCCTTCCCCAGGGCAAAGAAAGGGGGTTTCTGATTGGTGACTGCAATTGTTGGACTCTCTGCCCCACCTGGGTTAACTCTACCACGGAGTGGCCCACTTTGTCCAGCCACATAGTGGGGAAAGGGGAATAACTAAAACGTTCCAGCCTCCCCCAGCTGAACCAAGCAGATGCTTTTCCCTCAGTGGGAAAGGCCCTAGACTCTCTCATCTTGAGGTTGGATCACTCCATACCCAGGAGCGATCTACGGAGCCCAGGCACCAGCTGGCTCTGAAGAGTGGTGGGCAATAAATAAAGAGCCAAGGGGCTGGAGGTGCCTTCCCAGCTGGGGTCCTATCAGAAAACCAGGCCTCCTTCAGCTCTGCCTCAGCGACCTGATTAATGAGCCAAAGACCCCACGACACTAAAAAGGGCATTTTTTCCTTTGTTTCGCCTCCCCAAAGCAGTCTTGTAACAGCATTTCTCAGATGGGTGACTTGGGTCTGCAGGGTTCTTGGGGGTGGGGTGGGGCATGCTTTTCTCTGGGGATGAAATGCAATGACGGTTCCTGCAGAGGGGGTTTGCAGGGTCGGTCAGATTTCCATCAGAGTGATCTTGAAGCCATCCACCATGCTCTCCATGTTAAGGATGAAGGTGTCCTCATTGGAGTAGTGCTCAATGATGTTGTCATCCATGTTCACCAAGATGCTGGAGAAAAGGGAGAGAGATTGGCAGCTGTGAAGGGATCCAAGGGCTCAGCACAAGGGAAGAAAATTTGGAGAAGCTAAATGACCTCTTAGCACTTTGATTCTGCACCCTGGCCTCTAAAAGATGAGACCCACTTTCCTTCTGCTCTCAGTCTCCTAGAGGTTCACAATAAGGGCTTGGAAGCTTTAGTACATTCTGTCCCCTCTCTTAAAACAGGGATGTTGGTTTGGGGTCTGGGAACTCATTTTTAAAAATATATATTACATATATTTTGATGACTCATTTCAATATAATTACTTCCCTTTCTATTCTACTTTATGTATTTAAAGACATTATTCTGAAAAGGGGTCCATAGACTTCCTGAAGGGGTTAATAAGCCAGGAAGACCTGACTTTAGACACTGACTAGCTGTGTGACCTTGGGCAAGGTATTTAGCCTCTGCTTGCCTCAGTTTCCTCAACTGTAGCATGGAGTTAATAAGAGCATCTACCTCACAGTGTTGCTGAGAGGATAAAAAGCAAGTATATTTATAATGCACCTAGCATAGTTCTTGGCCCCTAATGGGCCTCACGTAAATGGTAGGTATGGTGATGATGTCACAAAAAAGGTTCAGAACTCCTGTCCTAAAATCATTTAATAAATCCTTTCCTTCCCTCCCTCCTTCCTTCTTTCCTTCCTTTTTTCCTTCCCTCCTTCTTCTCTCCCTCCCTCCCTTCCTGTTTGACAGATACTTTCTCATCCTACCTATCCTCTCACCCAAACACAAGGTAGAGATTATTGAGTTTTCAGCATGAGCAATTACACCTTGGAAATCAGCAAACCCTACAAATCAGGCTTGATTTATTATTTTGTTGATTGTCTAGACTAAAGAAAGTGATGGAGAAAATGTTATTAATGCAGGTTAAACTTAAAAGTGTTTTCTGTATTTTGGGAGACTGGTTGCTAAACATTTACCAACACACCCATATTCCCACCAACCAACTGTGCCAGCCTTTCTCTCAGGAGCAGCCCTCAGGAACACGGCTCCCGGGTACAGCCCTGTCTTCTCCCATTTCCCCTCCAAACCTACTACAGTTTTTTGTTTTTTTTTTTTTACTTCACCTTGCCTTAAGAGCTCATAGTAGCAGGGATACTCTCCTCTTTTTAGAGATTTGCACAACATATCCCCGCCCCAGCAATTCTGCTACCATGGGTAATGGAAACAAAAAAATGTTGAGCACAGCTGGACAACAGATTTATGTAGAAAAGAAATTTGTATTCATAGGATCATAGATTTAGAGCTGAAATGGACTTTGGTGGCTATTAAATCCAATTTCATCTTTTTATTGATGAGGAAACTGAGGTAGAGAGTATTTAAGTGGTTTGCGCGAGATCATACAGCTATTAAGGGCCTGAGGCAGGATTTGAACTTGGATCTGCCTGACTAGGTCCTGCCTGGTTAATTTGGAGTGTGTGTACGTATAGGGGTATATGTGTGCGTGTGTGTGTGTGCGCGTGCGCACGCATGTGTGTTTGATTGTTGTTTTTATTTGTTTGGTGGAATGGAGAGATTTTATGAAAAGTGATTTCCTTACCCTTTTTTGCTTTTCTTGTAAAGTTTTGCAATCTTCTCCACCGGCAACCCATATTTCTCAGATATCTGTAAACACCAACAAATGACAGAAAATAAGTAAGTAGGGGAGAGCAGCCCAACTTTAGGCAATAGATTTAAAACCTTTTGACTTCCTTCCACTTTGACCCCTACTTAGGTGTCCACATTTCATTAATGAGACATTCTCAATCATTTCCACCTTGTGCTATTTAGCCCTGGGGCCAGAGAAAATGAAAAATTTAAATCTCTCAACTAAGGTCTCTGGGGAGCAAAGCCCCAGGGCATTTTCTCAATCCCTACTTCCAACAGTTGAACTTTCAACTCATTTTATGGCAGGGAGAAGTAAAAACATTTGAGTGTTCTTTGGGAGCTGTCCACAAGCTGAAACATCCCACACCTCTTACTAGCATATACAGGATTAATTACATCCCCCCCACCCCACCCCCCCTCCATGACACTCCACTCCAGTCTCTGCCCCCAACATCATTCAGATCTACTACTGGATGTGGCAGTGAGTCAATCTCCTCTTCCTAGAGAAGAAAAATGTCCTGAACACATCATCTTGGTTGTGATGCTGAAGCCAACGTCACAAGATCTAGCCAAAGGAAGGGAATTTAGCAGACGACCAGATTATTTTAGATCTCGAGACAAAAGGGACTTCAGAGTTTATCTAATCCAACATCCTTATTTTACAGATGAGGAAACTAAGGCCCGGATCATCCAGGTCAAGCTCCCATGGCAGTGAAAATGTATTGTCCTTTCCATTACTAATTCGGGAGGTGACTTAAACAATAGTAACAACTCTATACCCCAAAGCACTTCAGCACCTATCCCTCTTGTCTGTACCTCAGATGAAGGGGTCCTTCTTGCAAACACCATTCTCTCTTCTTGAGCCCTTCAACCCATCCCTTCCTATTGTCTTTCCTTAAGACTATTCCTCCTCTCCCTAATTTTCAATCTTTCTGTGCCTACTGGATCCTTCTCTATTGCTTACAAACATACCCAGATACACCCTCCTTCAATGCTTAAACAACCTTCACTTTTTCTCACCATCTCATATCTTTCTTCCCATTCATAGCTAAACTCCTAGAAAAAAAATTCTTGTTTCCTCCGTTGTTTCATCTCACATTCACTTCTCAATCCCTTGTAATCCAGCTTCCAACTTTATTATTCAACTGAAACTATTCTCTCTACAGTTATCAGTCCCCATGGGGCACTTTTTCTCTAGGGGCAAACCTGAGGGGTTTGAGGATTTATAGTACTAGGACTCAAGAGTCCCTGTGTTCCCCAATAATTATCAATTAGCCATCCAGACTTTATCAGCTCTTGGAAAGAAGTATTTACTAAGCATGTACAGCAAAGACATTTGTTAACAGTTCTCCCCACTCCCCAAGACTAGGGGCACACTCTCTCCCTTCACATACAAAGTCTCTGGAGAGAGTGGGTTGAAATTTAGATCAAGGAGCTAAAGGGTAATGGCAGGGACTGTTTCATTTGTCTGTATCCCTGCCACATAATATGTACTTAATAAATCTTTATTGAATGTTAATATGGAGTTTAAAAACTCCTCCCTCCCAAGAAGAGACCCCAATATAGTTTTAGGTATTTTTCAGAAAACTTGGTGAGCTGCTAGCTTTAGTAACAGCTGAGACATAGGTCATTCAAAAGGTACCTAAAATGTTATTTTAGTATATTATGAGGATGTTTGGTTTTTTTTATTCAGGTGTAATCAAATTAACTGTCTTCATGAAGAGAAACAAAGTGTTGATAGTCTAGGTCAATAAATTCAAAGCAATCACAAAATGTGAGTTTGGTGTTCAGTAGTTTAATGTGAATATCATCCCAAGCTAGGACTAGGGTCCCTCACAGTGAGAGTTTAAAGCACAATTCAGCCTTTCTTGAAACACTTTTAAATTACCTAGATATACTCTGGATATTTGCCATGGGAATTCTGTTCATTCTTTCAGCATTTCCACTCTCAGCAGCTCAGGTTCATAGACTTAAGGTTGTCAAATTTTCCCTATGGTCTATTATTGAAAATAGGTTGGTGCAAAATTGAGCTGAGAGTGCTATTTTGCTGTTTTGATATGAGGCTCTGATGTAAATTTCTAGCTCTTGGCCTACTTACAACCAATAATTGGATAAAAGCCACTGCTCAGGAGGACCCATATTTCTTCTTGGTTTGTCAGCAGATACTTAGTGTTCATGGCTACTTGAAGGCCCCTACAAAATTTTGCGGGAGCTCTCCACTATCCTCAGAAGTCTACAATAAGAGCTCAAAAATGTCCATCAATTCTACAGATCGGATCCTTCTTTAAATTTCAACCTGAGTACAGTCTGTAAAAAAGGAATAAGGAAAAACAGAATCTTTTGGACAATGCCAATAGTAATTATCATTATCTTTGTTTTTGTTATCATTTCAGTTGTGTCTGACTCTTGTGACCCCATTTGGGTTTGTTTGGGTTTTTTTTGGCAAAGATACTACAGTGCTTTGCCATTTCTTTCTCCAATTCATTTTATGGATGAGGAAACTGAGGCAAACAAGGTTAAGTGACTTGCCCAAAGTCACACAGCTAGTAAGTATCTGAGGCCAGATTTAAATTTAGGAAGATGAGTCTTCCTGACTTCAGGCCCAGCACTCTATCCACTGCGCCACATTTAAAATTTTAATGGAAATTATGAAGTGATTACTGATAAGGTAAATGATCATGAATTTATGTAATCCAATAAAAACAGTTACTAGTAGCATGGTGTAGTAGATAGAGGGTCACCCTTGGAATCAAGAATATCTGGGTTCAAATCTCTTCTCTGACAGGTATTGGCTTCCTTACCTTAGGCAAGTTACTTAGTGCCCTCAGGCAACTCTCTAAGACACAAAAGACACTCTGCATTGACACAAAAAGTCTCCTCGGCAGGAATTCCCTCTATCAAGGAAATTAGGAGTCTGGACAAAAACAGCAACTCATTTTTCAATCTCATAGTCCAAATGGACACCAAATGTCATGAGAAATCCAGACATTGAGAGGATACTTGAAAGATATAATGGAAAATGCATAGCACAATATGGCACGTACGTCGATCATAGATTTAGAACTCTTAAGAAACCTTAGAGGTCATCTAGTCCAACCCATTCATTTTACAGATTACAAAATGTAAGCCTGGATAGTTTAAGTGACTTAGGGTCACAGACCCATGACTTCAGAAGTCACTGGGTCCAATCTCTTCACTTTACAAATCAATCAATCAACAACTCTAGTTAAGTCTTCTATATCTGTTGGGTCCAGCCGTGTATCTGTCCAATCATCTGTCCATTTCCAGATTCTATGACATGAATATTTAAGATTTTATTCCATTTGGGAAAAGGGATTAGCAATCTATTATATCTCATCTTACTGAGTTTAAGGTACTCTGATGCCAGCCTAAGCCTGTGCTGGAAACATCTCTGAATGGAGCAGCTTCCCTAGGCTGGCTCTACTCAGTCCCTTTGCCTGGCTTCCTAGGTGGGACATTGGGATAGGGTGGGGGGATAATAAGGAAACCCTAAGAAGCAAGTATTCTCTAGTACACATCACAGCAGTATTTGCCAACAAAAAAAGTTACTAGACAGGTCTTTTGTTAATTTCTTTGGGGACGTACCATTGTTTTGAGCACCATCATGACTAAGTAGGAATTAATAAGTAGGACCAAGGATAATGAACCACCAAACTACAAAGCCATGATTATTGATCCGCAAAGTAAAGACAAAATTAGGTCCATCACATAGTTCTTGTGAGGTAGAGTTTTTTCTTGATCAGTGTTTCTCTGTATTAATAGAGGCAATATGGTAAGAGGAGGAAATGTGCTAGATTTAGAATCAGAGGCCCTGAGTTTAAATGCTGGTTCTGCTAGTTACTACCTATGTAATTTTAGGTAAGTCAGCATGGTATCATAAAAAGGGTAATGTGGAACTAAGATGGTGAAGAAGCAGAAAGAAATACAGAAAGGTCCCTCTCATACTTCTACAAACAGATCTTGAAAATGCACCAGACCAAATCCTAATGGGGAAAACCCAGAAAAAGTCATCTAATCATTTTCCCGGCCCAGGTCAGTGTAGGGAGATAGAGAGGTCAAAGAATACTGGAGAGAGTATTTGAGAAAGAGCATGGGGCCATGGGAAGCATTCCAGCACAAGGAGAGATTGTATACTGGAACAAAAAGTGGGTCCCAGATCCATACCAGGGCACTGTGACAGGAACAGATGCTGACTTGCAACTTTATCAATCATCCAAAACCCAGTCCCACACAGACCTATGGTAGGCTGAGAAAAGGAACTGCATTCCCCAGGGTGATATTCCAGAGTGAGAAACAATAGCAAGCTTTAGCTTGTAAACTGAGCAAGGAGCAATTTCAGAAGTAAGCAGCAGAAGTACGGCAGAGGAATAACCAGGGCAAGAATACCAGACCAAAGGAGTTCTGTCATTCTGAATTAGCTGCTCAGACCCAAACTTAGGTCAGGAACTTGCAGAGCTTAGAGCAGGGAGGCAGCAATCTGACTTTGCCCTGGATCAGACCACTCTGGGAGCACTGAAAACTTGTAGGTTCTTAGGTTCTTCTCAAGTGTCCTTGAGAGCCTGGAATAACATAACACTCAATAATACCTCAGGAAAGAAGCTAAAGAACCAACCTAGGTCTTTCTTCAAGAAGTACACAGGGTCTGACCCTAATATAAAGTCTGAATTTAGAAAGTTAACTGGAAGGATGAACAAACAAACAGAAGAAATGAACCACAAAAAGCTATAATAGTTACAGGGAAGCTCCAAACATAAACCTAGAAGAGAGTGACTCCAAAACATCTATGAGCAAAGCTTCAAAGAAAAACATAGCTTGAGCACAAATTTAACTACAATTCCTGGACGAGATAAAGTAAGATTTTTTAAGAGCTACAAATATTTTTCATAAGTGAAATGAGAGCACCAGAAAAAAATTGGAAAAGACATGAGAGCTATGAGAGAAAGAACTGGAAAGGGAATTGATATCTTACTTAGCACAAGAGCTGCAAAACCTTGTCAAAGCCACAAACTCCATAAAAATTAGAATGGATGAAATAGAAGACAATGATTCTATGAGACAACAAAAATATTTAAAAAAATTAAAAAGACTGAAAAATTGAAGAAAATGGAAGCTATTATGAGATATTATGATAGCAAAAATAACTGACCTAGACTGAAGGGCAAAAATTAAGAATCATTGGTCTATCATAATGTCATAACTAAAAAAAAGCCTAGATATCATATTTCAAGAAATCTTTAAAAAAAATCTCCTCAGATCTCTTAAAGCAAAGTGGAAATAGAACCTGAAAGAAACTTCAAAATGAATACTTTTTGGGATATGGCCAACTTGGAAATCTGTTTTGTTTGACTATCCACATGCTCCTTAACAGAGATTTTGTTTTTCTTTCATTCTTATTGAGGGTGGGAGGTAAGGTCAGAGTGTTAGGGAGAAAAGGTGAATTTTTTTTTAAATTGAAAAATATATGTATATAAATAATAAATAATAAGAAAGTGTACTAGACCCTGGAGTCAGAGGATTTGGGTTCAGATTGCACCTCTGATTCTTGGGCAAATGACTTTACCTCCCAAAGGAGGGCCTCCTTCAGTTGCCTCATTAGCATCCAGCATAGACAGATATTTGGAAAATTGCCAAAAAATGCACTAGTGTTGTGGGGGTTGAGCTCTGAGAGAAAAATAGATGCCTAGAAGACAGAAGTAGAATTCTAAGATTCTGAGTTAGTTTTGGAATTAGTCTAGTAATGTGCATAAGGGATGCCCCCAAAATCATCCCCATTTAGTTAGAAGACATAATTTTAAGGACTACAAAAATATCTTTGTATAATATTCAGTACCTGTTATCTGGCAGTTTTCAAATTAATTTTTTTTTATCCTGGCTACTCAGAAGTTGGTCTTTTTCAGGATCTTATTATTTATTATGTAAATCACCTCCTGTTACAGCAAATACCAATTCAACAAAAATCTCTGAGGAACTAAACAATTTCCAGGCTCTAGATATTGTTTCAAAAAATATCTAAAATGTTGGAATGGAGGAACAAAGCTTATGGGCTGACTCCTTAAGTTTGTCATGATGGGATGTGAGCTGGGTTCTTTTGCACTCTCATCTAGAACTGAGCTGGATTCCCTATAACACAATAGCAATTTTATATATTTTTTATTTTAAAATTAATGAATATCACAGAAGAACATTTCCATATGCAAAGTAGAATAGAAAAAGAGGACTGATTACACATGAAAATGCAAACAGCTTACTTTTTAAAAAGTAAATCAAATTCAACATTTTTTTGAAAGCTTGTCTGTGTTTTTGCATGAATAGTCACACTTTACAGAAATAACTAAAGCAGCAGGATGCATGAAGATGATTTTTAAAAATGCTTCAATATAATTAAGCCAACAAGTATTTATTTATTAAGCACTTACTATGTGCCAGGCACTGTGCTAACTACTGGGGATAAAAAAAAAAAGCAAAACCCTGCCTTCTAGAAGCTCGACATCTAATGGTATAACCCTTTTTTCTTCTATTTTATTGGTTAACTTCCCTTTCCTCCTCAAATGTCAACTCTTCTTTCCGTTAAAAAAGAAAATAAAAACAAAAAATGAAACAAACATCTGCTCAAAAATCTTTAGTGGTCTCACAATCAATGCCCTCCACAACCTGACATAGCTGATGTTCTAGTCTTACTGCATCTTAGTGCCTGTCCCGTACCCCAGATGGAGGCAGACCAATCTCTACAACCCAAACACTCTCAAGTCTTTCCTGCCTTGATGCCTTTGTCCACATTTTCGCCTTTGCCTGAACTCTGCTCTCTCCCCTTCTCACCTTTGAGTTCCTGCCTATTCTGGAAAGTCGTCTCAAGTAAAGACTGCATCCTTCCTGAAGTTATCCTCAGTCCTACCTTTTGGGCCAGACCCCCCAGAGCACTTTGCTTTGTAGCTCTCTGATGGACTTAGCATGTGTTACAGTTCCCTTCTGTAAGTGTCCACTTCTTACTAGAATAGCACAGTGCTTATCACTGTGCCTTTCATTTTTTTAATTGGATTTGTGATTTCATCAGGGAAGAGAGTGAGGAACTCCCTCTACTAGTAAAGATCTTCACCTTCCTTGCAAATTATAGATTTAGAGAGTTGCTTAGTGCACTGAGAGGTTAAATGCAGCAAATATATGTCAGGGATGGATTTAAATCTAAATCTTCCCTACTCCAAGTCCAGCTGTCTATTCACTATGGTTCACTGCCTCTCCACCTGACTTGTTTGCAGACAGCAGCCGTATAGATAGGAGATATTTAATTAAATGTCAGTTGAATTGACTTAAAACTAATGCATCTGCTTTTTTTTTATAAATGAGCACATGCAAACTCATAGTCTGACCATATTCTGTACCATAACATTCTCTCCATAGTTCTGCATAAATATTTGGGAATTGTCCATTCTCCCAGGTTCCCTTCCCCTCTCTATAGATGGGAGAAAGCAAAATTTTTACAAAGCTCAATATTTCTGGTAAAATATCTTCCAAAGAAATTGTCAAAGCTGCATTTTGAGAAATGATTTTGAGTTAAGAAAAATGTGATGAGGTTTCCTGGCCGTTGAAAAGAGCTCAGTGCTTACCGCTTCCATTAGTCCTTTTACCGTGGGTGATTTTAACATCAAAGCATCAAACACATCATCTGTCTCCTTCCTCACGTACAAAAGCACTGCAAGAAAAGGGGCAGGAGAGGAGAAAGCAATTAGATTCGGGAGGCACCCAGATGCCACAGATGAATTCTTCCCACCAAACAGGCCTTCAGATGTGGACTGTGAAGGAAAGAGGCTACTTAAGTCCCTGACCCCTCCCCTGGCCATCATTTTACAAGAGCGACTGAGGCATTCATGTAAAATGTGTGCAGCAGGAGGTATGGAAGTGATTACTGCATGCCAGATAACCCAGGCATGCCTTACAGCATGAGCTCCTGGAGGGCTGACTCTCGATACTTACTTAAGGGCAGGAGCCCTCACCCTGGCCCAGCACCACACCTTGCCTGCACTCTGCATCCTTTCTGAGTTCTTTTGCACTTTCCTCTAGAACTGACCTGGATTCAATGGTACGATATAGTGGTAAAAGTATTTGTTGTTGAGTAATGTCCAACTCTTTGTGACCCTATTTGGGGTTTTCTTGGCAAAGACACTGGAATGGTTTGCCATTTCCTTCTCTAACTCATTTTACAGATGAGGAAACTGAGGCAAGTGGGGTTAAATGACTTGCCCAGGGTCACACAGCTAGGAAGTGTCTGATGACAGATTTGAACTCAGGTCCAGCTGATTCCATGCCCAGAATTCTATCCACTGTGCAACTTAGCTGCCCAAAAGCACTACTCATCTATAAAATGAAAGATTTGGATTTAATGACATCTCAGGCCCCTTTCAAGTCTAAAATTGTATGGTTGTACATCAACAGAGATGTATTTTAAGGATCAAGTGATGATGATGGTAGTGAAGAAGACAAACCAAGGCAGCACAGCATAGGAACAAGAGCTAGCTCTGGAGTCAGAAAGACCTTGGTTCAAATGCCCCTTCTGAAACATAAAGGCTGTTATGATCTTGGGTGAGTTGTTTAATTTATTTTTCAGTGCTCCAGATTGCTCTCTGTGTTATACAGACGGTACCAAACTACACTGGTAGATGGAGTTCCCTCATGTCAATGAACTCACAGTTCCAGTCCCTATCCAAGAATAACCACGAGTACTCATATTTCCATAGGGTTTTAATATTTACATAGTGATTTCTTCACATTGACCCTGTAAGGTGGGAAATGAAATGTATGATTACCTCCAATTTGCAGATGGGGAGATTAAGGGTCAGAGATATGATAAATCTTGCCAAGGTCATATAGCCAATGAGTGACCAAGCTGGGATGATTCAAATCCAGGTCTGTCTCCTAACCCCACCTCTCTCCTCCAGATCATCCTGACTCTCCAAAGTGATGAGCTATGAAAGTGCTTCAAAAGCAGTAAAGTGCTATGTGATGTAAGTCATTGTTATGGAACAACCTTGGTAAACATTTGCTGACATATTCAGGGGTCACCTACACTTTTCAGGATTGGGATTGAATCTGGTTAGAGTTTTCACCAAAGACTTTTCGGCTTCATCCACCACTTATCATTAACCATTGACCAAAGCCATTTAAATCTCACAATGCTCTTTGGCACAGAGACCCTGGATTGGATCTGCATGATCTACGTGAACTTGGAGTTCATTCCTAGGAAGCTTCCATATGTTCATCATAATTTTCCTGTGTCCCCAATAAAGCTGGAATTAATATAGTTTTTGCTTCTTTCTGCATTAGTCAACTGGCATTATTCACATTTGCTCACAGATCACAGATTATTAGAGAGGAGACCTTCACAATCAGCTTCTGGTCCAAACTCCCATTTTAGAGATAAGAAAAGTAGGTCTATAAGCTAAGCAATTTGGCCAAAATTACACAGGTTATTCAGTGGCAGAGCTGGGTCTAGAACCCAGGTCTCCTCACGCAGTTCAGGGCTTTCATACCCCTCCTTCCATGTTTCCAATTCAGCAGCTATATTGTGGCTCAGCTCTCATAAGATCCTGCATGATTTGACATTCAGATAAAATTCACTGTCTTAAGCTTACTGTCCTTTTCTCCCTCAGTTACATGACTCATGCTTCCTATTTCGGAAGAAAGGAGGGTGAAATTAAAAAAAAGCAACAACAAGAAGAAGAAAAAAGAAAAACACGTATAGTAGGCACAGTTAAAGACAAACTCATTCAGATCCTGGTCCCAACTACAATGGGGGCATCAATCTGAAGGATATGAATGTCACTAGAAAGAGTGAAGGAACGAAAACACTTGGAACTAAAATCCCCCTAACACATAAAAAGACTGACTTTTGGGAATGGGAAATCTACATAAAATACAGATGGACTCTGCTTGTATTTTATTCTGCTGTGTATGGGATGCTATATCAGAATATTTTTGAAGCATCATTACTAAAAAATTCTTTTCTTTTTCAATCAGGAAAATAAGACAAGATGGGATGGACAAATCACACTTCCCTTACCACCTCCATCCTCAAATATGCCCAGATAAGTCTCATTAACTAAGGTTTTAGAAATAACATTTCATTTGCTCTAAAAAAAAGATCTAAAGAAAATTAATTCAATAGTAATGAGTGAATGTAATAAGGTAAGCTGAAGGGAACAAGTAGTTACTAAGCACCTACTGTGTGCCAGGTACTATGTTAAGGGCTTATCCAATATTGTCTCACTTGACCCTCACAACAACCCTGGAAAGTAAATGCTATTCTCATCCTCATATCACAGATGAGTAGAGATGAAGTGACTTGCACAAGGTCACATAGTTAGTAAGTGTGAGAGACCAGATTTGAATTCAGGTCGTCCTAACTCTTGGCCCAGCACTCTGTCAACTGCACTGCCTAGCTATCTATTCACATTGGTCACGGTTCACAGACTGTTAGAGATGGAAGGGAACCTTCACAATTGCCTTCTAGTCCAAACTTTTATATTATACATGAGAAAACTAAGGCCCAGATAAATTCAGTGATTTGATCAAAGGCTGCATTGTTATTGGTACAAGAGGAAATAAATACACATGCAAGTTATAGGAGGCATTTAATTAAATCTCATGAGAAAATGACTTGAAAACTAATTTTGAATAAATGGGAGGGAAAATCATTATATGCCCATTGAAGGGGAACACATTCCTGCAGATGCGTTCCTTGGGTTTTATATGATCTAAAATTGCAGCAGGCCCACAATGAAGGCAGTGGGGAACAGGAGAAAGGCAGTATCTGGAGTCTAAAGATACAATTCAAATCCAAACTCTCCTACTTACTGCCTATGTGATACTAAGTGAGCCTCTCTCAGTTTTACTTTCCTTATCTAAAAAAATGAGGGGGTTGGACCAGATCACTTCTAAGGTCCCTCCCAGATTAAATCTCTAATCCTAAGAGGGAACAAAAAATGATTCCCTATGACACTGGACCAAGTTTCCATTGTTTTGACCACTGGTCTTTTAAAGCCTCAGCTACTAAAATGTCACAGTTAATACTGTCTATGGTGTCACTGTAAAGGGTTAAATGGAACATCCCAGTGATGTTTATTGGGTTGGCTCAGAACCAAGGGGCAAGGGTGTACAGATGTTCTCCTGCTGAGTGTGTTGACAGCTGAGTTTTGACATCCCGGGTCTATGGAGGCCTCCCTGCTGTTTCCTTAGGGAACCAGGGCTTTATTAACTAGAGCTCTGTGGCAGGATAATAGCAATAATGACACTTCTAACAACAACAACATCAGGAAGACTCCCTCCATCAAGGACGTTGGGCACCACAGGCAACCTCATTCCGCTCAGCGGGAAAGGCTCCCAATTGTCTTGAAGGAACCATGCCTGTAAGTGAGTGCCAAGACAGTGCTAACAATAGCCACAATGATGATACTACCTCCCTGCAGAACTAATCTACACTCAGGAACTTCTGAGGGATAAACAACAGATAGCTTCATGGAGCTTGATTCGCCCATGTTTTGAAAGGGCAACTCAGTGTAACTGCACATTTGCATGAGACAGGAGTGGCTAACCTGATGGAGAGTTAGAGTCAGGCAGAAGTAAACGGTGTTGCAGGCAACCAGGCACTGGAATTTTTTCCTCTCCACGCTCCTCCCCCACCTCCAAAATTTTTTCTTGCTGTGAAGATGTTTTTCTCTTGCTTATTGGTTACCGCACCCACATCTGTGGTGCTAAAGACCTAGGGTTTAAGTCTTTCTCCATCTCAATTTCTTTGACAAAACATTTTAATAACAGCATCAATACATATCACAAGATGCTTTTTTCCCTTCATGCTTGCTTCAGGGTTTATACATAAAGCTCTGAAGGGCCAGATGATGATCTAGGCCTGCAGACTACAAGAAAAACATTTTATGGGGATGAATGCCATGGTTAAATCCCTATGTGTGACCTTTTAAAAAATTATGATTGATAATTATAATATTATAATTACATTTTATTAATAGTTATTAAGTATTTATTTTTATTTTAGATATAATCATTAGTAGTACTAACTCAAATTTATTTAACCCTTTCTCCATGGCAATACTATGAGGTAGGTAGTGTATAATCATCCCCATTTTACAGATGGGGGAAATTAAGCTCAGAGAGAATAAATGATTTGAGTGTGATTGTACAGATAGTGTCAGAAACTAGATGTCAACACAGGTCTTTTGACTCCACACCTCTTTCCATTGTTTGCTTCCCCACCTAATCACACATCAAAGTATTATTATCTTCTTATTTGTTTGATGGAATTCAAGGAGAAACAGTCCAGAGATGAGTTACTATCCTGCTATTATTCTTTTATGTTTAACGTTCTGCAGAGTTTTGTACAGGGTGACATTTTTATAATTGAACAAAAGTTTTAATAATTGAATAAAATTATTAGGATGTAAGGTTATCTTCTCTAGTCTTAACGAAAGGACCTTTGAGACAATTCTGGTGGCAGACAAGACTATGGGGATGAATGGTTGTTGTTCTCACTATCATAATTAGATAGGGAAAATAATAAGGAATGGATGCTCAGGTTTGGAAACTCCCTCCACCAAGGTAAGTGAGCACATTCCCTGTAGTTCACAGTCTTAGAGAGCTGCCTAGAGTACTGAGAGGTCACATAACTAGTACCTATAAGAGGCGGGATGAGTTCATATCTTTCTGGCTTCTAGGCCAATACTGATTCTGTAGTCATCATCATTGCCATCATCATAATCATCATGGCGATTGTTATGCAACTCACTTGACATCTATGAAACTCAATTTTCTTTGTCTATAAAATGGAGTTACCCTAGAAGATCTCTGAGGTTCTACTCAGTTCTAATATTTTATTATTCTTTTACTGATATGGAAATGGAAGGACTCATCCATGGATCTTTTGAACCCTATCCCAAAAGGAGAGGAATAGGCCTTTGCAATGGTGGAGCCCTAGGAAGATAGATATTCATTCTAGGTCCTACAATTACTCATCTGTCTGCTACCTACAAATCACAAGGGTTCCTTAGTATTTTCTGAGATTTGCTCAGTAAACAGTGGCAAAACAATCCTTCTCCAATCTAGGATCCTAAAGCTGACATAATGAAATACCATGTAGTAATGTCAATTCCTACATGCTCATGGACTGTACTGGTATTTGTCTAAGCAAATAAAATAAAAATATCCTCTAGGATCTAAACCAGGTTATGGGGATGTTGGCAAATATTTAAGGGGAGGGAGTGCAAGGTTGGCAAAGAGGTGGGATGATTACATCCATAGGAACCAAGAATAGTAAAATTAGTGAAGTGATAAAATCATAGGATCACAGATTTGGAGCTGAAAGAGACCTCAGAGGCCATTTGATTCAACTCATACTTTTTACAGATGAGAATTCAAGCAAAGAAGTGATTTCTCAGGGTCACACAGATAGCCTAATGAGAGCCACACTGAGGACCATGTGCTGGACAGGTCACATTTTCACATCTTTCAGACTCAGTACTTTCATCTGTAAAGTGTGTGGGTTGGATCAGATGGCTCATTCCAGTTCTAAATCTCAGAACCTCATGAGCACAGAAGGATAAAGCTCATGTTCTTGTGGCCATCTTTCTTTTCAAAGGAAAAAGGAGGCCTGGCTGAATTCAATTTTATAAGAAGTCTCTTCCAAGGCTGAAACTATAATGCAAACCTTATTAGGTATTGGCCAATAGAGTTTGCAAAGTATCTTTACTCTCATACTGGGCCCTCTGTCTGGGCACCTATTTCCTTGGGGATTCCAGGACTATGCACTCAGAATTTGGCCTTCTACCTCTATTTCTCCTGCCCTCACTTATTAACAGGGAGAAATAACAGTCTGAGATGTTTCTGCTATTTGTGGGTCCACTGGAACATTCCTGAGAGTTCCTACCAGAGGGACTAAAGGTTAAATGGGTCGGCCTGACCTTTTCTGTAATCCAATGCCCTCTCCCTCCAGTGAGCATGCTTTCCAAGATTTTTCCAACTGTACCTTTAAAACGTGTTATGCTGTGTGAAGAAACAAAAAAAAACCCTTCTGGTTGTGAAAGCTTAGGTTAGGAAATGGCATATTTTGCCCCTTGGGAACTGGAGCAAGCAGTAAGTCATGCTATGGCATTAGATTTTATGAATAATAGGCTTATAGACACTGAAAGGGACCTTGGAGATCATTTTTACAACCCAATCAATACATAAATGGAGAAACTGAGTCCCAGAGAGTTTAAGTGACTTGTCCAAGGCTATACAGCTAATGAGTTATAGAGCCAGGATTAGTATCCATGTAGCTACTCTCCCAGCCAAGTGCTGTTCTTTTTACAACACACCGATGGAAATATTTTCAGGAGTCCAAATGAAAGGTGTTTGACTTGCCAGACCAATTCAGGAAAATCTCAAAAAGAAGAGCTTGAGCTTGTCTGTCAGCAAATCCCCCCCAAGTCTATCTAAACAGAAATGGGAAATTTAGATAGAACAGCCTTGCGTGGGGAAATTTTTGTGCTTTCATTGTTAATCCCTTCACAGAACAGTGATGAGAAGTAAATGAAAACTAAAAATAGTGCCAGAGTTTGGGTAGTTTCTTTCCAAACACCTAGAGGTGGTTCGGGTGGAACTAAGCTTGGCTCTCCTTGTTGAAAACAATGAATCACAAGGATGTGGCAGGTCACCTAGTCATGACTGCCTTAGAGATGATGTCTGTATAAACTGGGCTTATCTGATTTAAAAAAAAAACAAAACACCTTCTGTAACTTCTTTTGAAAACCAGCTACAGAGTTGGCCAACTTCCACTGTCAGGAATGCTTCATTATGGCTAATCTAAATCCCACCTGCTGCAGTGGGTCCAGGAAACCTCTACAGAACTTGTGACCAACAAATGAATATCCCAAAGTTATAAGTTGAGAGGTCAATAGCCAAAGACCAGAGGCAGAAGTCAAGAAGCAAAGACCAGAAGTCAATAAGCAAAGATCATAGCCTCAGTGGCAAGCTAAAGATATTTTGGTGCCTTGGTCCTGAGCTGGGCCAGGCTTACTCCAGGGCAATCAACCATTTGCCTCAGGCTTACATAGTGACCTGCACTTTGGATTATTAGAGAAGGAGTAACCAACAACATTGTTATGGTCAGAGTTTGCAACTTTCCAATTTACCCAAGCAACTTCCTGGGTCAGCCAGATCTATTTACAAATGATATTCAGGTGCCCTGAAACTGAAGCTTTCATCATGTTTAATACAGATGGATTATTTTAAGTGTTTCTTTCTTTTTTCTTTGTTTGTTTTCATTTTTAAATAATTAGCATTTTTAGAACCCTGTTGCTTGATATGGTTCCTCAGAATTTCCCTGGTGTAGATGTATGTGTAAATGACAGTTTTATTATATCCTTGAGTCTATTTTTCTTCAGTCATCCTGTGTGGCCTAGTTAGTGTGATACCAACAACTAGCTCCATAAATAACTGGAGAGACTGAACCAAGGTGAATGTTGTCCTTGGCAGACTCAACTGGGTGCATGTGTACTGTTTAACCACAGTGATGACAGCGCAATGAGTTGTCTCTAGCAGCTAAATACCTCTCTTCATTCCTTCTTCTTTCATCTGCTTAATAGGTGGTGGACCAAACTCTTCCTCCATTGGCCTGAACATCCTTTTAACAAGGACACTGCTACTAGAAAAGAACACAAGCAATTTATTGATAAAACACACACAGAGTGACCAAACAAAAACATGTGAAACAATACCCGCTAAGTAGTAGGTGGGTTTTTTTTTGTATTTTTCTCCATCTCCATCCAAGGATAAGGAGCCGGGCTCCTCATCAGCAGGGATAAAAGTCTAATGTAAATGGTGTCATTTCTTTAGGAAGTACCTGGTATGGAGAAAAAGAAATCTACTGAACTGAACCCTCAGCCTTCTGGGGATTCTTAAGATCAGGCACAACTAAAAAATGAGGTAGAACATGATGAATGGAGCAAGGGAAGAGGGTCATGGGGAGAAAGGAGAGCAGGGAGGCAGAGAGCATAAGCAAGTAGAGAGCTGCCATTTTGTGCACAGAAGGAACACATCTCTACTCCAGGATCACATCTAGCTCAGGAACCAGTGCGGAAGACTGCTCCCAAGATGGGTTCTTTGTGAACATTACTGTTATAAAGAACCCAATTAAAGGCAACAATCGAACCATCCTAGTAGAAGTGGGGCACTAATGTAGATTATCCATACCTAGGTATGATCTAGAAAGCATCCCATTAGCATTAGGACTGAATAATGGTACCTATAGTTGGCCCTCAATAAATATGAAATGGTGGCAAATGACAGTAATAGAAACAAGAGGAAAGTAGTCATTCTCTCACTTTTTAAATAAGGAACCGAAAATTAAAGCCCAGAAAAACATCAATGGCAGATAACAGCTTTCACTTACACATAGCACATTAAAGTTCAGTAGTTACTACTCTTAACAACTTGGGAGATGGATAATAGTATGAATATTCTTATCTCCATTTTTAGCTAAGGACAAAGGCTCAAAAGTGAGCTGACCTTGCCCAAGGTCCCAAAGACAGCAAATATATAGACCCAAGATGTAAACCCAGTTCTCCTGCCACACAAGACCAGCATTCATTCCATGGTGCCTGTCACCAAAGTCAGAGAGCTTGGATGAGGGAGGTTTGTTTGGGGTTTTTTTTGCAGGGGGGAGGGCAGGGCCATTGGGGGCAAGTGACTTGCCCAAGGTCACACAGCTAGTAAGTGTGTCAAGTGTCTCAGGTCCTCCTGACCTCAGGGCTGGTGCTCTACTCACTGTGCCACCTAGCTGTCCCCATTTGGGGTTTTTTCTCTTTCCATTGTAATTTCCTTTATTAATCCCCTCCTCTCCCTAAGCTAGCATGTCATAAATATAGATCATGGGGGTAGGTCTTATACCACCAAAAAGTTTGAGGCCAGACTGCAGAGGCCTGGTAAGTGACCTAACTATCCTTTTAAGATGTAGAAAATCCAGTTGATAATGGCCAACCAATTTCTGGTTGGCAAATAGATGGAGAATTATTCCTTGATGCTTCCCTTTGCTGATCTTGGGTCTCTGACTAGAGCTTTCCTCTTTTTGACTAAACTTGCCTTATAATTTCTTAGACCTGCTGACTTTTGATCAATTTTTCCATATACAAAAACACAATTTTTCCACCACCTGGATTTTGCCAACTTGTTATTTAAAGAGCATCTTGAATTATTACTATTATCATTATTTATGTAGCATTTTAAGGTTTACAAAACACTCTACATGTGCTGTCACATTTGATTTTCACAGCAACCCTATGAGGTGAATGTTATTACCATCCCTATTTACAGGCTGGAAAAGGTTAAGTGATTTGCCCAAAGTCACACAGCTTAGTAACTATCTGAAGCAAGATTTTAACTGAAGGCTTCCTAATTGGCAATCTACACGTGTCACCTAAAGACCTCAAAGTGCTTTTAATCTTTCATATCCTTAGCCCCTCAGCATGCTTGATACACATTCAAAATCTACTATCTTAAATCCAGCATCCTAAGGCATTGCTGCCTCCATTCTAAAGGTGCAGAAACTTAGGATCTGAGAGTTTTAGGGTCTTATCAATAAAGAACATAGTTAAGTCAGTAGATAATCCAGGATGCAGTTCAGGCTCAGTTTTAGATGATTTCGTGATGTCTATGATTCTGGGAAGTATATTTGGTTTTATATCCTTATATTATTTTCCTGCTGTGCTCATGATAAAAGAGTTTGGGCTTAACAAAATTTTAATACTCTGCACTCATGGTTGGCTGGCACTTAATTTTAACTTTTCAAAAGAAAATGTAATTCTAGCATTAAGAGGATGTCATAGGCATATTACGACTGGATTTCAGCAAGTCATTTGACAAAGCCTCAGATGATGTCCTTACATTCAAGGGTAGACAAATGTGGGCTAGATGACAGTACACTTCGGTAGATTTTGAGCTGGTTGAATAGCTGAGCCTGAACAGTAGCCATTACAGATGAATGCCAGTCTGGAGAAAAGTGTTCCATGGAGTGCCAAGGGATCTGACCTTGTTTTATTCAACAATTTTTTTCAATGACTTTCAGGAAGGCAGAGATGGCATGTTTGTCAAATTTGTGGATAACAGGAATCCAGGAGTGATGGCTTACCATACTGGATAACAAAATCAGGATCCCAAAAGATCTCAATACTAATTCAAATCTAATAGGATCAAATTTAATAGTAATGAATGTTAGGTCTTACAGTCTGGTTTTTAAGAAGCAACCATACAAGTAGAGGATGGAGGAATTGTGGTCGGGCAATAGTTAATGTGATGGAGTTATTTTTTTAGTTTTTGGTGGGTTATAAGCTCAACATGATTAGTAGTGTGACCTGGAAACCTAATGTCACACTAGGCTATGTAGAAGGGTACCATGTCTGTTCTGAGCAACAGAGGGGATACTGTATTGCTGTACTTGGCCTTGGTCAGACCACATCTGGAGAACTGTGTTGAGTTTGGTGCACTGCGATTCAGAAGTGACACCAAGAGTCTAGAACATGAGCAAAAGCAGGAAATCTGGATGTGACGAGGAGATAATGGATACCATGCTATACAAGGATTGGTTGAAAATGTTCAGTCTAAAGAAAAAAGAGTTTGGGATAGTTTTAGAGGGGATGGGTGCTGGCTGACTTTTATGAAGGACTGTCACATAAAAGAAAGACTACACTCATTCTCTTTGACCCCAGGTGGCAGAATGATAAGTAATTAATGGGTAGAACTTATGGAGAGGGAAATTTTAGCTCCTCATAATGAAGAAATTTCCTAACAGAAAGAAGTGGAACTGGATATCTCAAAATGTAGTAAATTCCCGGTTCCAACAGAGACTGGATGACCACTTGCCTGGGATATTGTAGATGGAATTTCTGTGTATGGATGTGTGAGGTTAGTTGGACTCTGTTGTCTTTGTTGACTTGGAAATTCTGTGCCTGTGGTCAAAGTAGCTATTGGTCTTGGGACAGACAAGTCAGTCCCATTTCTTTTCTCAGCTACTCTGCAATTAAGTCTACAAAATGACCTAGCAAAATATCTGGTTTCCCTTCAGAAATATCAAAGCCAAGGCTCTCTTGTAGAGACAAAGAGAAAGTGCCCAGAGAGACAGTCTGAACCAGGAGCAGCACCAGATACTCCCTCCTCTGAGTCAGCAAAGTGACTATGGCTGGTTCACTGTGAGGAGGGGGAGGGATGGAGGCTAAGAGATGGCACTGAAGATAAAGGCAACTTCTTTTCAACTGGAAGTCTGTCTCTATTGTTTTATAGAAGAAGATACTTGGTCATTAAGGTGTTCCTAAGAAAGAGGTGTGGATTGGGAGACAGAAAGCTGCAAATGACCTCTCCATCCTTGGACTTACAGAAGCTTGTGTGAACTTCTCATATACTTCTGTTATTTTCTGTAAAATATTCATGTACATATTCTCTCTCCTCTCCAGAATGTGAACCCCGCCCCGTCAGTCACCTTTATAACTCTTGTACCTCTAAGCTCAATTTACTCAGTATATTATCTTCTATTTACATGGTTGTTTGTATGTTGTCTGTTCCATTGGAATGCGAGCCTCTTGAGGGCAGGCACCGTCTTGGCCTTTCTTCGTATCCCCAAGCCCTTAGCATAGTGTCTGGCACGTAGCAGATGCTTAGTAAATGTTTGTTGAATTTAATTTGCAAGCTGGGCTCTAATTTCAGCTCTATGACAACAACAAGAAGCATTTATTAAGCACCTACTACATGCCAGGCACTGTGCTAAGGCCTAGGGATACAAAGAGAGGCCAAAACAGTGTCTGCCCTCAAGGAACTCAGTTCTAATGGGGGAGACAACATGAAAACAAGGATGCACAAACAAGATCTCTACTGGACAAATTGAAGGTAATCAGAGGTAAGAAACTACCAGTAGGGAGAGCAAGCAATTTGACCACCCTAGGCCTCATTTTTTTCCTCATTGGTGCAAAAGGACTCACATTTCTAGCTCTAAAATTTTATGACAAATGCAGAGGTTTTGTGTCCTTAAAAAGAGATTTTTCTCTCTTCAATTATTAGTTTTCCCTATTTCAAAACCCTGTTCTGACTTGGTCTAGATTCTTTCCTGTTTCCTCTATACTCAACTATTTTTTTTTCCTTTTCTGCTTTATTTTTACCTCTACTGCAGACTTCTACTCACTATGCAGTCAGATTTTTTTTTCTTTTTCCACTCTTTACCCTTTCTTTATTGTTTTTCTACTCTCCCTTCTTTTCTCATTTGGTATTAGGGTACTTTAAATCTACCTTCTTCCATGAGTAACTTAATCCCTAGGTGGAATTTAAGCATTTTGGAGAACCTAGCTCATTAAGCTTACTGGGGCAAAGAAGCCAAGGCTTGGATTCTGCAGGGGAAGTCAAACTGAGCACTTCCTTTATTATTTCAAAATGCGCCTAACCATCCTTCGTGATCTTATTAGAGTATGGGTGACTGGCTGCCAGTCGCCTTCCGCCTCCATGTCCCCTTGAATTTCCTTTTTTAATTGCATTCATTATTGCTGGAGCATCTGTCTGAATAGCATTTCGCAATGGTGACAGAGTGTCTACCTTGCGACAGTGTCTCACTGGGAGGTCTCTGGGGAAAGGCTTGGGTATTTCTGGTATGGGAATCTCATATCACCAGCTGGAAGCAAGGCTGGGTGTTTAATGCAAATCATAAAATGATATGCTATAATTCATGCAGATTGGTGACAGCATAAAACATAGCATTTTGTTCTCATTTTAATGGTAATATTGTTATGTTTAATAAGGAAAATGAAGTACAGAAAATTTGGTAGAAAAGCAGATTTCAGTACCATTAAAATGAATGCTCTGCTCAAGGCAGCAAGGGCCTGGATTTTGAAAAGACAAACTCCTCAGGTGACTACCGGACTGATCCAGTTGCAAGTGTCAATAGGGAACCCTCCACAGTCTGGAGGATGAGCAAGAAGGGTCTCAAGTCTCTGTTGACTTGAGATTTGAGTAAGTCATTGAAACTCTCAATGAATCCGACAGTAACATTTACCCCATGGTGGAGACATAAAAGAGAACCATGTTATTTATCATCTTTGATATCTACTTTTCTGATTTAGTGATTTGAGGTAGGTAGTTGGGTGGTCAGTCTATGGGCATTTATTGTGAGGTAGCTTTGTGTAATAGAAAGAAGTGTGGGACTTGGAGCAAGAGAGACCTGGGTTCAAATCCAGCCTCTTCCATTTATTAGCTGTGTAACCACGGGAAATCACTTAACCTCTCAAAGCCTTTTCCTCATCTGTAAAATGGGTGTGATCATAAATTTTTAGTACCCAAGGTGCAAGGATTAAATGAAAAAAGGTATGTAAAATGTCAAACACCTATTGAGCATATGAGCACATGCAGAAGAATATGATTGGAGACCGAATCTAAATTTGGAAAGAACCTTAGCATCTAGTAAAAGCAGGGTGAGAGCAGCAAGGAAAATCCAGGGCGATATAGAAAGAGTGGATGGCATGACTGAAGATGGTTTGGTGCTCTGAAGCACAGGTTTCAGGGGTAGGAATAGAATATAAATTCTCTGAAGGCAGGGGCTGTCTTATTTTTATATTTGCATCCCTCATGCCTAGCATAGTGCGTGGCACATAGAAGGCATTTAATAAATATTTGATGATTGATTGGAAGGGAAGAGGGAAATAAGACTCAGGGAAGAAAAGTGTAGATGTATTCACAAAGAATCCTGAGCTGTTTCTCAGGGTACTGAGGGGTGGGGCAGTAATGGAAAAGAAGACAGTACAGACCTAGGATTTCACTGGACCACTTAATTTCTGGTGAACAAATCCAACATGGATCTGAAACTTATAATCTTATAAAGTTGTTTGGCAGAAGGGATTACTGAGAGGATTACTGAGAGGTTAAATTATTTGTGCAGGGACTCACAGCCAATACATAGAAGGGATGGGACTTGAACCCAGATTTTCCTGATTCCTATCCTAGCTCCTGCTCTCTGTTGTTTCTTCATTAAGGGTGTTAACGATATTTATAACACCTTGGGTATTAAAGCTATTCATAATTAAGAGGTAAACAGATGAGTGGATAGAAAATATGGGTACTAAAAAGATGAATTTGTATACAGATTAATGATGAAAACACTAGAGGTAAGTAGCAAGAGACCTAGGTTTGGATCTTGACTTTGTTACTTACTAGATTTGTGATTTTAGTCAAGTCACTTAACTCCAGTGAACCTCAATTTCCTCATTTGAAAATAAGAATAATCATACCTGCCCCCAAACTCAAATTCAATTCTAAAATTATAAAGTGACTTGGAATAAAGTTATGTGGGGAAAAACAAAGAGAATGGGGGTAGATTTAGTCGAACATATAATTAATATGGGCTGACAGTGTGATGGAGCTACCAGAAATGATAGACTGAGTTAATAGATGTTTCTTTTCTAGATCACAGAAAGCGGAAGTACTGTAGCCAGTTCTGGTTACCACATTTGAAGGGAGACAATCAGGATCCATCCAGGAAGGTAACCAGGGTGACAAGGGGTATGCAAACCTCCTCTTAGAAGACTCAGCTGAAGATACTGGAGATGTTTGTCCCAAAGAGGGAAGGCTTAGGAGACATATGATAGCTCTCTGCAAATATCTAAGAGATGTCCAGTAGAAGAGTGATTAAGTTTATGGTTTGTAGATTTAAAAGGGCAGAATTAGAACAGGTAGGGTGAACAGTTACAAAAGAAGAGGTTGTGGCTCAACATAAGGAAATAACTTTCTCACATCTACAGGTCACCAGTATTAGAATGTGCTGACTCATGAGGTAGTGAGCCCTCATCAGTGTAGGTCATCAAGCAAGAGGATGGATCACCACTGATCAGGGATGCAGAAAGGACTCCTCTAAGGTCCCTTCCAACTCTTAAGCATCTATGTTCTTTCAGGGTTTAGCCAAAGTAGTCCTGGCCATATTGCTTAGAATGCTAAAACAAAGATGGTTTCTGTTCTAACTTCATTGAAATGAAATAATGAAGACCGTGATGCTTTGGAAAGCACGAAGTACTATATAAATGGCAATAAATAATAATGAAGTCTGGAAACCCTTGTCACCATTGCCCACCTTCTTCCTCTCTTCAAAAAACAAAGTGAAGCCCCCTCTACTCTCCAACTGGCTTCCCAGATTCACAGTAGTCAGTAAAAGTCTAGAGCCCCCTAAAAGGGAAAATAACTATGCTCATTTGTATCTCACAAGGACGTTGACAGAAATAGAAGAGGTTCCTCATTTCTGTTCCCCTTGTAGACCAGAAGATCAAACTCTGGCAAGGGTGAAGTAGACAACCTCCTATGCTTTCAGTGACTCAAATAAAAATACCTAGGACTATTTCAACCCTCCCTTCTAACTTCACCTTACCCTCTTTTCCACTTCGTACACAATTCCCTAATATCTCTGGAATGAAGGATGTGTGTGTGTATGACATGGAGGAGGCTGTTGTTAAAGATAATCTAATGACTATTTTCACTTTAAGAAGTACTCCTCCTAGAGTCCTTGGCATTCTGACTGTACAAGAATGACGCATTCTTATCCCATGCTCAAACAAAGTAGGGTGGGGGAAGCTTAGGTGACCAGGAAGGTCCAAGTGATCCCTTCCTTCCTGCCTTCCTTTTTACCATGAAGAGCCAACAATAAGCTTCTTGAGGACAGGGACTGTATTTTTTTCATCTCTGTAGATTCTGCACCTAGAACAGCGCATTGCACAAAATAGATACTTAATAAATGTGTATGGAATGACGAAATATGCAATGCATTCTGAATATCATTCAGAGCAATCGCATTCCCTGACACCTCTTCATTTTCCCTTACTTAAGATTCTGTTTGAAATGGAAAGGCTGAAAAATTAGATCACTCATGATAAAAAAAAACACCAGAACACAATAATCCCGAGTTGGTCCGTAGAGAGGTAAAGAAGAAATATGCGACTCAGAAGAGGAATGTAGTATTTCCTGGGCTTCCCTCCCAAATTGTCTTTAGCATCAACTCCATCAGAACCAGGAATCAAAAGCCAGCATTGGATAGGTTCCACCCCCTGCTTGGAATACACAGATGGAGCATTTCCACTGGCATGAACTGACTGTCCCTTATGTCCCTCCAAGCTTTGAAATGAAAGAACTAAATGTCTTACCCTTCTCGCTCGTCATCGGTGTTGTAATATGCCTGCAGAAAAAATAACAGGTTTACTTCACCCCGGCCCTATTATTGCAGCTGAAAGAATGTCATTCAGAGAATAAAGATCAAAGTATACTGTGTGAGCCACAGTCTTCCCTCAAATTTTCTCTCTTCCCCTTTCTCAAAAAGGGCTAAATTGTTGAGTGCAGCATATATGCCTATGTTTTTCTTTAAATGTAAATCTAAATGGAACAACAATAATTACCCTCTCCCTGAAAGAAAGTTTTTATATCTTAATGAAAAAACATTTAAAACCTAATTGTTTTATACTGTCTAGAGTTATTTTATATGGGGTATCTCTTACTATCTCTTCTTGAAGGGTTTAGTCAAAGAAATCCTGGTCATATTACCCAGAACTCTAAAGAAAATATTGTTTCTGGTCTAGTCTAGTCCAGATATTGGTTACTTGTGTTAGGAGACTTTTAAACAAGGTCTATAAGCCACAAAAACTGGAAAAAAGCTTCTTTGGGTAAATATCTGTATGTTCTGTGAGTAATGTATTAAAGTCAATACATGAAGGAATCAACTCATGGATCAAGTGTTATATGCGGTAAAGAAGAAAACATGGACAGAAGGAGGGACATACAAAAGTAACCTTTGTTACTTTTACATGGTATCAGCTTCTGGCTTCTCAGCTTATTCCTTGAGGAGGACAGAGGGTCCTGAGGCCCCTCAACAACAGAAAAGCCCAAAGCCAAATGCATCTGAATTAAGCAAGTTGTAGATGGTCCTTCTAATCATCAAGCAGACCTCATAGGTTGGGGGAAGTGTGATCAATCTTTTTTTAGGTGGTCTATGAAAAAACAAGCAGAATGGAAACAAGTCAGTGGATCTTTAAAAAGTTATGACAAATACTCAGATGGTTTTATTAACTTTTGGTGAAACTCTCCCTATGAAGCAGATGTTATCATATCTGTTGCAGACAGATACTTGGGCTTTCAAGACCTAGTGACGTATGTAAGGCTGCTTTATACATCCACCCCCTAATGATCTGTGGCCCTTTTAACGTAGACATGGCAAGATATCTGTACAGGTCATTTACTTCCTCTCGTTTGATGCCCAACTGGGAGGCATGCCAACCAAGTCTACTTAAGTTTCAGGATATTCAAATCACTGCTCCCTCATCAGCATTCTAGAGGGATGGAGTCAGTGGTAGTTTGGAAGTTTCTGGGAAACTTCTGGAAAATCCTAATAGTGGCTATCAAGCCAAGGAGTTGTTCCATAGTAAAACTTCAGATGTCTTGAAGCCTTAGAGAATAAATTATTCTTGATGATATTTTCCCCAGATAGTTGAAGGTTACCCCTTTAAGTGCTGGACTTTTCTTAATATAACTTTTGATTTTTTAAATTGTAATCTTTCATAAACATACAATATTCTCTCCTACCTTCTTAAATAGGGTGCACGGAACATAATTTAACCTTCTCTTGATGACTCAAGGTCCTTCTAATAAGCACTGGTCATTGTGATGAATTTCAGATATAGATCAAGTAGGGCATAGAACATAATGTGTACTGACCCCCAATAATAGCCCTGTAAATTATTTTCCTAGAAAAGTTCCTGATGTCAGCTTGCCTGGTAGTAGGGCATGGTGGGGGGTAATTTTTCTCTCTCATAAATGTGCAGCCAAATAACTTCCTAGGCAAAAACAATAGTGCAAAAAAATCTGTCTCTATGCAAAATAAATTTTTGAATAAAAGACAGAAGCATCCTTTTCCCAAGGAGCTTTCTCACCCTCCAAAAAAAATCATCTCTTCATCCTAACTGTCCATGTCCTAGGGTCTGTTAGTTTTAAAACTTTATCTGTGAATTCTGCAACAACAGATCACAGGCACCTCCTAACCAGCTTATACTTGCCCTTCTAATTCATTTACACTAACTTTGTTCGAGGAATGTGAAGGAGAAATACTTCTCACTACTTCAATAATGTATGCTTGGGGGAAGGTTGATTCCAGAGACTGATCATTCTTCATCATTACCAGATAATACCTCTGTAGACACGACACTGAGCCAAAACTTTCTCAAGCTTTTTCCTAATTTTGTGGTTCTAACGGAATTCCCAGAACAAGGAATGCTCACATTGTATCTTCATGATAAAACAACATTGAAAGTCCTATATGATATGTGCATAGTTGATCAGCTTTCTCATGAATTCTTCGTATAGCATTTCCTATTTTGAATACTATTTTGCTTGATAGGCTGAATCATTAAAATAGCACTACAGAGGCAGGAAGATGGTAAATACTTGCAGACTTTATCCCTGGCTCCTCAGAGAAAGCTCTGAGATTATCTAGCAATGGGACAGTTGTCTTACGACATAGCAATGGCTAATGAGACTTATCTAAATGGCTCTTTGCCACTTGCTTCCTGGCGTATGTCTGGTGTTTCCTTAGTGTCTGAACAATATTACCCATGAGAGTTATTGAGGTATAGATAGTTTTCTGTGCTGTCCACTCTTCCCTCCCCTCCTTCAACTGTTCTGTCGACTTCTTTGTCACTGATTCACTTTTTCTTTATCAGAATGTCTGCTGTTCAACACCCCCGTAGTCACTTCTAATTTCCACTGTTCTCTCCCCCCTCCTCTTTCCTCCTCTTTGCTTCTTTCACATCTCTTGTCTTCTATCATTCTCCTGTGCTTCTTAAATTTTGCATTAAAAGGTTGGTCTTCTATTGACATCACCAACTACATGCTCATGACTTATATATAACACAATATATCATGTAATATTCTATATATAGACTGCAATCTGCTATAGATTATACTACTGTAAATATTGTAGTACTATATACCATAGTATACTTTATACTATATACTATACTATTAATATATTACTAATCTACTAGAGACTATACTATATAATGTATAGATTATATAATCTTCTGTAGACTATAACCTATAGACTATCATTGACTATTAACTATTCTAATATATATGTTATACTACATATTATGGTATAGTATATATTGTATATGCTATTCTACATAGCACAGAATGTAATATATAGAAAATGTTATATATAACATATTGTACCATATTAATACAATAATATATTAATAATGTAATAACATATTGTTAATGTTATATGTAATGGTTATATAATGTTATAAATAATATGTTAATATATTATATTAACTATATACTAACTATGCTATTAGTATATAGTATATACAATGTTTTAAGTAATATATTTTATTATATTTTAAATATATTATTATATTACTATAGTATAATATATTATATAAAATTATATATACTATATTATGTACTATGTAGAATAGAATACTATGGTAAATATATAGTATACAAATAATATACTACTAACCTACTATAGACTATATTTTATTATGTAATCTACATACTATATAATTGATATAACCTATAGGCTACATGGTATAATAGTTCAGTTCTCTGGCTGTTCCCTGCTTTGTCAGTTTGTTCTCATGTGCTCAAGACCAGCTCCTTCACTGTAATGCTCCTTCTGCACTTGCTTTTAGAGTCTGGGGTCCTCTGGAAAACTTGAGGGTTGCAGAAAGCTGCTCTCCAGAGAAGTGTTATGACTTTGTGGGTTTAGTGAAAAGAAACACAGCTTTTGTAACTGTGGTCACTAAAATACCCAAAGGTGTCACTTTCTCTTTTTCTCAGAGCTTTGATTAGATCATGGGCTTGGGGAAATCAACGGAGGCAGTAGCTAAAGCATTGCTTTGAGGTAGGGACTGATGGGTGAAAGGGACCATGCTCAGTCAAAATGTTCTGCTTTCCTCCTATCCCCAAATTGTTAATAACGGCCCGAGAACCATGTCTTATCCAACCATACTGTTAGCCTGTACATACAAAGTAAATTGTCTTTTTCCATTTTACAATTGCTTTGTGGTTTTTTAAATTATAGAGGAAAGTTGCCAAGGGAAAAGCTAGTATTTAGGGCTTTAATATGAAACCAGAATCAAAGGATTGTTAGTAAATAATAATAATGACAATTTCCCACAATTGTTCCCTCTCTTGGACAGTATGTAGTGAGGTTTTGTGAGGACAAAGAGACTGCAAACATGGGCAGCCACTTCTTTGTCGTAGTATACAACATACTTCTATCTCACACAGAGCCATGTAGCTAAATTTAAATACTACTCAAGGTAGGCTAGAATGACTCAAGAATGATTTTTAAAAAAAATCAAAAATGATTTATAAAAATATATAGAATTCTCTTCTACCATCCAGCTTTTAAAAACATATTTTTTTCTGATTAATGAATGGGCACATGAATGATGAAAATGGAAACAAAAGTTGAGCTTTTTTTGAACCTCACTCTTTGCTTCTGAAAGGCTGATACCTCTCTTTTCATGAGCCAGTTCCAGCCCTCTTCACTCCTTTTCCAAATTCTCACTCACAAGGTGGTACCATATCACATAACTTTGGGATTAGGTTTGGTGTGGAGGTTGTTTTGTTTAAGGCCCAGTCTGAATGTTGTGCTCTCACATTTGATTTAAAGGACTCCTTGCAAAAGAACCTTCACTAACACCAGCTTGGGAAAATTTGAGTTTCCAAAACATTTGGAAGACCTATCCAGAAGACAAAGAATCATTAAAAATAGAGTACTTCAGTTCCTGCTTTCTTATTGAATTATTCTGTTAGCCTGTGTTTCTTACAATAGCCACCTTTTTGGCACCCTGGAATCTGGTCTGCTTACTTATGATGAAAAGAACAGGAACTAATCAGGGAAAAAACAAATAAACTGAGAAATGTTCAGATTCCCATACTGGACTTGAAGGCTACTTTCTCTTCTAGGGTGGAAGGCTGTGGGCATGCCTTCACTTCTTACCACTAGGTGGCACTCTATGGCATCAAGCCAATTCAGCAAGGATCAGAAGTTTTTCTCATAAAGATCTTCAAACATTTTTATCTTCCTCCATTGTTCTATTTTTGTCCTTAAACAGAGCAATTTCCACTCTTATGTTCTTCCTCTCTCCCCTTCCTCATTAAAAAAACAAGATCCACTTTCAGTAAGCAGAACTTATGGCCATATGATGATATCAATAGCCATTTTGCCAAGTAGAGTACTTTAAAATAAACAAACAGTCAATTTCAGCTGCTTCAGGTTCTATGACTCATACCCATGGATGGCAGGTGCATCTTACCTGCCCAGTCCTCTGTAAGTTTCCAAAATGAACATCTGGTATGAAAAGAACTGGCTGGGAATCCAAGTCAGTCATTGTCTTGAAGTAGGTGATGTCACTCTTTTTTTGTAAGGGTATTGCTGTCAACTTCCCATCAGTGGCTGAACAGAATTGCAGAACTATCAGTGAGTGAGGGTTATATTTGATTTAGAAAACCCAACCACAGCCCTAGCCCTAGATAAAGCTCTTTAGCTCCCCGCAAATAAAATGCTCCTCTAAAAAGCAGCATGGAGTAAGGCAAATATGAGAGGTTAATTTGCCCATCCTACATAGATTATGTCTTTGACAGGGATGATGCAGCCAGTAAGTGGCCAAGATTCAAGAAAACCCAGGACACCCTTAGTACATATATAGCTTTCTCTAAGACTGGCTCTACCCCTTCTGATATCTTAATGATTATAATACTCTCTACATATCTGATTTGAGCATCATAACAACTCTTTGAGGTAGACAGCAAGTTAGGATTGTCTCCATTTTACAGGTAAGGAAACTGAAGCTCAGAGATAATACAGGGTGTTCCTAAAGTCTGGACACATAGGCCAAAATGCAAGAAATGGAATGAATGAAATTTTCAACAACATTTTATTTAACTGGAATATTAACAAATAACATCTTCAATGTGATTTCCATCATTTGTGATAAAAAGGTTGACGCACTTTGCAAGATTCACATGAACTCGATGCAATAACTCCACATTTCCTATGTGTCCAGACTTTAGGAACACCCTGTAGATAACTTTTCCATGGTTATCCAATCAGTAAGTGCCATAGGCTAAATCTGAGCCCAGGTTTTCTTCATCTCACTTTACCCATGACATCACACTTCCTCCCTTAGCCTTCCTTTCCCTAATGAGGTCATAGTCTTTGATGGTGAATATCAAGTTTTCCAGTCAAACTCACAGTTGCTGCACTGGGTTTGTGCTGCTTGGCCTTTTCCTTTCTTTCTGTTCTGCTTCCTCTCTTCATCACGGATTTTTCTTTCTGCTCCCTGACAGTGAAAACAAACACAAACAATGCCAGGCATGTTAACAAAGCACCCAGAGCTACCATCTCCATTATAAGTCTTGGTGAATGTGAAATAAGCCAGAGGAAAGAGAGACACAGTGGGGTCCTATTTCTATTATTCAGGAGGGGCCAGGGCTTCAACTAGGAAAGCTTTATGATATATTAGAGGTCCTTTAAAACAAATGAGATCAAATTGTTGGTATGGACCACATTCCTGACTTCTGTATCATATTGACATCCTTCTACCCTTTGGGAATGATTCCATCCTCTCTCTTTTGTTTTGCTTTGTGGTCTGTCTATAGAATTCCAATTTAGGATCTACCCAGAGGAAACCAGGTTCAGCTTCATAACCTACTGGACAATGATGAATGTTAAGTAATGCTAGTAACTACAACAATAGAATTTAAGATGAGTAATGGTGGCAGATTGACAGAAAGAAAAAAATAAGGAGCAGGTATTAAGTACCACACTTTTTTTAGATTGCCTATAAACATTATCTTAACTGAGCTAATGACCAATGAGTCAACATACTAGTGGAGGAAATAAATTACATCAGTATTGATATCCTTGATATAAATGAAACACAAAGGTATAAGGAAGTTTCAGTTAAATGGAAGAATAGGTTGCAGGTGCCCCTTGGGATACCAAATAAAAGAATTGGGAGTATTAATTTGTTCTGCATACTTGGGCAACAAGAAATAATTTTACCAGACACTTGGTTACCACTGCAGGGCTCATTAGGATCATAAGCAAAAAGACCAACATAAAAGTACCGGAGTTTATATCCTAACACAGAGAAGAATGAGCAGAAATTCTCTGAAGACCTGGATAAGTTCCTTCAAATACAATCAGCATTTACTTTAATACTTAGTGAGTTCAATGTAAAGGCAGACAGATAAATAGAAAATATAGACATAGAGTGAAAATATGGTTCAGAATCAAGAAATAAAACCCAAATTTTATTGATTATATATACATCAAGCCCCTACATATTAAGAATACCTTTTTTAAGAAGAGCATTGAAAGGGGCTGGATATGATGAACACCAAATAATATCACAAATGTTTAAACTGACTGTGTCTAAACAGATAGGAAATGAATACTTACTGATGTGGGAATCATTCCTGAATCAGCTGTCTGTATTAAGTTGGTTCATTAATTTTAGAGCAAAGGTCAAAATCAGTATGAAATTAGAAGAAAAAATGAAGATGAGAAGACATAGCTAAGGCAATTAAAACAGCTTGAATGTGACATATTTAAATGAGCTTGCATCACAAGAAATATCCAATGGATAAAAGAACATGCATCAATGTGAATGAAATAATTTCCTATTGAAATTTAGCATATATAAAGCAACTGACACAATGAGGAGACCAAAAGAATACTAAACCTGTCTCAGCCAGGAAACATTTTGTTTCTTTGGCAACGAGATATGGCAGTCAAAGGCAAAACCAATATAGAATATAAACTCATTTGTAAAATCTGATGGAAAGATTGTTAGCAATAGAGTCTTATGAAAAACAGTAATAGTTTATAATCTTGGTGAGAAAACGAATTAATTAAGCCAGATCATACTGAGAATATTTAAGGAGGAACTGGCAAGACAATAAATGGATTCAAAATGGAAACAATTTAACAAAATTTCTATAATAAACCATGATCTACATCAATGACAGTAGAACCACCACCTCAGAACTCTAATTCTTTCTTATTGGAGGAATTTTTCATGTTAGGAGTTGCTAGAGCAGTTTTATTTTTCTATTTACACATATATACACACATGCACGCAGACACATACACATGTTGTAATGGTAATCAAGGTGGGACTTTTTTTTTTCCTGTTTTCTCTTTTAGAATGCTAAAGTAATCAAGTGCCTTTGATTAAGTCTTGCTAGGTGCAAAGCCCCAGGCCCATACCCTTTTGCTGATTAGGTATGAAGCCTTTGGGCCCTAAGAAGGGTATATAAACTTAGAGGTTAGCATTTTGCTTGGTGCTGTCACTCACTGGAAGAATGTTATGTAATTTGACCAGATAAGACTCTGGGTAGCTGTTATTAAGAAGCCCCCTGGCTTGAAAACCCAGATGTTGGTGCTTCCCTGGTAACTATGTACTGAGATGTTGGACAAAAAGCTAGAAGCTTGTCTATCAGTTTGTGTTATTTGATCTGTCGATATTTTCTGTTTGTATTTGCTCTGAAGTTCAGGGTGCTGGCTTTTCCCTCTGAAATAAGTGAATGATATATGTATATTTGATTAAAGTGAGACTGTTAACCCCTTAATGTTGCTTTCCTTAGAAAAGCAGATCAAAGAACCAGTGCTGGTAGTTCTTCTGTGTGCTGGTGTTGTTGGTCTTACACAGCCACAGTAATGGCAAGCCACATCATTGTTACACACACACACACACACACACACACACACACACACACACACACCTGGGTCTTTGACTTCATCACTATAGGAAACTCCTAATGTAAAAACTCTACCTTTTTGCATTCCAACTCATATGTGACTTATAGAGTTTAGCTGACTTTCCTATGGTTGATCACCTAGCTAATATGTGTCAGAGGCAGGTCCTGATAAACCAGGTATTTTGAACTCCAAAGCCAACTCTCTATACACTATGTTACATGGCTTCTTGAATAAATAAAGAAGACAATATAGAGATCTGAGGGAAGTAAATGCTAAGATTGGGTCACCCCAGCATCTCACAATATCATTGTTTAACACTTGGTATTTTTGGTGATGTATCTAAACTGCATAATTGTGCTTTATTCTTCTTTCTCCTAAACACTCAGATTACTCTCATGACAGTTTGGAAAGAAACCATACACGTTCCCAGATAGAACCAGTCACTCAGTGGACGTAGCTTGCTCTTGAGCCTGTTCTTGCCCATTTAAGGGGAGGCCAATGACTGCTTGAGTTACAACAGGTCAAAAAACAGCCTAGACACATGGGTAGTCTTCTCTCTCACTCCACCCTCCCCACCCCGTCTTTCCAGATATCCTTTAAGGAAATTCTGTAAGACCTATATGAAAACTAATTTGGATTTTAATGATTTAACCCAATTGAATCCATCCAATAAACACTATTAAGCTACTATTTGCCAGCCATTGGAGATGCAAAGATAAAGATGGAAAGAGTTTCTAATCTCAAGCAGCTTACATTCTTTTGGATGCTTTCCGTCTTGCTTTTCTGGAAAAAATGCATTTTGTTAAATGTGTGCACTGGCTCCCAGATCCAAAACTCTGTGTATCAAGCTCTTCTTTAGAAATTATCAATCAAATCCAACCCCCCCATTTTAAAGATAAAGAGACCGAAAGTCAGAAATGTTAATAGTATGAGTCTGAGTTTATGTACATGGGGAGTTCCAAGAAGGGGGAGAGAAGTAAGGGTAAGAATAGTTAGGAAAAAATGGCCTTAAGGTATGCGGATGAGCTAGAGGCTTGAAATGTGGGTAAAATTAGAAAAATCATCATACTTGTAAATAGTTTGATACTACAAAATAAGCATTATTATTGATTCACACAGTTTCTTTTTATGGCCAGAGGGGTCTGTTGCATACAATAAATGTCAGTAAAGTCCTTGAAAATATAAATGCTATTGATGTTTGAAAGACTTTGGAAATTCATATAGAGACATAAGAGAGATAGCAATATCTACTTAGATGTGTATTCCTGAAAAAGTTTCCACCACTTCTACGCTGAAAATAGCAACAAAAATTTTAATCATCTCTATTCTTTCAAAGTTTTCCTATGAGACTAGGCAGCTAGCGAATTAAAAGAAAAAGAAAACCCAAGTTGTTAAGTCCATAAATATTACCAGATTCAACTATGTTTGGAACATAAGCAATGGTCTCCAGAAAAAAATCAAGGTTGCTTATTTGTTCCATCTATGGGAAAATGCCCCTGCCAACATGTGTTTGATGGTTCTGTGCAATACAATTCTCTTCTTCTATCTAAATCTGCATCTTTACTTATCTATTAGCCTAAATCACAACCTAGACAATAAAAGAGATGAATGCGAACACTTTTACTTGGGAGCAAGGTCTTGTTCTGCATTATAACTGGAGAAAGGAAGTATGAAATCCATCTGGCCTGGTAATTTATGTGTAAATGGTATAGGTTTTTTTTTTTATTAACTTCAATTCAAAAAGTGTTTCTAAAGTACTCACTCTGTGACAGCCACTGAGCTAGGTGTTGTGGATTCAAAGATAAAAATTAAATTCCTTGTCCTCAAAGCACTTACAGGGAAACAACAACATGTGTACAGATAAAATCAATATGAAGTAATTGGATGGAAAGAAATGGGAGCAGGGACAACTGGGAAAATCAAGAAAGGTCTCTGAGGGCAGCTGGATGGTGCAATGGATAGAACACTGGGCTTAGAATCAGGAAGACTCATCTTCATGAGTTCAAATTTGGCCTTAGACACTTACTAGCTGTATGTCCCTGGCCAAGTCACTTAATCTTGTTTGCCTCAGTTTCCTCATTGTAAAATTAGATAGAGAAGGAAATAGCAAACCACTCCAGTATCTTGTCAAGAAAACCCAAAATGGGGTCAGGAAGAGTTGCACATGAGTGAAAAGACTGAACAATGACAGGAGGCAGAATTGGAGCTGAGCCTTGAAGGGTCAGGGATTCCAAGAGGAGGCCAGGAGGAGGGAGGGCATTTCAGGCATCAGAGTAGCCCATGCCAAGGCATGGAGGTAAGAGAAAACACAAATAGGTCAATGTAGCTGGAAAACCTAGTGTGTGAGGGGAAATGAAATATAATTAGTCTAGGAAGATAGGTTGGAATTCTATTGTGAAGGACTTTAAATGTCAGAGGAGTTTCTTTATTTCTAGCAGCAACAGGAAGTCTCTGCAGTTTCTCAAGTGAAGAACTGATATGGTGAGACTTGTGCTTCAATAATCAGTCTGGCAGCCATGTGGAGGCTGAATTAGAGAGGGGAGAGTCTGTTTACAGGGTGTCTATATGGGAGGCTTTTGAAGCAGTCCAAATGAGAGCCTGAAGTGGAATAATTGTGTAGATAAGGGAGCTGGTAAGAGTTGTGAGGGATCCAAAAGAACCTATTCATTCAACACCTCTTACCCCCTCCAACATAAAAACAAAACTCCCCAAATCTTTTTTAAAATGAAATTCCCTGCCTATAGCAAAGGGTACTGAATATTGGTCATATATATATATATATATGTGTGTGTGTGTGTGTGTGTGTGTGTGTGTGTATATATCTGTATATACATACATACATATATTATATATGTGTGTGTGTGTATATATCTGTATATACACACATACATATATATATATATATATATATATATATATATATATATATATATAGACAGGCAGATAGAAACAGAATTCTCCATTCCCCACCCACCACTACTACTGGATATTAATTAATCTGAGCAACCAGGCCTGATATTAATTAAACATCTTTTATGATAGATTTTACTTTTGTTCCCTTCTCTGCTTAGTTGGAAGCTTCTGACTTCTCAGTGACTCAAAAGAAAGATGTTGAGTTTTGGACAAGATAATGCAAAGGGGCATTGGATTGGGTCACTTCAAAAATTCTCTTTCTTTGTAGGATCACATGGTGTATAAACCCAAATTGTAAGATGAAGCCTCTTTAAAAGCCTTTTTCAAATGTCCTTAAAGAGCAGAAGTACGTATCTCCTTCATGTGAGTACAATTTGCTATAAATACCAAACACATTTATCTGAAAATAACTTTCCCACTCTAGTGTTCACTCTGGAAGGTGGGAATGCTTTATGCTATGATTCCTTTTTTCACCTCTTGAGGGGTGAGAGCTTTCTTGCTTGTTTGTTAAATGAGTATTCTGTTTGCCTAGGTTTATTTTGAGAATATTTCTCAACTTTCATACAGTATACACCTGCTGGTTGCTGTAATAACATACTTCTTATCCTTGGGTGACTACAAAATTGATTCAAATAAGCTGTTGTTTCAATTCTGAAGACATATTTGTTTGCTTTAAGTAACACTTTCAAATGTATAAGATTTAAAAGCAGCACAGTATACAAAAGCCTCATTACGGGCATCTGCTTGTTAATAAGAAATCAATGTTCTGAAAGCAGGGGAAAAATTTAATTTGTCTGAGATACTACAGAAAGTAGAAACCCAGCTGCTTTAAAATTGAAAAAGAAAGGCACTCTGACTTTGCTGCTGCTGCAAATGACTATAAATGGATTTTCTTTTTTTAGACTTTTGAGCTTAAGGAGTCACTTAAACAACAACATTATGACAAAAGCCTACTCCCTCCTCAGCAGTGTAAAGAAACAGCTACATAGGTCTTAATTGACTTGGAGCTGGGGAAGTCTCTTATTCCATGGCAATGGAGGAAGATGTGATTTGACCTTCCAGGTTGAAACTCTGAATGTATTTTCCCATACAACAAACAAGTCAAAAAGACCATTTGCCTTTTCTTTTCTTTGTTTTTTTGTTTTTTTTTAGTTTTTCAGGATCTCTCTTTGTTCTTGGGTTTCAAAGTTACGATGGTTACCTATAGTTCCATGTTATCAATTATGATAGAAGAAAAGGAAGAAAATGTTTTTACTATGTTTTGAGGACTTGGTGCTCTATATAATATCAATTCTAGGTATATAAGTTCTTTTCTACTTCTTCCAAGGATGGTCTCTCTTACTCTTCAGTAGTTTCCCCTCTTAAAATGTCTAAAAAGGTGAATGAAAAGACAATGATTTACATATTTATATCACCATTTCTGTATGAAGTTCTCTGATGGGATGATTTCCATAAAACCTAGAAAGACTTACATAAACTGATGCAGAGTGAAGTGAGCAGAACCAGGACAACATTGTACACAATAACCGCTAATGACTTAGCTATTCTCAGCAATAGTCATCCAAGACAATCCTAAAGGCCTCATGATGAAAAATGTATTCCACCTCCTGGGAAAGAATTGGTGGTGTCTGAATCCAGATAAAAATATACTATTTTTAACTTTCTTTTTTTCTTTCCTTTTTTCCTTTTGATTTTAGTTTTCTTACAGAAAATGGCTAATACAGAAATATGTTTTACATGATTGCAAATATATAACCTATACCAGATTGCTTATCATCTCAGGGATGGGGGAGGGGAGGGAGGGAGGAAAGGGAAAGAATTTGGAACTCAAAACTTTAAAAAATAAATGCTAAAAATTTTTACGTGTAATTGGGGGAAATAAAATATTATTTAAAAAACAAAGTTCTCTGAGGCAAGGATGTAGAGTTGTGGTTCTATGATGATTATTCCTCTCAGTCAGGGATAAGGCACCCATGTAATTCCTGACAAGAGGAAATTGATTATTGCTACAACTGGGAGTGGAGGGAGCTGTGTGAAGACAAAAGTTTCCCTGCTTCCTCTTCCTATGCCCTTGAAAGAGCCTTCCATTCAAATATTTTCCCCCATGTGGCCAGAAGCTAAGCAGCAGGAATAAAGACCAAAGCTGGCTGCTTGCTGGTGCTGCTAATGCCACCATGGCCACAGAGACACTGTTGCCCAAAATGGAGCAGATCCTAGAGATGTGCAACGGATGAGGTGGAAAACCTGGGATGGAGATGAGACCAAGGCACCATGATGGTGAGACAGACAGATCATCAAGCAGAGACAGAGACAAAGTAGGACTGGGTAGGCAACTGCAAAGGCTGGTAAAATGAGGTCAGGAAACCAATCCCAACCCTCCAGTGATTCCTTCACTTCCCTGTTGTTTGCAGAAATCCATCCCAGAAGGTTCTAAATATATCATCTCTTACCCTAATCTTTCCTATGATCCAAACACTAGGATATTTGAGGGGAACAATAGGGCAAAGCTTGACAGTTGCTTTGTAATTTTGTAAAGTAAATTTTGTTTCAAAAATTGTAATTTTACTTTACTGTGTTTTAATAATCCGTGTTGACCATGTGGGTTGTCTGTGTAAAGACAAAGGGTCAGTCCAACTGAAAGCCATTTCCCTCGTTTAGGGTTGGGCCAGAGCCATTTAGAGATTTTCCTATAATTTCCAAATAATTTGGGGCAGTATTTCCTTTATAAACCCATAAAATCAATATTAAATGGGGATCAGCACCCGCTACTATGAGGGAGATGTATGCTAATTATTTATACACTGAACATACGCTGGTAAGCAGTGGGGATTATCTTTAAACTCTCCCTATCTACGGGCTTCTTCCTTACTGCCTACAAACACACCCACATCTTCTTCATCCTCAAAAAAATCTTCACTTAATCCATCCATCCCCACCAACTGTCATGCCACATATCTTCTCCCTGTTGTGGCTAAACTCCCTGAGAAGACCATCTGCAATACACGCCTTCACTTTCTTTCCTCTCACTCTTTTTAAAATTCTCTATATTCTTACCATTCATCTGAAACTGCTCTTTCCAAAGTTACCAGTCATCTCTAAATTGTCAAATCTAATAGCCTTTTCTCAGTTCTCCCCCTTGACCTCTCTGCAGCTACTCACACTATTGAGTACCCGCTTCTCCATGATGCCATCTTCCCTAGGCTTTGGTGCTATTGCTCTTTCCTGGTGCACCTCCTACTTGTCTGACTGCTCATTCTCAGACTTCTTTGCTGGATTTTTGTCTGTGTCACTCCCACTAAAGATAGGTGTCTGTCCCGGATCCTCTTCTTTTCTCCCACTATAACAGTTCACGTGGTGATTTCATCAGCTCCCGAGGATTCAATTATCATATCGACACAGATGATTTTCAGATCCATTTTTCCAGCCCTAACCTCTCTCCTGACCTCCAGTCTTGCATTTCCAGTCGCATATTGGACATCTCAAACTGGAAATCCTTTAGCTATCTTACACTCAACATATCTAAAACTGAATTCATTCCGCTCAATTCTTGTCTCTTCCTAACTTCCCTATTACTGTTGAGGGTACTACCATTCTCCCAGTCACCTAGGCTCAAAACCTAAGGGTCATCCCAGACTCTTCAGTCCTTCTCATCCTCCCTCTCCACCCCAACCGTCCTCCCTCCCCCTGCCCCAATCACATTTAACACAGTTACTGGCACACAGCTGGTCCCATTGACTGACTAAAGATAGGATAAAACCACTTGGCTAGTGGCTTCAGTGTAGTGCCACCTGCTGGCAAAATTTTATACTACTGTCCATTCCTGGTTAAACTCATTAATTACTAAAGTGACAATATGCATCTATTCAGGCTTGTAGAAAAAGAGCACCCAATCTGGGTATGGACTCCCAATATTGTTGCAGTATTTTGAAGAGAACCCAGTTCATCCACCAAGTCTAATCTATCAAGAGCAGGCACTTACTATGCACAAGGCATTGTGTTGCAAAATAGGGAAACAAAGAAAGCTAGCATCTCTCCTGTACTGCTCTCAAACATGTAATCTTTTCCGATGCTAAAGTAGCAGAAACAATAAATCATCCAGAAAGTAACCCTGATCTAGCTCTTACACTCCACATTTGTAGCTTTGCTGATTATTTCACTGAGTATATTTGTGAACACACACACATACACACACACACATACACTGAATATCTATGAAGCAAGAGGAAATAGTGAATAGAAAGCCAACCTAAGAGTCCTGCCTTTGGCATATACTACAGTAGCTATGTGACTATAGGCATGTGATTTACTCTCTCGGTGGTCCAGGTAAGTCACAAAGGAATTGCTGATTTACATTGGTGAAAAGAGTTTCCAAAAGGGGTTCTCTATAACAAATGAAATCATAAGTCTGACTCTGTGTGTGTGTGTGTGTGTGTGTGTGTGTGTGTGTGTGTGTGTGTGTGTGTAGACACATCTATTTGGGTGATGGGTTTCTTTTCGGTCAAACTTAGGATTCCATTGGGTCCCATTAACTCTTTTTGGAAATTCCCTTCACCAATTCAAATTGGCATTACTCACTGGCAATTTATAGGCTCAGGGAGTTGCCTACAGGGTACTGGAGAGGATAAGGAACTTATCCATGGAAACACAGCTAGTATCTGTCAGAGGTCTCAGGTCTTCCTGACTCCAAGGCTGGACTTCACTACACTGCATTGTCTCTCAAATATATGGATAGATAATTAACTGGATAAATATATGCAAACTTACAAATAGAGACATGAGAGCATGCTTTATGCCAATTGTCTTTAAATTTCTATATCCTTCAAACTGCCCAGGGGCACTTGCAAGTTATCATGCCCCATGTTATTACTCATAGGATACTTTGATGAAATTATTTCTCCATATAGCCCATCCTTGGAACAATACTGGTTTTTACCACTGTTGAGTAATGTTACTTTCTTTCTCCCCTTTTTAACTGCAAAATATCTGGCAAATAAAAAGTATAAAATAATTTTAAATCAGAACCATAATTATCCAGCTTAACTGATTGACTCTAGCTCTGGGATCCTGTGATTGTGTGTGTGTGTGTGTGTGTGTGTGTGTGTGTGTGTGTATGTGTGTGTGCATCTTAGTGATTTAAAAGGGGAGCTGGGACCCCTGACTAGTCTATTTTTCACTGGAGCATTTAAAAGCTTTTTGGAAATGTAAAGCACTGTGCAATTTTAAGTTATGTTAAGTGATACCTGAAGTATCCAAACTAGTCCAGGAATGTGGCAAATGAGATGGTAACTTCCAAATGCCTGAAAGTTATCTCTTTTAATGTTGGGATGTCTTAATTTAAGCCTTTTGTGGAAATCCATCTAAAATATACTTTTTTGAAAATAGCTCCTTCTTTTAACAACTTAACCTTTACTTATAACTTAAGGTAATCATTAGAAGCATCAATGATTCACTGCCCTTTAGATGTAGCTTCAGACAGTGTTGAGGTGGGATAGAGACTAAATGGGTACTGATGGGCAGAGATAACCTGGAATTTTCTTTCTCGAAAAAAATCTGATAGGATTGCTCAGCCTCCTCTGAATATAAATAAATAAAAAGAATCATTGATGCACTTTTTTAAATGCACAGAAGGGAACTGAAGTTCAGGAAGAAACACAAATAAATAAGACAGCTTTGAAAGTAACACTAAATATATTACATTTTTTAATAAAGCAAACTGAACATAAAAGATTTTCATTTTTACTTATAATCCTCTTAATCCTTTTCTGCTTGACTTTGCATGATTTTGCATGTTCATTAAATTCAGAATAAAAATGCAATTTAAAATGTAAGGTTTTCAAAAAGGAAAAAAATAATCCCTGATAACTTATTTTTTTAATCCTTTTCCTCTTTCTTATCCAAGGTAGTGAAGAGTATACATTTAGGAAATGGAACATGGGCCTCATTCTGCACATTTAACTATGGAACCAAATGTTCTTGAAGCCCATTGGCAAGGCACTTTGCTTGCCTGAACAAAGTTTTCTTTATCATCTGTGTCTGAAGGCCTGAACCACGACTTCTGGGTCACTGATGCCATGACACCTCCCTGTAAACTTCTACTAGTGCCAGGATCTCATTTATAGACTTTGTCCATGAGATGTGGAAGAGTCCTTCACCATTTCAAAAAACAGGCATGGATCTATTTTGAAGAGGCCCTTCTCTGAATGAATAAATTCTTCCATTCTAATTGTCTGAAGGGTCCTCTGCAAAAAGTAAGACTAGCCTTAATTTTCTGCAAGTTATCTTTGCCATTTGACTTTTAACAGAATTCTATGCACAAACAATATCTGAGTATGCATACATCTTTAACATGGAAAAGAAATTTAAAGCAGCACGTGATGGATGTCTGAGAGATCAAATTTCTCCTTCCTGCATTAGCAACCCCTAGTGGCTATAACACCTAGTGAATGGCCTAAAAAGTTCAGGGGTGGGGAAGCTGCTGCCTTAAGGCCACATGTGGCTCTCTAGGTCCTCAGCTGCAACCTTTCGACTGAATCCAAACTTCACAAAACTTGGACTCAGTTAAAAAGCTGCACCCAAGGACCTAGAAGGCCACATGTGCCCCTTGAGGCTGCAGGTTCCCTACCTCTGGCCCTAAATCAATGAGGCAACATTGATAGGCAGGAAGCTGGTGAAAATGGGACCAGACACAAATTCAAATTCTGCTTCCTCAAGAGTGAGGTTTACAACAGGTTACCAATAGAAGAGTTTTTTATGCTTTGGTTGACTGTGAATCTAAGATATTCTTCTACTGTAAGTGCAAAATATGAAGGAACTCAGGTGAAAATAATTTATCTATCTAACCATTGTTCTGTATGGAACCGATTAGCACAATGTCTTTTAATGAGCTGTAGTTATATTTTCTAATCACAAAATCTTGTGTTAAATTATGTCAAATCTTGAAGGAATAGCATATGTAAAAGTCTAACCTTAAATTCTAATGCTCCCTATTACCTCTAGGATCATGTGAACTCATCTGTTTGGCATTTAAGGTCCTTCCCACATGGGATCCAACTTACTTCTTCAGCCTTTTTATACAATGCTCCCTTTTTAAGAACTCCACGGTCTAACCTTGAGGCCACAGATTCCCCACCCCTGGTCTAGCCAAATTGACTTTCTTGGTGCTCCTCATCCGTATAATGCTGCTTCCCATCCCTATTCCTTTGTACAAGCTATTCTCCACACCTAGAATAAAATCCCCTTTTACCTCCATCTCTTAGACTATTTTCCTTCAAAACTCAAACCAAGGGCTCCCCTCTGCTTGAGGTCTTTCTGGTCCTCTCGGCAGCCTCTCACCATCAATGACACTATATATGTATACGTTTCATTGTCATCTTGGTGCTGAATTACTTCATTAACGCTTGTGATTAACGTAGGCAAACCTAGGAGTACTTGGTTCACAGGCACCATGGACCTTTTATGCTGCTAATGAAACTGTTCAGAGAATTGGCTGCTCCTAAATTGAGTCTTCTTAACAAAGCCACGAAGTTGTTCTGAGGATTCTGGGTTTAATGATTGTTTTTCCGTGGGTTAATAATAATAATAGTTTGATATTTAGACAGCACTTTAAAGTTTGCAGATGTTTTACATATTTATCCCATCTAGCTGTCGACTGCTGTATCATTTATCTGGCCCGATGGTTAGGAAAGGCACCATGGCCTTTTCCAAAGAAAAAGCAGTGATTCTAGAGTTGGAAGATCGAGGTGTGAATTAACATGTGGAGTCACATAGCTAATATATGTTAGAGGGGAGATTTGAATCCAGCTCCAGATCTTCATACTTCCAAGTATAACACTATGTCACACTTATTTGCTGATATTTACTATCTAGGAGATCTTGACCAAACCCTATGCCCACAAGAAGCCTCAGTTTCCACAACCATAAAATAAGAGTTAGACCTTATGATGTCCAAGGTAACCTTTAGCTTTCGAATCCTATGATTCTCTGAGGAAACAAGGCCACTTTTCAGAAAAGACACCCATCTTAGCCAAGTGCACTGACTGACATAGAAATCTTTTGCTTTTTCAATTAACATTCAGTCAGAAATAAGAGGATATTTTTGAGGCAACATGAATAGAGTGCTAGGCCTGAAATCTGGCAGACCTGAGTTCAAATGCAGCCTCAGATATTTACTTGCTGTCTCACCCTAATCAAGTCACTTGACCTCTGCCTCAGTTTCCTCCATGGTGAAACGGGTATAATAACGGCACCTATCATACAGGGGCAATATGAGGATTAAATGAGATAATAAATCATAAAGCTCTTAAGCTCTCAGTACAAGGCCAGGCACATAGTAGGAGCTTTATAAAATGCTTACTCCTTTCTCAGTCACCTCCATACCTCTTCAGCAAAGTCAAAGTCATATATTCTCTTAGTAAGAACCACAAGTTTATCTGGCCATGGTCTTGGGAAGAGGAGGGGATTATTTCCACTAAAGAGCTTCTATGTGCCTTATGATTAACAGGGAGGGAATGTGTTAAGAAGTGCTTGTTAATTTATGTTGACAGAGTAGTGTGAGACTAAGAAGGAAGAGGCTACTGAGAGGTAAGTTTGAGATAATAACAGGGAAATCCTGTTGGCAAATTATAGAAAGTATGTAAGGAACTGGGCCAGAGATTACTTGGTGCTCGGTAGCTTGGAAGCCCTGGTAGCTTCCATTCACATACACCCTCCATAATGGAAAGTCCTGTGATATAAGGATAAAGGCATGACATTACCTTCTGCTCCTTCCTCCCCTTACTTTAGTTTATGGATGTTTGAAATGCCATTTAGCTGGCTATGAATACCAAGCTCACCTCTCTATAGCCAGAGAACATTTTAATTGTCTCTAGGTCTCCAAGTATGGAACTCACCCTAGGGTGATCCTGGGCTGGATTGGATACCCTAGGGTAAAGGTGCTTTAATTTAGCCATATTTATTAGCCTAGTAATTTGATAATGACACATCCTAACACTGAGAACAGTTTAAAAGTGGAATTGGCTGCTCCCAGAGGTAGAGAGGTAGGGCTTTTTCCATAGTCAATGCTTTCGCTATCTATCTCTAGGTTCTGTCATTTAAGGTGCTGCACCTCTGAGCACCAGGTAAGTGAGGCATTGATATGGCTGTGAAATTACTAAATAGAATCTGCTTCAGCCTATTTCCTTCCCTAAGTCACACTCACTACTCATTTTTAAATGACTAAAAATAAACCTTTTCCCCAAACTAGGCTTTTTCTTAGGGGAACAACCTCAAATGTCCATGAGGGTGAGATTTGTCTTCCTAGATGTCCCCTACACATTTCTGACCCTCTCTAAGTGGTTTTTGAGAACTAGGTTAACCAGTCAAACCATATGTTCAAATGCACTTAAGGCAGTGTTTTCTATCACCTTAATGACCAAAGAAAAAGGTTGTATAATTAATGAAATGCCTCCTGCACAGATGGAAATAAGGACATTTAAAAATTGCCTAATAACCCATATCAGAGTCAATGAGGTTAACTTATAATCAAAACTATCTCAAATCAGATCAATCCATTCAACCACAGACTCTGAGAAAATTAAAAGGGATAAAGGAAAACAATTTAGCTCAGCACCTTGAAGCCTATCTTTGCCTAATTTTTGAGGGGCAACTAGGTGACACAGTGGATAAAGTACTGTGTCTTGGAGTCAGGAAGTACAGCCTTAGATACTTAGTAGCTGTGTGACCCTGGGCATGTCACTTAACTTCTGTTTACCTCTAAAATGGGGATAACATATAGTACCTACCTACCAGGGTTGTTTTGAGGATCAAATGAGATAACTGCATGGTGCTTAGTACAATGTCTGGCACACAGTAAGCACTATATAAGTGTTAGCTATCACTATTATTACTAATGAATGTTCCCAGGTACTATCTGTTTTGGGTCCAGTAGGATTAGCCAGGAACTCTTTCATTCTTCTGTCCCTGCCTCTCCATGCCTGCCATTTTGAGTTCCTATAACTCCAGGCCAAGCTCTCCAGGTACTTCTCACTGTTCTAAGACTGCTTTAGCGGCTGCTCTCTAGGGCACTTCACTATCTGGCTCCCTCCAGCATGGGGCTTCCATCCTGGAAACTCGGTCAATGTATCTTTCACTGGCTTCTCCCCATCCCCATCTCCCATCTTCTGCCTGCCCCGACCTGTCATTGTCTGGGTATCCTTTCTCCTCTAAGTTCCCATCTCCTTTGGGTTCTCTGGGTTTTAAGGGCTGAATCTACGGTTGTAGCCTAGGTTTAAAAACTATTCATGAATCAATCAGATATTCTCAGTCTGGTGTCAAATAGAGCTGCCCAGGTTAAGGAAAGGATATCCTTGTCAAGGGAACTGACATCTTTTAAAGAAATATTACTAATGGCACAACAAAATCCTCATCAGTAGAAGAAATGTAGACATTTAAACCTTTTTTAGGGAGTTTAAGACCAAATACACTGACAGGGTACAACGTACTGTCTATAAAACAGTGACAATAACTATATAATAGTGTCCATATGATAGTGACAATAACTGACATTTATGTCAGGTTATAAGGTTTATATTTGACCCTCACAGCAACCTCGTTGGGTAAGTATTAGGAATATTAATATCCTCTCTGTAGGAATGAGAAGGCAGCTAGGTGGCACAGTGTAAAGAGAGCCTGAAGTCAGGAAGACTCAACTTCTTGAGCTCAAATCTGACCTCAGGCACGTACTAGCTGCGTGACCCTGGGCAAGTCACTTAACCCTATTTGACTCAGTTTCCTCATCTGCAAAATGGGATGGAGAAGAAAATGGCAAATCACTTCAGTATCTTTGCCAAGAAAACCCCAAATGAAGTCATGAAGAATCAGATATGACTGAAAGAATTGAATAACAACAGATGAGAAAACTAAAGCTTTGAAAGCTTATGAAACTTGCCCAGGATCATAAAGTTAGGCATCCCCTGGTCCCAGCTAGAAGTGCTCCTTTGCCAGCCTCCCTGCATATGGACATTTTATCATTTAAAGAAAATAGAGAAGGCAGGATACCGTTTCAACTCTCTAAAGGTCTGTTGTGTGGAGGAAGGAAAAGACTTGTCCTGCTTTGTGTGATCATGGGACCCCATTAAGAAAAGACTCTTCAAGCTGGTGTTTGGGGTATTTAATGGACTGAAGCACATTGAATTTACAGATGACCCAAAGCTAAAAGCAGAGCCAGAACAACGTACGATAGAATCAGGCTTCCAAAAAGATGTCAGAACATGAGGAACTTATCCCTAATTGAATAAGATGAATTTAATATGAGCAAATTTAAAGTTGACACAGGCTCAAAAGTATCATCTTCATCAGTATAGGTGGGTATAGAGAATGGGTATTTATCCTCTGCTCGTGCTTTCACTCTTGGCCCAGTTCTATATACACCTATGCTCACGAGTATATTACTGAGGAGGGGAGGCTAGAGAGCAATTCAAATGAAAAAGATCTGGGGTTTTGAGTGGACTGCAAGATCAATTTGAGGTAACAGTGTGATATGGCAGCCAGTGGAATTTTATGCTATAATAATAGTAATAATAATAATAATAACTAATATTTATATAGTGCTTTAGAGTTTGCAAATTGCTTTATACAGTATCTCATTGGACCCTCACAACAACTCTGGGAGGTAGGTGCTATTATTATTTCCATTTTACAGATGAGTAAACTGAGGCAAAGAGAAGGTAAGTGATCTGCCTGGCATCACACAGCTAGTAAATGTATGAGACTAGATTAGAACTCAGATCTTCTTGACTCCAACGCTCTACCCCTCCTAGGACAATGACAGCACCGTTGTAATCTGCTCTGGACAGACCACATCAGGAATAGTATGTCATATTTAAAAAGTACATTGATAAGTTAGGGAGTATCCAGAGGAGGACAGCTAGAAAAGCTAAGGACCATTAGCATATGTTACATAAGGGTCCGTCAAAGGAACTGTGAACATCTTATCATTTAAAGCAAAAGGAAAAAAAAACCTAGAGGAGGCAGGATAAGTGTCCAAATATCTAAAGGGCTGTCTGATGGGGGAGGGAACAGACTTGTTCTGCTTTATGCCAAAGGGTGAGAAGATATTTGTTAGAATGATGGTTATATAGAAGGGTCAGAACAATGTCTAACAACTACAGCCACCCACGAGCGATATTCGCTGCCTCAGGAGGGACTTCGCTTCCCTAATCTACAAGCTGGATAGCCATTCACGAGATATGAGACAGGAGGGATTTTATTCAAGCACAGACAAGTTAGACAAGGTGGACTTTGAGGACCCTTCCAACTCCTAGATGGTGATTCTATGGCTGAATCAGTATGGGGGCTACAGAAGTGACTGTTCAAGAAAACAGCTGAGTGGTAAGGGTCTTCATTACCAAGTTTTGACATTTTGTAAAGCAGTAGATAATAACAGAGTTGACTTTTCCTAGGATGACTGTCCAGGAGATTACTTTGACACTGACCTCCCAGAGGCGGTGGGAGGGGGAGCGGAAATTCCATCATGAGTAATATCTACATACAAAGATTTCTCCTGTCAGATTGTTATCTCCACTCACCTTGTCACAGAAGACCTTGATCTGGCAGTATGCTCTGTGAATGGGTTTATTGCTTCGATTGTTGTAACTGTATGTGTCGATCTGAATCATCAAAGGAAGCCCTTTCACCCCTTTTTGGGAGGAGAAGTCTGTACTTAGGCAATTCACAGTGATGAAAATCTGAGGCGGAAAGAGAGAGGGAGGGAGAAAGAGGAAGAGAGAGAAAATGCATAATGAGAGAGCACAAAAATACATACACATCCAACTCAAACTCAGAATGCTAGACAAACCTATGAGAGGCAGCATGTCATAGTGGAGAGGGCACTGTCAGGAAGACCTGAGTTCCACCTCAGACACTAATAGTCGTGTGATACTGGGCAAGTCGCTTAATCTCTCTGTGCCTCAGTTTCCTAATCTGTAAAACGAGGTAGCCAGACTCAGCCTCTAAGATCCCTTCTATCTCTAAATCTGTCCTTAACATGGAGTCACCTCCCCCAAGGGATTTATAGATAGATTGGGGGGGTGGTCTCTGAACTTGAATGGAATAAAAAATCCTACCCCTTTACTCTCATTAACCTCTGACATTTCCTTCAATTATTTAAAAATATTATTCTGAGAGAGGGTCCATAGGCTTCACCAGATTTCCAAAGGCGTCTAAGACAAATAAAAAAGACTTCTCCTCTAAAACTATGATTCTGTGAATATGCCGGCATTCTAACTTGTTTAACTTGATATATAATGACTGACACTTATATAGCTTATATATTGACATTTATTAAGCACCTCTATGTGCCAGGCACACAGCCCAGCTAGATACTGTAAGTATTATTTTCTCCATTTTACAGATGAGACTGTGACTTTAAAAGAAAGGGCATATTGTGGCCACTAGTCTGTAGCCACAGTCTCAGAGGAATGATTCAAACTCAAGTATCTCTGGACTCCAAAATCATTGTTCTTCTCAGCATGCTGTCTCTCTTAATAGGATAAGATTTCTTATATTTTAAAAATTAATGCTCTAAACAAATTCTCAAGTGTGCTCCACTTCTCCCATCTTGGGTCTTTAAGTTGACAACAAAATAGCAAAAATTTAACCTAAGATACTTCTTTACATTGTATGAGCAAATTCATACTTATGGGCTTCCAGAGCAGGGGAGAGGAAGAAGAAGAGAGAAAACAAAGAAGTTATTTGCTTTCTTAAAAAGCACCACAAATTATATTTCCTTTCACAGATGGATTCCAGTCTCAGCTTTGTGACCTTAAATAATTAGCTGTGTGATCTTGAGTGAAGCAATTATATATTCTCAGAATATAATTTTGGTATAGAACAAGGGTTGTTTTTAACCTTTTTTCTGTTATGGATCCCTCTGGCAATCCAGTGAAACCTGTTGCTGCTCAGTTGTTTTAGATTCTTTGTGAACCCATTTGGGGTTTTCTTAGCAAAGATACTGGGATAGTTTACCATTTCCTTCTCCAGCCCATTTTACAGATGAAGAAACTGAAGCAAAAAGGGTTAAATGACTTGCCCAGTCACACAGCTAGTAAGTCTCTGAGGCCAGATTTGAACTTAGGAAGATGAGTCTTTCTCAATTAGATGCCCCTAGTGTAGGCTATAGACTCCTTTCCAGAATAAGACTTTTAAATGCATAAAAACACCTATGATTACAAAATAAATCAATTATACTGAAATGCAGTTATCAAAATGTTAAAACATACCACCACCACCAACAACAACCCTGAGTTAACAATTTCTAATGGAAAGGCAAAAAACACTGAATTTGGAGTCAAAGGACCTGGGTCCAAATCTCATCTCTGCCATCCAATGGCTAAGTGACTTGTGGACAAATTGTTACTTATCTAAATGTCATCAGTTTCATCATTTGTAGTATAAGGAAGTCCAGTTATAATACTCCTAAGGTCTCTTCCAGGCCTAAAACCAAGATCTATAAAACGAGGGGATTCGATGGTATGATTTCTAAGATCTTTTCCATATCTTAATTCTATACATTTATTTTTAAAATTTTTAACTTGACAGCTTAGCTTCACTTGGTTGGATCATATTTCATATTTTCTTTGTTATAAATAACTGGGAGAAAAGAGAAACCTTAAGGCACTATATGTATTATCATAATTATTAATAATAATAATAATAATCCATATTTCTAATTCTCAAAAGTAAACCAATGATTTTGTTGCTCATAACTTGAAAATAAAGAAACATATTCGGGTAATATGCATTGCATGATCAAACATGTACAACGTATATAAAATTGCTTACTCTCTCAGTGAGGGAGGAGGGGAGTGAGGGAGAGAGAAAATTTGGAACTCAAAATTTGTTTAAAATGAATATTAAAAATTGTCTTTATTTATATATTTATTTATAAAAATGGTAACTGAAGAAGCAATAAAATATTATTTTTAAATGAAACATATTCTATAAATAAGGTTGTCAACTGCGCTTAGGTGGTACAGTGGATAGAGCACTGGGTTTAGAATCAGGAAGACTTTGTGAGTTCAAATCTGGTCTCTGACACTTAGTAGCTGTGTGACCCTGGGCAAGTCACTTAAACCTGTTTGTCTCAGTTTCTTCACCTGTAAAATGAGCTAAAGAAGGAAAAGACAAACCACTCCAGCATCTTTGTCAAGAAAACCTTAAATGGGGTCATGAAGAGTCAGACACAACTGAAACAACTCAACAATGAAAAACTTATCAAAACATATAAATACTCCTAGAAATTTTAAAGCAAATAAATCTAGTTATTTATTCTTATGAATGGCTGTTAGACAATAAAGATTAAATATGGATAAAAATTAAATTTTGGCACCTTCCAACAAGTGTTGCAAATGAAAACCTTGACATGTCAAAAGCAGACAATGAGGAAAAAGTAATATTAAGACAAAGTAAATAGCAGAAAGAGGGCCAAACTTTGACTCAGAAGATCCATTTTCGAGTCCTGATGCCAACAGATACTAGAGAAAATTAATCTCTGGGAAGCTCAGTTTTCTCACGTATAAAATATTGCCACTATTTGTAGCACATACTTCAGAGTTGTTGTACTGAGGACATTAAAAAAAAGGCAAAACAGTTCCTGCCTTCAAGGGGCTCACATTCTAATGGGGGAAACGACATGTAAATAAATAGGTACATACAAGATACATGCACAGTAGATGGAAATGAAACTGAGAGGGGAAGGCTGTAGTTGCTAGGGGAACCAGGAAAAGCTTTTTATAGATGTTTGAGCCGAGTCTTAAAGGAAGCTGAGCCACACTTTGAGCCAGGAAGACCTGAGTTTGGATTTTACCTCAAATGCTTATAGTTTTGTGACTCTGCGCAAGTTACTTAAAATCTCATTGCCTCAGTTTTCTCAGCTGTAAAATGGAAGAGTTGGATTTGAATTCTAAGGCCCCTTTCATCTCTTAAGTCTATGATCTTATAACATTATGAATATGCTTCATGCAGGGGAGCAGAGTCTAGAGATGGACCATTGTGAGCAAGTGAGAGAAAACAGGTCAGTGTGGCTGGATCATATAGCATATGGAGAGGAGTACAGTGTAAAAAACCCCAAAACTATTTATAGAAAGAAAATAGGTTATGAAGAGCTTTAAAATGCCAAATGAAGGATTCTGTATTTGATCCTTGAAGTATTAGGAAGCCACTGGAGTTTACTGAGGAGGGGAGACACAGGGAAACCTACATTTGAGGTAAATCATTTTTCAGTAGTTGTTTTTGTTCAATCATTTCAGTTGTCGCTGACTCTTCGGGACCCCTTCTTGGCAAAGATACTACAGTGGTTTGCCATTTCCTTCTCATTTTACAGATGAAGAAACTGAGGCAAACAAGGTTAAGTGACTCGCTCAGGGTTACATAGCTAGTGTCAGAGGCTGCATTTGAACTCAGGTCTTCTTAATCCCAGGCTTGGTACTCTGTCCACTGCGCTACCTAGCTGCCCTATTTTAGCAGCAGTATGGAAGATAAATTGGAATAGAGAGAGACTTGAGACAAGACAGATTAAAAGGCTTTTGGAGAAATAGTGTGATGAAGGGAAAGTGGGAACTGACACCCATTATCAGTCACAGGTGCACCCAGAGCCAGGTTCTGCTGCTACCTCAGCTCACTCTCACTATTATTACCACAATGCTCAACAGAAACAGTGAAGGACAGTAAGAAAGGGTAAAACAAAGGTTAAGGAGATTACCATAATCTGAAGCCAGAACCCAAACCCAAAAAGGAATCTGCAAAAAAAAAAAAAAAAAGCGGAGGGACTTCATTCAAAGGAAAGTGGATACTGGTAGAGATGGAACAATCTTGCAGAAAACAGATACTAAAACAGAACAGGCACAGAAAGTTCAAGGGGCTGAAGACGCCAAGGGAATTCTAGGGAATTTTGTTAATTGTACTTCTAGTGATGGTACAATTTGAAATATTATTTTTATCAAGTCTTCTCAAAATGCAGAATTTTGTTTTACTTCTTGTCTAAACTCTGTTTTTAGCAGACAGAACACTTTGTTATTTTCTGGGCAAGGAACACGTGTCACTAATGGGATGCCTCAAATGCTGCATTGAAATGAGTGGTGATTTCTTCCCTTCTAGTTCTTGAGGAGATTTCTTCTGGACACCAGGAAGAGAGTACCTGACCTTCCCACACATACATACATCCGATGTACTGGTATGACTATTGATGCCCCCAGAATTCTGATGGGGTCAGAAGTGGGTAACTTTAAAAATTAACTTGTACTTCTTCTCTGTCTATCAGCATAAACTTTACTCCTTAAAACACAGGGCCCTCTCAGGACCCACCCTCATTTCCTTCCCTTTCTCCACATACTGCACCACCCCCATCAATTCTGTTGGATACCACAGTCTTTCAGGGAATCGAGTTCAATGACAGCCCTGAGATGACCTCACCCCTAAGAGTGGCAGTTCCTTTCTCTTATTTGGGGGATCTTTTTTGAAAAAGAATTCTGTATTTTCATTTCATTTCTTCAAAGTTAGAGTAGGCTTATGAAAAATTATTAAACAACGTATGCTAAATGTAAAAGTGTCCACCTTTCCTCCAAATTAAATCAAATGATGTATATGCATATGTAAAGCAGTTAGCACAATGCCTGGTATGTATCAGGCACTGTGTGAATATTTATTCCCTCCCTTTCCCTTCCCTGCTTAATGTATAAAACGAAAATTCTTCACTAGCTTATATAATCACTTTATGTTTTTCGTAGTCCATTGAGGAGAGGAGTTTGAAAGTTGTTGTATACTGTTGCTAATAATAGACCATGTCCTGCCTGAATTACTGCGATTGTTTATGAAAAGAATCTTTAATAAACCTGGATGCAGTTTCATGGAGGAGAAGAGGGGAAAATGGACTATTAAGTCCAGGCAAGAGGTGATGAGTGCAGACTTTAAGATGGTGGCTGTGTGAGCTGAGAGGAGGGGGTGTATGGGAGAACGATTGTAAAGGTAGAAATGACAAGATTTGGCAGTCTACTAGATCTGTGAGATAAACGAAAGAGAGGAGGTTATGGACTTGAGTTACTGCAAGGATGGTTGAGAAACTGGGTGACTAAGGAGGTGGGAGTGCTCAACAATAATAGGGAAATTCAAAAGATGGGAAGAGCCTGGGTTCTAGAGATTTGTGTGCTATGATTACCAAGAAATGATCTATACTCACATTAACATGTACGCAACTTTATTCTACCTAACAAAATGGGGGTGTTTCTGGGGGGAAACACCCATCCTTTATATTATAAATAAGTAAATTTAAACATTAAATTGTGGGAACTAAGGAACAGAGAGGTTTCATCTGTAAAGTTATCAGGTATGAGGTGTGCCCAGTTGAACGCACAGCTGCAATCCCAGGGCATGTCTCTGGGGAAAACTTTTTGTTCATGATTAACAGAAAAACATCAGAGGCAGGCAAAACACACTTGATATCTTCTACCAGGACTTTGATTCTTCATAAATCAAGAAATTCAGGAATCCTATCAGTCAATCAACAAATATTTATTGAGTATCTGGATCTACTCCCAAACTAAGGTCAGATGTTCAGAAGATCTGATGTAGAGAATATTTTCATGTAGTAGGGCCCAACTGCATTTTCATTTTTTTTTCAGAGAAAAGCCACCAGCTGATTGCTTCAGCACTGAAAGCAATGACTTATGGAGGAAAGGGAGGATGTGTGATGAACAGGGAGCATCAGGCAAACCAGGTTATAATGGTGTCTATCTTATAGCAAATCACCCAGGCCAAGATTTCTCTAACTGGGGCTAACAATCCTCAAGAGCAATTCAGGAGATCTCAGAGGCAAAAGCCGAGTTAGAATCCTATCACGTTGAGTGGCAGCCATGACTTAATAGATAGAGAGCTGGCCTCAGACAGAAGACCTGGGTTTAAAGTTCTGCCTATGACATAAATGGGCCATGTGACTCAAGTCAACAAGTATTTGTTAAGTGCTTACTACGAGCCAGGCATTGTACTAAGCCCTGAGGATGCAACGAAAGCTAATTTCTTTTCTCAGTATCCTGGGTCAGCGAACCTAGAATCCACTGCAAGACCCCAAGAACTGTATGAGCTTTCTGACCCTTGAACATCCACCCAGCATGTCAGTGATCTTCTCCCCTTGATGAGTTCCTTTTAGAAGCCTCCATTTTGGAGACACACCCAGACCAGCTCTGCTTCATTTCCCTTTATGAGCACTTCCAACTCACTAGACTTTACCACCATGTCTCCTCATGAGGTCCCTTCTCCCACCCCACCTTTTAATCTCCCTTTTTTGTGTTGTCTTCCTCTATTAGAATGTAATCTCCTTGACTATCTTTCTTTTTGCCTTCATTTGTATTCCCAGGACTTAGAACAGTGCTTGGCACATAGCAAACACTTAATAAATGCTTGTTACCTACCTGCCTCCCATACGTAGCATGACCAGCAGGAGTGTGTAATCAACCAATCAGAGAGTCCTTTCCAACTCAGCTAGCACCCTCTTTACCCACTAGCATCCCAAACTCTCCCACTCTGCCCCTTCCCAGCAGCTATTCCAATTCTCACACTCTCTCCACCAGTTCTCAGCTCCTCAGGGCCAATTATAATCTCCAGGGCACCTACATCAGTAGCTGTGTGGGCAAAGCCCCTTGGCTATAGTGTGCTCCATCCCCTGTCCCTCAGATCGCTTCATGGCATAACCTGGCAGCCCCTCAGAAAATGGATTCTGTGCTTCAGGGCAGTGCCTAGTGAGTTGGAGCCATGCTCCCTCTTCCACCCCCAACCCCCATCCTTCTTCTTTTTCAGTGGGACAGAGTGGGGCACTGCATTCCAGACCTCATCACATTGGTTTTTCCAAAGAAGTCCATCTTCTCAGTAATCCTCATTCAAAACCTTGGCGTCATCTTCATCTTTTCATTCTTACTTCCCCCATATATCTCATCTGTTGTCTACTGTTTAGTACAATATACATGCAATATAAGAGGCCAGGCTTTAAAAACGTTTATTAATGACTGATTATTGCCAAATCTTGTTTCCATCCCAATATCTCTTATATCTGTCCCTTCTTTCCACTCATAGCCCTAACAACCCTTGTTCAGGCCCCTTATGCTGCTAAACTGGACCCCAACAGGCTCCCAACTGGCTTGTCTCTCAAGTCTCCCACTCCAATCATTTCTCTACACAGTTGCCAACACAAGTTTTCTAAGTACAGGTCTGAGCACATTACAGCCCTACTCAATAAACTCCAGGGGTCTCCTATTACCTCTAGAATCAATGATTGTTCATTCTGCCTTTTGCTTATCCTTCTAAAATTTCTCTTTTTTGTGTAAGTTATATAATATAATTATTTTCACAGTAGTGCATTATATTATTTATAAATAAGCAAATGGACATATGCTGGAGATGCATGATCATGTCTTACTGATAGAGGTACACAATTTAAAAAAATCAGCGGACCACTGATCCAGGCAACTCTCTATGGCTTAAGTCGCAGAGCAGGAATAGACCTGCATTGGTGGAAATCACCTCACTGGAAGTTTCTTCTATCAATGTAATTACAGATAAGACTTTAATGAAGAATTTTACTATGCTTCCTAACTCTTTTCCATCCCTGAAATAACTGTGAACTTCTTATGTCATATTTGCTTCTATCACCCATCCATTTTTCTAGAGCTCTATCTATACTGATAATATGAGAAATTGTGGTATAGGAATTGAAAAGTGAGTATCAGATCTGATATCACCTTTTGTTTGTTCCTGAGGGAGACTGAGGAGAGGGAGGAGAAACATCATCATGACATAAGAAATAATGAAATGGACAGTTTGAGAGAAAACTCATGTGAACAGATACAGGGTGAAGTGGAACTAGGAGAACAATTTGTATAATAACAATATGAAGAAAAACAACTTTGAAAGACTTGAGAGCTCTGGTCAATGCAATGACAAGCCATGACTCCAGAGGAGTAAAGATAGATAAAGGCTTCTAACCTGTCACTCACACCTCAAAGGGGGCAGGAGTGTTAAGGGACTTAAGATGCAGAATGAGATCCACATTTCCAGATGTGGGCAATGGAGGAATTTGCTTTGTTTGATTATGCATATTTGTTATGATAGTTTTCTTTTTCTTTTTGTATATTCAGTGGGAGAGGGGAGAAAATAAATTCTTGTTAATTGAAAAAAATTAATGTCAAAACATAATAAAAAAAAACAAAATGAGTTAGCCCCAGTGAAACTTCTATTAGTCTTCAAAAGTTAGTATTTTATTATTATTAAAATTAGAAGTTCACAATTACTAATACCATAGCAATGTCACAGTGAGCAGGATTAGTGGGAAAAGTAGGGTACCCTCATTATCAATTTTACTAAATGAAACTGAAAATTTTAGCAGTTCTAATTTTCTTTGACTAATCTAATTGATATTGGGACTTATTCCTCTTGGCCCATGGGAATTTGCATAGCTTTAAGCTGTTGCTAGCTCTGCACGTCTATAAAAATTTTATTTTGGAGAGAAATCAATTCATCACTGGGAGGGTGAAGCAAATTGATAAAACAGAATATCAACAGACTGCCAGTGATAAGTGAAGGATTTCAGCAACACTCTAATTGCAAACAACCCAGATGAGCTAACTCTCATTTAACCCTGTCAGGATGACTTATGAGGTAACAATCAGCATTTGACTTCTTTCATCAAGGAGAAGATGGAAAACTGGGATCCCAAGTTACTCAGGCTTCTGCTATTTTAACAGCAATCAGAAAATACATGTGATTGACTGGCAAAACAGAGATTTCAAATGAATATGTAGAGATGTAGCACATAATAAAGTTCTGACCTTTGGTGTTGTCGTAAAGAGTTTTCAGTTGTGTCTGATTTTCCATGACCCCATTTGGGGTTTTCTTGGCAGAGATGCTGGAGTAGTTTGCCATTTCCTTCTCCAGCTCATTTTACAGATGAAGAAACTGAGGCAAACAGGGTTAAGCGACTTGCCCAGGGTGACATAGCTAATAAATGTCTGAGGCCAGATTTGAACTTATGAAGATGAGTTTTTCTAGTTCTAAGCCCAGTGCTCTATCAATTGCTGCACCTAGCTTCCCTAGGGCCCATGGTAGATATTTCATAAATAAATGTATGTGGTGATTATTCCATAAAGAAGGAGAGGTATCAAAGGAATGACTAATCAGTTTGGGTTTCTCAATTAACATGATGAGATTTCTGGGTACGAACTTTCCTTTGGAGACAAGACACCGTCTTGTGACTATTAGTTACTATGCTGACTGAGTTTCAAAGACTGGGCCAACCTTGATGTTTGATTGAATAATAATCAGCCATCTTTCCCAGGGGTCTATAAAAACTTTGACTATTGCTACGCACCCACTCATACCCCACTCTCTCATCTTTGAATACTTTCTTTCTACCTACAGAAAATGGACCAAAGCACAACAATGTGGGCCTGTATCCGTACACACCCAGCCTTCTTGAGAGAAAAGTGAATTTCCTGATTTAATATGTCCCTTGAAGAAAGATGAAAAATCAACATGGTTTCTGAATGGGATTCTACCTAGCGAGAAAACCCAGTATGATACTCAGACAATTCAGGGTTGCTGAGAAAGGGGCTTGCTTGATCAGCCTATGTTCATCTTCCAGGGAGAGTCTAAAAACCACTACAGGTCTTAGAGAGTCTAAAAGGACTCTGTGGGAAAGAGAGATTCACTAGAATTACAAAGTGTTGCCTCAATAGCACCCCTAATTACTGTTCCTTTCCAAAGACTTGATAGACTGTTCTATCTTAGGTCACCTGCTCCCCATTTATCAACTCTCACCTGATCCACACCCTCTGTGTCCTAGAGGAGCTTCTAACTTTTGGCTCTGGTCTCCTGATTGGTGATTGCTCCTCCCAGACCTGAGGTTTCCAAACTTATTTGGCCTATGGCCCCCTTTACAAAAAATTACTCAGCACTCACCTGGGAATCTACTCTATTTAACCCTTAAATGTTTTTTTTTAATTGCATCATTTCAAAAAATACAAAATATTTTTAAATGACATATCTAAAATTTAATAATTTATTGTAAATTTGTGAGGGTTCTCCTGCTTTAAAATTTTGGTGACACAATATTATGTCATATAATCATATAATATCATATTGCAAACAAGTCATTACACACATATATTCCTGCTGAGGCATGCTGACTTCCTGACAATGTGAGACATGTTTGCCTGCCAACACTTGCTTACTAAGACCTGTTGGTGGACTTGACCACTAACCAATTTTAACTTGCATTTTGTATGTTTATTTGGAAAATAATGTGATCACAAGGACTTTAATTCTGTTACACAACAGATGAAACATGTACTAATGTTTTTTTCAAAATTTTCTCATCTTCTCTTTTTTCCTTGTGTTTCCCTTATTTTTATTCAATGCCCCCCCAATTGCACCCAGGGCCACTACTGCCCTGCCCTGGATTGTTCCAGGGCTCCCCAGGGGGTGGTATCACTCACTTTGGGAACTTCTGTGCCAGATCATACTTTTCTTCATTCCCTCCCCAAAAGCCACCTTCTTTTCAACTTCTTCTCCTATTACCTATCACTCCCTCCCCAAAAGTGAATATTCACAACCATGATCTAATCAATTCCTTCAATCTATTCTCTTATGGCTCCACTCACCATCTCTATAACTTTCAGAACAAAATTGTCCCTTCCTAGCCACTCCCCTCTATTGCTTCCCCCATTAGAGTGCAGAGACATTTATTTTTACTTTTTTGTATCTCTAGCACTTAGCACAGGCAGACAAATTGCAAGAAATTAATATATGCTTATTTATTAACTGACTGGTGAAATAAAGGTTTTCCCATATCTGATCCTTTTATTGTCTACTAGGTGGCCATGGTGGAGTTGGGGGAACCTATTATTCAAATTTGGGGAAATCTAGAGATTAGCTTTATTTTTATAATGATCCACAGCAAGGAGTGGACCTTTTGGGATTGGTAAAAGGAAACTAATAGAGATGGGGTGAGGGAGGCAGAGGACAGGAGCCATTCAAGACAGAGGGGCCTTTCTTAGTACAGCACTAGAAGCTAAGACCCCAGCCCATTGTTAGAGAGTCTGCTCTCTAATTGGGAACATAAGCATTTTGGATAAGAGCAGAATTGCTGCAAATTTGGGTCCTCTAGAGTAAATTTACTTCATAAACATGAGCCAAGGCTACATTTCCAAGATCTCCAGAAAGTAAAACCCTATAGTAGGGCAATAAGCCAAAGAGAAAAAAAATGATTTTTTTTTTGGATCAGGCTATCAAGATCCACAATGAACCCAGTTCATATGAACACAAGGACTTTGGTCGGGGGCGGGGCTGAGACAAAAGAGGGGTGAGAATAAACATGTGCAATTTGACTCTTCCACTGGGCCTATAATAGAACGTAACCTATCCTTCCTCAGTAATGACAGAGAGGATGAAATAGTATCTATTGCTTGTGTTTGGGGCAGAAAGGGATCAATTTTCCCGCAAGTATGGAAACCTTAAAAGGGTGTCCTCTCAGGGTTATAATGACTGCTCCTCAGAGAATCAGGTGAATTAGTCTAGCAATACTTGCTTTCCCTTAAATACCGAGATTATCAAGTTAGTGGTCCCAAAGGGTCATTTGTGTGAAATGTATCATATCAGTCTACTGGACTCTGATGGCTGAAGGAGAGAGTGAGGCTGATGACTGCACGGCACTGCCTCATTTAAATCCAATTCACTTGCGAGTCAAGACACCACCTTCCTGATGTCATTGGTCCTCTTTGACAACAAAGGACAAACAATAATTATATCAATCAGCTCTGATAAACTGTACTGATGGAAGTTTTTGGCCATGGATTTCATAAGTCAAGGAGTGTGTCCGAGTAGGGAAAAAATGGACTTCGGGTGAAAACCTAGCTTCAAGTCTTGTCTACACCACCTTAGTAACTCTATGGTCTTGAGAAAATCACTTCCACTCGAAATTCTCTCATCTGTGAAATGGCATCTTTGTGTCTCCACATCTTTTGGCATGGTGTTTTGCAAAGAGAAGGGGCACTGCAGGTTCTTCTTGAGTAAATGAATGAACAAATGTTAAATAACTTTGAGAACAAATGATAACATACAACAGCAACAGTTATTATGAACTAAGGAGCAAGGCAGAAGCAAAGAAAACAGTCATAAAAGAACCAGAAGGCCCACTGAGACTCATCAAAAACAATGTTTGAGGTAACACAAGCTTCAGGTAGGGTTGGGATTGATCATAGTCAAAGGGATCTGGTATCAGAGGGCTCAGTTCAAACCCTGAGTCTGCTACTTAATTATTCTAAGCCTCAGTTTCCTCTAAAATGAAGAGTTTGGGTGAGGTGTCTTCTGAGGTCCCTCTATGTTCTTCAGAACTTGTAGGAACTTTTCCAACTCAGATTCTATGTTTATGAATATTAACACTACTTATCTCACAAAGTCTAATAATATCCAAACTGTCTGCCTGCTAACTGTGAGGATCAAATCAAAGAGATTTATAACTGTGTAGCCCTATATAGATGTGAGCTATTATTTTGATAAAGAAGTTTGCTTACTGGTGACAGCTGGATTGCAGGCAGTCAGATGTATAGGCTTAGTTTTTTTCCACTTGCTGATTCAGCCTCATACCACACGGCCTGGAAGAGTTCTAGTGGATATTTCCTAAACCATTAGCATTCACAGTTGGCTCCCTGATTTATCCATATATCAAATTAGGCATTCATTCTGATACACAGGAAGGGGAGTTAATTGTGTGCTCATCAGCTCAAAGTTTAAACTGCAGGACATGAAGTGATTGACCATGAATATTTACTAAGTAAGGCTGCTTTTCTAATTCAGAAGCACAGAGAAGCATACTTACTGAAAATATACCACCAGAGGGAGAGCAGCCTTAAAGGCACTATAAAAGTTAGTCAAGCTAGGAGGTGGTCTTTAAAGGTCAAACCGAAAGCACTTGGGAATCCACCCTAGGATATTTGGTGGGACAAAGGGCCTCCTAGGGGAGATAGGAGGAGAGGTGAGGGTCCTCAGGGCTACCAGGCTGTGTACTGGATTGTTGATTATAGCACCATACATATTTACTCCATACAGAGTAAACAAACACAAGCCTGGGCTCTCTCCTGGATTGTATCGGGAGGGAACGGAGTGGCAGAAATTAAATGATGCAGCCGGGTAATTAATGGTACTCCTGGCACTGGTTCTCCCTTCTGATTTGCCTGCCTGACTTCTCAGAACAGTACAATATCAGTTCTTGATACTATCACAGTCTTGGTGAGGAAAACTTACAACCAAAAGGTTAAACATTAACTGAAGCCAGGGGATGGGGGATGGGAAGGCAGGTAAGGACACTAAGTAGAACCCTGATTTAGAAACTGATTAGAAAGGATTCTGCTGCATCTCACAAACCCAGCTGAGTCCTTCACTCCCTGTGCAGCTGGCAAATGGGAAACAGATTTCTTTTAAAAATGTATCTAGGATGTTAAAAATTGTCTTTACATGTAATTAGAAAAAAAGTTTTTAAAAACTGTTTAAAAGAAAAAAAGGAAAATGTATCTAAGCAAGTCTTGCAGTTTTTTTAAAAAGTGCATTAAGTTAATTGAAGTCAGAAGGCATGAATTGCCCACATCCATATGCCCTCAGCAGCCCACTTCTGACAACTTCAATCTGGGGTTCTCTGTCTAGTTGATCCCCCTTCTAACTCTAGTCAGGTATGAGTGTGTCAAGAGTGAGTACATGCATGATCTGAAATATGAGTCTGTCACCTACAAGTTTTAAAATCATGTCTGTAGGATCAATTCGAACCCACTCTTCGTCATTTTCCTGTAATCTCACCAGTACATCCTTGGCTTCTAAGTAACATATTCATAGAGAGGTGTAAATTGTGGCATACAAGATATACAATTCATTTTTGCAATGCTTTTGAAGATTTCTCCAGCTGGAAATATTGTTTCTACAAGCACAAGAATAAATGTTGCCATAAACTTCTCCTTTAATGTCCCCTTTGGGTTCTGAATCTTTGATTCTATCTGCTTACAAAAGTGAGATAAATGTATTTAAGGCATTATTTGAATGCAAGTTTAAAATGACGACTACAATGACCTTTTTAATATTCATAACCCTTCTCTTTGTAGCATTTAGCTCTGTTGACCATCCTTTCCTACTTGACACTATATCTTTCCTTGGCTTCAGAAATACTCTCTTCTCCTGTCCTACCAACTCTTCCTTTGCCATCTCACTCTGTTTTCTCTTCCTCTTCCAAACCATCAAAGCTGATGTTCCCTCTATGCCCTCTCTCTTAGCAGTCCTATCCATTGTCATTACTTCAGCTACCACTTCCTTTTAGATTGCTTCTAAATCTAAACCTTTAGCAGTAATCTGTCTCTTCCAGAATCTGAGAGCTGAAATTCTGGGCATTCTTCAATGCCTGGCTCAAACACCACCTCTTCCAGGTGGCGTCAAATAATAACCCCACCTCACCCAACTTGGAAATAATCTTTCCTTCCTTGGACATCACACAGTATTCTATTTGTAAAAACTCTTTATTCAGTTATCTCGTCCAACTTTACAATACCTACATATGTATCATATCCTCTTGCTATAAGTTCTGTGAGGGAAGGAACCATTTTGTATTTAACCTTTGTGTGGCCTTCAAGCACAATATTCTGAACACATTAATTATGGCTCATATTTATATGGCATTGGTTTGTTTAGGAAATACTTTCCTCATAGCTAATGTGGGGTAGGCCATATGTTATTATTCCTATTTTTCAGATGGGGGAAGAGGTAAAGTGATATGTCAAAGGTCACACAGCAGTAATTAATATAGCCAAGTATTGAGGCCAGGTCTTCTGACTCCAATTTAATTTCTTGCTCTATAGAACTATGCTGACTTAAGTAGGTATCTAATAAGTAGAAATAAAATGAATACTGTTAGTGCTTAGTCAATATTTGATGATTTGAATTAGAGATTGAGGTCCAAATAGACCTAGAGCTATTTCAGACTTCAGAGGCCTCTTGGTTCAACCCCCTTATTTTATAGCTGAGGAGACCCAGGTGCAAGGTGATTAAAAGACTTACCCAAGGTCACACAGGTAGTAAGTTGTGTTGGCAATCAAAATGGGCTCTTAGCATTTAGTTCAACCAAGCGCCCTTGAAGAGTTTGGCCTTTATTTCCTTGATTAAATTAGGAGTCCTTGATGACCTCCTTGCCTCAAGGGAAAGCCTAGTTTACTTGGGTTTGAGTGACATGTTTGTGACATCAGAGGCTTTTAGACCACATGGGATTAAGTTACCTCTTTGCAATTTTAGGTCATGTGGGTGAGTCGCATGTGTGACTCACCCTTGACCCTGAAAAAGATATAAAACCAGGGGTTGGCTTTCCCTTTTTCAGAGCTCTGACCCACAGCCGTGGAGGCGGGCGTGACTCTGGGCCAGCCCTTGTTATGAGCTCCTGGGCTGAACTTAGATGTTGGTAACTATGAATTGTATTTGGCCTGTCTATTGATGTTTGTAATTTGTTTGTATTTGCTCTGAAGTTCAGGGTGCTGGCTTTTTCCCCTGAACTAAGTGAATGGTATTTGTATGCTGAATTAAAGTAAGCTTGTTAACCCCTTAATGTTGCTTTCCTTAGTACAGCAGATCAAAAGAACCTGGGCTTTTGCAGTGTTCTTCGAGCTAGTTGTTGTTGATTTTATATCCCCCCACATTAGCTGCCAGCTGGATTGTTGAAACAAAAGTCATTTAAATTCCGTATGAATCAGCATAGGTTAAAGACTAAAATGACGTGGGCTAGAGAAAGCAAAATGCTTAAGTGAAATTATAATTACAAACCAAAGAAATGGCACTATTATCAAAAATTCACTTAAGTGCCTAGCTATTTATGGCCCTATGATTTGTAAGAATAATTAATATGTATAGAATAACAAATTTTTCATACTTTTACTTTGATGAACATACATTTCTTTAGGCTATTATTGAACATTATTTCCTTTAGATGCTTCAGTTAAATACCATGAGATGGTGGGGAAGGGAGGTGCAAAAAAGGGCTAGAAAAAAAATTGGATAGATTGGCAAAATTTCTTTGTAGTGTTTTCCCAAACTTTTGGTAAATGAGTTTGGAGTAAGATTGTAACTATCTGACTGCTTTCAAGAGTATGCTTTCAATGATATGAAATTTCTTTTTATCACAAAAAAACCATATTTTTACACCAATATTCTCTTAGTGGTGGTATATGACTATTAATCATGGAATATCATGCTCTCCTTAGAATCACAGTTGCTGATGACCAGATGGTGATGGAATACTGAAAGTTGTAAATAGGCTGTAACTCATTACCAGTAGTGATTTGCACATGGGAAATGGTGTAAAAGATATCATCAAAGACATAAAAATAGATAAGGAAGTGAACCATTCACAAATCAAATGGGGAAAAAGCCTGAATACTGCGCAGTCATGACACATTGAAAAAGTCAAAGAAAGATCTCTAATGCTTTGGATAAAGCCTCTATGGATCACTTGTGGAAACACATGGATATGAATGAAATAGAATTAGAAGGTGTGGATGATTTGTGATCTGCACAAATACCAAGTCTCTAATTGGATGTGCCTACAATACTAGGAGGTATAGTGGATAATTTGCCTGGCCTGGAGTTAGGAAGCCCTGAGTTTAAACCTGACCTCAGGTACTTACTAGCTGTGTGACCCTGGGCAAGTCACTTAACCCTGTTTGCCTCAGTTTCCTCATTTGTAAAATGAGGTGGAGAAGGAAATGGCAAACCACTCCAGTATCTTTGCAAAGAAAACCTCAAAAGGGGTCATGAAGAGTCAGACACAACTGAAAATGGCTAAACAACAAACAATACTAGCATTATAAGTATGTACTTTTTTCAGGATGGCAATGCCACGTGAATGAACTGAGAAGACTAAAAGATAATAATATAAACTAAAATATTTAATATTGTCTCAAAATATATAATAAGGCTTCATTTCCCATCGGCTATACTTCTTGGTCTAGATTCTACCATAGCTCTCATTGTTCTGTGAGATTGCATCAGCGTTGGCACTCACACTTCATTAGTATTCTCAGTGCCCCTTCCCCTCTGATTTGGAGGGCTGAGCAAAGAACTCCTCCTAAAGACTCCATTTAATGGGGGATCTGAGGCCAGCTATTTATCTTCATTTCCACCAGCTGAACTTTGGACTGGATTATATCACACCCCTGAGAGAGGCACTTTTTCCCTCCAACTCTCCTTTTCAGCTTCCTCTTATATGCTATCTTCTCTCATTAAACTGTAAGTTCCTTGAGGGCAGGAACTAGCTCTTTTTTCATATTCGTATCACCAGGGCTTAGTGCAGTGCCTAGCACATAATAGGTGCTTAATAAATATTTGCCTGTCTCTTTTAGATATTTCTCAAGCAGCACAAATGTTCATGTTTCTCCAGGCCACATATAAGCTACTACTCAATTAACAAGCCAATGGTATCATCTTATTCCAATAATTCATCCAGAGATTTCCCAAATACAAGATGATTATGTGAGTTCTGAAAATACTCCTCTGAGGGGGATTGCAGCTTACGGGGAGTTTTACACTCAGTAGGAACACAATAAATGCTTTTTACTAACAGGACCTAAATATATGTGTATGTGTTTGACTGAATATAAGCTTATTTTGAAGAGGGATGGTTCCATAGTTTATCCTCGTAACCCCAGGACCTAGCACATAGTAGGCAACTAATAAATATTGACTGATTGAATGTAATATACATTTAAGCTGAATAGCTTAAAACTGCCCTAAGGCTTTTGACACCCAATATATGTATGTATATATACACAAGTACACACAGCACTCACTTTCATGTAGTACTTTCCTTCAGCCAGTAGGGGCCGGCACAAGCACCTGGCAAACAAACGATGTCCTTGCAAACCTATTATGGGCTTTGTATGTTTCAGTCTTGAGACTGAAATCAAACATGAACCACAAAAATAACACATTGTACATATTTTTCCAAACCAACTTTGATTTTCTCTACCTCCTTTTTCATTTTATAAATGACAAAAATTTTAGGAAAAGCTCTCCATGTATTTATGCATATGTAGAACAATACACACGAATTAGTTAATGGTGTGGAAAAGGACTGTTGACCACACATAGGCCATCCCGGTGATACCACGAAGATGTTAAATTTACATAGTGTTTTAGTTTTTACAAAGGACCCTAGAGGCATTATCTTGTTTGAGCCCCACACCAACCTCAGGAGGCAGAATATGTAAGTATGATTATGCCTATTACCCATCGAGTGGGGACCACTATTAACCATTAAGTGGATGGCCGAAAGTCACAAAGTTAGTAAGTGGTAGATTCAGAAGTTGAAACTAGCTTTCCTGACTCTAACTATAAAGATCATGGTGCAACAAGAGGAAGCATGGGCAAGTCACTTAACCCTTCTAAGCCTCTGTATTCAAACACAGATAGTGATAGCACCTATATAACGGGGAAGTTGTGATGATCGTATAAGATCACCTATGTTAACCCGCTTTGAAATTCTTAAAGTATTATATAAATTTTGTGATAAAATACTACTGTGCTATAAAAAATGATGAGCTCAGTGATCTTAGAAAAAGATGGACTTAAATGAAATGGTGAAGAGCAAAATGAGCAGAACCAAGAGAACATTGTATACAGTAACAGCAATATTGTTTCAACAATGACTTTGAGCGAATAAGTCATTTTGACTATTACAAATATCCAAATTAATTGTAAAGGACATATGAAGAAAGATGCTGTCTGCATCCAAAGAACTGACAAATAGAAGTATGTATAAAATAATCACACACGCATACACACACACACACACACACACACACACACACACCTATTTGTGTCTAATGGTAGCCATCTCTAGGGTGGGGGGAGAGAAAAAAAGAAAGTTACATGGTAACTTTATCATATATTTAAAAGGAATAGCAGATTGTACATAATAGATTTACACTTTCATTTGCAATCATCTTTTTTTTGGAAATGCTTGTTTTATTCCATAAATTAAAAATAAAATAAATTAACAAAAAAGAAAGTCTTAAAGTATTACAGAAATGTCAACCATTATTATTATTTTACTATAACAATCATTATTTTACTACTAAAATTGCTTCTTTAAAATCAGTAGAAGCTTCATTTTGTGATGAAGTCCAGCAGTATATCTATAACTCGACAATGTGATCTAAAATATCTGAGCAGAGAAGACCAAGTGGCAAATTCACTAACTCAATGTACACTCATGTTAACAACGCATATCCTGTTTCTTTGACATGAAGTCTTCCCCCTTCATTACTCTGATTAGAAGAGTCGTTAAAATGACAGTCTGTCTAGTATGAAAGACTAGGTGAATATTGACACTGTTGTGCAAATAGAGTCAGGGGAAATAAGAACTCATTTTAGAGGACAGGATAAGTTTGAGGTATTTGTGGGAGATCAAGGCGAAGATACCCTGTCGGAAGTCATTGTTCTAACTTTCAGGGTGTTCAGAGTTGTATGTAGATGTGGAGGTCTTCTGCCTGGAGATAGTAGTTGATGCTATGAGTATAAATGAAATGGTCAGGAGAACAACTGTAGCTAGAGGAGAGAACTGAAAGATACACAAGGACAGACCTTTGGAAGGCACCCACGGTAAGGGGTTGGGAGTAAGAAAAGGAGCCAACGAGGGAAAGAGAGAAATAGTGGTTACATAGGAAAGAATACAGTATTCAGCAGAAAAAAAATGCCCAAAAAACTCCACTAGTACAGATATGTCAAATGAAGAAAGGTTGTGGTGATCCGTGATCACCGATGAACATGAAGAGAACAGCTTCGGTGGAGTGATGGAAATGAAAATTCCATTGCAAGGAAGATGAGAAGACAACATGTCCTGCAGAAGTAGAGACTTCTGGTATAGGATATCATTAGAAAAATGGGACAGCTAGATGGCTCAGTGGATAGAGCACTGGCCCTAAAGTCAGGAGTACATTAGTTCAAATCTAGCCTCAGATATTTACTAGCTGGGTGACCCTGGGCAAGTCACTTAACCCTGATTGCCTCAAAAAAATAGCATTAGAAAAATAATTAATCATTTGTTAATGAGTCACATTAGTATCTGTCCATTTTTATCCTTTTTGCTTTTCACAAACAGTCAAATGTTTATAGAGGTAAGAAAACCAGAGTGGCACTGTGGAGTCAGCAAAAGCTAGGTCCAAGTCCTGCCTGTGATACCTAATAGCTTTACTGGCCATTGGCAAGTCACTTGAACTTAGGAACTCTCTAAGAGTATGTTATGGGCAGCTAGGGGGTGCAGTGAGTAGAGTGCTTCGCCTGGAGCCAGGAAGATGTGAGTTCAAATCTAGCCTCACACATTTACTAGCTATGTGAACCTGGCAGGTCACTTAACCCAGTTTGCCTCAGTTTCCTCATTTGTCAAATGAGCTAGAGAAGGAAATGGCAAACCACTCCAGTATCTCTGTCAAGAAAATCCCAAAAAGGGATTATGAAGAATCAGACACAACTGGAATAACTAAACAATAAAAAGAGGGTATTAAAAGGTGCTGATCTGTATGGGGAGGAGCAGAGAAGGAAACCAACGTTTGTTAAGCACTGAGTATGTGCCAAAGATTGTGCTAACTACTTTACAAATATTGTGTCATTTCCACCTCTCAACAGCCTGGTGCTGTTATTATCCTCATTTTATAGCTAGGGAAACTGAGGCAGGCAGAAGTTAAGTGACTTGCCCAGAATCAAACGGCTCAGGCCAGATTTGGATTTCAGTCTATCTACTGGGCCACCTAACTTCCTCAGAGAGGGTATTTCCAAACCTGGAATTCCCACCCCCCCAAAAAATCTATTTTGTAACAATATTAGGTCTCTAGGGGTTACAAAAAAGATATAAAACACCATGTATCACTTCAGAAAACAGCACAGTTGCTGTGACAAGAATGTTCACATATTAAGCATGTAGTAAGTAAGGACATCTTGTTTTACTCTAGTGTTTCCATAAAGACAAAGAAGGGAACTTGAACTGTATTATCTAAAGTCCAGGTGCTTTCTGCCATATACCCAAAGATTTCAGGCAATGTTATCTTATAAGGATTTTGCAAGACCCAGCAAATCAACATAAGAAAGAGCTTTCTAACAATTAGTGCTGTCCAACAATGTGAAATGTTGTTTTTCAGGGGGAAGCATGAATAGTGAGCTCCTAATGGCCAAAAGTCTTTGAGTAAAGGCTGAAGTCTACTGGGTTTAAGGTTTGCAAAAGACTTTACTTACATTATATAATTTGAGCTTTACAACAATTCTACGAGAAGTACACTAGAGATATTAAGTGACTTGCCAATACCCACACAGCCAGTAAGTGGTCAGAGATGGGATTTAAAGAGAGGGCTTCCTAACTTTAAGTCAGTCACCTTGCCCCCTCACCACACCAGACTGATAATCTTTGAGCGATGCCATGAAAACACTGGGTAGGAGGTTGAAGAAATGACCTTGGAAAGTCCCTTCCAATGCAAGACTCCTTTCCTGAGTTATGTGCTAGGCACTTGGCTAGGTGCTGAAGAAATAAGATGAAGACAAAGACCATTCTCAAGGAGTTTACACTTTAGGTAGGGAAGGTAAGACACATCTACAAGTAAATGCAATGGAGAGTAGCGCCTGTAAATCATGTAAGAAAGATGCAATGAAAGTCAATGATTTAGTTTAGCATATATTTATGGTGATTCTATAAAATCCCAAACGATATTGTCATTTCTCTCCCCACAGCCAACAAGGCAAGCATGTCAGATCAAGAGTCTTACGTTAGGGTCAGGTGGTGAGCCATGGAAACCCCACATTCTGACAGAAGTTCAAGCTCTTGTTCTCTTCTGTAAGGTGAGCTTCTAAGATCATTCCCTCCATATAAGGCTTAAGTCCAGCTTAATAGCTTCTGCTATCCATTACCACATAAAACCTGAACAAAGGCATGACTTTGTTTTAGTCCAATACCAGCGGCTCCAGCAAATGTTTACATTTCCCTTCTGAAGCTTCCTTAACCCATACCACACCCTAGCAACTACATAAAAACACCATTTACCCTGACTCCCTATTGTATACTTCCAGAGCCCTCTGGGTGGCTTTTAAACTTCAAGATACTTTCCAGGGGTGTTTTTCCCCCACTTCTGTTTCTTTGCTTCTAATCCATACTTTTAATCCAGACTTTTTAAGATCAGTGTGGCACAAGGAAAAGAATCTGGATTCAAAGGACCTAGGTAAATATCTTTCTACAGTAAATCATTTAACTTCTCTGGTCCTGGTTTCCTGATCTATAAAAGGGGGAATAGATGGTCAACCTAAATCCTTTTTGTTCAGTCATGTCCAATATTTCACGACTCTATTTGAGATTTTCTTGGCAAAGATACTGAATTGACTTGTCATTTCCTTCCCCAGCTCATTTTACAGATGAGGAAACTGAGAACTTGACCAGGGTCAAACTTAAGTGACTTGACCAGGGTCACATAGCTAGTAAGTGAATGAGCCCAGATTTGAACTCATGAAGAATGAGTCTTCCTGACTCCAAGCCCAAGACTCTATCCACTTCACCTGCTGTCTACTTAAGATGATGCTGATATTGAAATAATGAGAAACCAGAAGTTATGGTACTCTTTACTTCATAACCATGCCTTAAGGGGAAATTCTGCTTCTTATCCATTGCACACAGTTGGAGGGTGGGAGGGAGAAGCAACAGCGGGGAGAAAAGTCACCTCTGTAGTGAGAAGTCAAAATCTAAATTTCTGTCTAGGACAAATGCAGGCTGACCTATATATTCAACTTACATTTCATGACATAAAGTAAGGCATTTCAACCACTATATCATCAACAGGTGTCAAATGCAAGAACAAATGGGGCCTGTCTAAACACACAGGTCCCTAATAGGGTTTGTGCTCCTTCACTAGGTGGAAACAACTGACCTTAGCACCTAGTTAGCAATGATAATTTGTTAAAATAGGAAGTTACTAGATGCTAACTCATCCCACCCCCAGCTCCAAGCTAAGGCTCCTTTTACCTGGCTCCTAAAAGTTACATGTAAATTCAATCATTTTTTAAACCCACTAAGACATTTTCACTACTTAAAGGAACCCAAGTTTAAAAGAATAGAATTGTTCATAAAACTACCATAGACTCATATATAGTGGTATAGAGCAGGGAAGAGGTGTCCTGCCTTCTTCTGGCCAACTACGTGTGCTAATTCAGTATTCGAGTACTTTTGAGATAATAAAGCCATAGATGCTTCTCAGCTGGCCGTGTGTAATGAGCTCAGATACTTGGAGAATGATGAAGCAATCTTCTTATTGGTTATTAATCAGGAAGACTCAGTGGACCTCAAAAAGAGAGTGACCCAGACTCAGCAGCTTCTTCTCTTCCTAGTTGTAGAGCATGTTAACACTGTTTGGGTCCATCGCTGGAAGGGTAAGAAAAGATGGCTTTCTCTCTCATTCTGGTACCATGATGTCTAATTCTACATGGCAGGCAGAGTATGGGGACTCAGTTAGGAGCCTTTGAGTGCAGGCTTCTGGCTGCCTCTTTTGCTTTGTTCTTTTTGCCTGCTTGTAGGTGACCAAACAATAATCTTGAGATGACTATGTCCAGTCTTAAGAGATGAATCCATGAATTTGACCACAAAGTCCTGGGTTTATTAGTTGGAGTTGACTTGTGGCATAGGAAGTTTCTGCATTGGAGAAGATATCACTGACAGGAGGAATTGTTCAACCCCTGGACTACCAAAATGCATGGACTTAGAGGGAATTCTTTAGACAGTGTAGAGTCCAAGTGAAATGTAAGAATGTCCATTCAGGAATTCTATGAAATGCTTCATGTTTGGATCATTTTAAATCTAAGCCTCCTGGGGAAGGTATAACAGTAGTTGTAAGCTATTGAATCCTGCTTTTAAGTCTTTCCATCAAGGCATTCTTGTAGGTCTTGGGTTTGTTAAGCATTTCTTTTTTTGAGAGGACATGAATAGCTGTCCTATCATTGGTTCCTATTACACACTGAATGCCTTGTGACTTCACCCTTTTAGGGAGACATGGGCCAAACATAAGCTTTTAGTAATTTCTTCCCAGGCACAAAGGTAGGGAAGTAAGGAGCCAAAGAATGAGAAAAGGCATATAACTTTTCTTTTAGGTGATCAAGAACCCGCATGGTTGAATCTGGTCAATACAGAGCAGATGTTCCTTAGTGGATAGGGTAAGGTTCCAGTGCCCCAGCCCCTTGGGCCCAGCATAGGTTATTTTTGGTAGAATGTATTCATATAATACAAAAGTATCAGCTTGACAACTGGGGTTTTCATGTATATCTGATGTTTCATAAAGATCACTTGGGTACCCTTGGCAGCCTCTATGTTTTATTCCATAGAAATAGAAAAGAAAAGGCCCCAGAAAGAAATAGTTGTATAAAAGCATGTAATTGCATAGGGCTGGGGGTGGAAGAGGAGGATTAGAATATGAGTTGCAAAGGAAAGGAGAATTTAGTTGGGCGTAAATTAGTATTCTGTAGTTCCCTATATGCTATTCTGCATTGGGACCTAAAGTAGCACAAAATAGGTTACAGGATCATAAAGTACTTAAATAATAAAGTACATAAAGTGGTAAAGTCCTCAAGGGGACAAGTACATCACCCATTTCCCCCTTTTACAGGTTAGGAAACAGGCCCAGGGAAGGTTAAGTGACTTTCCCAAGGTCACACAGATAGCAAATGCCCAAGGTGGGATTTGAACCCAGATCCTCTCAATCAAAAGTGATGTTTTGATTGTATCATTTAGAAACAAGTTTGAGAATAAAACTCAAGAGATGGAGAGGTGGAAAACCCATGGGAAAGAAAGAAAGAAAGAAAGAAAGAAAGAAAGAAAGAAAGAAAGAAAGAAAGAAAGAAACAGAAAGAGAGAGAAAGAAAGAGAGAAAGAGAGAGAGAAAGAAAGAAAGAGAAAGAGAGAGAGAGAAAGAGAGAGAGAGAAAGAAAGAAAGAGAGAGAGAAAGAAAGGAAGGAAGAAAAGAAAGAGGGAAGGAAAGAAAGGAAGAAAGAAAGAAAGAAAGAAAGAAAGAAAGAAAGAAAGAAAGAAAGAAAGAAAGAAAGAAAGAAAGAAAGAAAGAAAGAAAGAAAGAAAGAAAGAAAGAAAGGAAGAAAGGAAGGAAGGAAGGAAGAAAGGAAGGAAGGAAGGAAGGAAGGAAGGAAGGAAGGAAGGAAGGAAGGAAGGAAGGAAGGAAGGAAGGAAGAAAAAGAGATGAAGGGTAGGTTTTGTTGTGACATGTTGATTCAAAAGAAGAGACCAGACTATTTCATAGAAGTGATCATGCATGTAAAATGAAACTTTTTCCCCAAATACAAACTCTGCTGACAGGGAGAGCAGAGGAAGCAATCTCCTTTACATACACCTGCCCCTTCCTGCTGGCTAAGCTACAGGAATGACACAGGATGGGGAGGGAGCCCTTGGCTCGCTTGACTAACAACAGCTGTTATTCCAACAAGCAGAAGCATTCCTATAGAGGCAACATGCTGTTAATCATTGTTTGTAGCAAACGAGCAAAGAAGTTAGGAATAAGAATAAACTGCCCTGGCTAAAGAGATGTGGCCTCTGGAATACTTAAGTATTTGCTCGCCTGCTGGATCAATTCCACAAATATTTATTCATGACCTACTATGTGAAAAAATGTGTGCCAGGTGTGAAGGAAGGAACAGCGATCAATAAGACAATCTTGACCTCAAGGAGGTCACAGAGAAGAAACACTTAACAAACCAAAGTCCCACAAATATGCATGTTCTAGTAGAAGCCTAGGAGGCCAGAAACCTAGGCTCAAAAGCTATTAGCTGAGTCCTCATACCGTACCTGCCATGTGGGATCAGGCATCATGGTGCCTCTTTTCTTGCCCCTGGATTCTGATGACTGTGGAGGAGAGAGTGAGGCGGACAACTCTGCATAACTCTGCCTCACTTAAATCCAATTCACATACAAGTCAAGACATCACCCTGGTGATGTCATTGGTCCCCTTCAAGAATGATCACCAACAACAACAGCCAGAGTGGAAGTGAGAGTCATTTCCCTTGATCCCTCCAGTGATGGACTCAAATTGTGTTAACGTGACCTATAGCTAGGAAGAGAATAGGCAACTAAGGCTGGGTCACTCCCTTTTTGAGGTCTCTTAAGTCCTCCTGATTAGTAGGCAATAAGGTGATTGCTTCATCCTTCCCTAAGAACCTGAGTTGTTCTTTATATTAGGTGGACAGACTTTCTCTGGTGGAAAAAAGTCACAGCATGTTTTGGTCTAAAAAAATAAAATATTTTAACAAATATCTGTTATATAAATTGTTTTTTTTGTTAAATGACTTTTTCAAAAAGGACCTTAGATAAGTCACATCACTTCTCTGTGTTAAATGACATAACTGGAATAGATTCTCAAGTCATGTGCAGTTCCATTATATATCTATTTTTAATTTTTTATGTTTATTTCATTTCAAACAGATACGAGAAGTCAAAAAAGCATTTCATGAACACAGTACAGCATGAAAAGGGGATTCAATACAAATCCATGAATTTCCTTTCACACTTTTTACTTTTCTTTAAAATCTCTGTAATAAATACTAGACATCATTTTTTTGCTTTCCTGTGTTTCCTTCTAAGTTTTCTTTTGTTCTCTGCTATGCACTTTTAATTTTTTCTCCATATTATATACATGTATATATATATATATATATATATACATATTTCTGTTAAAATATGTCAGAGTTGTAATTCCATATCAAATAGAAGTGTTTGGAAGGAAACTATTTCCACTTAAAAAATTGATGGTGCACAGAGGGATCAATTGTTATTTCAATTGCAATTCTTCCCCATGGGTGTCATTTATTTTTAAATTTTATTCTCATCCATATCCAACTGGAAATTGTCCATCTTACAGAGACAATCCAACAGAGATAGTGCTAAAATGGAAGTAACTATTTTCCAAAGAATACCCAAAGCTCATAGGAAATCAAACTGAAAATACCCAGATTATCCAACGAAATGACAATATGACAGAAAATCTGCAAAGCTTTGCTTATTATTTGAAGCTTGGACTTCAATTGGCTTTAAATAAAACTTCTCGAAAGTCAGTTATTCCAATTGCTTTGAATTTTGCCTTTAGCATCCCTACAAGTGGCAGATTTGATATGAGGGGAAACTAATGTCTTCGCAGTCACTAGTCCAGAGCTTTTGTTCCATGGAAACAAGTGATCCACCTTTACCCTCACAAATACCTTCTCTAATTATGATCTACACTAGAAAAGAGACAAAGCTTTGTCATTATTAGTTCTTGTCTCAGATTTACTCTAGAATATCTCAAAAGAAGATAAGGTTAGCACCTTTAGAAGCATGCCTCAAAGAAGCTTTTTGTTAAAATGTTTTAAGTCAAATGTGGTGTAATACAATTCAGAAATAGTTACATTCTGTAATCTAGCCTTTATGCTGGTAAATGATGAAGAAATTCACACTGAAGTAGTTCACTTACTCTAATTTACCACCATTGCTAATAGAAATTTTGTGATTTAGAAAAACAACACAAAATTTCCCAATTAGGAAATCCCTTTTTTAACTCCCAGTCTAAAAAGTCAAGGAAGATCACCAGAGAAACTGGAAAGAAGTATATCTAGGTAATGGTCAGTGACTACGCAATTGTTTACAATTGTTTGCATAGAGAAGAGGGATGGGAATCTTTCAAGAAGGACGTTCTGATTATTCAAACACAAACTACTATGAAACCATTTTAGCTCTGACTTTGTTTTCCCAGAGCATAGCACAGTGCTAGGCATGCAGTAAGTACGTAATAAAATTTTTTTGATTGATCGATGGATGAGGAAGAAAAGAGGTAGTGGTCTAAACAGAAAAGGTAAATTCCTTGCCACACTGCCATTTGAAGACAGCATGTACAGCAGACGTACAAAAGACTGGATGAAGCAAGAGTAGATAACCAAAGGTAATAGGATGACGGGGGCTCATCGTCCAGCTTCACACAGTGGCTGAGACGTTGGGCTAAAAGTTACTTAACCTCCCTAATGCTAATCTGCATTAGAAAATTGGAGATCCCTCCTTGGGAGTTACTTATATCAATAGAATGACAGTTCTGGTAATAATACTGATAATGACAACAGTAACAACAGCATACGTAGAAACCATGTGAAATACTGGAAATAACTCCAGTCTTTGAGTGACAGAGACCTGGGTTCAAAGCCTGTCTCTGGTATTCACCGTATGAGCCTGAGGAGGTCATTTAACTCAACTCCATATTTGTTGTTCAGTTGTTTCAGTTATGTTCAACTCTTTGTTGACCCCATTTGGGGTTTTCCTGGCAAAGACACTGGAGTGGTTTGCCATTTCCTTCTCCAGCTCATTTTACAGATGAGGAAACTGAGGCAAACAGGGCTAAGCCACTTGGCCAGGATCACATAGCTAGTGTCTGAATAAGACAGACTTGGACTCAGGAAGATGAGTTTTCCTGATTTGAGGTGCAGCACTCTATCCATTATTCCACCTAGGTGCCCCTTAACTCCATATGCTTTGGGCAAATCTACTAAGTCATATATGTTGCTGATCAGCAGTGATAGAGAGAGATCCTGCCCTGGGAGAGTCTCACACTAAATGAAATCACAGTTCTCTTAATGTAACCTTCTGATAGCCCATTGCGATTTTACAAGTTGCTTTCTGTACAGCAACCCTATGTTGTGGTTAGGGAATATATTAGTGTCCCTGTTTTGCAGATGAAGTGACAAACTCAGAAGGGTAAGGTGACTTGTCCTCAGTCCCATAGCTGATATCTGTGAGCCAGAGACAGGAAATGAACCCAGGTCATCAGATTCTGAGAGCCATCCCTCTTACACTGCCTCTTTGATCAGTGGCACAGTCATAAAGAAAGACATCAGGAAGGCTAAAATTAAATGAGATTTAAATGAAAATTGAATGAGAAAATATTTATAAAGAGCACTTAGCACAGTGCCTGGCAGACAGTAGGTGCCATATAAATGCTTATTCCCTCCTTGCTCCCTTCAAAACTTAGTAAACCCTGAAGCTTGAGTTTAGTGGCTAATAACAGGGATTTTTTAAAGCTAGGCTGGAGGCTACTAGGATGGGAAATAACTCTTGTTTAGAGGAAGAAGGCAGAACAATGAAACTCCAATTTTACTTCCATTACAAATGAAAATAAGCTTCAGAATGGAAAGAGTGGAAGAAAAATGCTCAACCGAGAAGTGGAACTAAAACAAGTAAAGAAAAGTAAATTAAACAAAGGGTACCTAGCTTCCCTTAAGGAGTTAAATTCACTAGAGTAAGCATACTATTGAGCACTGGGAATCCCATTATAGTCTGCCTTGACTTAGTCATATTTGTAGCACTATGCCCAACACTGAGTAATGGAAGGAAAATTGGTCACAGGATGACAGAATGATCATGACATCATGATCTGGAAGGGATGGTCAAGTCCAATCCCTCCATTTTACAGAAAAGGAAACTGAGGCCAATGGAAGCTAAATGACTTGTCCAAGATTATAACAGTATGAAGTTGCAGAGGCAGAATTTAAACCTAGTCCTTCTGACTCCAAAGCCAGTATTTTGAGATCATAGAGGACAGATAGAGGCTAGAAAGTATTCCATAAGAAAACAGGATTGAAGGAACTAGGGCTTCTTAGCCTAAAAGAGAGAAAGCTTAAAGAGGATATGACATCAGTCTTTAACTATATAGAGGATTGTGATGTGAAAGAAGCATTTGACTTATTCTACAAAGGCCCAGAGAGAAGGACTGGGATAAATCAATGGGTGAAAGTTGTTTGGAGGCAGATTTTGACTAAATATAAGCAAAACATTCCGATAACTGGGGAAGTCACTCAATCTCTTAGTACACTGAACAACTAAAAATTTGTAAAAAGTTGCCAACCAGCTTTGGTAAAGGTGTTTCTTTACTAATTACTGGGAGTTCCTTACAGCAATGGAATCAGAGATTTCAATTTTTAAAGCTGGAGGTGGGGTACTTTCTAACAATTAGAACTTTGAAAAAATAGATGATTGCCTGTAGAGGGAGAAAAGAAATGTCCTCCCTCTTCACAACTTTCCCATCACTATAGAGGGCACCACCATCTTCCCAGTAACCTAGACTTACAACCTTGGTTATCATATTCATCTTCTTACTTATACTCTCCCCACATAGTCACACAGTCACTACCTAGTTCAAGGCCTCATCACCTCTTGCCTGGACTACTGCAATAATCATCTAACTGTTCTCTGCTTCAAGTCTTCCTATTGTAATCCATTGTCTGTTCAGCTGCCATTGTGATTTTCCTAAAGCATAGGTTTAACCATGTCACACTACTATTCAATAAGCCCCAGTGGCTTCCTATTACCCATAGGAATAAATATAAAATCTTCTGTCTAACTGTCCCCTTGCTATCTTTCCAGCCTTCTTACACCTTACTTCCCTCCTAACACTCTATAATCCGGCTACACTGGCTGATTTGCATTTCTCACAGACAACATTCTATCTCCTTTCAAAATCTGTGTTGTTGGGTTTTTTAAGCAGCTATCCCCCATGCCTGGATTTGCTACATTCTCACCTATGCCTCTTGGCTTTCTTTAAGACCCAGCACAAGGTGGGTCCAAGATGGCAAAGTAGAAGGATAAAGTAGAGTGAACATCTTACCTTCACTCCTCCAAACACATCTAGAAAACATCACAGACCAAGTCCTGTTTGAGAAGTCCAAGAAAAAATTCTGTGAGGCATTTCTTTTTCCAGCCCAGATCAGCATAGGGAGATAGAGAAGTCAATGGATACTGGGGACCAAGTCTGGTCATGTGAGTGAGCACATAGCATTATAGTCCAAGGAGAGGCTGTGGACCAGGTCAAGAAGAGCTCCAAGATCCAGGAATAGAGAGCCCTAGATTTATTTAGGATTTAGGAGCAAAGACCAACAGACAGCTCTGATGCTCACTACCTAGTTCCGTACTACAGATCCAGGGTGGACTGAGTAGGGGACCTGAGCCTAGGGTTGGTATCCCAGAGTAAGAAGTGGTCACAGACTCTATCCTGTTTATCAATTAAAGAGCAAATTCAGAAGTAAGCAGCAGGTGTGTAGCTCTGAGCCCAGGAGCAGAGTGGGATCTCACTTCCAACTTCCAGAATACTCTGAAGCCTGCAGAAGTAGGAATCCTAGCCCAAAGGGAAGCCTTCAGTTCAGTCCCTCTGAGCTAACAGAGAATTCCAGCTGCCTGATGGCGGATGAATCCAGCAGCAGTCTACCAGGACTGAAACAAGGCAAGCATGCAGATCTGTTGCTCATACCCAAACACAGGTCAGGAACTTGCAGCACTCAGACCAGGGTGGAGGGGAAGGAGGTGAAGAGTGGGAAGTAATGATCAGATATGGCCCTGGATCAGACCACTTTGGGAGCACTGAAAGCTTATAGGTCCCTAGCCTGAGCTACACCTAAGATCCTAGAATAACGCAGCACTCAAAACCCCAACAAAACAGCAACAGAACCAGCCCAGACATTTACACCTGGTCTTAACATCAAGCCCAAAGTCAGAAAGTAGATTGGAATAATGAGTAAAAAAAAAAAAAAAAGAATTCCACCATAAAGAACTATTATGATGATTGGAGTGCTCAAAATGAATGAAAAAGAAGCAAATGACTCCAAAACATTTATAAGCAAAGCTTCAAAGAAAAACACAGTTTTCAATTTGAATTACTGGAAGAAATGAAGTGAAAGTTTAAAAAAGATTTTAAAATATTTTTATAAATAAAATGAGAGCACTACAGGGAAGAAAGGGAAAAGAAAAGAGAGCTGTGGAAGAAAGAATTGGAAAGAAAATTAATAGTTTGGAATAAGAGGTACAAAATTTGGCCCTGCAATAAAGTCTCAGAAAATTAGAACGAATAAAGTGGAATCCAATGACTCCATAAAACAACAAGAGATATTAAAATAAAGTCAAGATAGAAAAGATGGAAGAAAATGTGTGGTATCTCATGGTAAAAAAAGAAAAACTGACCTGGAAACAGAGTGAGGAGAGCTAATTTTAAATTCACTGAAATTTGTTTTCCTTGACTATACCTGTTTGCAAGAAGGGTTTTGTTTTTCTTTCTTTCTCAATTGGTTTGGAGGCGAAAAGGAGGAAAGTCATGATTTTACTGATTAGAAAAAAAACTAATTAAAAAAAAGCACAAACTCCATTGTTTGCCTTTCCTGATTCCATCACTGTTCACTGACTTCCCTCTGAGATTACCTTTCATTTATACTGTATATATCCTACATGTAAATAGTTATTTGGATGTTGTCTCCCCACCCTAGAATGTGGACTCCTTAAGGATGGAGACCATATTGTGTTTTTGTTTTATATAGCCAATGCTTAGCATAATGCTTAATCAATGCTTGTTGCCTGTCTGCCTGACCCTGCCACTGGACTTCTTCAAGCAAAAGTTGATAGGTCCACCTATTGGTGATGATGCTGGAGAGGAAGTTAACATCAGAAGGAAGAGTTAACCTTGTTGCCTTCTGGGGCTATTGATCAACTCTAAGTTTCTGTAATTTTGCGTTAGCCTGGAAAACACCGGGGAAACATTCCAGCTTTGCCACTTACTGCCTGTCTGACTTCAGGCAACTTACTTTTCCTCTCTGGGTCTCAGTTTCCTCATCTACCAAAGAGGGAGGCTACACCAGATGACCTCTACAATCCCTCCCAGTTCTATGAGATTATTCTCATATAAACCTGAGAGTGGAAGAAAGGAAACATTGGATAAAATTCCATTTTCATGCTCGAAAAATATCAGTGATGCAGGAATATAGTAGTAGGTTTTTGGTGCATTTTCATTTGATAGAGGCAACTCTGGAGGACCAAGACTGAGAGGAAATAAAAAGGCATTCCTAGAAAGATGGCTTTTTCAATCTGAAGCAGCTTATCAATCATGGGAAGGGTGAGGCATGGGACCAAATTGGGGGAAAAAAACTGATATGGAATTACTATGAAAGGACACAAAGAAGGTGCTTGTTCCTCGGATTTTGCGAAAAAGCTCTAAGTAGCATCTTAATGCCCTGGTAATGTCTACTCTTTGGGCATTCTGTCTGGGTCATATAAGAGAGGTCTTTGTAGCACTGAGGTTAGTTTAATCTTGAAATTGTTGTGAAGGGAGTAAATGACATTGGGTAGAAACAATGGGTCCAGTTTTAAGAATATCCTTAGAAATCCGGAAGAAAGGAGAGTCTGTAATTAGGGTTTGAAGCTCCCCTGCTCTCTGAGATGATGTCATTTCCAAGTGAAAAGGGAGCCTTCAGTGAGAGGAATCTGAGCCTGCCAGTCTTTAATAGCTCAATAGGGTCTTGTGTGAAGAATTCCCTGTATTAATGAGTAGTCAACAACTTTTTCTACGTGAGTTGGTTTAAGGGGGACAAAAAAATAAAATTGTTTTGAATGAAAGTCTTAAGAAGCCATGTTACAGAGGAAAGCTTCCATTGGAATCACAGAATTGTATGAAGTTATTCCAAGGTGGGGACCATGTCATCTTCTTACTATCCCCTGGACACCTTGCACATGGAATAAGCTTGATGAATTTTTAGTGAACTGATATGATTTTTGAGGTTCAACTCTAAAGCCCTAGAGTTCCATGTTCCTTCCAACTCCAGAGTTCCATGATTTATCACTAAAATAGAAAATCTTGTCCCTGCTCCCTCACTTTACAGATGAGGAAACAGAGGTACAGAGAGGTTCCATGTTTTGCCCAAGGTCACTTAGCTAGGACTAATAACAATAATTGACAGTTATAGAAAACTTGATGATTTTCCACATACCTTCCTCAAAATAACACTCTGAGGAAGGGAATGGAAGTGTTATCATCCCCATTTTATGGAAGAGGAAACTGAGACTCAGAGAGGTTAAATGACTTACCCTTGATCAGATAGTGCCTAGTGCAACATGTGGCATATATGTTGTTTCTGTTCAGTCATTTCCAGTCATGTCTGACTCTCTGTGTACCCATTTGGGGTTTTGTTGGCAGAAATACTAGAGTGGTTTGCCATTTCCTTCTCCAACTCATTTTACAGATGAGGAAACTGAGGCAGAGTTAAATGACTTACCCAGGGTCACACAGCTAGAAAGTGTCTGAGGCCAGATTTGAACTCAGGAAGATGGGTCTTCCTTGACTTCAGGTCCAGCACTCTGCACCCTGCACCACCGAACTACCCCCTGGTACAAAGTAGGCACCTAATAAATTCTTTTTTGAAAGAACTGAATAAATAAAATGCTGGAGGCTGAATGTAGAACCCAAGTCTTCTTCACTTCAAGTTCATCATTCCTTTCATTGCACCATGTTGCCTCTCATATTTAAATGAGTTTTGTCCTCAAAATAGATACTTTGGGACACTGACCAGTCATTCAAATATTATTTTCATTACTCACAGCATTTCTGAAATTCTTATATCGGAACTATCTTCAGAACCATGCAACAATAACAGTCTCATTGCATTTTAGTTACACCTGGTCTGGGGGATAAGGGAAGAAAGAAAGGCTGACTTTAAATATTTAAAGTTGTTTATTTAATTTTTAAAAAATCTGTTTTCTTAGTGCTTTTGTCTTCACCACAGTCATTTCCCACCCTCCACCCACACCCAGATTTTAAACAAAAATTCTATTTTGCAGCTTGATCCTCCTCCTTATTATTTAAATAGCTAGCATTTATATAGCCCTTTCAGGTTTGCAAAATACTTTAAAAATATAATCTTATCTGACCCACACAACAACTCTGAGAGATATGTGCTATTACTATTCCCATTTTATAGATGAGAAAACTGAGGAAAATAGAAGTTAACTGACTAAACCAGGGTTACATATCTGGCAAGTGTCTAGTCACATTTTCCTGATTTCAATTCCAGTGCAAGAAATATTCCAACTCACTTCCGGGGGTGGAGCCAAGATGGCGGCTTGAAAGCAGGGACTTGCGTGAGTTCCCCACCAAGTCCTTCCAAAAACCTATAAAAAATGGCTCTGAACAAATTCTAGAAGCGCAGAACCCACAAAATAGCAGAGGGAAGCAGGGATCCAGCCCAGGACAGCCTGGATGGTCGCTGGATGAGGTCTATCACGCACAGAGTGGAGGGGAGCAGAGCCCAGCATGGGAGGCAGCAGTACCAGCGAGACCAGGAGCCAGGCAGAACAGGCCCTAGTACCCTGAATCAGTGAGCTGTGGCAGTTACCAGACTTCTCAACCCACAAACACCAAAGACAACGGAGAAGGTTAGTGGGAAAAGCTGCAGGGGACACAGCTCGCCCTTCGGCCACTGCCCCAGGGGCAGCAGGGGAGGTGCAGCTACAGCTGCAATTACTTCCAGCCCCAGGCCCATGTGTTGGGAGGAATTAAGTGGCGGATCAGAGCAGGAGTGAAGAGCCTGCTGAAGATTTTGAAGATTTGCGTCAGGTCCGGGTTGGTGGTTCTTGAGGAAGCAGGAGTGCTGGGGTGGCAGAGCTGGCTGTATAGAAATAGCTCTGAAATCAATGGCACATCCCCTCAAGCTTGGAACAAAGCACTCTTTGCTCTACAAGCAGTCATACCCCGACCAAAAATTCAAGGGTCAAGTAAGTTGGCTGGGAACATGGCCAGGCAGCGAAAACACACCCAGATTCAGTCTCAGACTTTGGAATCTTTCTTTGGTGACAAAGAAGACCAAAACATACAGCCAGAAGAAGTCAACAAAGTGCAAGAGCCTACACCAAAAGCCTCCAAGAAAAACATGAACTAGTCTCAGGCCATGGAAGAGCTCAAAAAGGAGTTGGAAAAGCAAGCTAGAGAAGTAGAGGAAAAAGTGGGATGAGAGATGAGAATGATGCAAGAAAACCATGAAAAACAAGTCAATGACTTGCTAAAGGAGACCCAAAAATATACTGAAAAAAATATTGAAGAAAACAACACTTTAAAAATAGACTAACTCAAATGGCAAAACAGCTCCAAAAAGCCAATGAGGAGAAGAATGCCTTGAAAGGGAGAATTAGCCAAATGGAAAAGGAGGTCCAAAAGACCACTGAAGAAAATACTACCTTAAAAATGAGATTGGAGCAAGTGGAAGCTAGTGACTTGATGAGAAATCAAGATATTATAAAACAGAACCAAAGGAATAAAAAAATGGAAGACAATGTCAAATATCTCATTGGAAAAACCACTGACCTAGAAAATAGATCCAGGAGAGATAATTTAAAAATTATTGGACTACCTGAAAGCCATGATCAAAAAAAGAGCCTAGATATCATCTTTCAAGAAATTATCAAGGAGAACTGCCATGATATTCTAGAGCCAGAGGGTAAAATAGAAATTGAAAGAATCCACAGATCACCTCCTCAAATACATCCCAAAAAGAAAACTCCTAGGAACATTGTCACCAAATTCCAAAGTTCCCAGGTCAAGGAGAAAATACTGCAAGCAGCCAGAAAGAAACAATTTGAATATTGTGGAAAAACAATCAGGATAACACAGGATCTGGCAGCTTCCACATTAAGGAACCAAAGGCCTTGGAATACAATATTCCGGAGGTCAATGGAGCTAGGATTAAAACTAAGAATCACCTGCCCAGCAAAACTGAGTATCATGCCCCAAGGCAAAACATGGATTTTCAATAAAATAGAGGACTTTCAAGCTTTCTCAGCGAAAAGACCAGAGCTGAATAGAAAATCTGACTTTCAAACACAAGAATCAAGAGAAGCATGAAAATGTAAACAAGAAAGAGAAATCATAAGGGACTTACTAAAGTTGAACTGTTTTGTTTACATTCCTACATAGAAAGATGATGTGTATGATTCATGAGACCTCAATATCATAGTAGTTGAAAAGAATATGCATATATATATGTGTGTGTGTGTGTGTGTGTGTATACATATATATACATGTGTATGTGTCTATGTATGTATATATGTAGGTATATATATATATATATATATATATATATATATATATATATGTATATACACACACACACACAAAGGGCACAGGGTGAGTTGAATATGAAGGGATGATATCTAAAAAAATAAAATCAATTTAAGGGATATGAGAGGAATATATTGAGAGAGGGAGAAAGGGAGAGATAGAATGGGGTAAATTATCTTGCATAAAAGTGGCAAGAAAAAGTGGTTCTGTAGGAAGGGAAGAGGGGGCAGGTGAGGGGGAATGAGTAAATCTTGCTGTCATTGGATTTGACTTGAGGAGGGAATACCATACACACTCAATTGGGTATCTTACCCCACAGGAAAGAAGGAGGAAGAAGATAAAAAAGGGGGGATGATAGAAGGGAGGGCAGACAAGGGGAGGAGGTAATCAAAAACAAACGCTTTTGAAAAGGGACAGGGTCAAGGGAGAAAATTCAATAAAGGGGGATAGGTTAGGAAGGAGCAAAACATAGTTAATCTTTCACAATACAAATATTGTGAAAAGGTTTTACATAATGATAAGCATGTGGCCTATGTTGAATTGCTTGCCTTCTTAGGGAGGATGGGTGGGGAGGGAAGAGGGGAGAGAATTTGGAACTCAAAGTTTTAAAAACAGACGTTCAAAAACAACAACAAAAAAAAAACTTTTTGCATGCAACTAGGAAATAAGATACACAGGCAATGGGGCATAGAAATTTATCTTGCCCTACAAGAGAAGAAGGGAAATGGGGGATGGGAGGGGAGTGAGGTGAGAGATGGGAGGGCTGACTGGGGCAACCAGAATATACACCATCTTGGAGTGGGGGAGGGTAGAAATGGGGAAAAAATTTGTAATTCAAACTTTTGTGAAAATCAATGCTGAAAACTAAATATATTAAATAAATTTTAAAAAAAGAAATATTCCAACTCAACCAGTGAGCTGAGGGGAATGAGTGAAAGTGAGGACAGTAGTGAAATAAGTAGCTAGGGAGGCTGTGTCACTGGGGAGTACCACATTTTGGTAAGCAGCTAGATGATGTAAATAGTGGGAGAGAAAAAGATTTAGCATGAAGAGAAATTTACTGCCTATGGAACACGCACTCCAGAGGGCACAATGAAAGTGGAAGGCAGTGCTTGGTTGAAACTTTGGGGTAGGAAGGTTGAGGGAGATGGGAATAAGGAATTAGATGGTGGAAGATGGGGAATGGGGTTTGGATGATAATCTACAGAGGTTCAGAAAAACTGGGAAATAATGGAAAGACCATATGACTTCAAATCATGGAAAATGATGATCTCAGGATGTCTAAAATTACATATAAGCTCAAAGGGCAATGGAAAAACACATGATGAACATACATAGGTCACAACATACTATCAGCAATGACTTGCACATGAAAAAAGTCTAAAAGTCTTTACTGAGGACACATATGATAAAAAAAATGGAGATGAGCTAGTCATGTAGCAAGAATGGCCTGCAACATATAGACAATCTGATACTGGTATACCTGAGATATTAAAAGAATGAGAGAAAAGTCTTGGGGAGATCTTCTAAGGGATGGGGGAAGGGTTATAAGAAAACATGGGCAGGTGTCATATGGGATGAGCAGGCTCTGCATGAATGCCGTCTATATCAGACATAATGAATATGTATATAATATGTAAGGTAGTCAGAACCAATAGTTTTCTTCCTAATTCAACTCCCATTATCTTAACCATCATTCTAACTCTTATTGTGGAGAGAGGACCTAATGGACATATTCCACTGTAAACACTGAACACTGTAAACACTTCCTACAGTAAGTGATATTTTAAGAAGTTTTTGTTCTTCCCAGAGAAACTCAAGGCACTTATGTTCAGATGTTAGCAATGGAATTAGAAAAGAAAGCAAATGGCTTTGGGGGAAAGTACCACAATATGAAAATCACACCCAATCCTAATATAAGGGAGGGAGATTTTCCATCTGCTTCCTGCTTTACTATAAATCTATTTTCTTTCTACTTCCAGATTGTATTTTTATAGAATACATGCTATGAAATCAATACCATTTTAAGGAAAGGCTCTGCTAATGAAAAATACTCTCTCGGTCTCTTTAATGAGACAGATTTAATTTTTGTTTAGTCCCTTATAGGAGTTTGGAGAAAAGTTTCCTGTAGCCTTTTATTACATATTGATTCAAGGACTACTTGCAACTGCAAGCACCAAGTATTAGTCACTACGAATGTACAAAACACACACTACTGGTCAGAGCCAGGATAAGCAAAGAAAGAGAAACAAACAACATAAACCTTCCTCCACTGCCATACACCAAAGCATATGGGCACATAAACCTGTTTGCTGTGAAAAATAAATTGCACAAGACTGAAACAAGAAAAATGAGCCAAGTAAAGCATCTTACATAATTTTCTGAAGGTTTCCAAATGTAGTGCCCCACCCCTCCCCCAACTACAAGAGGAACAAGTCAGAACTAACTAAAATGCAGGGTCCCTAATTATTTTTTAACCATTTGTCCTATGCAGATTTCCCCTCCCCTACTTTTTTTAAATTTTTCAACTTGGTGATCAGAAAACAACAAAAATGGATGTCTTCTAGTATTTTCAGTTCAGTTTTAAAAAGAAAAGCTGCATCCTACTACCTCCCTTAAATAATATTAAACCTGGTATGAAGAGATTCTTCATCTAGAGCTTAGTCAAACTCTATTATAGTTTTCAAATTTCATGAACCAAATTGAATAGGGAATCCTTGAAGCATTTATAACATCACACTTTTTTTTTTAAATAAGAGCGTCTTGCCAGTTCTGCCTCTCGATATTACAGGTGTACCTGACTTTGCAGACTGGTTAGGATCCTAAAGGAAAAAATGTGTAAATCAGATGTTTTTAAAAAATGTATAAGAGAAGCAAGCTATTTGAGTGAATCCTTGACTAAGACCTCTGTGAAACAGAGAAACCTGTTGTAAAGTAAACATTTACCCATGGAGTCGGAGTGGTAGAGTGGAAAGCAACTTGTAGTCATGGGACTTCAATTCCAATCCCAGCTATGGTATTTACTGCCTTTGTGAATTTGGGTAAGAGCTAACATTTATATAGCACTTACTAGGTTCCAGGCACTGTGCTAAGCTAATACTTATTATTATTTTGTTTGATTCTCACAACAATCCTGGGAGGTGGGTGCTATTATTATCCCCGTCTCACAGATGAGGAAACTGAGGTAAACAGAGATTAAGTGACTTGTCCAGGGTCATACAGGTAATACGTGTCTGAAGCCAGATTTGAACTCAGGTCTTCTTGACTCCAGGCCTGGTGCCTCCATCCACTGCACCACCTAGCTGCAAGTCATTTAATCTCTCTGGGCCTTAGTTTCCTTGTCTGTAAAATGAGGGAGATGGACTAGATAGAGGTCTCTAATGGCCCTTTCTTATTTTGATCTATCTATTCTCTATGATCAATCTATCCTCTGGCCTTTGCCACCATGCATTAGCTACCGTCTCCTTCTGCCCACGTGGTCCCCTTCTCCCTACTGGTGAATTCTTCTTGGAACCTCTATTTTGAAGAAGGGCCCAGATTAGTGATACCCGATTCTCCAGGTTTTGCTACCATGTCCCTACCCCACCTTCCTCCCATTTTCCAGCTCCCTTTTTCACATTTTGCCTTTCCTATTAGAATTAGTCTCCTGGGGGTAGAAGTTATTAGTAAATACCTGTTGACTGACTCTATGATTTATATTTGTAATTTTAGATTTTCACATATGTGACTTATCTGAAAAAAGATCTACCTCTGCTTTGATATGTTCTTTCATATGTGGAGAGATATTATTTGAATAGTATCAAAAGACCCACCTGCTTCAAAATAATCTTCCTCTCTTATTCATCATGTTTTCCAAAATTTCTATCATTAAAAATTAGTCATTCTTTTGGGTTAAGTAATTACCTTTGGAAATTCCATATTAATTGATAAAGAAGAGCAATCTAATCAGCGTCATAGCCAAGATAAGGTGATGGACATAATGGGTTGTCAAAATTTAGAAGGAGCTAAAAAACACTGTCCCATAACATGCCAACTCTCTCCAGCATCTATACTTCTAGCTCCTGACCATGTTACCCCCCTTTTACCTATAGCCTCCAGTTTTTCAGCAAAGTAGAAACCTCATAATGATTCAGGAGGTGATTCTTCCCCCTGGAGGCCTCCGCTAGATGAGCTTTGCCCCACACCCTTTTAACACCAACCCTTTTGCCTCTTCTCTTCAAAGACAAACATTTCTAGTCAATGCTCTAAGAACAATAGCCAATCTATTACCCCAATTTGTTCTTGTGCAGTTGTTCAGTCATATCTGACTCTATGTGAGCCCATGGACTTTGTTGATGGAGTTTTCTTAGCAAAGATACTAGAGTGGTTCACCATTTGCTCCTCCAGTGTTCCCATTTTACAGAAGAACTGAGGCAAATAGGGGTCAATTGACTTGCCCAAGGTCATACAACAAGTAAGTGTCTGAGGCCGGATTTGAACACGTATCTTCCTGACACCAGGTCCAGTGCTCGATTCACTGTACCACCTAGCTGCCCCACAATAGCATGGATTAATTCACTATCTAATATACTATCTAATAGATATTAGGGTCCTGATGTAGTGAGCTTCCTCACAAGTAAATTTAATTACTAAAGGAAAAATAATGGTTGCAAAAGAGAGGTACGTGGGAAAAGCCCAGAATATGGAGACAAAGTAGTACAGTATGCTGCTGCCAGGGAGCTCAGTCTAATGCCTCTTGGGCCACAAAAGATCTGAAAAGAATCTGGATGGAAAGGGGTGAGTAAAATAGATAGCAAGAATACTATAGATACGTTTTTCCTATGCTATTCTTTTGTCTGGGGTTCACTCTGTACCTGTGTTACAAAGTGTGCTTTGCATAGAGTAGGTGCCTAACTGATGTTTGCTGAAATAGGAACATTCAGTTACTGGAACACCTCAGCATATTTCTCCAGGTGCTGCCATTACTTATTTTGAAGGTTGCCTTTCCTGGGACTAAAGCCATCTTCTATTCACAATGAAATAAAACTGCAATTCATGTGTTTTGATGTCATGTCCTCAAAATTCCAAATGTTCTTCCTTTCTCAAACATATCTCCCTTGTTCCTAAACAATACCACATTGAATGAATTATTAGGCTGTTCTTCTCATTCGTCTTAAGACAATTCCCCCTACAAAAGGCTAGTCATTTAACATTCTTATAGAGACTTATAGCAGGAGTCAAGCTTAGATGTCACCTAGCACATGGTATCACTTTTGGTTCCAATTAGAGATTGTCCATAGAACAGTAAGAAATTCAGAACCATGAATATTGAGGTGAGAGACAACAGAAAGAATACAGATAATTGAATATGATGATGAAATGTACAAATTTCATGAAATTCTAGAAGGAAATTCAAGTACCCTTAACTAAACTGTCAGACTCAGCTAAAATGTTGGTTAGTTTTGCATAACTGCTTTTTTTCCTTACAAAAGATGGCTATTTGAGGACAGAGAGAGATGAGCAATACATTTGTAAATAAAAATAAAAATATAATTTTTAAAATCTAAAAAGGGATATTATTTTAACATATAAAAAGAATACAAAGAAAAATACTAGCACTCAAGAAAAAGAGAAAAGTATTAAATGAGCAATGAGGAAATAATCAGCGGAGTTCTCTTCTGGCCACAGGGCACCACGCCCTGTGAAAGGAAGAAAACCTGCCCATCTCCCCCCTCCCAGGTTCTTTGTTCAAACTAGACTAGTATCTTAATCAAGTAAAGTATGCCTCCACAGCTGGCAAATTACACACATTTTGGTTAAGCTACTTATTCTCTGAAAAATGCCCACAGGGGTGTCAGAGTGATTGTGTCCTGCTACTAGAAGAATACCTAGCAGTATACTTAGTTTACTCTGCCCCATCTTGGGGCCCCCACATTGAACCTGGTGACTTGGGAATCTGGGGTGTGGATCTGCTTGGTTGGGGAAAGCAGATCTCCTTTTCTACTTCATTATCCTCCACATAAGGATAAAAGGCATGTTGGAAGACTCTTTCACCTCTGCCCCATCTTGGGGCCCCCACATTGAACCTGGTGACTTGGGAATCTGGGGTGTGGATCTGCTTGGTTGGGGAAAGCAGATCTCCTTTTCTACTTCATTATCCTCCACATAAGGATAAAAGGCATGTTGGAAGACTCTTTCACCCCATTGGCCCTTTACAATGGCAACATCTGCAGCCACCTTGTCCAGGTATGAAAAGGAGACTTTGAATTCCTACAAAAGAATGAGCCAAGTTTGAAATAATCAATCCCTGCCAGTCTAGACACTTTTACTTACTTTTGCCTCTTCGTTGACATCCCAGGTGAAAGAAACAGCATTGTATGCAATTTCCTCAATATTTCCAATTGTATTAAAACTTTCCTTGTAGTCAGCTGTAAAACACAGACACAAAGATAAAACAAAATTTGAAGAGATGCTTGTATCATTGAATTCTGTGTCACTCTTCCACTGACTAGAACAAAATTTTGCCTATTCTTCTGTCTCCATGGCAACAGGAAAAAGATTTTGTTCTTGCTGCTATTTCATTATTGCTAATATTCTACAAAAATGGTAAACACATTGCACTATTAAGGGTAATAAACGTAAACAAAGTAAAATTCTTAACCAATTTTTATTAGTTTTACTTCTTCACTCTAGGTTTTTATTATGATCTGTGAAGGTTTTCTATTCTTCTTTGACCTTGGATTCCCTTCCTTAACTACCCACTCATGCTACAACTCCCACTCTCTTGCAAACGCCATATGGATTTCTTGGATCAACCAACTCTGTAGAACCACAGAATCTTAGAGCCAGAAGGGGTCTTAGAAATCATCCATCCCAATTCCTTATTTTCACAGATGAGAAAACAGAGGTTCTGAGCAGTTTAGTGATTTGCCTAAGTCTGAGGTCACCCAGTTTAGATAACGGAAAAGCCAAGACTTCAGTCTTGCTCTCCTGCTTCCCAATCCAATACTATTTCCAGCAACATCCTGCCTCTCCCAACCCAAGTTTGTGTTCATGTGTACCATTAGCCCATGTGAGATTGTAGGCATATGAGGTTTCCCGGACCAAAATAATTTTGCAATAATATCTTTATATTATATTATATTCATCAATCAATGCTGAGGCCATTGACTATTTACCTCAGGTTGAAGTCAGTCCCTCCCTAGCTGAAGCTCCAACTGAAGAAGTTTTGAATGCCATTGGGCTCCTTTCATGTGGCAAAGCAACTGGTGCTGATTCTATTCTATTTGAGATTTACAAGGTAGAAGGTCCATTGCTCATATAAAACCTGACTGAAATTTTCCAGGTTATATGGCAAGAGGAGGTTAAGCCCTAGGAATTTAAGGGTGCCTCCATTGTCCACCTCTATAGAGATAAAGGAAATGGATTGTCCTGTGTCTCTCTGTTAGTCATTGCTGGCAAGATTCTTGTCAGAGTCCTCCTTAACAGGCTGATTCTTCACTTGGAAGATGGTCATCTACCTAGAGCCAGTGTGGCTTCAGAAAGGACTGAGGAACAGTCGATATGGTGTTTGCTGCCTGACAACTCCAGGAAAAATGGCAGGAGTAGAACAGAGGTCTGTACACAACATTTGTAGATCTGACCAAGGCCTTTGATACTGTTAGTTGTGAGGGCTTATGGAAATTTATGTCAAAATTGGGTTACCCAAAGAAGTTCAGCAGCATTGTACGTCAATTTCATGACCGCATGCTTGCCCAGGTTCTAGATAACGGACAATGCTCTCACGCCTTCCCAGTCACCAGTGGAGTGAAACAAGGCTGTGTGCTTGCTCCCATGTTTTTAGCATGATGTTTTCAGCCATGTTGTCAAATGCTTTCAATGAGGATGAACACAGCATCAAGGTCAGTTACTACACTGATGGTAAAGTGTTCAACTTGAAAAGGCTTCAAGCCAGGACCAAAGTGGAGGGAGTGTTGGTGCATGATTTTCTGTTTGCAGATGATTGTGTACTCAATGTAGCCTCTGAAGCTGAGATGCAACAAAGTATTGATCAATCTTCTGCTGCTTGTGCGGATTTTGGCCTAATAATTAACACTAAGAAGACACAGGTGCTCCATCAGCCACCACTACACCATCCACATGTGGAACCATCAATTACAACAAATGGAATTCTGAATGCTGTAGACAAGTTCACTTACCTTTGTAGTGTACTTTCCAAGGATGTACACATTGATAATGAGGTTGATTCACACATTGCCAGAGCTAGCTCAGTGTTTGGGAAGCTCCAAGGGAAAGTGTGGGAGAGAAGAGGTATTAGACTGACTACCAAAATGAAGGTCTATTGAGCTGTGGTGCTGACCTCATTGTTGTGTGCCTGTGAAACCTGACAGTATACCAGAGCCATGCCAGGAACCTGAATCACTTCCATTTGAGTTGTCTTAGGAAGATTCTGAAGATCACCTGGCAGGATAAGACACTGAGGTCCTTACTTGAACTAAACTGCCAGGTATTCAAACTCTGCTTCAGAGGGCACAACTCTGATGGACTGGCCATGTTGTTCAAATGCAAAATGTACACTTGCCAAAAATACTGTTTTATGGAGAACTCACACAGGGGAAGTATTCGCATGGTGGTCAGAAGAAGCGATACGAAGACACTCTCAAGACCCATCTCAAGAACTTTGATAAAAACTCACTATTTGAAAAAACTTCTAGGAAAACTGGAAAATACTATGGCAGAAACTAGGCATAGACCAATATCTCATACCATATACCAAAATAAAGTCAAAATGTTTTCACAATTTAAATATAAAGGCTGATACTATAAGCAATCTGGGAGAGCAAGGATTAGTTTACCTGTCAGATTTGTGGAGAAGGGAAGAATTTATGACCAAACAAGAGATAGAGAGCATTACAAAATGCAAAATGGATAATTTTCATTACGTTAAATTGAAAAGTTTTTGTACGAACAAAGCCAATGCAAAAAATATTAGGAGGGAAGCAGAAAACTGGGAAAGAATTTTTACAACCAATGTCTCTGATAAAGGCCTCATTTCTAACATATACAGAAAACTGAGTCAAATATATAAGAATATGAGTCATTTCCCAATTGATAAATGGTCAGAGGATATGAACAGGCAGTTTTCAGAGGAAGAAATTAAAGATATCTATAGTCATATGAAAAAATGTTCTAAATCACTATTGATTAGAGAAATGAAAATCAAAACAACTCTTAGGTACCACATCTCTCCTGTCAGATTGGCTAACCTGACAAAACCGGAAAATCATAAATGCTGGAAAGGATGTGGGAAAATTGGAACACTAATGCATTGTTGGTGGAGTTGTGAACTGATCCAACCATTCTGGAGAGCAATTTGGAGCTTTGCCCAAAGGGCTATAAAAACGGGCATACCCTTTGACCCAGCAATACCCACTTTTAGGGCTGTATCCAAAAGAAATCATACAAGTGGGAAAAGAACTTGTATGTTCAAAAGTATTTATAGCAGCTATTTTTGTGGTGGCAAAGAATTGGAAATCAAGAGGGTGTCCATTAATTGGGGAATGACTAAACAAGTTGTGTTATATGAACGTAATGGAATACTATTGTGCTATAAGAAATGAGGAGCAAATGGACTTCATAATAACCTGGAAAGACTTATATGATCTGATGCTGAGTGAGGGGAGGAGAACCAGGAGAACATTATACATGGTTACAGACACACGGTATCTCTGATGACTAACTTTGATAGACTCAGTTTTTCTCAGTTATGCAAGGTTCTAAGACAACTCCAAAAGACTCATGATGGAAAAAGTGATTCACATCCAGAGAAAGAATTAGAGTCTGAATGCAGATTGAAGCAAACTATTTGCTCTTTTTTGTTTTTGTTTTTGTTTCTGTTTTGTTTCTTCTTTCTCGTGTTTTATTCCATTGGTTATAGTTCTTCTTTACAACTTGACTATTGTGAAATTATGTTTAGTGTGAAGGTATATGTAGAACCTATATTTGATTGCATGCCATCTTGAGTGCGGAGGGGGGAGGAGAGAGAGGGGGAGAAAATTTGAAACTCAAAAATTTGAGGAATTGAGTGTTATAAACTAAAACCAAAAATTAATTAAAAAAGAACTTTGGAATTGATTGTGTGACATGGGAGACACTGTATAATATGCTATTAAAGCAAATAGTATACTGTTTAATAATATACCATTATAGCAAAGAAGTAAAGAAATCGTTAAGGCCCCGATACAAGGTGGTACCCCAGTGTTATGATATCCACTTTACAGGTGAAGAAATTGAGGCAACCCATTATATAGATTCTTTCTTGGAAACATCTCTTGCATCTCTCCTTTTTCTTCATCCCCCCTTCTGCCACCATCCTCATCCAGTTTCTTATTGCTTCATGCCAGGATTATTTATTGCATCAAATTCCTTCTTGGACTCCCTGACTATAATCTCTCCCCTACCAATACACTCTGAATAGTTCTGCCAGATTAATCATCTTTAAACACTATTGCCATCACAGAACTTCTTGTGCTCAAAAAACTGGCACTGGTTCCCTGCTGCTCACCCTATCAAGTCTAAAGTTGACTTTCAAGCCCCTCTATAATATTATAACACCCTATGTAGCCAATGTTATGTCCTACCACACCCAAACATAGCTTTTCCTCCTTATGAACAAAGGTGCTTTACAAGCCCACAATTAGATCATTTGTATGCCTGTATTTGCTCACATTGATCAACTAACCTGTCCCTATCCCAAACACACGTACTCCCAGCCTGCCCCAGCCCTTGCCAGTCTTCAAAGTTCACCCAATCCCATCATCTCCTTGAAGTCTTTCTTAGTTCTTCCAACCCAAATTGACCTCCTCTTTCTCTGAACTTGTATAACTAGTATAATCCATTCTCTGCAGTTTATATTTAATTATGTATCCTGTCTTGTAGCAGTCACTAATCATTTTGTACGCAATTATCCTTGTCTCTGGCTAGACTGCAAATTCTTTGGAGGCAAAATCTCATTAAGTACTTACACTTCCACATCATCCATAACAACCAGCTGCAAATACTTGTCAAGTCAAGTCAACCAGCATTTCCTTTGTGTCTACCATGTGCCAGGCCCTGGGCTAAGCCCTGGAGATACATAGAAAGGCAAACATATTCCTTACCTTCAAGGGACTCATGTTTAAATGGTGAATACAACATGCAAACAACTATGTACATGCTCATTATTTTGGGAATGGTTCTGGCTGCCATGGGAAATTCAGTCAAATCATTCAGAGAATTATGTAAAATGACTGGCAGGTGTCTTTTTGGGGTGAAAACAGATAGCTCAGAGCCCATCATCCAAGAAGCGTTGGGTGGACCATTTGTTCCTAAGTTCATTACTTTACAGAAAGGCAGTGTGGTGTAGTAACCTTAGAGCCAAAGTAAATTGGAGGCAATCTCAGAGGGAAGGCACTAACACCGAGGAAGATAAGGAATATTTATTGCTAAAGATGGTAGCCACCTTTAGGGTGGAGGTAGGTGGCAGGAGGGAGGGAAGAAAAAAAGGGAAAAAAAGAAATTTACATGATAACCTTATTATACATTTAAAAGGAATAGCAAGTTGTACATAACAGATTTGCCATTTCATGTGCAATCATCTGTTTTATTATACTACATTATGGAAATGCTTGTTTTATTCCATAAATTAAAAATAAAATTTTTAAAAAGGTGAGAATCTAGCTGAGACTTAAAAGAAGCCAGAGAAGTCAGAGGGATGCAAGGGGCAATCATTCCTGGCTTGGGGGACAGCCAATGAAAATGAATGGAGTAGAATGACAGTTTCTTATGCAAGAAAGAACAGGAAGGCTAGTGGATCATAGAGTCACTGGAGTATAGGGGGCAGGATAGTAAGGGGTTAAGAAGACTAGAAAGCTGAGGAGGTAACTAGGTTATGAAGGGCTTTAAAAGCCAAACAGAGGATTTTATATTTGATCCTGGAGGTAACAGAAAACCACTGAAATTGACTGAATAGGAGTGACTGATGGAAGCGTGTGTGGAAATGACATGGTCAGTCCTTCAGGACTGATCTATTACTTTGGAATTGAGTGGAGGATGGACTGGAATGGGAAGAGACAAGGCAGGGAGACCAATTAGAAAACTATTACAGCAGTCTAGATGAGAGGTGATGATGGCCTGTACTTGTTTGATTCCAATTACTTTCCTGGGTTGACCAACTACTTAGTGAGAGATACAAGTTGGACTCAGCTCTCCCAATTCCTAGTTGAGTACACATCCCACTATATCACATTTGCTCTCGATGTTTCTTGGCTGTGAGATAGCATGGTATATCAGAGAGATAAAAAGGTGTAGTGCATAGAGCACTGGACTCAAAGGCAGAAAGATGTAGGTTCAATTCCTGCTTTAGAAATTTACTAATTGTGTGTTCTTGTTACAATCTCTTAAACTCTCTGTGTCTCAGTTTCCTCATCTGTAAAATGAGTTGGTTGAATTCAAGGGCTTCTAAGGACTCTTCCTATTTTAAGTCTATAATTCTAAGATTATGATAGACTCTAATGGGAAAACAGTAAGGGCTTAATTTCCTCCATATGTTACCCGATGGCAAGATTTCAAAAACGCCGCATCATCTTTTCTACTTAAAATTGCAATCATTTCATCTTCAATTCCCTCGTATCTAAATAAGACCCATGGTCCATCTAATCTAGTTTTGTATCTAACTAGCACCAGGGGATGTCATGAAAATACATGATATATATATCTGTTCAAAGTTTAAAGGTCAGAGATATTTCCCAAAATATTTTACTTTTCTTTGGAAATTCACTGAGGCTCAGTCATCTGCAAATGTAACTAAACTTTTTAAAAACAAACTAATTGTATGTCCAACTTTAAAACCTTTTGGCTTAATGAGTTCAACACATTTATTATCCATTTGGTGAGATAGAATTTTCTTCTATTTGTCCCAGCCTTCCCTCTCCCAAGCTTCCACAAATGCCCTTGCTCCAGTATCCTCCACAGATCTATGTTCGTTGTATTCATACAGCTCATGGTTTAATAGCCTTCAATCCCATCCCCTTTTATCCTTCCAAGACTGAAAAATCTTACTATTTGTATCCCACCATATGGAAGACCTCTCTTTTTCTTGATACTTTTTTCCCTACCCCTTTTCTGAAATTTTCTATAGTCCAATTAGCTTTCTTGCAATTCAATAACCAGAAGTCATGTCTTAGTTGTGGTCACATCGGGTTTTGTTTCCAAAATCATTTTGAGGATGCCCATTATTTTAATAACTGTTTTGGTTGTCATGGAATGTTGAAGCAAATCATTTGGGAAACCATTTAAAATGACTTCCAGCTCTTTCTGGGGTGATGACAAATAGCTCAGAGGCCATCAGCTATTAAGTATAGGGTGGATTATTTGTTTCTGAGCTCAGGACCTTGTAGAGAGGCAGTATGGCAGGGTGGACAGAGAGCTGGCCTTAGAGCCAGGAAATCCTGGGGTCAGGCACTGCCTCTCACACATTCTGGCTCTGTGATACGGTTGTACTTAACCTTTCAGTGCCTTGGTAGCTCTCAAAGACGATCAATGGCACAGAAGGTGTTAACCTGCATTGGCAGAGGAAGTTTTACACTGGGAAGATTCTATCTTGAGTAAAATCACAGGTCTAGTCCTTATCCTTATGATTACCTTGTAGTTAACCAAAATGGAAATTCATCTGTGATATGTCTGCTTAGTCGTATGGGCTCAAACATTCTTTCTGAAACTTATTCCTATTAATTCAAGGTTTCACTACTTGGAAAAATTTTATATCATGTGAAAACGTGATAATTTTACAGGGCAGTATCTGCTCCAAAAGCTTTGCATTTTGGTGTCTGATCTCACCACTCAACTGACGTTGTTCTCCCCAAAATTAGCTTTGATCTCTTTATTGGGAAATTTTATGCACTTTAATCCCCTGGTATCTTGCATAGTTCCAAGCACACAGTGGGCACTTAATAAATACTTGTTGATTAATTGTTTCTAAGCTTCTCCAACCCAAACCCAGGTCAGGAACTTGCAGAGAACTCAAAAGAGGACAGTGATCTAACTTTTCCTTGGATTATAACACTTCAGAAACACTAAAAGCTTATAGGTCCCTGACCTGAGATGGTCTCTTAGAGCCTGGATTAACACAACACACAATATCCCAAGAAAGCAATAGCAGGATGAGCCCAGACATTCCCTCTAGATGTATATACAGCCTACCACTAACATCAGTTCCAAAGTCACAAAGTAGATTGGAAGAATGAGCAAACAAACAAAAAAAAGAAATCCAAAAAGCTATTACATTAACAGGTACACTCAAGACACTAACCCAGAAGAAGAGAATGACTCCAAAATATCTATGAGAAAAGCCTCAAAGTAAAACGCAGCTTGGACATAAATTTAACTAGCTTTCCTGGAAGAGATGAAATAGGAGCTTTAAAAAGAGTTTAAAATGTTTTTATAAATGCAGTGAGAGCACTAGGGGAAATAATGGGGGAAAAATGAGAGCTATGGAAGAAAAATTGGAAAGAAAATTAACAGTTTGACACAAGAGCAACAAAGTCCCTGAAAAATATAACGGACCAAAGTCAATTCCTCCCCCTTGTCAAGAAAAGCAAAACTAAAAACCCTTCCTCTTAATTTAAAACAACTGAGTTCATTTCACTCAACCTGTCCTTGAATAGGAAACACTTGTTGGGTGCCACGGCCAGCATCCATAATCCCTGTTACTGGGGAGGCTCTAGCAAGTGCATTGCTTGAGAGTAGGAATTCTGAGCTGTGGTGCGGCTAACTTTGATTGGATGTCTGAATCAAGTCCGGCACCAATAGAGAAGACCCCACACAACCAGGAGGGAGGGGCCACCAGTCTGCCTACGTAAAGATAAACCAGCCCAAGTTGGAAACAAAGCAAGTCAAAGTTTCTATGCTGAATGGCGATGGGATAAGCCTGTGAAGGGCTGCTGGCTTTCCAGTCTGGGTGAGAAAGAAAGACTCATCAGTTGCTGTCTTTAGTTCAGACTCCTCAAATCACGCCTTCCCCAGGACAAATTCATCATCTGAAATCACATCATCTTGGAGACTGATTCAACTTTGATATTCAACTTCTCCTCAGCATCCTCAGTTGCCCCCCCTCTCTGACTGGAGGGCTAGAAGGTGGAGCAATGATCTCTTTCCAAGGACTCCTTATAGAGAGAGCTCAGACTTTTTAGACAAATTTCACCTACCATCTGCTTTTAAGTTCCTTTGGTGTACTGTATTCCCATATTAGATTGTAAAGATCCTAGAAGGCAGAGACAGTCATTTTCTTGTTTGTATTCCCAGTGCTTAAAATGGTGCCTAGCACATAGCAGGCACTTAATAAATGTTTACCGAATATTGACCCAATCTGAAAACAAATCAAAACACATTGTAGCCTCTGTATGGAGTGATTGGAAACTTACTACCTCCTGGTCACTCAATGGACTTTCTAAAATTTGGAAGCAAGAAATAAAAATAATAGTTCATATATGCTCTAATCAGGGTATATTTTAGGAGGACTGTCATCTCCTTCACTCTTTACACATACAAAACCCAAGTAGCTTAAAATCACACTAGTTCTTTTCACTCTACATGAAAATTCTGATTGAAATTTGATTTTATAGCACATCAGAACCCTTGGATCTTTTTTTTTCCTTATTTGGTTTTACTAACCATGTCTCTCTCATATTTATGCAATTGGTTTTTTTTTTAATCCAAGCTCTTCTTCTACCTTTGTGTCATAGGGAAATATGATGAGCATACTATCTCTGCTTTGATTCAACTGGTTGATAAATATTTTAATGACCCACCCCCCAACATTAAAATGCACATGCCCCTCAGGGGGTAACACAGGAATTTACTGTTGATCAGCAGCACCAGAGTAATACCTCATCTATCAGATGCGTTCTCCAGAGACAGGAAACTTGAAGAAGGGCAGAGAGGGAACGGAAGTTTTTATGCAGGGAGGAGGATAAGATAATGTTGGAATATGGTGTTCACAGTTGGAAGACAACAGCTTTGGGTAGGATATTATAGTAGAGTCCTGGCCATCATGAAAATATGGAACCCCTGGGGTAGGAAAGGAAAACAGATAGAAGGATAGAAGGGTAGAATTCATCTAACAGAGACAAAAGATTGGAAGACCTTGATGACAAACTTAAATTGGGGGTAGAAGGCCAGCTATATATGTTTGTGTTCCTCTCCTTCTTTATATGACACTTGTGTTTCTGAAAAATTATGCACAAATTTTTATTTTGCTAACATTTAAAATGTATCAGAGAACACAACAGCAAGTTCTTTTACAAAACGAAGGATCCTTTTTTCATGCAAAATATTACTCTGTAGTTTGTTTTTAAGTTGAGATTTTTGTATATTGAGTTTTCTTAAAAACCAGTCACATATGGATGTGCAATTCTGGAATGGCTTAAAGGAAAGGCTAATTCCTGCACTCTAATTAAGTGTAGCCTGAAATGTTCTTTGTAAATTATTTATAACTAATGTTGGCTTTCAATTCTTTTTTGTATATCTTGTTGGAGATTAAGAAGAGGAGTATAATTATAATAAAATTATTTTCCCTTCTGAAGGGTAAGGATTCTGTCTGGACTAGTGGAGCAAAGTGCTTGGAATGCTTAAAATGGCTTAGGGCTCTGTTAATAATTCAGTGGGCATACTCCATAGCCTGGTGAGATGCTTCCCAATTAGCCAAACTGGGGAGAGTTTATATATTATAGCCTATATGCAGAAATCTGTTCTTTTCCAAAGAGGTAAGATCTATCTGCAAATGGTCAGATGAGTCCTTTCTAAATGCAACTCAACAATTCCAAGCGATTCAAAATCATTAGAATGATGAGCTTTAACTTAAGATAAACAGAATAATAAGACCTTTGGAGAAGTGGATTTCGTTGATATTCTCCTCTGCTTTTTAAAGTCATAAAATCTAAGTTTCCAAAGCCTGAAATGTCTCACAAATCACTTGTAATCAATTATTTTTTCTGTGAAACTTATAAAACTGTCAAAAGTAGCCTTATGCTGATATAGTTAATAGCATTTTTAAATGTATTGATCTGGGCAGCTACACGGCACAGTAGGTATAATGCAGAGCCTGGAGTCGTGAAGACCTGAGTTCAAATATGACCTCAGACTATCAGAAGTGTGTGACCCTAGGCAAGTCACTGAACCCTCTTTGCCTCAGTCTTCTTGTGTGTAAAATGAGCTGGAGAAGGAAATGGCATACCACTCCAGTATCTCTACCAATAAAGCCCCAAATAGGGTCACAGAGAGTTGGAAATGACTGAAAAATGACTGAACAACAATATGTTAATATTCAGTTTTGGTGTGAATTGTTCTAAATGAATATGCCCATTTGGTCATGGTCCATATACTATTTATAAATTGGCAGTCTTCTACATAGACACAAAAATACACCTTCACAACTTGCACTGGACAGAACAGAAAGGTTTGATTGGTCTATGGGACACTATAATGATACTCTCGGTCCACGAAACAGTCATTCAAATACTTTAAGTCGAGTATCATAGTATTTCTTAAGTTTCCTCATATCATAGCTACTTCAATTAAACTTCATATGGAAAGGTTCCCAGTCCTCTCAACACACTGGTTGCCCTTCTCTGGACACATTCCAGAGGTCATTTCAGTCGTGTCTGACTCTTCATGACCCTATTTGGGGTTTTCTTGGCAAAGATATTGGGCCGGTTTGCTATTTCCCTTTCCAACTCATTTTTACAGATGAGGAAACTAAGGCAAACAGGGTTAAGTGACTTGCCCAGGGTCACACAGCTAGAAAGTGTCTGAGGCCAGATTTGAATTCATGAAGATGAGTCTCCCTGATTCCAAGCCCAGTGCTCTAACTGCTTTGCCAGCTAGCTGCCCCGGCTTGCCAATAACTTTCCTAAAATGTGACACTCCAGAGCAAAGTAACACTCTGGATAAGGTTTGAATAATGTACAATATTTCAGGACTATGTCTCGGGGTTGTTGGGAGGTAAACAATTTGAAAATAATAAAGCATCAAATAGAGCAGAGCGACTATTGTGGGAAAAAAGGTCAATTTTATCATGGGATCATAGATTTAAAGTTAAAAGGGGCCTTGAAGGTTATCTAATTCAACTCCATCATTATACAGATAAGGAAACTGGCCTAGGAAGATTAAGTGACTGGTCTACAGTCAGGCAGTTAATTGTAGATTTGGGATTTGAACCCAGGTCCTCTGATATCAGATCCAACATTCTTTCCTCTGCACCATGCTATCTTCTACAACCTCTGAATTTAGAATTATCTAAAAAATGGAATTTTTATTTCACTTATATTTCAAGTTGCTTCTTTTAGAAAATCAAATTTTTATGGGTTTATTCATTTGTGTACTATAAAATTATATATAATTACATATGCCCTTCAAAGGGAAAGGACATGATGGTTTTTATTATTTTCAAATTATTTCAATATAGTATATTGAAAGTATAGTCAATTCACCCTTATCCAAACATGCTGATTACATATGATAAAAAAAATTAATATTAATGGTGTTGTTGTTATCAACAATAATTGTATATTTTGTGCTGTGGTCTCTGGTAAGCTATGAGGTTAGTTAAATGATCAGTGCTTAATGGGGGCCCTTCAAATACCTGTCTTTTCAACAGCAGAAAAAACTAAGAACAGTCTTGCATTTCTGGAGAATGTTCAAAGTGGTGTTTTTTTTTTTTCTGACTGGATCCACCTTATTCTGGCCTTCATAACCTTAAGGTGTTTAAACATATTTTGGAAAAACTTTTTCTTGGCAAGTTTTAGGCTTTGTAAACAACAAAAATAAATTTAGAATTTGCATAATTTCATGCCTGAGTGTGTTGTCAGCCATTAAGTTCTTTCTGTTGATGGCTTTAATGAGAAGACTTGTGATAACTGTTAAAAGAGTAAGTCTGTAATTTTAATCAATAAATTTCATCATGGTCCTAAAAACCAATAAGATACTGCTTCTGGTTTTATAGATATGGGACCATAAAGCCACTATGGGCCCCATTAATTATAATATTTTAAAGATAATTGGACTGGGACTTGTCAAAAAGTGAACTTAAATGTGTCCAGTGGAGAAAATAAAGTATTTTCCATGAGACTGAGAAAGTAATGAGACAACTTAGCTAAAGTATGTATAAGATGAAGAAGAAATAACATATGAATAGAGTGTCTCTGGAGAAAAAAAATTTGTTAACAGAATGTGAATGTAATGAAAAATTTTAAAAGTACACTTAAAAAACCAGAACATTGATCCACTGGATTGTTTTAGCTAATGAATTTGTTATTAAAAATTATTATTTGCAATGTTCTAAGCCAATCAGCTGCTGAATGACACTTTACCACTTTGTCAGAGAAAAACTGGACAAATTACAAAACAATAAGCCCATGAAGAGCCTAGGACCTCATTTGGGAAGATTTAAGAGATGTATATTAGAAGAAAAAAATGGATAAAATAACACATGAATTTCTGTTTTCCATGTTCTAATATAACTTATATTTGAAAGTGTAGTATTTTTTATAAGTTTTCCCATTTTTTTTACTTCTAAAATGCTTTAATAGAAGGCAATTTTTTTTAGCGTAAGCACTCCTTTCACTAATAAAAATTGCAACTATTCTCCAACTTAGTATCTGTCCATTAGGTATTGCTGGGACTAAAAGCTTTTATCAAACTACAGACAACCAAAGTCTCTGAAAACATAGCTAAGCTGATCCTGGGAAAGTCAACATACCACTTGTTCTATATTTGAAGCTTTTCCAACTTGTTAAAACCTGACAGAGCTTGTACTCTACCTTTAAGAACCCAAGTTTATAACTATAATACCATGGGCCATGAGAGGCTGCATTCTAAAAAGCAGCAAAAATCTAGTGACACTGCTACTTTAAAGAAGGGAAAAATTCCTTCCATTTGTTTTGATATTAGGGCAGGTATGTGGCACAGTGAATAGAGTACCCACCCTGGAGTCTGGAGGACCTGAGTTCAAATTCAGCTTCAGACACTTACCCCGGGCAAGTCACTTAACCCTCTTTGCCTCAGTTTCCTCATATATAAAATGAGTGGAGAAGGAAATGGCAAATCACTCCAGTATCTTTCTCAAGAAAACCCCAAATAGGGTCATGAAGACTCAGACAAGACTGAAAACGACTGACCAACATTTTGATATTTCCAGGTCACAAATCAGTCTTTTTTATGTGGATGATTTCCTATAGATGGAGAATCTCCTACTAGGGGAACTCCCCCTATCAAGGCAAATTCTATGGCTTAGTACAGTGATGGCAACCTCAAATAGAAATGGGGGCCACTAATAAGAAACCCTCTAGGTCACATAGTGACAGTTTTGAAATGTAACATTATTATAAATGTAACATGTTTTATTATATTTTTATTTATTTTATTAAATATTTCCCAATTACATTTCAACCTTGTTCAGTCACACGCCTGTATGCCACATATTTGATACTCCTGGCTTAATAGTAGATGATACTTAGGCAGGTATTTCTGATCTTAAGTGCAGACTATCCACTACACTGGGAGTTCTAAATGTTTCTCTGTGACACACACCTCTTTGGCAGCTGAGTGGAACCAATGGACCTCTTCTCGGAATAGCATTTTTAACCATTTGAAGGAAATGTTAAATTTCAGTTAGAGCTTGGTAAAAATAAAAATAAAAATGTATTTTTCCCCCGGCCAAGATTACCAACCCTCTGAAATCTATTCATGGATCTTTTAAGGGTCCATGAACTCCAAGTTAAGAATCCCTGATCCATACCATGTTGCTTCTAATTTTCTTACATTTGTGAAATTAGCTCACCAAGGAGGCCCACAATACATTTTTTAAAGAAAGGAGAACCAATAGAATCCAGTTATCCGCCTAGTATTCAATAGGGCACTGCCAACAGTGGTTTTCTTTCCTTCTTCCTTTTTTCCTGCCTACTGTGAAATATCAACTGACCACTGTTTCTCCTGTAAGCTTTCCTGTGCAGAAGAATACTGAATATAGCAGGAGTTGAGAAAGGACTCTACCCCTCTTTGCCCTGAAGTACTCTGGGCAGCTCTTCCCCTTAGGGTGGCATGTTCCGCCAAAGTTGGGTAGCCAAGCAGATTTGAGTCTCAGGAGAGTACAGGAGACCTTAGGGAATAACTCTCCCCAACAAGTTCTGTTCTTCAGCCAAATCAGGATATACTGAAATATACACATGTGGGGAGGGGGGGACCTACATATGTAGGCTGATGAGGCTTAATTATGTTTTTCCTCTTAAACAAAATAATTAATATTTAAGAACTGCATGGCTTTTTACTACTTTTCAAAAGAAAGTACTGTTGTAACCTGCTTAGAGTTTACTCTGTAAATGTTTCCTCAACCAAATATTTGAGATGAAAAGGATTTTTTCCTTGTTGTGGCCATAGCACTTCTCCATAAATCAGGGCCTGCCTTACATTATGCACAAATGTGATAACAGGGGGTGAGAAAAAGGTGATGAAATTTAGGGAGAGCAACAATCTTGCTATTTGGTAGTTCCTGGCCAGTCCCCCAGATTCCCCATCAAGTTGAGTCCTGTGTAGATAGTAGCGATAAGCCTCTTTCTCTAATTTGGATGTGACTCACTATTATGACTTCTCAGTGAGTCTACAATGTTTTGTGAAAAGTCAGGGGCCTTCAAGAGTTTCCGTTTTTAATCATGAATTGTCATTAATCACTTCCAGTGCCAACGTACTAGGATTCTATTAGTACATTTGTCTCTGAAAAGAGGCATGGAAATTACCTGAGAAAGAGAAATTCAAGCACCTAATTCTTATGTCCTAGAGCTATTTTTTTTTTCAAAGAAGAACCTAATTTTCTTCAGTCTAAAGAGCTGAAGAAAAGCTTATGTAACTCTGGGGGAGGGTAACTGGCTCTCTGTAGACTCTATTCGTAGAGAGGAAGTGTAGACAACATGCTAGAGAAAGAACATCTGGTCCTCTTAGGGAAAGTGCAGAAGACTTGCCAGAAGGCTCTCTTCAGCCTGTCTGTCTCTAGGCCACATAGTTCTTTTGGGGGCTAGGGCATACATGAGATCAGTGGTATGTTTTGTAAGATGGGGCTCCTTGAATGTGGCAGCACAGTGTTGGGACCAGTGACAGTACAGACTACATGGGAACAGCCTAGAAGGGCATGATGTCAGTTACCTTCTGGGCTAGATCATGAAGGAGGAGTGGCCACAAAAGCAAATTAACTCATAACCACAATTCCCTTCATGGGATTGAGTGAAAACATGCAATAGGAGAACATGGACTGCATGTGAATCTAGATACTTGTTTGTATGTAAAGGCTTAGAGAATCACAGATTTAGAGGGAACTTATATACCACCCAATTCAACCATATCATTTTATAGATGAGTAAAATGAGACCCAGAGAGATATGACTTAGAATTATAGATTTGGAGCCACGAAGGACCACAGGAGCTACGTAACCCAACCCCTTGTTAATATTACCGATGAGATAAAAAAGTGAGATCCAGTGTCCAAAGTGACTCAAGTAGTAAATGGCAGACCCAGAATTCAAACTGAGGGCCTTTGACTCCAAAGGCAGCACTCCTTCTACTAATATTGTTATTTTATAAGTTTTCATTCTCCCAAAAACAAGAAATAAAGGAAAATAAACTTAAACTATTGATCTCTATGTTTCAATGTAATAGCCTTTCAGGAAAAGAAAGCTTTGCTTTAAAATATCTAGCATTGATAGAGTGCTTCTAGGTTTGTAATTTTATCCTCACAACAACCCTGGGAGACAGGTGCTATTATTTTCCCCATTTTACAGACAAAGAAATTGAGGCTGACAGAGGTTAAATCACTTACCCATGGTCACATAACTAGTAAATGTCTGAGACTGGATTTGAACTTCCTGACTTCAAGTCCACACTTTATCCAGGAGTTTGTTTTAGGACACTGAAGAAAATCCTATAATTTTGTTCTGATAACAGTAATTGTGCTATAATTGCTTGCTAATTACTATAGAAGAATATATAATTATTATTAGACTAATATATCCAAAGTCAGGGGAAGATTATTATGAGCCTAAAACAAAGATGATTATATGAATCCCTTACACAATTAACAATAGATTAAATTCAAAAAGTGCATTAATGAAGGATTATGTATTGGTATTTGTTATGAGAGTAACAAGTCTCCCTTTTATGTGCAGTTTATAAATCAGTTGCATTGTATTACAACAAATTTTAACTGATTTTTTAAAAATCAAAAGGTGTGATTTGCAAGTTTGCAGACCTTTACATTTTAAGATAGTTTCTAATTCTTCATGATCGATTCAATAGAGGGAGGATATGTGAATATACTATAAAAATGCATCTGTGGTTTTCATAATAACTGATACTTAAATAGGAATATATATGCATTACCTTATCTAAGCCTCTCAAGAATACTGTGAAACAGATGCTATAATTATTCTTATCCACATTTTGCTGATGAGGAAACTGAAGCTCAGAATGATTAAGTCATTTACTTTTGGGAACAGAGATATTAGGGGAAGAATTTGAAGGCTTATCTTCTTGAATAAAGGTCCAGCACTTTATCCACCATACCGTGGTTCTTCTCAGGCACTGGTAAATTAGTTTCCTTTTATAAACAACAACAGGGCAACTAAGTGGTGCAGTGGAGAGAGGTTCGGGCTCTATCTACTCCAAAGTCAGGTAGACGTGAGTTCACATCCGAGCCTCAAACACTTACTAGTTGTGTGAACCTGGACAAGTCACTTAACCCTTATTTGCCTCAGTTCCTCATCTATAAAATGGACACGCACTGGAGAAGAAAATGGCAAACCACATAGAAGTCATAGGGTCACATAGAGTCAGACACAACTGAACAATCACATAAAAATAAGTGAGATTTTATTTGTCATTTTTATTTGAAAAATAAATATAAAGAAAAGTGTTAACCCAAGGAAATGATTTTTGACTCATCTACTATTTCACACCCCTTCTATTAGCATGGATAAGAAAAAGTTAACTTGACCTCAAGATCATTTGGGACTTTTTTATGAACTAGAAAATGGCATATTCTTTAGAAGATGCAACACCCTTCACATAAGGTAGCTGACTACAGAGTCACGATTTCAGGCTTCATAGTACTTATACTGGAAGCAAAAACCTTATGACTCAAGGGATCAGGAGAACTAGAGGACACAACTGAAAAGAATTCCACAAAGGGATGAGATACATGGTTTTTCCTCTACCTCCTTTTGGATGGTACTCAACTTGATTATAACTCTATCCCATGCTATTGTGCCGATTAAAAATGTGGGATAATCCTGAAATGAATTCTCTGAAGTTGTATAGAATTCAAATTTCTATAGATGTAGACAGGAACAAAATAGGTACTACTTTGACTGGACTAGAGAGGTGGCATCCACTAAGATAGGGAAGAATTTATTTGTGTCTCTCCTAATCTGCCTTCAAAGGGAAATAGAATATTCCCAAAGATATGTAGAAGACAAGCCTAGATAAAGGAAGCAGGAAATTGGTGGAAAAACAAAATCTCATATCCTATTTCATTTTCAAGTTCTCAGGAAGAAGCTGGCTTCTCAGGTGCAAAGTAACAGGGAAAGAAGAACACTTAGCAACTAAAATAAACAAATTAAACTTGGTCTCCCAACTGAAAACCAGAGAAAGGGTAGGAGGATCTTGCTCACCTCCACCTCTTTTTGTCTCTCTCTTCCCCCGATGAGATCGCAAGATGGCTTTTGTTGTAAGCTAGGGTCTGTGAACTTGGGTTGTTTTTTCATTTTTAATATTTTGATAATTACATAAAATGTCATTGATTTTCTTAGTAATCCTAAGTGTTTTATTTGATGCATTTAAAAACATTATGCTGAGGAGGGATCCATAGGCTTCAGCAGACTGCCATAGGAGTCCATGCCACACAAAAAGACTCAGTTTCTCCTATCTATCTAACTATTTACACAGACACAGACACAGATATGCACACACATACACAGAGAGAGACACACACACACAGAGACACACACACACGTATGTGTGTATGTGTATACATACATACATACATACATACATACATACATATATATATATATATATATATATATATGTAAAAAATAATTTCTGGAGCCTTTGGAGGTTGGAGTGCTTAATGCTAGTAACTCTTTCTGGAGAGTCATCTTGAGTTTTATTTGGGGGCCATTGATGCCATGAGGCTGAATGTTTTCAAGTCGTGCCCCAAACTGAAGGAATAGTTACATCAGGAATCTAGAAATAGTTCCTTTCAGTCTCCTTTCAGTATGCTCTATGTGAGTTCTTGACAGAAACTGTTTATTAGAGCTAAAATTCTCCATATAAAGAAATTATCTGATATACTGGTTTATTTCTTTTTAAGCTAGGATTTCTCTAAAATAATGTCTTCTTTAACATTATTTGCTCAGTAAATGCATTCTTCTGTTTTAGAGAGAGAGAGAGAGACAGACAGACAGACAGACAGAGAATGTGAGATTTAAATCATGTCATCTATCAAGAAGTGTGATGGAAAAGTCAAAAGTGTCCTGGTTTACAGGACTGGATCTGGAGAAAATCTGATCATGCCTATTTTCATCATCTCAACTTGGACTTAGGATGTAGAAAGTCAAAGAAATCATAGTACCTGCAGTTTGGAGAAACTCAGGCTTTAAAAAGTGTTATTAATATAGGGCAACCAATAGGAAAAGAGGTGATTCCACAAAGCTGTGATTTTAAAAATGATGTGTTTTATACACACATACACACATCTACATATATGTATGTATAGAGAGAGATGTATATACACATAGTAACTTATATTATAAATTATATATTTAAATATTAGAGAGAGAGAAGACTAGTTTCAAATATTTGCTTTGTACCCTGAAAACACCTTAATGTCTCAACTCCTTCTAGGTTCAGTTCCCTGGTTGCAAGTCTTGATAAAAGGAAAATTAACAGGTTTTGAAGAGAATTTAAATGCATATAAGAACATAATTGAGGTTTTTTTAAGTGATTATTCAGAATTGAAGGTAGGTGAAAAAAGAGATCATACATTTAGATGGAAGGGATTCCAAGTCCAAGGCCTTCATTTGACAGAGGAGGAAACAAAAGCTAACAGAAATTAAGTGACTTGCCTAAGGTAAAACCACTGCTAAGTGCCTGAGAGAAGATGTGACCTCTTGTCTCGCTGACCCTTAAGTCCAGCACTTTATCCACTACCCCAAGCTGACTTTCATCTAAAAGTCTAAATAATTTTGTGTGGGTAACCAATACCCAATTCATTCCTGAGGAGCTCTAGAACTAGCTAATAGGGAGGACTTCCCACACCTCATCCCCACAGCAGTGTGGACAGTTTCACTATCCTCCTGTTTTACAGATGCATTCTTCTGGCTACCTTCTTACAACTTTTCTTTTTCACTCTGCTTAGTCAATTTGACCTTATTTAATTTATTCAAATAGCTAAAGAAAGCTGGGCTGAAGATATAATTCAGTATGTCCCTAGGCTACATCCCCTTTGATATGCCTTCCTTTATCATGTACTCAACATTCCACATAAAATATTCAATCACTATGCAGGAAAACTAAAAGCTTCACCATTTCTAAAATATGAAATTAATTTATTATTTAATACTAATCACAACTACAAGGTGATTCTGTGGAATTTGACATGTTAGTTTGGACAAAACATGGAAGCTTCAACTTTGTCAATAGATCTATTTTTTATGCTTTTTGTTTTGTTTCCTTGTTGTTCTTCAGTTGTTTCAGTTGGGTCTAACTATTCATGACCCCGTTTGGGGTTTTCTTGGCAAAGATACTAGAGTGGTTTGTCATTTCCTTCTCAAGCTCATTTTACAGATGAGGAAACTGAGGCAAACAGGGTTAAGTGACTTGCCCAGCTAGTAAGTGTCAAGATTTGAACTCAGGAAGATGAGTCTTCCTGATTCCAATCCCAGTACTCTGTTCACTGAGCCACCTACCTGCCCTGTTTTTTATAACTACTTACTATCAGCTAAAACATGTGGGAATCTTAACCACTTCATTTGATCTTGTACTGGAAAAGAAAGGAGAGCCAGATGGAGCCGGAGGCAGGTCATGTAGCCATGAAAAAGATCGATGGATTTGGAGCCAACAGACCTCGTTTCAAATTCGAGCTCTAATGATATGTCATAAACCTCCCTAAGGTTCAATTTTCTGTTCTGTAAAATAAAAGGACTGGCCTAGAGACGACTTCTAAGGTCCTTTCCTTTTCAAGATCTGTGATCCTATAGCAAAAAGTTCTTGTTGCTTCTGTAAAGCAAAAAGTTGTTACATATGGCTACATCATGGGGACAGTAGGCATGTGTTATTTCATGTTTTATTATTTTGCATTGTGAATAAAATGTTTCAATCTCCTTCAATTTCATGTCACAGTAGCCTTGTGTTTGAGTATTATCCCAGTTCTGCCACTTTAATCTCTGTGTGAAATCACTTTAGTCACTCTGGGTCTCAGTTTCCTCATCTGTAAAATGAAGGGGTTAGAGCAGATGACCTTTGAAGTCCCTTTCAGCTCTTAAATCTGTGAGCCAATTAACCCATACACTTGCCACCTATCTCCCTCACTGGAGCGCTGAAGGAAGGGCTTAGGGTATATGATTATAGGAGCTAACATTTACCCTAGCCCTTTAAGGTCTGCAAAGTACTTTACTTACATTATCTTACTTTATCCTCTCCACGATCCTAAGAGATGAGTTCTACCTTTGTTATTATCTCCATATTACACAGAGGAACCTATCCATGGTCACAGAGTCATAAAACATCAAAGGCAGAATTTGACCTCAAGTCTTTCTGATTCAAAATGTAACACCCTCTTTCTGTTACACTCTGCTGTGTTTCTTGGATGAGTGATAGTATTTAGATACAATATACTATTATTCCTCTCTCATTTACTCTCATGATTATATTAAAAAAATACTTAAATTAGATAACAAGAAACATAGAGCAGCTAAAACCTAGGTACACTTTCCTACAAAACAAATACAAATTTGAAGACCCAGTAAATAGCAACATGTTCTTCCTCAAACTGGTGCTTAACAAATGAAGCCCTGTTATTAACACAATGTCTTATTATACAGAGGTTTTCACTTTTAAAACCAACTCAACCACAAATGGATTCTAAGTGGCTGATTGACAATGGAAGCAGTGAAGAAATATTACTAGGGCTACAGGAGGTTGTAAAGACACTTGACCCAGGATGGGTAATTGGGAATCTCCTAACCTGGCTTCCAAGTTTGGAAAAATCACAATAGCATTGATAGCACAGGATTCAGAGCTGAAAGGGAAATAAGTAAGACTCATCTAATCCAAACTTAGCATTTTACAAAGAAACTGAGGCACAGAGAGTTGAAGTATTAACTCCAGGATATACAGTAGCCTATAGCAGGCACAAGTATCAGACCTCAGACCATCTAATTCTATCAACCAAGTATTTATTGAGTATAGTGTTATAGGTGCTTGGGATACAACTTCTAAAATGAAATTCCTGCCCTCGAGAAACTTCCACTCTATCTGGTGCTCTTGCCTTTGCATCCTTCAAACAGTCATCACTACCAGCGAAGTCTTACAAAAGTTCCTAGATGCTGTGTGACTTTGAGCACGTCACTTAACCCCAATTGCCCTGCTTTTCCCCCCTCCAAAAAACAAACTAAAATTCCTAGATGCAGGAGGAGAAGCATCCAATTATGTGATTTTAGTCAGAATTCTTCTCTCACACTAGCGAATCTTAATATTCTTATATTCTTTTGTATAATAGACCAGAGGCCATGTCCTACCCCTTCAGACCCTAGGCTAGGACAAGCAAGCTTTCGCCTAGTCTAGACTGGAACAACACAACACTACCACTTCCAAGCCAACTCAAAATCATGCCATGGTGTGCCTACCCTAGCCTCACCCATTTCCACTCAAGTTCCCCTATATGCACTGTATTCCCCTATTAGAATATAAGCTCCATGAGGGCATGGGGCTATCTTACTTCCTTGTATTTGTCTCCCCAGTGCTTTGCACAGTGCCTGTTTAACAAAAGCAAGATCCTATCTCCTTCCTTCCCTTGAAACTTCTCATTTAAGTTAGGTTAGTTTTTCCTTAAAAAGCACTGAAACAGTCCTTAAGACTCAATTGGCTCGGTCTCTAGCTACTGATATCACTTCCTGAGGGCCTGAGTACAAAAGAGCCACAAGGAACTCTTGATGCTTTTTTGATAGTTGGCTGGTAGATGATTATGAGCAGCTAATAGGTACGGCAGCTTTACTTAGCCGAACCAACTCAGGGTGACATCAGTGAATATCCTTGCTGAATATTCTCCTGCTATGGCTAAATAAACCTAAGAAGAACTTTACCGTGGAAGAATACACACAGTGTACTTGACACTGTATCTCCTGAGCCCCTATTAGGTGGCTTTTCAGTTAAATAAAATCTATCACAAAGATATCACTGACTCTTAAACATGAAACATTTACTAAAGGCTGCCGCATAAGCACAACTAATTACATAGCATTTACTCAAAAGAAGGCTAGCAGGAACAATCAAAAATAAAAGGTCCACTCAAAAACCTGGTTTACACTCTCCCCTAAATGTATAGTCTTTATGAGGGCAGACTGACCACATATTTACAGAAACCTAGCAGTAGGTTGTTGTATTTGTCCTTCATTTTCAAAGAGGACCATGACATCAGGAAAATTATGACGCGACTTGCAGTTGACTTTTGATTTGAGGGAGGGAGGGCTGTGTAAGGTCATCAACCTCACTTTCTCCTCCAGAGTCATCTGGATCTAGTGACAGTGACCAGATATTCATCAGGATAACTGGAGATAACCCAGGACTCAATGGGAGACCCTGGCCCTTTTAGACTAAAGCCTTTGCACGTACTCAGAGTGAGGTATCACCCATTCAGTGAATAGGCCTCTTTAAGAAGTGAGTCAAGGAAAAAAAAAAGAAGTGAGTGAAGGGATGGCCCCTTTAATTAGAAAAAAAGAAAAAAAAATCAAGCTGGGAGGGGAAGACCCTCGGGGTTGCTGTTCTAAAGAGAAACAGTTACCATAGACATTCACTCTAAGCCAGGAGGGCCCAAAATACAGCCATTAAGTGGAGTTTGCGCAGGGGACCTATTGTGGTCCAATCTATGAGCTTCAGAGTGAACTCTCTAAAGAAAGGTAAATTTTGATGGCCAGAAGCTGCCCACTAAACTTGGGGTTTACTGGTGAGATGTCTTTATTCCTTCTTTCTTTCTTTTTTCCTTCCTTCCTTCCTTTCTTCCTTCCTCCCTCCCTTCCTTCCCTCCCTCCCTCCCTCCCTCCCTCCCTCCTTCCTTCCTTCCTTCCTTCCTTCCTTCCTTCCGTCCTTCCTTTCTTTCTTTCTTTCTTTCTTTCTTTCTTTCTTTCTTTCTTTCTTTCTCCCTTCCTTCCTTTTTCTCTTCCTTCCTTCCTTCCTCTCTTCCTTTCTCCCTTCCTTCCTTTCCTTCTTTCTTCCTTTCTTTTTTCTTCCTTCCTTCCTTCCACCCAGTTCACTCTGAAGCAGTAAGGAACATCACCAGGGATAATGCAGAGCCATAGCCTACAAGTTATGAGACCTGGTGGTCTCTTCTGAGTAACAGTCTGAATGTGTCATTTAGTTCTTTTCTGAGGTTCGATGCTTTCTAGATAGACAAAATTGCTTCTATGCTGCTCTTGGGTTGCAGAAACCCTCAAAACTGTTTCAATCTGCTTTTCTCACACAAATGACTTTTTCCCTGTCCTTTTCAGTAACTAAAGGGTACACATATAAAAAGAGCAGTGCCTCACACTTTAAAGAATTATTACTAGACAACATTATTTCAAGGTACATAGTATAGTTCATACTTTTTTTTACATAAGTGTAGCTTTTATAAGAATGTCCTCAAGGACCTGTTCTTGGCCCTCTTCTTTTTTTCACTTCACATTCTCTCTTTCTAGTTTCATTCACTCCCATGAAATCAACTGCTTTAACCATGTGTATGACTCCAAAATCTCTATCTTCCAGCTTTGACTTTTCTTGTGAGTTCCAGACCTATATCTCTAATTGCCTATCTTTACCTGGACATGCTATAGGGTCCTGAAAATCAACATATATAAAACCCTAAACTTGCTCCCCTTCACTATTCACTACTTCATTGTTCTCATGGTTGTTTTATTTGACATTTCTTATCCTATACCTTTTATTTATATCCAATCAATTACCAAGTCCCAACAGTTTTGCATCTGTACCATCTCTTGAATTGTCCCATCCTTAATATTTTTTATTTTTGCTACCCTTATAAAGGCCCTTATCCCTACCTTCCTGTAATGTTTCATTAGCTTCCTAATATGCATTACCTTTTATTTAATTTACAAATAAACTCAATAACTCTGGAAATAGTATTTGGTATAGCCAAAGTAATTTTAGGGGGCTGGGAGATCGCATGAGCATCTGAGGGAATCTGGATGGGCTTCCTGGTGGATAGGCCCCTGAATGGAGTGTTGAAACGAGCTAGAAATTTTACACAGCTAGAATGGGGAGGGAGGATGTGTCAGGCATAGGGAGCAGCCTAGATAAAGGCATTCAGATGGGAGATGGAATGTCAGGTATGGAAAAGAATAAAGCAGGCCAGTTTGGCTGGAACATAGAGTATACGAAAGAAGACCATGCAAGTAGCCTGGAAAAGTAGGCAACAAGCAGATTTTTTCTCTTATTTTATTTATTTTCTTAATTACATGTCAAAAAAGTTTAACATTAATTTTTTTAAAATTTTGAGTTCCAAATTCTCTCCCTCCCTCCTTCCTCTCCCCTTTCCTTAAGGAGATAAGCTATTTAATATAGATTATATATTTGAAGTCATGCAAAATATATTTTTGTATTAGTCATGTTGCAAAAGAAAACACAAAGAAAGAAAAATAAAGAAAGTTTAAAAAAGTATGCTTTGATCTGCATTCAGACTCCATCAGTTCTTTCTCTGCAGGTGGTTAGCATTTTTCATCACAAGTCCTTTGTAATTGTCTTGTATTGTTAAATTGCTGAGAATAGCTAAGTCATTCACAGATGACCATCACACAATATTGGAGTTACTGTATATATTATTTTTCTGGTTCTGCTCACTTCACTTTGCATCAGTTCATATAAATCTTCCCAGGGTTTTCTGAAAGCATCCTATTCATCATTTCTTATAGCACAATAGTATATATATATCACAACTTGTTCAGCCATTTCCCAATTGATGGTAATCCCCTCAGTTTCCAATTCTTTGCTATCACAAAAAGAGCTGCTACAAATATTTTTGTACACATAGGTCTTTTTCCTTTGATCTCTTTGAGATACAAACCTAGTAGTGGTATTGTTGGGTCACAGGATATGCAAAGTTTTATATCCCTTTGGGCATGATTCCAACTTGCTTTCCAGAATGGTTGGATCAGTTCACGACTCCACCAACAATGCATTAGTGCCCCAATTTTTCCACGTTCTCTTCAACATTTATCATTTTCCTTTTCTTTCATATCAGCCAATTTGATAGGTATAAGATAGTACCTCAGAGTTGTTTTAATTTATATTTCTCTAATTAATAATATTTTAGAGTATTTTTCACATAGCATTGATTTCTTCTCCTAAAAACTGCCTGTTCATATCCCTTGACCATTTATCAATTGGGAAATGAGTGGTCTTCTTATACATTTGACTCTTCTCCATATATTTGAAAAATAAGGTCTTTATCCAAGAAACTCCCTGTAATTTTTCCCCCAGTTTCCTGCTTTACTTCTTATCTTGGCAGAACTGGTTTTGTTTGTGCAAAACCTCTTTAATGTAATCAAAATTATCCATTTTACATCCCATAATGCTCTCTATCTCTTGTTTAGTCATAAACTCTCCCCTTATCCATAGATCTTATAGGTAAAATTTTCTATGTTTCCCTAATTTGCTCAAGATATCACCTTTTATGTCTAAATCATGACCCATTTTGTCCTTATCTTGGTATAAAGTGTGAAATGTTTTCTGTCAAATTGCTTTCCAGTTTTCTCAGGATTTTTTGCCAAATAGTGAGCTCTTATCCCAAAAGCTTGGATCTTTGTATTTACCAAACACTAGATTACCATGGTCATTTGCTATTGTGTCTTATGTACCTAATATAGTCTATTGGTCCAACACTCTATTTCTCAGCCAGTACCAGATTGTTTTGTTAAATTCTGCTTTGTAATGCAATCTGAGATCTGATATGGCGAGGCCACCTTCCTTCATTTTTTTCATTGATTCCCTTGATATTCTTGACTTTTTATTCTTCCAGATGAATTTGGTTATGATTTTTTTCTAGCTCTAAAAATAATTTTTAGTAGTTTAAATGGTATGGCACTGAATACACAAATAAATTTAAGTAGAATTATCATTTTTATTATATTGGCTTAGCCTACCCATGAACAATTAATATTTCTCTAATTGTTGAGATCTGACTTTATTTATGTGAAAAGTGTTTTGTAATTGTGTGCATATAGTTCCTGGGTTTGTCTTGGAAGGTAGACTCTCAAGTATTTTATATTGTCTACAGTTATTTAAGTGGATTTTCTGTCTCTCCTTCTGCTGGACTTTGCTGACAATATATAGAGATGCTGATTATTTATGTAGGTTTATTTCATATCTTGCAAGTTTGCTAAAGTTGTTAATTATTTCAACTAGTTTTTTAGTACATTCTCTACCATTCTCCAAGTACACCATCGTATCCTCTGCAAAGAGTGGTAGTTTTGTTTCCTCATTGCCTATTCTAATTTCTTCTTTTCTTTTTCTTCTATTGCTATTGTTAACATTTCTAGTGCAATATTGAATAATAATAATGATAATGAACATCTTTGCTTCACCCCTGATCCTACTGGGAAGGCTTCTAGCTTATCCCTATTATAGATAATACTTACCGATGGTTTTAGGGAGATACCACTTATCATTTTCAGAAAAGCTCCATTTATTCTTATGAGCTTTAGTACATTCCTATGCACTTTTTAGGAATGGATGTTATGTTTTGTCAAAAGCTTTTTTCTGCATTTATTGAGATAATCATGATTTTTGTTGGTTTTGTTATTCATATGGTCAATTATGCTGACAGTTTTCCTAATATTGAATCAGCCCAGCATTCCTGGTATAAATCCCACCTGGTCATAGTATACAAACTTTGTGATATATTGCTGTAATCTTGCAAGTGTTTTATTTTTTTAAAAAATTGTATCAATATTTATTAGAGAAATGTAGTTTTCTTTAATCTATGTTTGCTCTTTCCAGTTCAGTTCTCAAAACTCTATTCTGCATCAAAAAAGGAATTTGGTAAGTTCTTCTTTGCCTATTTTTCCAAATAGTTTATAGAGTATCTGAATTCATTGTTCTTTAAACACTTGTTAGAATTCACTTGTGAGTCCATCTGGTCCTGGAGATTTTTTTCTTAGGGAGCTCATTGATGGCTTGTTCATTTTTTTTTTCAGAGATAGGGTTATTTAAGTATTCTCTTTATTCTTCTGTTAATCTGGGCAACAAATCATTAACAGACAATATTTTTGTAAATATTCATTCATTTCACTTAGATTGTCAGATTTATTGGCATATAATTGGGCAAAATGGTTCCTAATAATTGCTTTAATTTCATCTTCATTGGTGGAGAATTCACCCTTTTCATTTTTTATATGGTAATTTAGTTTTCTTCCTTCTTTTTTTAAATCAAGTTAACCAATGGTTTATCTGTTTTATTGGGTTGTTTTTTTTTTTCATGAAACTAGCTCCTACTTTTTATTTACTAGTTCAAAGGGATTTTTTTTTACTTTCAAATTTATTAATCTCCTTTGATTTTCAGGATTTCCAATTTGGTGTTAAATTGGGTTTTTTTAATTTGTTCCTTTGATAGTTTTTTTTAGTTGTATGCCTAATTCATTGATCTGCTCTTTCTCCATTTTATTGATGTATGTGTTTAGAGATACACATTTCCCCCTAAATATAATTTGGCTACATCTCGTAAATGTTGGCATGTTGTTTTACTACTGTCATTCTCTTTAATGAAATTGAGTGTTTCTATGACTTGTAATTTGACCCACTCTTTATTTAAATTAGATTTTTTAGTTTCCAGTTAATTTTTAATTTGTTTACACGGCCCTTTATTGAATGCAATGTTTTATTACATTGTAGTTTGAATATTTCTAATATTTCTGCTTTTCTGCAGTTAATTATGAAGTTTTTATGAACTAATACATGGCAATTTTTGTGAAAATGTTAAAAAGTGTACTCCTTTCTAATCCTATACAGTTTTCTCCAGAGGTCTATCATATCTAGACCTTCCATTCATCCCCTTAACTTTTTTCTTGCTTATTTTATGATTAGATTTACCTAGTTCTGAGAGGAGAAAGTTGAGGTCCTTCACTAGTATGGTTTTACTTTCTGTTTCCTCCTGTTATTCATTTAACTTTTCCTTTAAGAATTTGGATGCTATGCCATTTGGTGCAAATATGTTTAGAGTGTTGATATTACTTCATTGTCTATGGTACATTTTAGCAAAATGTAGTTTTCCTGCTTGTCTCTTTAAATTAAATCTGTTTTTGCTTTTGCTTTGTCTGAGATCATGATTACTATCCCTCTTTTTTTAAACCTCAGTTGAAGTATAATAGATTCTGCTCCAGCCCCTTATTTTTACTCTCTGTGTGTCCCTCTGTTTCATGTTTCCTGTAAACAACATATTGTAGAATTTTGGTTTTTATTCCATTTTGCTAACTGCTTCCATTTTATGGGAGAGTTCATCCCATTCACATTCACAGTTATAACTACTAATTCCATATTTCCCTCCATCTTATTTCCCCCTGTTTATCCTTCTCTCCCTCTTTTTACTCTGTCCCTCCTCAAAAGTCTGTCTTGCTTTTGAACTCTGCTTCCTTTAATCCTCCCTCCCTTCTATAGTGTCCCACCTTCTCCTACTTCCCTGTTGGGTAAGATGGATTTCTGTACCCAACTGAACGTATGTTATTCTGTCTTTGAACCAATTCCAGTGAGAGTAAGGTTCAAACTTTGCCCACCCCCACCCCCATCTTCCCCCCACTATAAAAGTTCTTCTTATCATGCCTATTTTACATGACATTGTTTCCCTCATGCTACCTCTCCCTTCCCCCTTCTCCTAGTGTATCCCTCTTTCTCACCCACTAATTTCATTCTTTTGAAATTATCCCATCATAGTCAACTCACAGTCATGCCCTCTGTCTGTATATACTCTTCGTAACTGCCCTAATAATGATAAAGATCTTAGGAATTACAAGTATCATTTCCCTTATAGAAATGTATACAGCTTAACTTTATTGAATTCCTTGTGATTTCTCTTTCATTTTTACCTTTTTACACTGCTCTTGAGGCTTGTATTTGAAAGTAAGTTTTTAATTCAGCTCTCCTCTTTTCATTATGAATTCTTGAAAGCCCTTTATTTAATTAAATATCCATTCTTCCCCTGAAGATTATATACAGTTTTGCTTGGTGGATTATTCTTGGTTGTAATCCTAGCTCCTTTGCCTTATGGAGCATCATATTCCAAGCCTCTGATCTTTTAAAGCTGCTAATCTTATGTGAGCTTGACTATGGCTCCACAATATTTCAAGTGTTTCTTTCTGGCTATTTGTAATATTTCCTCCTTAACCTGGGAGCTCTGGAATTTGGCTATGATATTCCTAGGAGTTTTCATTTGGGGATCTCTTTCAGGATGTGAATGTGGATTCTTTCAATTTCTATTTTACCCTCTGGTACTAAGATATTGGGGGAAACTGCCTTGATAATTTCTTGAAATATGATGTCTCCACTATTTTTTTTTGACCATGGCTTTTAGGTAGTCCGATAATTCTTAAGTTATCTCTCCTCAATCTATTTTCCAGGTCTACTGTATTTTCAATAAGATATTACACATTTTCTTCTATTTTGTCATTCTTTTGATTTTGCTTTATTGTTTTTAATGTCTCATGGGGTCATTAGCTTCCACTTACCTACTTCTAATTTTTAAGGAATTATTTTCTTTGGTGAGCTTTTGTACATCTTTTTTTTCCATTTGGCCAATTCTATTTTTCAAAAAATTATTTTCTTCAGGGAATTTTGTGCCTCTTTTTTTTTTCATTTGGCTAATTCTGTTTCTAAAGAGTCCTTCTCTTCAGTGGATTTTTGAGCCTCTTTTACCGTTTGGCCAATTTTATTTTTTAAGGTTTTTTTTTCCAATAATTGTATTTCTTTTACCAAGCTACTGACTCTCTTTTGATAATTTTCTTGCATCATGCTCATTTTCCCCCAAATTTTCCTCTACCTCTCTTATTTTTGCAAAAATCCTGCTTGAAGTCTTCCAGGAATTCTTGTTAGGCTTGTGTCCAATTCATAATTTTTCCCTTTGAGGCTTTGCATGTAGCTGTTTTGACATTGTCTTCTTCTGAGTTTGTGTCTTGCTCTTCTCTGTCACCATAGTAACTTTTTATGGTCAGGCTCGTTTTTGTTGTTGTTTGCTCATTGTTTTCCAGCCTATTTCTTGACTTTTAAATTGGTGTTAAAGTTGGCCTGTCCTTCTGGGGTGGAGGGGGCCACTGTCCCAAGCTTTAGTGTTTTTGTGCAGCCATTTGCAGAGCTAGTTCTGAGGATCTATAAGTCTTCAGTGCTTCCAAGATTGTATGATTTAAGAAGAGGTACAGTCACTACACAGACCTGTCCTCTGGTCTCTACCTAAGAAGGGACCTTGTCCTCCTGTAACCACAAGTGCTGGCATTTCTCTTGGCCCTGGAACTGTTTCCAGGTCCCTTGCTCTCTGGCAAGCCACAAGTGTTAGCGTTCCTTTCTGTCTTGGAACCAAGACCAGTGCCCCCTATTCCCTTGTGAGCAACCATAAGTGCTCCTCTCTGCCCTGGAACTGTGACGAGGACCCCTGCTTCTCTATATCCACAAGTGCTATAACTACTTTTGGCTCTAGAACTGTGATTCAGGCCCCTACTCTCCTGTGTCTGCAAGCACTAATTCCCCTTTCTCCTTTGGAACTGAGACCCAGGTCCTTGTTCTCCTGTGAGTGACTGCAAGCACTGTTCTCTGCCAAGACCTGAAGCCAAAATCACTAGTGCTTCTCTTTGCCCTGGGACTATGACGCAGAACTGCGAATGGGCAATGCAACAGAGGGCTGAACCCAGCACCAGCAAAGGGTGCCCTGTAATCTCTTTCTAGCCAGTTGTCTGACTCCCTTACCATCTGTGGGCTGAGACCTCCAGAAGCTGCTGCTGCCTCTGATGCAGCCACCTCCATCACCTGCTGCTGGCTTTGCCAGGGTGCAGGCTGCACTGCACTCTGGGGCTGACCACCACCCCAGTGTGACAGACCTTTCTTGATGACCTCTTATGTTGTCTTAGCCTGGAAAATTGTTTCAATCTGACCTTTTGTTGATTCTGCCACTCCAGAATTTGATTTGAGGCATTATTTTAAAGTTGTTTGGAGGTAAAATTGGGAGAGTTTGGTTGAATTCCTGCCTCTACTCTGACATCTTGGTTCCACCTCCACAGGAAAATTTTCAAAGGTTTCAAGAGGCAAGGAAAAGAATTTGCATTTTAACTTTATGACAAAAGGGAGACATGGGAACTTCTTGAGCAAGGGAACACATATGTATTTCAGGAATATCAATTTGGCAGCCGTGTTGAAGTTGGATTTGAGAAAGGAGAGACTGAAGATAGGGAAATCAATTAGGAGGTTATTGAAATAGTCTAGGCTAAAGATGATAAAGTCCTGAGGTAGAGAAGTTGGCCATGTGAGTGAAGAGAAGGATATTTGTGCAAGATAATCTGTGGAGGTGGAACTGACAAAACTTGACAACTAACTGGATAAGAGGGATGAGGGAAATGGAAGGACGACTCCTTGGTTGTGAAGGTAGTTGATCAGAATCATGGTGGTACCCTCAACCAGGACAGGAAAGTTGGGAAGAAGGGAGGGTTTATAGGGAAAGGTAATGAGATAATAAATTCACTAGCATTTATTAAGTACCTACTATATACATATCACATATGGTAGGTATAGAAGATACAAAACTACAAATGAGACAGTTGTTGACATCGAGGAGTTACATTCACAGCTAAATAAGCCTTGGACTCAAGCTCTAACTCGATGAATCCCCCAGCCAAGTAATGAGTCAGTGATAGTCCTGTTTTTAAAAAGTAAAGCCATGGAACCAGGGGTGGTAGTGGTAAGAGATGAAAATGCGGAGACTGGATATGGCAGCCTGTGAAGTATAAATGTGTTGGTGTTAGGAAAATAAACCCTGTAATAATGTAAATGTTGAACCAACAGGTATGTAGTTGAAATTCATTCACTTTTTAATTTATTTGGAACTAATCCATGTTCCCATTTTAATTGCTTCTCTTATTTTCTCAAGTAGTAATTATAATGCTATGTTTTCAAATAAAAAAGACTTGTGCCTCTGTTCTACAAAAGTTTATTGGTTCTTCAACAGGTTAAGGCAAATAGCCACAAATTCTTTGTTTAATTAGCATATACTAGGAGAGTCCTAAACCATACACCCAAAGATACAAGCTCTATCTCTCTCTGAGACAAGCTGTATGACCTTGAACTTGGTCTCACTTTCTCTTCTGTAAAATACAGGAGCTATATTCAAGGATTTTTCTAAAATTACTTTTAGCCCTATGGGTCTATACAAATGACTATCAAGGAGGAGAATGCTTTTTCAGTCAGTAGATGTGGTATACTTCAAATGGAGAGAATTAAAAATAGACCCTTCCCCTTCTCACAATTTTTTCTGAATATTGTACCATTACAAGAAAATGGCATTCAGTCTCACGGCCATCCTCAAAGGCTCTCTCTAAGATTACTCATGATCTGCCCATCGCTAAATCCACTGGCCTTTTAAAAGTCCGTCCAATGCTATTGTTGTTCTTGTTCAGTCTTTTTTTTTCAGTTTTGTCTGACTATTCATCACCCCAGTTGGGGTTTTCTTGGCAAAGATACTGAGTGGTTTGCCATTTCCTTCTCTAGCTCATTTTACAGATCAGAAAAGTGAGGCAAAAAGGGCTAAGTGACTTGCCCAGGGTCACACAGTCAGTAAGTGAAAGATGCTGGATTTGAACTCAGGTTTCCCTCGCTGCAGGCCTGGTGCTCTATCTGCTATGCCATCTAGCTTTCCCACCCTCTCTATTACATCACAGTTATTTGTTTACCTGTCTTTTTCCCCCCTTGAATTGTAAGTGCCTTGACACTATGGTCTAAGCAGTAACTTTCTTTGAATCCTAAGTGTGTAACACTATATCTTTAACAGAATAGATCATTTTAATAAATGTATGTTAAACTGAATTGAATTGATGCAGCTACAGACTGAACCTTTAACCTCTTTTCCTTCGTTTGAAAGATGATGCAATCAATCCACTTTTCAATAATAGTTTTCAGCATTTTTTTCTTACTAGTAGAGATATGAATATTGGTTTCAAGAGACTAGCAAGAGCACACGAATATATCAGTAAAAATCCATAGCCAATACTGAAGGAAAACCAAAGAAACTGAGCAAATGCCCTACTGAGGGATCAGTTATATTCTTTTTTAACAGAAATGATAGCACATTGTAAATCTAAGCAATCCACTTCCTCTCCCTGATCCTCAGTTTTCTGACCTGCAAAGTAGGATAATGTCTATTAAAAAATAGCTCCCTCATTATTCTTGTGAAGGGATATATCACATACAAATGAACTCTTACCCTGTGCCTTAGTGGGGAGAAGTCAACTCAAGGCACTTGTTGAGCTCTGCTGTTTTCCCAAAATACCAGCTGGCACTAAGCATATGATCCAATGTGAATAGAAACTTCAAAGGATCCTTCAGGCAACTCACACTTATTAAGCACCTAATAAGTGCTAGGCCTTGTGCTAAGCACTGGGAATACAAAGACTGGCAAAAGACAGTCCCTGCTTGCAAGGAGCTCACAGCATAATGAGGGAGATAACATGCCAACAATCATGTACAGACAAAATATAATATATTATATAGGATAAACTGAAAATAACCAATAGAAGAAATGCGCTAGCATTTAGGGGAATTGGGAAACTTTTCTTGCAGAAAGTGAGACTTTGGTCGAGACCTAAGGGAAACCAGAGAAGCTAGGAAGGAGAGATGCTCATAAAATTTAGGCCCAGCCATGTAAGCAAATGCAACTTAGACTCTGTTACAGTAAGCCCTAGGTGAGCCCTTTGGGTAGAAGAAGGGAAAGAATTCGTTAAAATGAAGTTCAACATTTTTTAGGCTCTATGAATTAGGTCCTATATATGTCAAAGGGTCCTTTATTACTCTCTATGGAATTATACACACAGAGATCAAGAGTAAGTTCAGCCTAAACTTTCTTTGAATGCCCACAAGGAACCCTAAACCCTAAGATCCTTAGGTTCAACTGCAAGGAAACATAGGCCATGAAGACTCAATAAGGCTTGCCATGATGGTGGTCTCTTGCCTTCATTCATTCTCATAGTGAAATAGCCCATATGAGAAAACTCATCTATAACAGAGGAAAACTTGTTCTATTTATGGTCATACATTTTAAAAGGTTAAGAAAGAGAAAAGAGCATAGATTAGAAACCTAGCTCTATAAATATATCCCCAAAGAGATCAATAATAAAAAGGTTACAAATAGACTAAAATATTCAAAGCAACATTTTATATGGCAAGGGGAAAATCAACCTCACAAACAATTAGAAACAAAATTGGTGTCCATCAATTGAGAAATGTCCAAACAAAGTATGGTATATAAATATAAAATATGCTGGAAAAAATGATGAATATGTAAAAGTCAGAAAAACTTGGGAAGTATTAATTCAACAAGCATTTACTAAGTACCTAATATGTGCCAAGCACTGATTATACAAAGACAAAAAAACAAAACAAAGTAAACACAAAAAGGCCTGACCTGAAAACAATATAAACAATGACTACAAGAAGACAAAATTAAAAGGCTGAACTCAGATTGGGCAGCTAGGTGACACATTAGATAGAGTGCCAGACCTCAGTCGGGAAGCCCTAAGTTCAAATCCAACCTCACATCCTAGCTGTGTGACCCTGAGCAAATCACTTAACCCTGTTTGCTTCAGTTTCCTCATCTGTCAAATGAGCTGGAGAAGGAAATGACAAACCCTGGATACTGGAGCATCTTTGCCAAGATAACCCCAAGTGGAGTCACAAAGAGTTGGACATTACTGAAGCAATTGAACAACCAACTCACATTAAATGCAATGACCAAACTTGGTCCCCTAGGACAGATGATGAAACTTTTAGTGGAGAAGTAGAGGACTGCAGAATGCAGAATGTTGTATTTGCAAAAGCTATTATTCCTCATACCTAGAATATACTCTTTCCTCATCTCAGTCTCTTGTAGAATACCTAGTTTCCTTCAAGGTTCACTTCATTTGCACTTCTCCCAGGAAGCTATTCCTAACCTTCCTTTAATAGTTCCCTCTTTTTAAAAATCACCCTGCATTTCCTCATCATTTTATTTGTATTCCACCAGGAGAATATAAGTTTCTTTAGAGCAGGGATATTGTTTGTCTTTATATGTTACTTAAAAATATTTTTTGATTTGAATGTTGCATACACTGGTAGACCTTTTGAGACTTAGCTTTCTTATAAAGAAAGGACTATGGGAGACGGGAGCATAGAACATAAAAATGTCATCAATGAAACTTTTAAAAAGAATCCAACTTTAAGTGTGTGTGGGGGGAGGTAAAACAAGAGGAGGTACAATGAACAGACCATGGTATTCCAGCTTGAAATTTAAATTAAAGAAGAAAATTTAATTATTCAACCACAGCATCAAATAACTTCTTTTCTCTCCTTATTTCAAGTAATGACAAACGTGAAGGACTGTAGATGGCAGATTTGCCCTACATCCAATGAAATTCCTGGGTCTTTCCATTATGAACATTTTTTAAAAATGAAAAAGTTTTTTTAGGGAATAGGACCCAAAGAAAGAATGATGTTCAGAGAGCTAAATGACAATGCTCAGATGAGACACAACATCTCAATCAAGTTTTCACAAGTACTTGGAAGACTGACAACATAGCTGCCTTAGAATCACGGGATTGTGGAGGATATACTCTGGAGAAGGTTGGTCGGGGTTAACTCCTTGTTAACAAGGTTAAAACCATAAAACCTTTGTTCTGAGCTGTAAACATCTCCATTGACACCACATTTGCACTCTGTTGTGGGACTTAGGATAGCTGACTTCACCTTGACAGAGTTCACAGGTAGTTATCACCTAGTTTACACCTCATTGCAAATTAATTAATGCCAGAGACAAACACCTTGGCCTTGGCTTTTAAAAGAGCAGAAACAGACAAATTTGAAGACATAAGGAAGTAAAGAGAGGAGCTATATTCAAAGAAAGGAGCTCACTGGGAGTGGGGAGTAGGGAGTGAGGAGTGGAGAGTGATCCAGCAAAATCCAAAATCCATCACAAGGAAATCCTTGGCAATAGACATGGCAAGTAAGAGGGTCAAAATGACAAAGTGGTGAAGACATTCTATGATGAAGAAGTACCCAAAGGAAGCAATCCTGGACCAAGAAGAAGTTAGAGGTAAGGCGCATCACAGGAGAGCCATGACATGAAGGAATAAATCAGGACCTTGCCATTCATATACTGTGAGCTATGTAGATTATTTGGGTCCAGGGGAAAAGGGATAAACTGTTTAGTGATGCCAAGCTTTTCCTTCATGCAAAGATCCTCAAGCCTAGCACAGTATTATAAGTCTAGAAAACTCAATACAGCCCTAGAGAAAGTGAGGGCCCTCCACAAAAGAAAGAATTGTGTTGACTGTTTACAAGCTCAAGATGAGTCCTTTTATGTTGGTTGAAATAGAATCTGTCCTCTGTTCAATGCTTTTTTAGTCTGGGTTCTCGATTGGGAAATTAGTTCCTTTTGGGGGGAGGGGAGATTTGAACACAAGCCAAATTCTGATGTATCTGAGGTCACAAGCCAAAAAGAAAAAAAAAGTAATTAAGGAGAAGCCTTAATTAGTTCATATATACAACTCACAGTTGTAGTTCTGGGCTATGGTCTATAAGATGATAGAATTTAAGATCTGGAAGGGACTTTAGATTTTGTCTAGTTCAATGAGGAAACTGAAGCCCAGAGAAGGGAAGTCACTTGTTCAAGATCACATAGCTTCTTCTTTGGAGGCAGAATAAGGACTAGAATATAGGTCCTTGACTCCTGCTCCAGGATTCTCTTCATAACAAGACATCACTTTATCAAACAAAGCAGACAGAGCCAGCAAACAGTGCTTGAGTCACAAGCAGACCTAAAGCAGAGTAAGCTGAAGATCTTCCTTGGGTCACGAAGGCCTGGGTTCAAATCCTAGCTCTGCACCTTACTAGTCACTTGACCACAGAAAAGTATTAATTACCAATCCAGGCCTCATTCCTTTTCTGCATGAATGAGACTGAATGATCTCTAAGGTTTTCTTCTATACTAACAAGTGTAGAAGGCAGCATTACATTGAAGAAATCGTGCTGGATGTGGAAATAGGAATATCTGGGTTAGAATCTGATTGCTGACAATGAGCCTCATCTATAAGATGAGGATAAATAACCTACCTTGATGTAGCATTTTAAAGTTCGCAAAGCAAATGATCTCGATTAACATTTGATATAATGCCGATGGTCCCTACCCACAAGGGTGAGAAGAACAAATGAAACAGTAGATACGTAATGTATATATATATATATATATATATATATATATATATATATATATATATATATATTTATTCCCTAAACAGGGCTTTGCTAATTTAAAGTGCCACATAAATGTTAACTATTATTATTGTTAAGTAATGATGGATAAGAAACAAAAGTTCATGTGGAGAAGTTGTACTTAGATTTTCTATTCCTTTCAATTCATTTTTTGCTCCTTATTTGTGTATGTGTGTGTGTGTGTGTGTGTGTGTGTGTGTGTGTGTGTGTGTGTGTTTTCCCCAGAGACAATCAGGATTAAGTAACTTGCCCAGGGTCACACAACTAGTAAGTGGCTGAGGCTAAATTTGAACTCAGGTCCTCCTGACTCCAGGGCCAGTGCCCTAGCTACAGCACAACCTAACTGCCTCTCCTTATTGTGTTTCTTGAGAGTTTAACTTTTCCTTGTAATATTTGGTTAACTAATTTGTTATTTTAATTGAGTTATATTTTCATTTTTTAAAAAACAGTTATTATTAGCTCTTGAATTTTATCACATCTTTTAATCATCCATGCCAAAAGATTAGCATAGACACTAAAGCTATATAGTGAACAGAGGCACCACCATCTACCAGGTGGAAGATATTCAAAACACAAGCCCCCAGAGAAGCTAAACAGATTCTGGAAGGAAGGAAGGAAGGAAGCCTTACAGAAAAGGCTTGTAATCCAGAGTCTACGAACTTGTTTTTAAAAATATCTTCAACTAATAATGTTAACAATAACAATTATTTATATAACTTTAAGGCTCTCAAAGTATCTTACAAATGTCATCTCATTTTATCCTCACAATAACCCTGGGAGGTAGGTGCTATTATTATCTCCACTTTACAGATGAGGAAACTGAGGAAGGGGTTAAGCGGCTAAACTTGATAACTTATTTCAATGTAATTTATTTCCTTTGTAATTCTAAGTATTTTATTTTATGCATTTAAATCAAGTCAATCCAACAAGTATTTACTAAGTATTTACTATGTGTCAGGCACTGTGCTAAAAATATTTTTCTGAGAAGGGGCACATAGGTTTCACCAGACTGCCAAAGAAAAGACTCCACAACATAACAATCCCCAAACTGTGATACATTCTGTTTTACTGGGCTACATATAATTCTTTAAAGAAGTGGCTCTCAAAGTGCAGTTTGAGGGTCCCTGGGGACACCCAAGACCCTTTCAGGGGATCCATGAGGTCAAAACTATTTGCATAATACCAAGACATTTTAATTTATGATATAGCAAATATTGATAGGTACAAGTCACAAAAACAAAAGCTCATTGGGATCCTCAAGTTTTAGGAGTATAAAGGTGTCCTGAGACCAAAAAGTTTGAGAATCACTAATTTTCAATAACAAATGAATATGAGTTTTCCTCTCATAGGAACAAAAAAGTTCTCTTCTTTGAGGTTTGTGAACTGTCATTGTTTTATTAGCAGCTAGTATTCTCCTTAACTTCATAACAACAACTCTCTAGGCATCAAAGCCCCTTGCAGAACTATTGCCTACTTACCAATGTCAAGTACCCTTTGCTTGGCTGTATGCTGCCGAGAGTGCCAATACTTCCAGTACTTCAACTGCTCATCTCGATTTTTATCTTCACTGAAAACAACCATCACCACACTCTGTCAAGTCAAAGAATAATAGAAATTACTTCTTGTATAGGTGGGAGAAAAAGAGCAAAGGAAGGAAGGAAGGAAGGAAGGAAGGAAGGAAGGAAGGAAGGAAGGAAGGAAAGAAGGAAGGCAGGGAGGGAGAGAGGGAAAGAAAGAGGGAAGGAAGAGAGAAAGAAAGGAAGGAAAGAAGGAAGGAAAGAAAGAAGGAAGGAAATAAGGAAAGAGAAAGAAAGGAAAGAAAGAGAGGGAAAGGAAGGAAGGTAGGAAGGAAGGAGGGAAGGAAGGAAGGAAAAAACATTTTTAAAAGAACTGGAAACTTCATTTATCACTAGAGTCATAAAAAACTTGGATTACCTGAATACATGTTGACCCAAAGAATCATAGCATATCGGTACTAGAAAGGAGCTTAGAAGTCATCCAGTCCAAACTTTTCATTTTACAGGTAAGGAAACTGTGAGGTAGCTGCGGGTCTATGTGATGAACTGTACCCCATCACATACAAAAAAAATCCTTTAATACAGCAGCAAAAATATAGCTGTTCCTATAATTTTTAATATTAGAGAAATCATCATCATTTAATATCTAATTAGGCAACTCCATGTTCCCTCTTCCACCTGAAATTACTTTGACTATACTTTGGATTCCCTTATATTTGCATATGTTGTAGAGGGGGGGGGTTACAACTTCCCAACAGAATATAAGTGACCTGAAGGGAGGATCTGTTCCATTTTTGCCTTTGTATCCCCAGCCCCTCCTAAAGTTCTTTCTCTGGAGTAGGTACTTCACAAAGGTTTGTTGGATTCAAAAAAGCTGAATCTCTAGGATCCTATTTCATGCATTATGCTTTTTCTAACCGTGTTGAAAGGATATACCACTCAATATTTTTTCCCAAGTTTCCGTTTGAACTCTGGCCCAATTTCAATCTATTTTTGTACATTAGGAAATACTGTACAAGGAAGCAGATTGCTCTGTCAATGGGTTTATATTAGTTTGGAAAGCTTGCTAGGTTAACACAATTTAAAAATAAACATTACTCCAGCTCACAGGCAGTGCCTGTTGAACTTAAAGGAAAGCAGAAAAATTACAAAGAGAAGTCAACATGTGGTAGGTTACTTTATTTATGAGCCTGCCAAGTCGCTTGTTTTTCTTTTGCATCTCCAAACTCTGTTCCTTACACATGAAAGTTTACTGTGTGGTGTTTCAGTGTTTGTTTCTGGCTGTTCCCAAGTTAAAGTCTTATTGCAAACAAAAACTCCTTTAGTAAATGAGTAAGGTAATATAAATAATCTTGTATTCCTGATATAGAAATTTATTTGAATTCCTTACCCAATCTGAGGATATTTGAAATTTTTCTTTAGTGATAAATGAAACATCCTAAATATTCATGACTGGGTTTTATATTCCAAATTAGATTAAATGTGATCCTATTGGAAATATTGCCAGTGATTGGTGGAAATTTCCATTCCTCCATTCCTTTCTCTACTACCATTGTATTAGGTATAAGTAGTAGTCACTGTTAGATTTTTCATCTTTCAGAGAGGGAATAAGTTCTGCATTCTGAATATAAACTTAAGGGGAGGTGCTGTATTCATTTTTTTTGTCTTTATATCTCCAGTGCCTAGCACAGTGCCTGACATATAGTAGGCACTATAATAAATGCTCATTGAATTGAACTGAATTGAAATCCTAATGTAGCACTTTACATAGAATATTTTGCTCCTTGTCAAAATACAGCCCATTGAATCCAGTCGAACTTTTATCTAAAAATATAGAGTAAGAAAAACTGAAGAGTCAACATTAATACTGGGGAACATGAAAGCCTGGAAAGATGATAGGACCCTGTAGTGGCAATTAGATTTGAAGATCTTTCCCACCAATTAATAGGCCATGTGACCTGCTTACATCACAGGAAGTCTAAGTTACATGGTGGGAGGAGCCTTCTGACAGGAAAAGGAAGTTACATCACAGAAAATGCTGAAAGAGAAAGATGTTATGGCTGCTGGTGGCTGCTGATGGTTGCCCTCCTGATTGTTAGAACTGAGCAGGCTGACTTAGCTGTACAGTGAGTTTGTTTTGTGGAAGACTCCAGCAGGGAGTCAGAGAGGTTTTGGGATGCTGAGGCTCCATGTTGTGATATTATGTATCGAATGTTTTGGGTTCCTTGCTGTTATGATGAAGTGGACTGACTGGTTGTGGGAGCTGAGCATTTGGTTATGGGGTATGGTTCTCTGGTGTCTGAATAAATGGTTTACCTCTTCTACCTTCTATATGGAGAGTCTCGTATACTTTGCGATATAGAACTACATAGGCATTTTGACAATTATCATCTACATTGTTATTGTTGCCTTACTGTTTCAGACCCTCAACAAAAAGACAGAAATTTGGTAGAAGCAATGATTTGGGAAAGATTATGAGTTTAGTTTGGACATGTTGGGTTTAAAATATCTCTGGGACAATCAGTTTGAAATGTCTAATAGGCAACTGGTGATGTGAGACTGAAGTGGGGGTGGGGTGGGAAAGAAGAGAAGGGGATGGGTATATGGATCTGTGAGTCAACTGCATAGAGATGATAATTAAACCCCTGGGAGCAGATGAGATATCCTTGATGGGGTGTGTAGAGAGATAAGAGTAGGCACAGGACCAAAGAGCATCCAGTGTGCTGTACAACGTAGATAGGTGCTTAATAAAATCCTTGTTTGATTAGATTTTTTTGGATTGGGTTAGATACCCCAGAAAGAAGGTAAGTATAATAATATAATATGGAGGAAAATGGTCAAACCAGTAACATTTTCTAATTTCTCACATGAAATCAAAGCAATTAAATCCAGTTGTAACAGACATGTTTGTGCCTCTGTATCAAGGGAAAATGAACAAACTTTTCCTCTTTTCTTAATAATGCATTGGTTGAATTTTCATGGGGACTTTTTTATTTTCGATAAACTCAAGTCTGTATTTAGCCACCGACATTCAGTAATGTTCTTTTTTCCCAATGATTCTTTCAATGGAAGGTAGAAGGTATGAACAAGATGGGACTGGGAGGCAGTGTTCAGTCACTATGGGTGAAGATGGATAAAGATTTTACCAGAAAATCTGAAGGATTTTGAAATTTTCTTGGTGGTAGTGGTGGGGAATCTTATACAATATTCCTTTGCAGTGTGAAGAGATTATCAATTATTTTCCTTCCTAGCAGCATTGTGGATTCCAGAAGCTGGCAGCATTCCAGTGTGAGGCTGAAGCTCAAATTACATTTTCCACCTACAGGACTTGTGCTTCTGCATCTGAGAATCCCTCCAGATAATTCAGATAGGTTCAAGTCCTGTCTCTGGAATAGGGAGTGAACCCTGAACTGTGAAACTTTTAGATAGAACTCTAAGTTCCTACCTACGCTGACTTAATCATACCCTCCCTTTTCAAATCTAGTAGCAGCTCTTTTGTGCTCCCAAATGGGTTTCAACTTTGCAGCTACACACCTAATAAATTATGATTAGTTGATAAGAAACTATGCAGTTCATATCTGATAAATGAAGCGGGGAAAGTCCCTCTGATATATTCTAAAACTATGTATGTGGCAAACCATAGTTATTCCTTGCAGTTGTTTTGGCACCTGTCTAGGATGATAAATCAAAACTCTCATGTTTTTCTTTTATTCAAGGAAAAGAAGAAAACAAAAAAAATTTAAAGCAATGCTCTCCAACCCCTCCCAAAAAAACACATGAAAAATTTCTTCTCTGACTTTTAGATATCTGATTTCTGTGTCTTTAATATGAGAAATGTTCATACCCTGACTTTGCTGATGGGATGTCTGAAGCATTTGTTGTCTCCTGTCTCACTCAGGGTGATGGCATAGAATTGTCCTTTGTTTAAATAGGTCATAGGTCCCTCTCCTTGCTTCTGACGCAGAGATTTGGTAGCTTCCAAAGTATACTGAAATGTGCTACTGAGGAAAAGGAAAAAAAAAGAATAAAAATTATCATTCCCACTTCTATTTTGTTTGTTTATTTTCATTTTTGGTGCGTAATGAATTTAACATCCCTTCATATAAATATTGACCTGCATTTCCTTGAATTTGACACTAAGTTAGCCTATTGCAAAGAAGATGTCATTTTAGGATGGAAACAGGCAAATCTCATTTTTAATAGTGTATATATTTCTTGTATAATTTCCAATAGGGGCCTATGAATCAGATCTTTTTTCATTAGGGAGAAAATTCCATAATATACCTGGTCAATTGTGCAAGCCTATAGCCCATGGAGAATGCAGGCTACAATAAGTAACCAAATGAGGTAAAATACCTAAGCTTCTTTGAATTTCTCCAAGCTGATATAATATAGATGTGCCCTACTTTAAGATGACACAAAACACAAAAATGAAAACTTAGAAAATAGATACAATAGAAGGTAACTTTTCCCACTACAAAATAATTGTTCACAAAACAATTGTTTCACAGAAGAAATCATGACAGGGTTTCTTCAAAAAGCCAACTTTCCTAAGGCATTTGAAATACTATATTTACATTTAAAATGATTTATAGAACTTTCAGGAAGATACATATTTTATTATGTGAAATATACCTACATACTATAGTGGTTTTTTTGAATTGAAGTATTTATTTCTGCCTTGTATGCTAAGTGTAAGTTGAAATTTTCTGCATTAATCTTTTCAATGGGGCCATCTGATTTTTTAACTCTTTATTTCATGCACTCTGAAAAAAGCCTGGGAAAAGAGGTGACTTTCAAAGTTAACTCTTAAAATGTCTACTTTCATCTCAGGGCAATGAAATCTTCAACCAAAGCTGATAATAGATATCCAAATTAAATTTCTAAGAACAACAAGGAGTGAAAAATATGCTTATTAGATATGCCTAGCACAGTGGTTGACACACAAGGCATTTAAAAAATGTTTGTTTATTGACTAACATGTCATAAAATCAGGGAGCTGCCATTCTAATAGAAGGGCAGGTAGGTGGCTCAGTGGATAGGGCCTGGAGTCAGAAAGACCTGAGTTCAAATCTGGTCTCAGAAAATTACTGGCTGTGTGACATTGCGCAAATCAATTCCCTTTGCCTCCATTTCCTCCTTTGTAAAATAGGGATAGGACAGCTAGATGGCACAGTAGATAGAGCAATGGACTTGAAGTCAGGAGTTCAAATCTGCCTCCAACACTTTCTAGCTGTGTGACCCTGGGCAAGTCACTTAACCCTGTTTACTACAGTTCCTCATTGGTAGAATGAGCTGAAGAAGGAAATAGCAAACTATTCCAGTATCTTATCAAGAAAACCCCAAAAAAGGGTCACAAAGAATCAAACACAGATGAAAATGACTAAATAACAACAAAATTCCAGTAAAATGTAAACTTCTTAAGGACAAGAACTGTAACACCTAAGATGGCATCAGGCAGAGTAGACACGATCAACACTTACTTAACCAAGTTGATTGAACTTTGTTGCAATGAATTGAAATGAACAAGTTGTAAATTTTTTTCCTGAGAAAACATTAGCATAATATCATAGAATGATAGAATTGTAGAACTGAATAGGACCTTAGAGATTATATGGTCCAACCCCATCATTTTACAGATCAGAAAACTAAGACTCTAAGATGAAAAAAGTTGTTCAAGATCACACAGCCAGCTGGTGGAGGAGTTGAAACTAGAACTCAGGTCTCCTGATGCTTGAAGAATGATTAAGGCAATTGCCTATTTTAATATTAGACATAGTATGCATTTGCTTCAACATTTCATCAGATGATTAGAAATTATCTTGTCTCCCCCAAATGCCCTATTTAAATCTTAATCACTTTATTAACCAGTTCCTGTGACCTCATGTCTCATCCACCTACCTTGCTGTTTGTTCATAGATGTATTCTTCGGCCCCCACTGAAGCACTCCGATATTTCTGAAAAGTTTAGAAGTGATTTAAAAATTAAAATAAATAGATAAGGAGCTATTATAAACAAACATCAGGTTAAAAAAATTCTTCCAAAATATTTCCAATTGTGATCATCCTAGTAAGAAATCTTCAAAGTGTTGTGGATCTATTTCAAATCTAGGAGGAAAAGGTACCACTTGTATATGGAATTTGCATACACATCCTACAAGATTTCTTCATCTTGTGCAACCTTCTCCAAGTATAATGATCAGATTAGGCACATTCAGTTTTTCAATCCCCTTTCTTAAAATAAATTCCCACTCACTTTGGAAAAGAATATCCATTTGCTATCGTAAATTGAGACTTAACATTCACTAAGTCCTGGCAATCTTATTAGTGATTCATCATACCTTGGAGGGGCACTTAACCCTCTTTCACATTTTTCTTCTTCAATTTTTTTTCCTTCTACTACCAACCTAGCTTAGGCTCTCATTTTCTCTCTGCTATATTACTGCAATAGCCTCATAGTTGATTTCCATGCCTCCTCATTCTCTCTGCTCCAAATTATAGATGTGCTACTATCAGAATACTGATTCTAATGTAAGATTCTAATCATTACTCTGCTCCAAAAATCCTTCAGCGGCTCCCTATCATCAACTAAATGAAATCTCAAGCTCCTTATCCTGGCAGCCAAGGTTCAACACAATCTGGTTCTAACTTCTCTTTCCAACATATTCTATACTGGTTATTTCAGTCAAATTGGCCTACTCATCATCCCCTAATGTCATCCTTTCTTTTCTTCCTCTTGCTTATGCCATTCTTCAGGCATGGAATGCCTTTCTTTCCATCTCAAACATCTATCTGTAAAATTCATTGCATCCTACCTAGCTAACAGGGTTGCTATGAGGATGTGCTTTATAAATTATAAAATGTGATATAATTCTAAGATATAAAAATAATATTGATTATTTTTCAAGGTCCAGCACTGGTAATACCTCTTTTAAAGAGCTTTTTATTTATGGCAAATCTTCTATGCCATCCCACCCCATCTCACAAACACCAAGGCAAACCTACATACCTGAAAATATTCTCTCATATGAGTCATCAATTCCACAAAAATGTGCAAGTGCCTAGGCATTTGGGGATAACAAAGATGTTTTTAAATGATAAAGTCCCTGCCCTAAGCAGAGCTTTTATATTCTACTTGGGTTGGAAGGGATATGCCATGTACACAAATAAACAGAACGCCCCCAAGTCTTAGTACAGGTTTAAGTTTTAATAGCTTTTTTTTGGGACATCCTCTGTCATGTAAGATGGAGTCTGATGGTGCCAAATCACTCTATTGCTACCTCTCCTATCTATGCCTTTTATCATATTCCAATATGGAGTGTAATTAATTGTATTCTACTCATGTCTCCCATGCCAGATTGTCAGAGATGACATTCATTTGTGCATACCCAGTCCCTACTAGAGCCCTTCTTTGTGATTAGCAAGCACATGAATGTTGAATCAATAAGAATATGACAGAGTTATGAAATTCCCAAGGACCTGGATTCAAATCCTGCCTCTGATGCTTAATATCTGAGTGACCTTGGGGGCAAGTTAGTTCACCTCTTCAGCCTCCGTTTCATCATCCATAAAAAGAGGGGATAAGTTGGACTAGATGAATGCTAGTGCCCCTTCCATCTCTAGATCAATGACCCTCTGCTCTCTAAAATCACATCTCTCCCCCACCCAAAGAAATGAGAGCTCACATTTATAGAGTATTTAATAATTTACTGTAACCAGAATGGCCTTTGTTTTCTTTGAGTGACTCAATTTATCTCAGTGAGCTTTACTAGGTGCTAAGCCCCAGACCCAAACCCCATTAGGTGTTAATGTAATCCAGGTGGATGTGAACCTCCCAGGGTCCTAAGGGGAGGGGCCAACTCAAGAACCAATCACCAAAGCCTGAGCTCTGGTGATTCAGATGATGTCTGATGATGTCTGAAGCCCTATAAGAAGGGAGGACAGAGCCATTTGTGCGGGGCTCTGGAGATGGTGTTGATGAGGAGACTCTGGGCAGCTGTAGCTAAGGAGCCCTCCAGCTTGTAAACCCGGATGTTGAGACTCTGTTGAACTCTGGTAACTATGTGTTGGGATTGAATCAGACAAAGTCTGCTGAAGTTTGTAATTTGTTTGCATTTTGTTTTGAAGTTCAGGGTGCTGGTTTTTTCCCCCTGAACTAACTGAATGATATTTGAATTAAAAGTAAGCTTGCCAACCCCTTCACCTTGCTTTCCTTAATTAAGCAGATCGAAAGAACCTGTGCTGTTGGCAGCTTTCTGGGTGCGGGCTGTGGGTGAATCTTATACCCCCACAGAAGCTGCCAGACAGATTGTTGAAACATTTACAAAGCACTTTCCTTGCGACAATCCTATGAAGTATTATTATCTTCTTTTTACCAAGAGAGTAACAGAAATTTAGAGTTGAAATGATCTGCTTTCAGCCACACAGCTAGTTGGAGCTGAATCCTGGGCAAAAACCTCCAAACCCAATGCTTTTTTTTTCATTATATAATTGAGCTTTCTAATGATTTACAAAAAGCTTAACCTTCATCCTTGCACTTCAGCATAATTCTAGTGCCTTCCCTCTGTTGATTATCTCCAACTTACCCTGCATATATCTTATTTGTATATATTTTACATATATATATATATATGTCTTTTGTATATATACTCTGTATATATTTGTTTGTATATTGTCTCCCCCTATTATACTTCTTGAGATTTCCTTGAGAGCAGAGATTCTCTTTTGCCTTTCTTTGTACCCCCAGTGACTAGCACAGTGTTTGGCACACAGTATGAGCTTAATAAATATTAAGAAATGCTTGTTGGATTGAATTGAGTAACTTCATAATCTTAGATGACAATGGCTAGCATTTATAAAGCACTTTACATGCATTGACTCTTTTGAGCCTCATAACAATTCTGTGAATTAGGTACTATTATCACCATTTTTACAGAGGAGGAAACTGAAAACAAGTGGGGTTAAAGGACTTGTCCTAGATCACACCGCTAGTAAGAATCTAAGGCATAAGGTTTTAACACAGATCTACCAGTGGATGGGATGGTAAAAATATACTTGCCTGGAGTCTTGGGAAACTAATCATGTGCGTGTGTGTTTGTATTTGTGTGTGTGTATGGAGGGCAGGAAGAAAACTGGCTACACATAATACATACGCATTCTGTTTGTCAATTATGATTTACCTGGGTTTGGATGTAGAAGTGATCATTGCAAGTGCAGACAGCTTAATAAATATACTAAATGGAAAAATATCAAAAAGATCATGAATATCTGATTATCCACAAGGCCTGGCACATAGGAGGGGTTCAACAAAAGCTTATTGACTAACTACAGTAAGAAGGAATATATAGATTTTCCTGACGAAACAGAAATGGTTTTGTCCATTGAAGATAAGTTATTATAGGGAAATCCACTTATCAATTAATCAATAAAATGTGTATTATGTACCCACTGTGGGCCCATTCTTATGCTAGATGATAATTAGAGGAAAGTGCAGTTTGAATTTGTGAGAAGTCTGAACCACAAGATGGACATTTGTTCAGGAAACACAGGTTTATATGTCCATACAATATCTCCAACTAAGTTGATGCTTCTTTTATTCATTCAAAAGTTGCCTTAATAGAATGTCTTAGGAGAAATTTTTCAACGCATAATGCTTATTCATAGCTAACATATCATTTTCATGTAAGCAGGTGTTTTACTATAATAATGTTAGCTGATAATTTTTTATATATATACATACATATATATATATAGATATATCTTCAATGTTTGCAAAGTACAATACAGCTCTAACCTCAAGCCTCATAATCTTCCCATGAAGTGGATACTCCAGGTATTTTTACCATTTTACAAAGTAGGAAATTGAATTTCAGAGAGGTTAAATGATTTGCCTAGGGTCACACAGCTTCTAAATGTGGGAGGCAGAATTTGGAGTTACGACTTTAGGAGTCCAAATTTAGCTTCCTATCCATTATATCATATTGTTGGCTTAAATTTTTTTAACACAGGCCTATATTGTTTACATTGGCCATTTGTACTGTTTATCAGAAAAAAATGGGCTCTAAACAGGAAATCAACATCATTCTCAATTCCTGAAAATTCTAATTTAGTGAAATTCACATAATTGCATTTTATTTGTTTAGAAATATTAATATTTAATACATAATTAATATATGTTATATATAATAGTAATATCCGGAATCTAATAAAAGCTTCTTCCCAAGAAACTTGATTCTTACAATAGTCTAATAATAGGTTAATGGGAGTACATTAATATCCCTATTACTGACCAAAACAAAAACTCAAAAATCCCCCAAAAAGTCCAGAATATTTGAGATTTTCCTAAATCACAAAATAATATAGTGATGAAGCCTAGCTACTAGTCTATTACCTATTATTATTTAATTCACTGAGAAGAAATTTGTCAGATTTTTCCAGAATTCAAAACACTATATACAAGTAGGCAAGTAAAAGTTCTGACTCATGATCTGAGAGTGGAATATGTTGCAATCTGAATTTTTTAAAAAAAAAAGTGGGTACCCTCTATATACCTGAGCCTTCCTCTTTGACCTTTAAGTTGTTTCCAGATTGCTATTTTCATAATAATAATTTTTCATGTAGCTTTAATGTTTCCAAAGCACTTAACACATTATTTCATTTGATCCTCCCGACAACCTAGCTGTGTGACCCAGGGCAAGTCACCTAACCCCTGCCTGCCTCAGCCTGGGTCACATAGCCAAACAAGTATCTAAGGCAGGATTCAAACTCAGGTCTTCCTGACTCCAGACCCCAGTGCTCTTCTCACTGTGTCACCTAGCTGCCTATAAAATGAGACAAACTTATTCCTTCTATCTGCCATAGAAGATATAGTATAGAGTCTTAAAAGTCTTAGTGTAGTTTTTGGCTATTAAAGACTTCTTATGCCATTGAAGCTTAAAACTGCACTGTTTCCATTCCTGAGGGCTCCTACAAGAAACTTACTCTGATTCAGTCTAGTGGTGCCCAAACTTTAAGAATACTTCTTTATCTATCCTTGCTGCTATTCAACACATTTTATAATTACTATTTATATTTATAACTGATTTTTGTCATCAATCCTACTAGATTTTATCTTCGTTCTTTCATTTAAAAATGGTTCATTAAGCCTCTATAATACTACAACTATTACTAACAATAATAGCTAGCATTTAGCCCTCAATGTTTGCAAAGTGCTTTACAAGTAGTATCTCATGTTATCCTTGCAACAATGCTGGGAAGTAGGCACTATCACTACCTGCATTTTACAGATCAGGAAAGTGAGGAAACAAAGTTAAGTGACTTTGGATGGTGGGAGAGAATCAATGCACCTGCCCTCACAAAGCAGGTATAGGAGGTGCGCTAACACATACACAAATAAGTAATAACTATGATTTGTAACAGAATGTAATTAAAAAAAAACCATAAAAGGGTCCAAAAGCTATGTGAGAGTCAAGGAAGGAAAGATCCTCGAGATTACATTTATTTATTGAGAAAGACAATGAAGCATAGTAGAAAGAGATTGACTGGCTTCAGAATTCAGATGAAAAAGCTGTGAAGGTCTTGGAGGATCACAGACCCAAACCAAATCACCCACGTAAGGTGGTAGGCACTCCCCCTCCCCCCAAAAAAGTTAGTATAATCTTAAGCAAGATTAACAATCGTGATATCTAGGATAAGGGAGATAACATTTCAACTATACTCTTCTCTGGTCAGACTACATCTGGAGTATAGTATTTAGTTCTAGGCATATTATAGGAACAACATAAACAGGGATACATCCTGAAGAAAGCAAAAGGGATAATGAAAGGTCTAGAGATTATAGCATATGAGGATCAATACACGGAAATGGGGATACTTAGCCTGAAAAAGAAACAGGGAGCAATATGAGAGCTGCTTTCAAATATGGAAAGGAACGTCATGTGCAAAAGAGATTAGAGTTGTTCTTCTTGGTCCCAGGGGGAAGAATGGAGTGGAAATTGTAAAAGGAGAGATTTAAGCTAAATATAAGGAAACTCTTTGTAACAATTAGAGTTATCCTAAAATGGAATTGGTTGCCTTCAGGAATAGTGAGTTGAAAGCCTCTTGGAAGTCTTCGATTGCCTCAGATATCCCCTTCCAAAGCCAAGGCTCTATGATTCTCTGGGTAGAATTTTGTCTTATTAAAGACAAAAGTGAAGGTACAACATTCTAGGTATGGGAAACATGAGTAAAGATGGAATATCTGAGGCGATGAAGACTGTCTCCTGTCTTCTGGAGTCAATAACTCCAGGCATAACTAGAATAAAAAGACAGTATTGGTGAGAAGTGAGAAATATGGTTGCATAACTGGATGGTGTCTGATTTTGTGGGACCTGAGAAGCCAGGCAGAGTAGTTTCTGGGAAGAGAATAAAAAAATTGAAACTTTGTTTCGCCAAGAAAGATCTCCTTTCTGTGAACTCTACAATTCAGTCACACTGCCCTCCTTGCTGTTCCTCCCTCAAGACACTCCATCTCTCAAACCCACTCTTTTTCGCTGGCTGTCCTCCATGCCTAGCATGCTGTCTCTCCTCACCTTCACCTCCTAGTTCCCCTGGCTTCTTTCAGGACTCAGCTCAAATCTCACCTTTAGCAGGGCTTTCCTAATCCCCACCCATTCTGCCAATGCTAACACTTTCTCTCGTTAGCTACATTCCATTTACATTGTATGTATCTTGTATGTACATAGCTGTCTCCCATTAGAATCTGAGCTACTTAAGGACTTTCCTTGTATCCCAAGGACTTAGAACAGTGCCTAGAACCTAGCAAGTACTTAATATATGCTTTTTAACTCACACTGTTGTTTGAGGTGGATTGAAGGAGTGGAGCAACTATCTATCTCTCAATTATCATACCTTGAGCAGAAGCTGCCTTTTTGAGGTCTCCCTTGATAGGAGGCACAGGTTGGTAGCCAGTGTCAGCTTATGGCAGGCTGCCATTAACAAGCATTGACTTTGCTGAATTGACTAACTATAACAAATAGAAAGTGTAACTTGAGGAGAAGACAGACTAATAAAACATTTATGCGGTCTCATAAATTCTTTGTTGCCAATCAATCTACAAGGAGATACAAGAAAGCTTTGGTGCAGTACAGGCTTCCTTGAACATTTAAGACCCTCCAGTAGGGTGTTCAGTAGGCTTCAGCTACTTTTATAGTCTTATTTCCTGTTATTCCCCATCCACACACTCTGTGTTCAAATAGAAATTGGGCCACTTGTCAATCCATTCCCTCATCAAACATTCTCTTGCATTTGTGCAGTCCATACCTTAGACTTAGAATTCACTCTATCTTCATTTCAACCTGTCAGAATCCTTCTCTTCCTATAAAGACTAGTCCAGTCACATTTTTTGGACATGACCAATATTTTGCTTGACTATGTTAATTTGTTATAAGAATTTTACTTTTTCTTTTGGTTTTCAGTAAAGGAGGAGGTAGGAAAGCTTGTTAATTGAAAAAAATAATTAACAAAATAAAGACTAAATTAAGTATGACTTCCTCCATGAAGCCTTCTCTGATTTCCCTGCCCCTATCCCAGCTGAAAGTGTGTTCTCTCACCTCAGATTTTCCTAGTGTAGGAATTCTTTGAATCTCTCCTTTGCCCCTTATTGTTTGTTGATCAATGATGTCCAACTCTTCATGACCCCATTTGGAGTTTTCTTGGCAAAAATACTGGAGCGGTTTGGCATTTCCTTTTCCAGCTAATTTTACAGATGAAGAAATGGTGGCAAATGGGGTTAAGTGACTTACCCAAAGTCACATAGTAAGTGTCTGAGGCTGAATTTGAACTTAGGAAGATGAATCTTTCTGATTCCCAGCTCAATGTTCTATCCACTGCACCAACTAGGTGCCCCATCCCTACTCTATTTCATGTATATTACCCTGCTACCCCCACTTCAATAGATTATGAATTCTTGAAGGTCAGGGTCTATTGTTGTTGTGCAGATTGGTATACAGAATGTACCTAGCAGAGTGTCTGAAACACTATAGGTCTTTACTACATGTTTGTTAAACTGGAGAGAATGTTATGTAGCATCTTCTGACTTGGATAGATCATTAAGTATAATCTGGCCATAAAACAATGACATATCTAATATCTAGCAATCAATAAATATTTGTTAAGTGTCTACTATGAGGAAGGCACTTTGTAGGTGTGGCAGATAAAAGTCAAAAGTGAGGCAGTCTCTGTCTTCAAGGAGCTTACAGTCACAGAGTAAAACAACGTGTGTGTAGATAGACAAATAGACAGACAGACAGACAGACAGACACATAGATAGATAGATAGATAGATAGATAGAAATACATACACAGATATATATGTATTTATGTGTCTGTGTATGCATATATATGCAAAACACATACAGAACAAATATATAGTACAGAAGATGGGTGGGAGAGAGAGAGAACCAGGAAAGATCTCATCATGTAGAAGGTGGTACTTGGTTGAAGGATTCCAAGAAGCAGAGATAGAGAGGAAGGGCAATCCAGGTAGAGGGGACAGTCAATGAAAAAGCAAGACAGAGTATCCTATTTGAGGAAGAGAAAGATCAATATGGCCGAACTAGAGTATGTAGAAGGGAATAATGTAAGCAAGAGGAGGCCTAGTTGTAAAGCCCTTTAAAGGCAAAACAGGGGAATTTACATTTAATCCTAAAGGTAACTGGGAGCCACAGAAGTTTATAGGTGAGGGGGAGAAGGAAGAAGGAGTCACATAGCCAGACCTGAACCTTAGGAAAATTACTTTGGTGACTTTGTGGAGGATGGGTTGGAGCTGAGAGAGACTTGAGGTAGGAAGTTCAACATAAGTAGTTGATGATCTATCTGCACCACAGCCCCTGCACAAGGGAATGTGTGTATTTGCACACTTTTAAATCCTTCAGTGAGAAATAAGACCAAAATCTTCATTTTCTTCTTTCCTCTAAGAGATCCACTAACAGCTAGAAAAGCCCTTCAGTGAATATCTCCGGAAGGTAGCAAAGTCATTGCATTACAATCTAACTTTAACAAGAAACAACCACACATACACACACACACACACACACACACACACGTATATATATGCATGTATATATATGTATATATATATGCATGTATGTATATGTACTCACACAGAGAACAGAACACACAGAGAACCAAATGATGAGGCAAAGAGGAGGAGAACCAGAAAAGATCTCACCATCTTGACTCTAGAGGGTGGTACCTAAGCTGATTCTCTAAAGATTCCAAGAGGCAGAGGTGGAGAGGGACTGCATTCCAGGCATGGGTGACAGCCAGCCAGTGTAGCCAGAACCTGTTTAAAATGTGTTTTGTTTTGTTTTTCCCTTGGGCAGAGGGGATATTTGAACCAAAATTTCCAGCCTCCAAACTCTTTGCACTGTACCAACCTGCCTCTTGATGACTGGCTGTTTCAAAGTTTTTGTTTGTTATTTTTATTCTTTTATCTTATCACAGAAGTATTCAGAATTTTATGACAGTTAACAATGACTTCAACCTGACCAAAAATACCTAAGCCCTTAATGGTTTCTGACATATGAATATTGCAAGTTGCGGGGAAGATCCCATCCTTAACATTTCACTGGTACAGGGAACTCCCAAGGAGGAGCCTTTCTCTGCCAACACAGTTCTAAAATTTTTCTGCGATTTATACGTACTTATCCCTTCCACATCATAAGGGTTAGGAGTACAGTGCTCCCATGATCTGGAAAATCCACATAAAAATTTGGGGCCCTCTTTTCATACCAGAGAAGAAGTCTGAATTATTTCTGATATTAAGATATAAAATATGTTGATATTATACAATAACTATACATTTATTTTATGCATTTCTGAGTTTCTAAACTTTTTGTGTCATGGGCTGGCCTTCATGCGTTTTCTGTGGCTTCCTCAAAACTACCCAAAAATTCCCATTTAATTTCTTACGCTGACCCGTAATATATTGAAACCATGATGGAGAAAGTCATGATGTGGAAAGGATAACTGTAGTCTTAGAGGGTTGGCACTGTATTATGTACTAGGAGTATGAAGAAAAGCAAGAGTCCCTACTCTCAAGAAGTTCACAGTCTTATGAGAAACAACATGGAAACAACTAGGCCCAAACAAGCTATATACAGGATAAACTTTAAATAATCAATGGTGGGAAGGCACTAGAATGAAGGAGGATCAGTAAAGGTTTCTGTAGATGGTGGGAATTTACCGGGGGCTTGAAGGAAACCAGGGAAGCCAGGAGACTGAGATGAGGAGGAAAAACACTCTGGGCATGGGGAAAGCCAGTGAAAAGGCAAGGTCTCCCACACAGCTATTTTGTGTCAGAGGTAAGATTCTGAAGGCAGATCTTGTTAACTGAGTCAGGAATCCTATGCAATACGCCACATTCACTCTTGCATGTTAAGTATAATGTTCTCATATTTTTTTCTGAACTTGTGGACTCTCTCCCTAAACTGAGAGCAGCAATTGAATTTTTAAATGTCACCCTATTCTTCCCTCCAACCATTGTCTGTGTCTAGCACAGCGCCTTTAGGTGCTTTATAAATATTTATTTAGATGGTTTGAGAACAGTTGCCTTTTTTCTTGCTGGAGATGAGATAAACAAGGGATCAAAATTCCTCATAAACTATGTACACATCTTGCTACCATCTAAAAGATTTGAAGCTTATGTGATTATTCATGTTCCAATGATGCTGGTTCTTTAAGATATCAGTTGGACCCTTCATAGCAACAACCCTCCCCTCTAGCTATCCAGGCTTAGTAACAGAGCTAGACTCCCCTGTATAGGCTGAGCCATGCTGCATTCACCAGTGGTCTCCAAGTAATTCAATAATCTACCAGTGAATGTAATAGATTTCAACCAAGAATTTGTACCACAGGGATTTCCTTAACAACATTACTCAGAGGTCATCTAATCATATGACCAGTTGGCAGAGCTATAGCAAAAGATTATAACTGTAATACTTTCTTTAAAAAACTCCCATCAAAATGAAATGCAGCAGGCAAGTTAAAACCCAATGCAAACACTGATTTTGGCTGCAATGATTAAACCCCACAAAGTAGTTAAACCAAAAACATTGGGACTGAGCCCAAAGACTTAGCTTTGTAAAGTCAGAGAATTCCTTTACCCCTCTTTTCCACTTTGAAATTTAAAAAAAAATACAATCACCTCTTTTCATAGGACTTTTATCTGCAACACAAATACAACTGATAATGCACCACATTGATATAATAACCATTCCAATGCCATAGGACCATGTACCCAAGTCCTTCAGAAAGGCAGTGTGGGAGAATGGTAAAAACATTGAACTGTGAGTCAGTCCCGGCCTCCACTGCTGTCTCCACTAATTACTAGCTGTGTCACCTTGGGCTTAATCTTTCCAAGTCTGTTTCCTCCTCTATAAAGTGAAGATATTAGTAGTTGTACTACCCAGCGGCAGTAAGGTGGCCCAGTGGACTGACGGTTGGGGTTGGAGGCAGAAAGACCCATATTCAAATCTGGTGTTAGGGACACTTAATTTTTATAGTTAGGCAAATTATTTCACTACTGTCTGCCTCAGTTTCCTCAACTGTAAGATGAGGATAAGAACAGTACCTACCTTTCAGGGTCAAAATGAGGATCAGATGAGAGAATATTTGTTTAAAAAAAAGTGCTTAGCACAGTGCCTGGCACATGGTAAGTGCTTATTCCCTTCCTTTTCTTCCCCCTCTTTACAGGGTTGTTCTGACCCTCAAATTAAATAATGCATGTGAAATTCATTATAACTGTCGAGTTATATGTAAAATCCAGCTATTATGAATATGCAGGAATCAAATGAAAAGACCCACATAGGGTCTAAAAATATATCAATGGTATTTCTCTCATGAAGGAGCATTCAGTTATCCTCAAATTGATGGGAATAAGGGTCTGTTTCTATTTTTCACTTTTCTCACAGAAACATCTGGTACAATGGAATATGTATTTTCAGAGGAGCTGGGTTCAAATTCTGGTTCTGCTGTTTACTACCTGTATGACCACTGGCAAGTTATTTAACCTCTATGGGCCTCAGTTTCCTCATCTGTTAAGTGACAGGGCTGGCCTAGATGATCTCAGAGGTAAATTCCAGCTCTCAAACTGTGATTTCTTATATTTATTGACAACCAATATTTATTGTTTATCAACGATGCTTGACTGAATCGACCAAGTGGACTTTTATTACGCACTCACTATGTGCCAGGCACTGTATTCTGTGTCAAGGATACAATGATAAAAATAGGAAAATTTCATAGCACAGTCTCTCTTCATTTAAAAATTTTTTTCAATAACTATTATTGAAAACAGCAAACAAGAAAATAACTTTAAGTACAGGTTATTAAAGTGATGTTAAGACTTTTACTTCAAATCTCCAAGAGCAGGAAAGGTGGTAGCTCCCAGGATAGGGAATGCATCTCATCTATCCGACACTAAGTCATTGCACTCTAGCTTCACTATATATGTATACAGTAGGCACTCATGACCGTTCTCAAGGAAATGGAATTTCTTTGAGCAGATCAGCTGATGGGAACAACGAGGAGAGAAGCCTGAGGTACAGGTACATGGGGCATGACCTGTGCAGTCGCTGCATGTTCTTGGCTAGAGGTAACTTCTGCACAGGCAGATCTGCCTCCCAACTTCTTGTTACCCCTATCCTCGAGAATGCCATGGACATGACAAAGTTTCTTTGGAAGGCAGGTGGATATTGAGGGGGAGATTTATGTGCAAAGTTAAAAAAAAATTAACAAGTACCACCTTATGCACTTGAGTTACTAGAAATTAGAACATTCAAAGCTTCAATTTTATGCATACTAACTCAACCTTGGTAGGTCATCTTACTCAAATGGTAAGAGAATATGAGAGTTTGATAAAAAAAAAAGACTCTTTATCAAACTCTTGTTTACAAAACAAAGGAAAGGATGAAAGTTTCTCTAGTTGCTTCCATGAGTGGACATGGCCACCCTGCTAATATTGTACTCCCTCTGTCTGAAAGTTGAGGTAAATATCTGCTAGAGTCTAACACCAATGCTGTCCTCTATTGTTCCAGAAAGGTTGGAAAATCACAGAAATATAATCACAGTAAAGTAATCTTTAGAACTGGAATGAGAAATTCTGGCAAATTCATTTGAGGTTAGGATAGTGGGAGTACAAAGATAACCTGTTCTTCAATTCTCAGCCCCAAGCCTCCAATCCCTCAGGAGGCGAAAGCAAGAGGAAGCAGGCAATATATGTGTCTGTGGTGGGGAGGGGTGGTGGAGAGAAGATGAGGGGTGTTGGGGCTCAATGATGGTAGGAGGTAGGCCACAGAAAAAGCATAGGACACTAGGAAAGTGGGGGTGGGGAGGTGCTTCAGGGTCAGTAGCAAATCTCATCGGGCCTTGAGTTGACAGAGCTCCAGAGCATACCCCAACCATGTTGTTCATCAAGTTTTCCTAATCGTAGTCATAACTCTGGTGGTCTTAAAAGCAGTGGTTGTTTTCTGAACATTGAAGAGGCCTATTTGAACTACCGGATAAACACAATCAAATTCAGGTCAAAAACCAAGCGGATGGCAATCTTAATTCAGGCAACATTTGGAGAGCTTAATAGCAAACTATAAAAGATGACAAGAAGATAAATATTCATTTCTAGGTTTAAAAGCTTGGTTTTCCATATAAGCTTCCCATATTTCCATAAACAATATACCTAGATTTAAAGGCTAAAAATCCAAACTAATTTAAAAGAAACAAATGGGCTAAGTCATCAGAAATCAAAAAACAAACAACCTCTCCCAAATACATACCCCTCCAAACACATCAGGTTTATTCCAATACTAAAAAAATGCTAGACCCTCATTTAATTGTATGTGTCCCATTTACCTTTTGGAAACCTAAGACCAGATGTCCAGTTATCAGTCATTCATTCATTAACTCACAATTGACTCACCTCTGTAGCGCCGTCTTTGAAAGTCTCACTGTAAGTGCTATCTGGTGTGCTTCGTTGGTCATCCTTGAGATAGTTGGCATGGGGAGCCATGCTGGGTACTTCATACTGATTTTGCTCAAAGATGACACCACGGTTCTCCTCACTTTCTCCTCGGGGGTACTGCACTGATGGGGCCATGAAGACGGGCGTAAACTCTTCAGCCTTCACCACAACTACTCCTGCCACACAGCCCGCTGAACCCTCAGACACATTTACACTGTACTGTTCCCTTTTTAAGGTCTCCAGGTGATCTTGGTTCAAAGAAAGGTTAACTGGAACAGTCTTTAAGACCTGTACTCGGTTTTCTCCTCCTCCACTCAGGTTGCTCTGGGCTTCACTAGTCCCAAGACAGTTTCTGTTCATGCCAAACCCAGAAAAAGAGGGGAAAAAAGGGGAGGGTGGCAAATAAAGAAGAAAAACATAGTAAGTGATTCATTTTTTAATGATTTTTTTCTTTTCCTAAAGATACCACTTAGATGAAAATAAGCTGATACTTGGGCACAAAAATTTTCAACTAAACCAAGGAAACAATTGTGGATGATCAGGGAAGCCTAATTAGATTTTTTTTCCAAAGTTTGGAGAGATGAAGCAATAAGACTTAAATCAGAAAGGATCTCATAGGTCTCACATATAATAGGTATGGGGCAGGAGGAAGGGACTGATGAAAATAAGCCCTCAACTATGACGTGGGTATGAAGGACTGGCCAATGGCAGGTGTAAGAAACAAAGAGATAACTGGGAAAAACTCTTGGTAGTCGACTGCATTTTTTCATACATTTTAACCACTAAGAACTTTTAGTTCCCTGTGAACTACTCTTGAATGTTGAGAAATAGGGGCAGCAAATTAACGTTTTATGAAGCTGAGCCAGCTCAGGTGCCACCTACTTCATGAAGCCTTTCCCAGTCCCCTAACTAGAAGGCACTTCTCCCTCCTTGAATTTCCCCTAGCACATTTTCCTACCACTCCTATATCTCACCCACATTCTAATCTGCACTATACTTATTTGCATCCCTGTCTTATGAGCCCAACTAGATTTAAATGCCTTGAGGTCTAGGGGACCATATCTTTCCTATTCATTTATGTATCCTCAGCATGATATTTTCTAGCCCAGTAAAATCCAGTGGCTCCCTTTTACCTCCAGGATCAAATATAAAATCCTCTTTGGCTTTTAAAGCTCCTCACAATGTAGCCCCTTCCCACCTTTCCAGTTTTCTTGTGCTTTACTCCCTTCCACATTCTCTACGATCTAGCAACACTGGTCTTCTTACTGTTTATTCCCACTGCACACTCCATGTTTTTCACCGATTCCCCCCACCCCTTAAATGTTCTTCCTTCTCACCTGTACCTCCTATCATTCCTGACCTCCTTTAAGACTCAGCTCAAATCCTACATTCTGCAAGAAAGGTCTTTCCCATTCTATACCTCCCTCCACCTGTTGTACCTTCTCTCTGATATTACCTCTCATTTACACTGCCTATATCATGTATGTGCATAGTTGTGTATCTCCCATCAGGATGTGAGCTCTTAGTCAATAAATATTTATTAAGCAACTACTATGTACCAGGCATTGTGCTAACTGATGGGAATACAAAGAGGCTCACAATCTGATGGAGGAGAAAATAAGCAAACGAATAAGTAAAAACAAGCTATAGGTAGGATAAATAGCAAGTAATTAAGAGAGAGAAGGCACTATAATTAAGAAGAGTTGGGAAAGGCTTCCTGCAGAAGATGGGATTTTAATTGGAATTTAAAGGAAGCCATGGAAACCAGGGAAGCCATTTGGCAGAGATAAGGAGAGACAGCATTCCAGGCATGGAGGACAGCCAGAGAAAATTCCTGGAGCTGAGAGGTAGAGTATCTTGTTCATACAGCAGTTAAGAGGCCAGTGTCACTGGATCAAACAGTATATGGTGGAGAGTAAGGTACAAGAAGCCTTATAAGAAAGGTGGTAGGGTTTTAGGTTATGAATGGCTTTGAACACCAAGAAAAGGATTTTGTATTTTTTCCTGGAGGCAATAGGGAGCCACTGGACTTTCCTGAGTAGGGGAAATGACTGGCTGGAATGGAGTATGTATTGGAGTAGGGAGAGACTCAAGACTTGGGCTCTTTGAAGACAGGGACTGTATTTTTTGCCTCTTTTTGTATCCCAGGCACTTAGAATAGCACATAGTAGGTGCTTCATAAATGTTTGTAGACTGAATGACTAACCCAGCAGGGTGGTGTGGTAGAGTAAAGGTGCTGTATCTAAAATCAGGCGGGTCCTAGTTTTGACTGCTGCCTCTGACACTTACTTGCTGTGTGACTCTGGGCAAGGTAGTCTCTATGAGCCTGATTTTTTTAATTTGTTTTTAAAGAGTCTGTGTGGTATAGAGGTTAAGGAGCCAGTCTCAGAGCCCTGTCACAATCAGACTGGCTGGGGCTGATGCTAAGCAAGTCTCTTAACCCCTCAGGACTCTAAGACAGCAGTTTACAAACTTTGGTCTCAGGATCCCTTTACACTCTAGAATTGTTGAGGACCCCTTCCCCCAAAAAGCTTTTGTTTATGTAAGAATTTTATCTACCAATATTTACCATATTAGACATTAAAATGTCTTAGTATTATTATGAAAATATTTTTCACTGTGCATATCTGAAAAGGTCTCAAGGACCCCAAAAGATTCCCAGACCACACTTTGAGAACTGTGTTCTAAGTCTAAGTTGCAGAGAAGGTGCCAATCTGCATTGGTAGAAGAAACTTTCCTGTTTATGCCAATAGTTGAAGCTCCAATCTATTCCCATCACAGTGTACTTACTGGACACTTGTTTTAATGGATTGAAATGAATTATTCTGCAGGTATCTCCATTTCAGTTAAACTGTGCCTCACAAGGAGGCTCATCCCGATAGCAAGAAATGTTCTCAGTAGAATTTCCACATTTGAGTACTTTTGAGAGCTGAATAATCCCCCCACCACAACCCTGCTAAAATAACCCATGGTTTTTAAAAGTAAAAGGCACCTATAGGTTCCTTGGCCCCACTATCAGGTAAGAGGAAAGGAAGGGGAAGGAGAAGGGTTACTCAAAAGGCTCAGTCCCACCAGAACCCCACAACATAATATAATGTCTCTGGAAATAATCAAGTTTCTTCACTAATGTGACTTATTAAGGCTGTGATCACATAGCACTTAGTGAAGATGTGGAAATGCACATGTCTAACCTGATCAACAGAGACAGTCAAATGGGATAGCTGGAGCCAAAAGCCTCAAGGAACTGTCTACTCTGATGAAATTAAACACAGACCTGCCCAACCTCCACTTTCACATGCACCATGTAGAAACAAGTCCGAAATGGATTTGCCCAAACATTCCCCATAGTTGACCATCTTTTCCACAGACCACACCAGTGCCCGGATGAAGCTAACCTTCACTTTTTCCATTCACATATCCCAGATTTCCTAGTTCTATTTAAAACCCTAAGAGTGCTGTTTCTTTGGCCTCAGTTTGTGTGAAGTTAGCTTTAACATTCCAAATTTGTCTAACCCAGAATTCCCTATAAGGGCAAATCAAAAATTTTTGAATCTATTTAAATAACAGGAATCCAGAGAGGTAGAAACTGCTGTGCTTAGTCATAGTTGCCCAAACCAGGAAGCTGCAAGATGACATCTGAAAGGAGATTTGCTAGAATTGAGGAGATTATTTGAATGCATTGACTTACCTGAGACAGAATTAAAAATTTACTTAAGCATCATATGAATAAAAGAAACCAAACTTTTTTGTGTGTAAGAGCAAAGACTTAGAAAGAAAGTTAGCTTGCCAACTAGGAAATGGCTGAATAAATAATGGTAGATAAACACAATGAAGTGCTATTATACTACAGAAATGATAAATAAGAAGTTAGAGAAACTTGGGGAGACTTATATGAACCAATACAGAGACAGAACAATTTACATAACGGTCACAATAATGTAAAGAATAACTGAAAGACTTCAGAACTCTGATAGATGTGGCAACCAATTATGACTTCCAGAACTTGGTGGTGAATTATATCCCCTACCCATGCATAAAAGGGCAGTGGACAATAGGTGCAGAATCAGGCATACATTCAGAAATGATCAACATGAGGATTTCTTTGGATTAACTATACTTTTTGGTCATAAAAGGATTCAATTGTTTGGGGGAAAGGAGACATTTGGTAGTGATGGTGATGTTTTAAAAGGAAAAAACCATCAATAAAACATTTAAAATAAATAAGCATTTGAAATGGTATATTATATCTACTATTTTTCAAAACTGGAACCATATCACTTCAATTTCCTATTATTTTAACAAAAGGAGACCTCAATATGCAAATAGTTACAATGTAGTAAAATCCTATTGTAACATTAAATGTTCAGTTATTTAATTATTAAATTAATGATTTAATAAATTGTTTAATTATTTAATTATTAAATGTTTAACATTTAGTGTAAACATTAAATGGATTTATCTTTAGTAACATTTACAAAGCACTTTAAAGTTGGCAAAGCACTTTTCATTCATTAATTCACTTGAGTCATACAACATCCTATAATATAGAGACTGTAGTTCTAACATCATGCCTATTTTACAGATGAGGAAATTAAAGCTCAGAGAGCTTGACTTTTTCATTGTCCCATAGCTTGAAAAGGTGGCATGTGAACCTAAGTCTCTTCTGCCCCCAAGTCCAGCTTTCTATCTACTCTATGGGGCAAACTATATTCTCTAAAACAAAAAAAAAACCATAAGAACCACATAAAAGTCCATTATAATAATAATTGTGACCTTGGGTATATCACTTTAAACCTCCCTGGACATCATTTTTCCTCATCTGTAAAATGAAGAGGTTGGACTAGACAGCCTCTTCCAGCTCTAAATCTGTGGTCCTATGATAATAATATTATAGCTAATGTTTATATAGTATTTATTATATGCCAGGCACTAGGCTAAGTACTTTACAATTATCATCTCATCTGATCCTCAACAACCCTGGAAAGTTGGTGCCATTGACTTCCCTAGAGTTAAACAGCTAGGATGAGTCTGAGGTCAAATTTGAACTCAGATCTTCCTGACTCCAGGCCCAGTGCTCTGTCTACTTTCCCACCTAGCCAGGAGCCTATGAAGTTCAAAATAAGGTAGTGTTGGTCTCAACCTCCAATGCTGGCACTATAAAAGGTTTCTGCTGTAATTATCCAAATAATAGTTACAATTGAATTGATGTCACTGATAGGCTTTTAAATGACACCTGGGAAGTTAGGGATGAATAACATTACCTGTCTTCCTCATTGGCAACGATACCCCTTGCATTTGTTATGGTGCTTTGTATTATAAAGTGGTTCCCTGGAGATCCTCTCATTTGATCCACATTTTACAGAAGAGGTAACTAAAGAGGAAGCTCTAGAGAGGTTAAGTATTTTGCAAATGATGGAACTGGTACACAAACCGATGATCTCTGGCTTAAACTCCACGGGCCCTTCCTACTGCCCCACAATCAGGACTTGTAAAACATAACCTTAATAAGTTTTTCATGAGTATGCACATATAATTTATGTCAATTGCTTGCCTTCTCAATGAGGGGGGAGAGGAGAGAGGTATGCAAATAATTTGGAACTTGAAATTTGAAAAAAATAATGTTAAAATTGTTTTTACATGTAGTTGGGGGGAGATAAGATATTAAATTAAAAACAAGAAGTAAAATAAAAATTAACTAATCTCTCAAAAAAGTATCCTTTTAACCCTATGATGCTTATTTTAGGTGTAGGTTTTAGCAGATTGTGGCTCATTTGGTACAGGATCAATAAATACAGACTAATTGGTGGGAAAACATCACAACATCGACCCTGACATGAAACATATGTAAGGTAGAGAAGGTAATTTGTCTTCACTGTTGTGTTTCAAGTGGCAGCATGGTCACATAGAAACTCCATATAGGGCAGGAGAGTCAGATTCAGAGTACACACACCATCACAAGAAGGATATTCAATAGGGGAGAACAGACATTCTGTATCCCAGTAGCTGAGATTTGGTGGAAAGGGGTCTTGGGTTTTACTGAGAGACCTGCTATCTATAGAAGTGAAAATACTATGGACATGTTATTCGGGATCAGTCCTGCCTCTAAACAAAACTGTGAAACAAGTGAAGTTTGCCTTTGGTATCCCTCCATCCTAACTTGCTCACTGGCTGCCTCTCTCTCCTTCCCCAGAGGCTCAAAGTGCCCTCCCAGGCTTCCAGGATGCCCAACATGCCCGGACACTAAAGTGCTTCACTCAAGCCTGGACAATAACAGAGCACTAAATGTCCTCCACCTGCTTTCCCTTCTCTTCATGCTAGGATCATAGATTTAGTGCAGGAAGGGACCTCCGAGTCTATCTAGTCCAGTCCTCTAATTTTACTGATGAGGAAACGGAAACCCAGAGGGGTGAATTGATTTGCCTGAGGTCATAAAAGTAGGCAATCTTAAAGCTGGGACTTGAACCCAACCCATTTGATTCCAAATACACAGCTCTTCCTAGGCTCTGTCCAATTCCTTCAAGGTCTTCCTCTTGTAATAATGGATCATTCAGATAACCTAATCCCAGTTGATATGTTATCCCTCTTAGGACTGAAGCTAATGCTGGTAATCTCCTGCAGCAGGGAAGGCAGGGAGATATTTTGGGTCAAGAAAGCCTTTCATTACCTCTCTCCACTTAAGTGGCCACTTCTGTTCCCAAATGAAAAAAGAAAAATAAAGAACAAATCTCCAATCCCTATTCTTATCTCAAGAGTGCTTTTCCATTGAATCTTTTCAATCAATATGGATCAAAAGTTCCGCTAAGTGTAGTTGAAAGAACATTGGCCAAGAATAGAAGTTGAGACCTGAGTTCTGCCTCTGTCTTGTTGCATAAGCTAGGGCAAGTCCTTCAATCACACTTAGTGCCTTAGTTTCTTCATCTGTAAAATATGTACAAATATATTTACAGCAGTTCTTTTTCTGGTAGCAAAGAATTAGACAGTAAGGGAATGTCTATCAATTCAGGGAAAATGTATGATATATGAATGAATAGAATAGAATACTATTGTGTTTTAAGAAGTAATGAAAGGAATAGGTTCAGAGAAGGTGGGGAAAACTTGTACAAATTGATAAAGAGAGAAGAGAGCAGAATTAGGAGTACAATTTGTAGATTAACAGCAACACTATAAAAGGTAAACAAACCAGCCAGAATTCAAGAAGACCCATGATCAAACATGCTCCCTACCTCCTGACAGAGAGATAATGGACTCAGGGACTGACATGTTTTTTAGACATGACCTGTCCAGTAATTACTTTTGCTTGACTTTATATATTTGTTTGTTGTTATTCAGTCATTTTTCAGACTCTTGGTGACCTCATGTTGTGGATTTCTTGGTAAAGATACTGGAGTGGTTTGCCATTTCCTTCTCCGGCTCATTTTACAGATGAACAATTGAGGCAAACAGGGTTAAGTGATTTCTCCAGGATCACACAGATGGTGTCTGAGGCCAGATTTGAACTCAGGAAGATGAGTCTTCCTGACTCCAGGCCCACCACTCTATCTACTTTTTTTTGGTGGGAGGTGGCGGGGTGGGGGGGAGGGCGGTGGCGAGGGATTGAGGGAATTGAGAGAGAAAAAAATATATTTTTGTTAATTTAAAATTTTTAAGATAGCTTTAAAAAATCTTTTTAAAAAATTAGGTGGGTAAATTAAATGATCTCTAAGTCCCTTCTAGGTCCGAAATTCTATGTTGGAGGATTTCTAATCTTGGGATGCATATACATATACAGTATATATTACATATAACATATAGAGAATATCTTATTATGGAAAGATAATTTCTTACCTTTTGTCTTGATCTTCTTGACTGTCACTCGCTTTGCAAACAGTGAGCAACCTTTTATCTCGAGGAACCTGCAAATGGTGTCATCAATTGGTTAGGCATTTAATCCAGAGATAACATGTAACACTGGAAGCTAAGTACAATCTAGTAAGGAGAAAAAGAAACTTTTTTTAGACCAAAATCATTCAACCATACATCAGACTGGCTTATTAGGGGCAGTGGTCTGAGGCACAGTGGTACTAGTTGTACCATTAGGAGAGATGGTAAGGCTGGCAGTCAGATAGTCACCCAAAGATCTGCTGCTTGTTGCAGTCATGGGCAGCTTTGCTTTGGTCCCCATCTGAGCCCCAATTCTCTGTCCTGCTAACCTCCCCCATCCCCTCAACCACTCCACGGTGGAAAAGAGAACAAAGGGGAGAATGAATAGTAAATGTGGACAGCTCATTTGCCTCGGACACACTCAGAATTCTTGTTAGAGTACCTATCCAGGAACAGATGCTTCCTCTCTTTCCTGCTTTGAGCTCAACAAATAGCAAGAGCCTGGTTTTCTCATCAGAGAGATAGAGACAGAAGGGAGAGACAGTAGAAGAGGGAGAAGGAGCCAGAAGGAAGAGTGAGGGAGATGAAAAGAGAGAAGACAGATTTCTCTTTGACTACTTCTTTCTAGTCTAGAAGCAATTTAGATTGGGGTTGTCTTAGTATGCCCTAGTCTTAGCCAAGCTATTCTGCACCAACAAACTTGAATAGGTGGTAATATAAGAGCTTTTCTGTAATCTCTACTTACTCAGAACTCCAGTAGCAACACTCACTATGGACTTGGCTCACTTGGTTCCTATTAAAGATGGCCTGGCATTGTTACTTTTCCCTTTATTTGTGGATGTCTTGCCTCTCCAAATGGACTGTCAGCTCTTTAAGAGAAAGGAACACTTCTTCTACCTCTGTTACTTCTGTCTTCCCCATGATTCTCAGAACATTGCTTTACATATAGTAGGCATTCAGTAAATATCTGTTGATGGACAGACTTTTTTTGGGGCAGTGAGGCAGAGCATAAGTCAGAGAAACCGGGCCTTCTAGCTTTCTAAAGCTATATCTATATGTTTGTTGCCAAAACAATTACAGAATGAGGAGAGGGTGTTGTGGAGTTGAGAGGAGGCAGGAAAGTGAAACTCATAATTCATAAGTTTATGGTGCCTTAAGGTTTACAAAGTATTGGCTTCACAACAACCCTGGGAGGAATGTTGTGGTGGTAGCAGCAGCAGCAGCAGCAGCAACAGCTGCAGCTTATATTATAAAGTCCTTTAAGGTTTATAAAGTACTTTTCATGCACTATCTTATTTGATCTTTACAATAATCCCACAGGGCAGGTGCTGTTTTTAACCCTAATCTGACAGATGAGGAAACACTGGTTCAAGGAAGTTCAAAGTTTTGCCCACAACCACATAACTAGAAAGTGCCAGAGCCAAGATTTAAACTTGAGTCTCCTTTCTCTTGATCTCATACTCCCCCACTTCGACGTGCTACCTACTTGACATCACTAGACTAAAAAAAAAATCTGACAATTTTTCACCTACCTGAATGTTGCCTATTTCCTGGAGGGCCATATAAATTGAGACGTGTTCTAGACATGTAGACCAAATTGCTGACTCAAAAGGCTAATTGTAGTTGCCTGATCTAGAATTTAATACCTATAGTTTTGATCAAATCTTTCATTTCTAATTATATACATATAAAAATTAATATATGTACATACATCAAATTTATAAAATGTGTATATATTGAAAATATGTTTGTATTTATATATATATGTATGTGTATGTGCATGTGTGTATATATACATATGTGTATAGATATATATGTATATGTATATATGTGTACACACACACACATATATACATATATATATTATATAAAGTAATATAGTCCAATCCCTATTCATTTTATAGATGAAGAAACTTGGGCCCAGGAAGGTAAACTTTGAACAGTTCCAAACATTTCTGTTCAAAATGTTTTATTCCCTTAAGCAATCTTCTGGATATGCAATGCTAAAGCCCATTACTAAGAGAAAACGTATCAGAAATACATAAACATCAAAGTAACGGGATATGTAGATTCAAGTTAAAGAAATTCAACAAAATGTGATAGAAAGGCTGGACTATGGATCAGGAACTGCCAGCTTTTTCTGTTTCATGAACTGGCTGTGTGACCTCAGGCAAGTTCCTTAACCTCTATAGATCCAATTTTCCTACCTGTAGGTTGGGGACAGGGGTTAGAGAGATAGACCGTGAACTAGATATCCTATGTCCCTACTAACTCTAATATTCAATGGCTCTATTATCCTGTTTCTGTAGAGACTAAGCAGGGGAAATGAGATTAAGTTCATCCAAAGAGGTAGAAAAAAAAAGTTTCTACAAGGAGGAAAAAAAATCATTCTGATTATTGGATCTAGTCAAAGGAAAAAAAATTCTTCTGGTTATGGGATCTAGTCAAAGGGACAGAGGGGCCATGAGCAGAAGTGGAGTGATGTAGATTAATTTCAATGAACAATCTTTGTTTTGGACAACAAAGTCTGAAATACACACATCCCTCCTTTTCTACATGAAACCTTTCCTGATCTCCCAAATCCTAGTGCTCTCCCTCCTTCCCAAACTGCTTTCTATTTAACTATTTATGTACATACCTGTTGTGGCCCACATTAGAATGTAAGCTCATTGTGAGAAGAGACTGCTGTTTCGTGCTTTGTACTTGGATCTCTGGCACCTGGCACATAGTAGGCACTTAATAAATGTTTATTGATTGGTTGGTTGATTGGGTGATAGGGGATGGGAGACTGTAGAGGCAGAATGTTGCAGGCTGGTATGTCAAGGAACAGTTCACAGTAGGGAGAGGGAATGAAAGAGGGAAAGTTCTATTGAAATGACATATTTAAAAGAATGAAAAAGGCTTCAATGAAAATGATTTAGAAAAAGAAGGAGAATGATATTTTACATCCCTTTTTCTTCCTCTGTCTCATGGAAAGGAAACAGAAAACTTTTTGCCTGGCTGAGAGCACACTGGAAAGAAAAACTATCTCCTTCTCTTTGATTAACTTGAACAGGGAGAAAGTCCTAGCCAACAGAAGAGCAGGAGGCTATGGGAGGGTAAAAACCAATTTAGTCTGAGGTCCAGAATTATATACAATCTCAGGGAGACAATGGGCATAAATAATTATTCTAATTAAGATAAACATGGGGGCAGCTAGGTGGCACAATGGATAAAGTGGATAAAGTCAGGAAGACCTGAGTTCAAATTCAGCTTCAGTCACTTAATACCTGTGTGACTGTGGGCAAGTCACTTAATCCCGATGGCCTCGAAAAAAAAAAAAAGAAAAGAAAAATTTAAAAAAAAAAGATAAATATGAGAATTAAAGTGCAAACAAGTAGGAAAGTTAAAGGTTAATGGATAAGGTACACCTACTATGTTAAGTATTTATTCTTTTAAAAGTTTTTCCTCAAAGCAGCTTCTTTAAATATAGTAACTAGTCATTTCCTTTGGAGAGCTGACCTGGCCCTGGAGAAGGAAGTCTGGGGTCCAAGTCCCACCTATAACTTGTATGGCCCTGGACATTTAACCTCTCCCAGAGCCCCCAGGCAATACTCTAAGATTACAAATTGCAGATATGTAGCCTATGTGCATTAGTAGAAGAAGTTTCCTCATTGGGAGTTTCCTGTATTAATAGAATCATAAGGCTGGTGCAAAGTAAAAAAAAAAAAGATTTTTGTTGAAATTTGGCTTTTAATTTTTTAATAATATTTTATGATGAGTATATTAATATGTTTTATATTGAGCATAAACATTATTACTCTTAATATTAAAGATATGTTATTTTACTATTGTTAAATATTTTTAATACTAGATGAGTATATTTTTAATATTAAATGTACACTAATCTCTTATCTTACAAGATTTTGTGGTGTGATGGATAGAGAATTGATTTTGGAGTCAGTTGTAAGAAAAGATTATTTTTCAGGTTTGAGTTATACTAAATGGCTTTTGACCCTGCCAACTCTTAAATTCTCTCATTCTGTGACCTTGGGCAAATTACTTCTTCATTCTGGTGATCAGTTTCCTCATCTGTAAAATGACTTATAGTAGGTAACCTCCAAGGTTCCTTCCAGCTATAAATCATCTGATCCATGCTCAACCCTTTGTATTTAATATGTGGCAATGTCTTTTCCTTCCTTGAGGAACAGTTGGATCAGTGAAGAATAAAACAAATCTGGTTGTAAATATAAAAGTTAAAAATTTCTAACATTCCTGATAAAAAGACCAGAGCTAAGTAGAAACTTTGAAGTTCAACATAGGAGTCTAGAGAAACATAAACAGGAAAGAACAATCATAAGAGAATAAACCAGGATAAACTGCTTATGTTCTAATATGAGATGATACACGTGACTACTCTCAACACTATAATCACTAGAGGTCATAGAAGAAATCTAACTAGAAAGAAGTTGTTATATCCTGATTATCTTTTAAAAAAAAAAAGAATGGGGAAAGGGGGGAAGAGAAATACACTAAGGAGGGAGGCAGGAAAAAGAAGGTTAGGGAAAATTATTTCACGTAATTGAAGTAGACAAGTAAAGGTCTGTACAAACAAGAAGTAAAGGGTTGAAGAAGCAGCAGATACTTGAACTTCATCTAAGCTACTTAAGAACACACACACACAGAATTGGGCACAGAAATCCATTTTATTCAACAGGGAAACATAAGGAAAAGGGGAGAGAGGAAAAGGAGGGGAGGGGAGAGAGGAAAAGGAGGGGAGAGGAGAGAGAAAGAGTAGATTAAGAGGGGGACTAAGCCTAAGCAAAAGATACTCTAAGAATGTACAAAAATATTTAGAGCTCTTTTTGAAGTGGCAAAGAATTGGAGTCTGGGTGGGAGGAGTGTCCATCAATTTGGGGAACGGCTGAATAAATTATGGTATATAAATGTGATGGAAAACTATTGTGCTATAAGAAATGATGAGGGAGATGTTTTCAGAGAAACTTGGGAAGACTTCTTTGAACTTATGCAGAGTCCAGTGAGAAGAACCAGAAGAATAATTGAAACAAAGACAATAATGTTGTAAAATCAAACTATTTTGAAAGACTTAGAAACTCTGATTAGTGTGACCAACCATGACTCCAAAGAACTCAGATGAAACTTGCTACTCACCTCCTGATAGAGAGGTTAAGAACTCAGAGTGCAAAAAGTGACCTTTTTTAGGACAATGCCAGTGTAAAAATTTGTTTTGCTTGACTACATATGTTTGTAACAGGGTTTTGTTTTTCTTTATTTCTGAATTGGGAGTAGGGGAAAGCAGAAGAGAGAAAATTTCTACTGATTGAAAAAATTAATTTAAAAATAAATTAATAAATTAATATACAGTTTTTTTCCTTGAATTTTAAACCAAAAATAGCTTTTCAAGTGAATAGAGAGAAAAGAATGTATAAAAGTCAATGCTAACAAAAAAAAGCAAAATACATTATAGTGAATTAATATGTGGAAATTTATTAAGGTGGTACATAATGTGCTCCTGTGTCTTGTAAGGATTTATTGTCTCTGTCTGAATGGAAAGTTATGAGTTTTATGATTATTTCCATTTTAGATAAACAATCTGTTCTTTTTCCTGGCAAAAACTCAAGATAGGATGAATTGATGTCCTTCCTTAAGACTATTCTCAAATCATCACTTTGAGGAATCATTTCTTGTTTCAGGGGCAGCTAGGTGACACAGTAGAGAACTGGGCCTGGCTGTATAACCCTGGGCAAGTGATTAAACCCTGTCTGCCTCAGTTCCCTCATCTGTAAAATGAGTTGCAGAAAGAAATGGCAAACCACTCCAGCATCTTTCCCAAGAAAACCCCAAATGGGGCTATGAAGAGTAGGACACAATTGAAAAATGACTGAACATACATACATTTTCTTTTCAGACATAATTAAGTTGCACATTCTCTTTAACTATGCAATCAGAAGTATAATAAGAATGTTTCTGCTTTGAAAATGCAGAGGCCAAAGTTCTCTTTTTAGTTTATTCATAGGATTTAGAACTAGAAAATAAACATAATAGAGGTCATCTGGTCTAACCCCTTCATTTACAGATAAAGAAACTGAGGCTCAGAGAGATTAAATGACTTCAAAGAATCACTGAATCCCAGAATTTTATAGTTGGAAGGGACCCCTAAGTCCATCTAGTCCAATCCATAAACAAAAGGAATCCCCTCCATAACACACTTGATAAGTGATTGTCCAGCCTCCAGGAAAGGAGAGCTCACCACCTCTCCAGGCATACCATTCCACGTTTAGATAACTCTAAATACAAGTAAGTTTTTCCTGATGTAAAGTCTAAATTGTTCTCTTTCCTCCACAGGACAGCCCTTCAAATATTGTACTTAGATAACTATCATGTCCACTCTAAAACTTCTCTTCTCTGGGGTAAACTTCAACTGATCCTCATAAGACATCGATTCAAAGCCTTTCACCATTCTTTCTTTTTGCCCTCTGCACACCTTCCAGCTCATTAATGTCCTTTTTGAACTATGCTATATAAACAAAGATGTGCGGGAGCTAGATCAAAGTGGTTTTCAAGAGCCGATTGTTAAACTTTGAATGTCATCATTTACATCTCAGAAGTTGGCAAGTGTTACAAATCAGGGCTTGATTCATTGTTTTGTTGATTGTCTAGACTTAAGAACAAGATGGAGAAAATGTTAATAATGCAGATTCAATTTAAAAGTGTGTTTATATATACATTTTACTCAGAGAGCTGCTTGTTAAACATTTACCAACACACCTTTGTGTATATCTGTATATTCAAGTTATATACCCACAATTAAACACAATACTGCAGATGAAGTCTGGCAAGGGCAGAATTTAATGGGACTCTGCCCCCTATTTCACTCATTCATTCTAATTGTTGGGAAATTTTTCCTTACCATAAGCCTAAATTTGTCTTCTTGTAATTTCTACCCATTGCTCTAGTTCAGCCTCTGCGGCCAAGCAAAACAAATTTAATCTCTCTTCCACATCCCTTCAAAAACTTGGATACAATTGTCATGACTTCTCTTCTCTGGGCTATATTTTCCTAGCTTCTAAGCAACATGTACAGATAGGGTCGTCTGAGTAGTAGGACAGTGGTATCTTCAGGACAAAAGGGAGGGGGGGTCCCTGCCATTTCTTATAACTGAGGTGAATGAGAAGAAGAGTATGCAACAATGAAGGAAAGGGGTGGGGGGAGTGGGCACCAGATGAGCTTCATTCTTCTCCAAAGTGGAGAAAGGAAGATTGAACACATACACAGAGTTTGGTGTAGAAGTATACTGAACTCAATAGAAAAACAAATAAGGATAGGAAGAAGATGAGGATTAAGAAAGAAGACAATATGGAAGACAGAACAGCCCCAAGCAAAACAGACTTCCGGATCCTGAATGAAGGATTAAAAGGGAAAATTAAAAGCAAAGAGAAAGAGGGAAATTGGGATAGTTCAGATTTAGGGGGCAAAGATGATGAGTTCTGCTCAGGAGGTGTTGACATTGATATACCAATATCCAGATGGAGAATCCAGTAGGAGACTGGAAATGTGGGACAGGGGGTTAGGCAAGATAGTAAAGCTGGTTATATCCTTGAGGGTCCATCGGCATGAACAATAATTGAAGTAGCTGTCAGAAGTGGCAGATGGTCCCGGTAATATAGACCAAGGAACATGAGAGGTTAAAAGAATAATTGATCACCAAATTGTCAAAATCTTGTTGATTCTATACCTACATCCATCCCTCATCTCCTCTCATTTGAACTTACTGCAATAGCCTCCTAATTGGTCTCTCTAAATAAATCCATCCTCCACATATCTGCCTAATTCATAGGTCTGACGTGTCACTCTTTTGCTTCAGCAACTCCCCACTGACTCTAGGATAAAATAAAAACTCCTCCATTTGTCATTTAAAGATCTACAATATGGCTTCAGCCTACCTCTCTAGACATATCTCATAGTATTCTCCTTTGTACATTCTGCGTTATAACCCAATTGTCCTGTTTACTGTTCCTGGCATATTGAGAAGGGTGCTGTACTTGGGAGTTAACAAGACTTTAAACCATTTGGTATCAATTTAAAAAGAGAAAAGTAGATCAATGGGACATACCAGATAAGGGAGGATGAGAAATAATAAAATGAAATAACCTAGTGTTCAGTAATTCCAAAAACATAAATTACTTAGGAAAGAGCTTCCCATTTGGTCTGCTAGGAAATTTGGAAAGCTGTCCAGCAAAAATAAGGCTTAGACTAGGGGTAAGGAACCTGCAGCCTTAAGACCACATATAGCCTTCTAAGTCCTTTATGTAGCTTTGTGACTGACTCCAAGTTTTATAGAACAAATCCTTTTATTAAGGGGATTTGTTCTATGAAGTTTGGATTCAGTCAAAAGGCTGCACTTGAGGACCTAGAAGGCCACATGTAGCCTTGAGGCTGCAGGATCCCCACCCTGACTTAGACCAATAATTTACACCATATTCCAAAATAAATTTAAAAGTGGGTGCGTGTATCCTGAATATTAGAAATCATCACAAACACACACACACACACACACACACACACACACACACACACGATAGCAGAGAAACAAGTCATACTTTTTCACAGCTATGGGTTAGAGATGAATTCTTAACAAAAGAAGGGATAGAAGTAATTACAAAAGATAAAAGATAAATTTGATTACATGAAATTGGAAAGTTTTTGCACAAACAAAATCAATGCACACAGACTTGTATTAATTGGTAAAAAGGGAAGCAGAGCCAGCAAACAATGTATACAATGACTGCAACAATGTAAGTGGAAAGAATAATCACAAAACAATTAAAAAGTGAATGTTGCAGAATGACAAAGCACAAGTTTAGCCCAAAAGAATTTATATAAGATGCTATCTCCTACCATTCCTTTAAATGCAAAGAAAAGTAGTGGGAAAAGAGGTTCCCACTGGTGTCAGATTTAATGTCAGATTTTTTTCAATGTATTGGATTGGTTTTGCTGAATCTTTTTTTATATTCTTTCATTGTTCTTTTTTTTTAATTCTTGGTTATAAGGCATGGCTTTCTAGGTGGAGGTAGAAGTGATACAGGGGAAAACCTAGGTCATGTTAAAATAAAGATACCAATAAAACCCTAAAATAAAAGACCTGGACTTGAATCCTGTCTCTGAAATGACTGTCATTCGAATTCTCTGAGCCTCAATTTCTTCACCTATGAAAAAGAGATCATGATAATACCTGGAGAATCAACCTCACAAGTTTATTACGACCCTTAAATGAGATAATTTTTTAAAGTGCTACATCTGCTATTTTTCCCACCTTGGTGCCTTTGTACAGGTGGTCTCCCAATGGATGGAGTGCAATACCCCTTCTCTTATACTGCTTTCTTCAAAATTTGGCACCATTTGGCACCATCTCCTATGGGAAGTCTTTCTGGATCTCCATTCTTGTTAGCATTCTCTCCCTCCTCGAGTTATTGTGTATTAGCTTATCAGTCTATATGTTATGTCTATATAACATAATATAATATATATTATGTCAATATAATGTAAGTTCCATGAGGCCAAGCACCATTTTTCTATTTATATGCTTAGCCCCTCAAATATAATAGGCACTAAATAAATACATTGACTAGACTTGACCTAGGGATGTTTAGCCCGGCAAAGAGAAAACTTGAGGGGGTTATGATAGTTACCTTTGAATGTCACATAGAAGAGGGATTAGCCATGTTCTGGAACTAGGATCAATGGGTGGAATTTTCCGAGAATCAGATTTAGGTTTATTGTAAGGAAAACAGAGCTATCCAAAATGGAAATGAGCAATCTTGGAATTTATTCTCACTAAAGTTATTCAAGCAGAAGTTGGATAACCATATGTCAGAAATATTATAGAAGGGATTCTAGTTCAGGAGTGGGTTAGACAGGATCATACATGGGATTCCTTTCAGTTGTGAGATCCCCAGGGAATAGAATCACAGAGAAGACTGAAGAAGGTAGTTTCACGCTGCCAAATGCTACAGAAGGGCCAAGAAGGTTTGAGGATCTATTAATTAAGAAGATGTGAATGATGCTAGAGTTAACAGTTTTCATAAAGGGAAAGAGGAGGAGGTGGTGGTGAAGGAGGAGAAAGAGAATAAGAAGAAGGAGGAGAAGGAAAAGAAAACAGAAAGAGGTAGAAAAAGAGGAGAGAAAAATAGAGGATGAAAAAAGTGGAGAAGGAAGAGGAATAGTCAAGAGGAATACAGGAGAAGGTGGAAAAAATTACTGAGGTGATTATACTTTAGTATAAAATACATATGTGAATTATATTCTACTTAGTTTCTTTTTTTGTGATATTAACAGTATTTTTTCCAATTACATGGAAAAAAAGTTTTCAACACTCTTTTGTAAGATTTTGAGTTCCAAACTTTTTTCTCCCTCCTTACCTTCTCCCCTCCCCAAAATGTCATGCAATCTGATAGAGGTTATATGTCTCCTTAGTTTCTACAAAGCTCCAGATAACAATAAATAGTCTGACAGAAAAAGCAGGCTAAACTGCTATCAACTGTGCTTCTGCACTAAGACTGGTTAAAGTATTATAAATTTTCTTTCTTCAGCCCCTTCATTCAACAGAAAGAAAAAAGACCACACCCCAAATCATCTTTATATTTCAGGAATGTTCCCAAATAGTATCTATTCAATATGGAAGAAATAACTTCTTTCAGAAAGTATAACCTACAATCTATAAGAGCATTTTGTATTAAATTCTATTTATAACTTTGATACATTTAAAACATAAATTCCTGACTAGCTATACAAATGGTCTATTATAAATTTTTCATAGTAAGATAGAAAGATATTGACCTCAATTCTTTTGGTGGAGTAGGGGTAAAACTAGAGCATAAAAGGGGCACCAAAAGATGCTTTGTTCAAAAATGTCTCCCCCGGGTTTTTTTTTTTTTTGTGGTTGTGGTGGTGGATGTATGAACTCTTCTAAAATGCAATTTTACAATGGGACCATAAACTGTATTCCACACCTTTGTTGAACTTATTCCCCTGTGACATATCACTGAGCTCGGCCCCGGGGAAGGAAATGAAAATTTGTAGAGTAAGGAGAGAAGGAAAGTCAGTATCATTTTGGAGCACAGGTTGCACAGCAGGTTTGGATAAGATACTGCTGTGGCAACCATTGGCCACGCAGAGGGCAACATGAGTGTTATTGATGTGGGTTGGGGAAACAGTTGGGTTAGAAGGTACCCCAAATAAAATTCGTCTATTTGGCAGTATTGCCTAGGGTTCAAGTGGCTGGCTCTTCTGGTCTCTAAAGTGCATCTTAATTTCATGATGAGATCAGAACATAATTAGCCATGTTATTTTTTTTAAGTGAATACATCCAGCCAAACTAACAATGTAGCACCAGTTACATTCTACTTATATAGATCCGAAGATCAAACCAAAGTTTCTTCCAGCAATGCCTGTAGGATGTCTCCTACCAGGCAGTTCTCTTCCTTGGACCCCAGTAAATGCATTTTGATTTGTTACTACTTCTCTTGTCTATAGGAAATAATCAGTTGCTTCACTCCTCTGGGCCTCAGTTTACTCATTTGTAAAATGCAGGATTTGGACTAAAAGGTCTCTTATGGTAACTTCCAGCTCTAGGATTCTATAACTGTGTCAGACGTTTCCTTTTGTGGTTTATACAATTTATCCTTGCTTATTTGACTTTATGACACACTCTCCTTCTCTCCTAAAAGTGCTGTATGGCATAATCATGAGAAGTAATTTTTTTAATTAAAAATTAATTACATCTTAATTTTGAGAGCTTTCTAAAATGAATAAAGAGATCATAGAACCATGGACCTAGAGCTGGACCTCAGGGGCTTTTTTGTCTAAGGGAGACAAAGGAGAAACTGAATCCCAAGGAAGTTAAGGGCGGTTCCCAAAGTCAAATAGATAATAAATATCAAAGGTTGGGCTCTCTGTCTCCAGAACCTTTACTTTTTCCACCATAACCATGCTTCCCATATACATCAAAACTATGCAAAATCAGAGTTGTGGGCATCATTGCTCTGTGCCAAAACCCTGAAAATAGAGCTTAGGAGGATAGCTAGGTGGCACAATGGATAGAGCACCAGCCCTGGAATCAGGAGAACCTGAGTTCAAATCTGGCCTTAGTTACTAGTTGCATGACCCTGTGCAAGTCATTTAACCCCAATTGGAAAGAAAGGGAGAGAGAGAGAGAGAGAGAGAGAGAGAGAGAGAGAGAGAGAGAGAGAGAGAGAGAGAGAGAAAGAAAGGAAAGAAAGAAAGAAAAGAAAGAAAAGAGCTTACAGCTTAAGAAGTGAAGTTAAGCCCAGAGTAATGGGTACTCAAGGAAGCAGGACAGAAAAGGTGAGTGGAATCATTAAAAAAAAAACTGGAAATAAATTGGGCAGTGAGGAATAAGTCATCTACCTTGTAATAATCATACAGTAAGCCCAAAGCAGCAGCACTGTCCTCATCTCCATTGATACTCATCATCGCCTTGGTTGCAGCAGTTAGGGGATTTTCAAGGTACGATTTCCAGGCTTCATCCTCACTGGTGTAGGCCCGGCGGGTGTGGAATGGTGTGTCATTTGGCATCGGCACTAAAGCAACGAGTCGTTTATTACTGTAAAACATAAGGTGTGTAATCATCATTCATTGGAGAAGTTTTTGTTTGTTTTTCTACTGAGCTTCCTGCATCTCATTGAATGCATAGTCATCCTTTCCTATTATCATGAAATAGTAAAATCACACAACATAAAACTCACTGTTACCATTGATTTAAAAACAAAAAAGAATAGTAGTCTTATTGACAGATTAATTGACCAGCTCTCCCTATCTCACCAAGATTAGAAGTGTAGTAGCCACTCGTGAGTCAATTACAATGCTAACCAGCATAGAAGCTTTGATCTGCTCTGTTCTTACAAGCTGTGCCAGTTCGTTCTTCCAAAGGCAATCTGATGGCCCTCTGTACCAAGAGGATCTTCACATTGGTGCTGAATTTAGCATTTAATGTGGACACCCCATCAGTTTAGCCCTGCTTAAGCTCAGAACTCCTGAGTTCAATGGATCTTTCAACTTTATCATCTACCAGTAGTAGAGATTACAGGCTTGTACCATTACGCCTGGCAAGAAGAGATATCTATATCTATATGTATGTATGTATGTATGTGTATATATATATATATACACACACATACATATGTATGTATGTATGTGTATATATATGTATATATATATATACACACACATACATATGTATGTATGTATCTATGTATGTATCTTTGTTATAAGGGATATCTCCCAGGGAGGGAGAAGAACAGGGAATAAGGGGAAAATTTAAGCAACATAAAAACAAACAAAAAAAGGAATAAAAACCAAAAAAAAGCAAATGACTTGCCTTTTTAAAAACTGCCTTAAACAATATTAACAAACTTTTAAAAGCAGAATAAGTTCACATGGCCCCCCAAAAATGGTTAAATGCATCATTTAAGCAGCCAACAGAACCTAGATTTTTTTTTGTTTTATCAATCTCCATTATTTAAAAATATCAGTGTTACTGTGTAAAAGAGTAGGCTTCATTTAACTTCATTTTACCTGCTATTAAAATATTCATTATGTTATATATAACATCCCTGACTTCCTTCAAGTGTCAGCTAAAATCCCACCTACTGCAAGAAGCCTTTCTTCGACCCCCTTAATCTTAGTGCCCTCCCTGAGACTATCCCCAATTTATCCTGTGTCTATCTTATTTGAACAGTCACTTATGTGTCACCCTCATTAGACTTCCTGAAAGCAAGGCCTGTTTTGGTTTTTGTATTTCCAGTTTTTAGCAACTATGCCTAGCACATAGTAGGAGCTTAATCAACATTTCACTTGTTGACTTGTTAAATAAAGCCTTTATTGGAAGCAAGGTCTTTCATATCTAGTTTAAGTTAGAGTAGAAATCTGTATAAAACCGTGAACCAATTCAAGTCTTTTGATTTACACAAAATAAAACCATTTTGGTAATGCATAGAAACACATTAAATATAACAATAAGGAACAACTGGAATGAGATGAGTTTTCTAAGTGAACAGGTTTTTAGCCTGTTTGTAGACCAGGTTGTATTCTAGCTTTCTGGCTTTCTCTTTAAACTGGATGTCATCTAGAAGTGGAAAGGAGTTTGATCTGGGGACGGAGGTTTTACAATGAGAGAGATGTTATAAATCACTATATATATGTAATGGTCCCAATTTGACTTATTAAAAAAATCAAATCTGTAGCATATGATAGAATCCTGCTGCATTTAATCTCTTCTAGTTCCTGTAAGCCTATGAAGTAGTTCCTTATCCCCTAGCACTAGAGAATTACAACGGATTTCTACTGTTGCTCAATTATATCTAAGCCACAGGTTAAGTACATCAGGGAAGTGGTGAATAGAGAATAATTAGGGCATCCAATGTACTTTATATTTACACGATATGAGGTAAGAAGAATTTAACACTCACATTGGCCAATTGGGCAACACAGGTTTGTGTGAAGTGGAGATGGGTAATTGAGACTTTTTTTCCATAAGGATAGGCAGACAAGGATTTCTCTTTCGGCCAAATGAACATTGATGTAGACACCATCACAGGGAATGGGGTCTTATAACAATGCACAATTTCCTAGCCCTGAAATTTCAGCTACCAAATGAAACACAAATCTAGATGGAAAGTCTATTGGCACTCCTATACCTCCGCTGTTTTATTTGTTCAGTGAAATGGAACCAAAAAAGAACAATAACCCATTGTATTTCCTGAACACTTGTTGGCAACATAGTTCACATGACAGGCACATGAGACACTTTTCTTGACCTATCTATGCGACTATCAACAATTAAGGAACTTCTTCTGAATCACAATGGTGGGACTTCTCAGTCACAAATGGTTTTGTAAAGAGCTCTCCTCATGCCTTCTTTTTGTTTGATAATTGTTTGGCCCTTTCAAAATGTAGTGATCTCTAAGCTGATGCTCTTGTTGGAAGCTGGTAAAGTGTCAAGACACGGCAAGGCCTCTTCTAAGCCCTTGGTTGATTAAAAACACCAAGGTTAGTAAAATGACATTCCAGAACAAGACATTTTCTTCATGTGTCATTTGGTTACATGCTTATGTGGAAAACACTGTAAGGAAAAACTATGAGAATTCCCACATGTAAAGGCCAGGAATTGCCCCCTCCAAGACTTTTAGTAGCTTAGCTGCGGTCCTGGTACACAGTTAGAAACTATGTGACTTCTCTGGAAGGAGACTCTATGGAGTCTGAGAATCGACAGAAAGGTGTTTTGCTTATAGAGCATGCCTCCACAATCTGTCATTGTAATGCTTTTTCAATCTGTGTCATTGAGTTTCCTCGCCTTAGTTGCAAGTACTACTTCCTCTTAAATGGTCATCCATGTTCTAAATATTCTTCTTCTACTCCCTTCTGGTTCACCCATATCCTAGCCCATTTCAACTCCTGCTTTTCCTTCCCCTTCATTCCTTCCACTCTATTAAGAACACTTCAGTTCCTACAACCTCCTTCAATCAAGGCAAGTCAACAAACACCTATTAAGACCTTACCATATGGCCAGGCCCTCTGCTTGGTGCTGGGGACACTGAGAAAAGCAAATAGTGTGATAGACCCTATCCTCAAAAACCTTACATTCTTTTCTTTTTTTTTTTATTCTTTATTTGCTTTTTAAAATTTTTATTCATTTATTTTATTTTTTCATTAGATTTTTTATTTTTACTTTACAACACTTAGTTTTACAAGTTCTTGAGTTTCAAATTTTCTTCCCTTCCCTCTCCTCCTGCCTCCCCCCAAGACAGCATGCAGTCCAACATAGATTCTACATAAACCTTCACATTAAACTTATGTACGCAATAGTTAAGTTGCAAAGATTTATGACCAATGGAATGAATCATGAGAGAGAAGAAACAAAACCAAAAAAAAAAAAGAGCAAATAGTTTGCCTCAGTCTGCGTTCAGATTCCACAGTTCTTTCTCTGGATGTAGCTAGCTTTTTCTATCATAAGCTCTTTGAGCCTTGTATTGCTGAGGAAAGGCAAGTCTATCAAAGTTAGTCATCACAGAATCAATATGTCTGTGGTTGTATGTAATGTCCTCCTGGTTCTGCTCCTCTCACTCAGCATCAGATCATGTAGGTCTTTCCAGGTTATTATGAAGTCTGTATCTTCCCCATTTCTTATAGCGCAATAGTATTTCATTACATTCATATACCACAACTTGTTCAGCCATTCCGCAATTGATGGGCATTCCCTTGATTTCCAATTCTTTGCCACCACAAAAAGAGCAGCTATAAACATTTTGTACATACAGGTCCCTTTCCCACTTGTGTGATCTCCTTGGGATATAGCCCTATGAGGGGTATTGCTGGGTCAAAGGGTATGCACATTTTTATAGCCTTTGGGCATAGTTCCAAATCGCTCTCCAAAATGGCTGGATCTGTTCACAACTCCACCAACAATGTCTTAATTTCCCAATTTTCCCACATCCTCTCCAGCATTTAACATTTTCCTGTTTTGTTATGTTAGCCAATCTGACAGGAGAGATGTGGTACCTAAGAATTGTTTTGATTTGCATTTCTCTAATCAATAGTGATTTAGAGCATTTTTTCATATGCCTATAGATATCTTTAATTTCTTCCTCTGAAAACTTCCTGTTCATATCCTTTGACTATTTCTCAATTGGGGAATGACTTTTATTCCTATAAATTAGTTTTTTAATTTGTGGAATAAAACAAGCATTTCCATAACATAGAATAATAAAGATGATTGCATATGCAACAATAAATCTATTATGTACAATTGTAACAGCAACCACACTGGCATACCTAGGAGGGCTGCTAGTGAAGTTTCTTTTATCTGCTTTACTAAGGAAAGATAGGTGTTTCAGGGGTTAACAATCTTACTTTAGGCGAAAAAGTCTGTACCCTGAACTTCAGAGCAAATACAAACAGAAACTACAAACAGAAAAAATAACACAAATCAACAAACAGGCTTCTAACTGTCTGACTATAGCAATACATACAGTTATCAGAGAGAGAAGCACCAACATCTGGGTTTTCAAAGCCAGAGGAGCTCCTTAACGGCTACCCAGAGTTTCATCTGGCCAGATCACAGGAACGCTCTTTCAATGAATGAGCCCCAAAGCAAAATGCTAACCTCAGAGTATATGTACTATTTACAATCAAGGACTCTCAATTCAATCAAAGACTCCTGATTCAAACAAAGGCAAGACTCACTCAAAGGCACCTGATTGCCTTAGTGCTGAGAAGCACTCCAAAAGAAAAAACAGCAAAAAGTCCCACTTTGCTTGCCATTACAACAACTTGCTATTCCTTTTAAATATATAATAAAGTTATCATGCAAATTGTTTTTTTCCCTTTTTTTCTTCCCTCTCTCCTCCCCCTGCCCTATAAATGACTACCACTAGACACAAATATGTATGTGTATACATATCCATATATATTCTATATAATACACATACACTCACACGTATGTAAAATCATTCAATACATACTTCTATTTATCAGTTCTTTCTCTGGATCCAGGTAGCATCTTCTTTCATATGTCCTTTGTAGTTAACATGGATATTTATAACAGACAAAATGACTAATTTGCTCAAAGTCATTCTTAAAAAAATATTGCTGTTACTATATACAAAGTTCTTTTGGTTCTTCTCATTTCGTTCTTCATGATTTCATGCAAGTCTATCCACGCTTTTCTAAGATCACTGAGCTCATCATTTCTTAAGGCACCGTAGTATTCCATCACAATCACATACCACAAATTGTTCAGCCATTCCCTAATTGACAGGCATCCTAATTGATGGACATCCTAATAGAAGAATGTAACACATAAAAGGAAGCTAAAATGGGGTGGGATACGGTACATGATGGTAAAGGTGGTATCTTGTGTGAGCGCTTCCTCAAAATGGAGGTTTGAAGAAGAGCTTACCAATTAGAGAAGGGAACTTCATGGACAAAGGAAACAGCATCTGAGGCATGGTGACAAAGTCTAGATAATGTTCAGCAAAGTTTTCTCTGATGGAACTTCCCTAGTCTCCACTCTTATCCTCCTACCCCTGAATCTCAGGGTCAGGAAAGAGGGGGTTGGCATACTCTTTGACCCTCACTGCTGCTTCCCAACTATTCCACAACCAGAAACCCTAAATAGCCTCTGATGCACAACCATCAATTTACATTCATTTATATCCTACTCTCTCTGTTCTTGTTATCATCTACTGGGAAGTGAACAGCTTGTTAAGAAGATGCTGAGAATAGAATTTCAATTTCTGGACTATAGCATAAAATCTGGAAATGACAGTCTATTTACTAGAACTGGAGTGCCCCTAAAAAGGCTAATAAGAATACATTTGCCTGGAATTGTACACATCTAATTCAAATTAGGCAAGCAGCCAGGTAGTGCAATTGAGTGCTAGATTGTGTCAGGAAGAACTTGAGTTCAAATTCGACCTCTGATCATTAAGCAGTCTTGTGTGACTTTGAGCAACTTACTAAATCTCCCTCAGCTTCACTTTGAGCATCTGTGAAAAGGGACACAATAATGGTACTTACCTCACAGAGTTGTTTGGGAGATTCAAATGAAATAATATATTTCAAGTATTTTGCAAACCTTAAAGCACTATATAAATGTTAGCAATTATTTAAAAGGCTTTAAACTCACAAAGGAAGGAGAGAGAAAACTGTTCATGTATATCCACCAAGCTAGATGCCATTAAGAACAGATATAATGCACAAAGAAAAATAACAGGAGAGGAATACAGAATTGCACAGGAGACAAAAATCCAGGAAAAGAGCCAGCCATAGAGTCCATGATCTCAGATGCCTGCACACAAATGCACAAAGTACACATAATAATCAAAGTGATTACAAAGCAGGAACATCTGATTTCATAAAACATTGGATGCTCTTTGGTGAGATAAGATCCATAACTGAAATACAGATCTAGAAAGGTATACTTTATGCAATAGAAACAGGATACATAAAATGGAAAGCTAAATAGAATTATATGTTATGAAAATATGAGGAAATTCAGGAAAGAAAGGTGGGGAGAAGAACTGGTGGTAAACATTTCAGTATAAATCCACAGAGGCAAAAACACAAATGATTATTATAGGCTACCTGGACAGAGAAAAAAAAATAGACAAGAAGTTTAGAAATAAAACACAAACCCAGCCCAAAGGCATGAAACAGTAGTGATAGAGACTTCAGTGATCTAGACACTTGATAGAGTTCTCTCTGCCAAAAGCAGAGTCGGTAATAAATTCTTAAAGATAAGTTCATCCTTCAAAATATAGAGGAGTGAGCAAATCAAAATTCTCTTCAGGATCTGACTCTTATCAAGGGTTAGAAATTCATGGTAGAAATAATGGGAATCTTGAGGTTTTGTAATTGAAAAAGGAAATGTATAGGAAAAAGGAAAGTTAGGCATTATATGACACACACTTCCTCATAGGGAGAGAAGATTTCAGAGTGCTCAGGGAAAGGATGAGCAGAAGACTACATACACTCTAACATTCTATAGCAGAAGACAATCCAAGAGGGACAGGGATTCTAAAGACACAAAAAGAGACAATTTCATTGAGCAGAAAATGATAGATTGAAGAGACAGTCTTAGATGCTAGGAGCTCACCAACTTAGATTTTTTTTAATGATATATGGCTCAGCAGATAGAGTACCAGGTATGGAGTCAGGAAGAGTCATCTTCCTGAGTTCAAATCTGGCCCCAGCTATTTATTAGCTGTGTGACCCTGGTCAAGTCACTGAACCTTGTTTGCTTCAGTTTCCTCATCTGTAAAATGAGCTGGAGAAGGACATGGCAGACCACTCCAGTATCTTTTCCAAGAAAACCCCAAATGGGATCATGAGGAGTCAGACACAACTGAAAATGACTGAACAACAACAGAAAATAAAAATAAGGAAAGGTTACAGAAGATGAATACAAAATCTTATCATGGCCCTGTAAGAACAGCAACAGAAATGCTAAAGCTCAGGATAAAAGTGAGGATTCTGAAGAAAACTAAGAGTAACAAAGAGAGAGCATTGTTTGTTGGTTGTTTTCCTATATTAGTGAAAAGGAGGATCAGAGAAAAGATATAAATGCTACTTTGGGTTGATAGGATGATTTTAACAAATGAGAAAGAGAAAACAGAAGTGCTCAGCTTTTGCTTTGCTATTTTTTATACCAGGGAGAATGCTTGCCCTGAAAATGACAATACAAAAATGCCTAATAAGGAGTTGATACCCAAGGAAGTAAGGAGATAGTAAGAAAACATTTAACTGCCCAGAGGAGTTCAAGTCACCTGGCCCAAATAAAGGGCACCACAGGAGATGTATTTACAAGTGGATCCTCTCATGTGTTTAGAGTACGATTAATACCTATGTTACAAAAATTATTCTCATTAATAGATATACGGCACTCTAACAAATTCTTTATGAGACATGTACGTACTAATAAAGAAACCATGGAGAGAAAAGCAGAGAACAAGAACTACAGAGTCATGTCACTAATGAATTTAAATGCAAACATTTTAAATAAAAGAATTACAAGGATACTACAGAAAGGCATGCAGAAAATAATTCACTACCATCAAATTGTATTCCCACTGGTTATACAAGAATGGCTCAACACTAGAAAAACAATTATCATAAGGAATCATATAAACAACAAATGTAACAAAAATTACATGATTGTTTTAGGAGATATAGAAAAAGCCTTTGATAAAATACAGCTTTAATTTATATTAAAAATCCTCTAAAAAGCATAAATATGTTGCTCAGTCATTCTACTCATGCCCAACTCTTCATGATTCCATTTGGGGTTTTCTTGGCAAAGATACTGCCTTCTCCAGATCATTTTACAGCTGAGAAAACTAAGGTAAACAGGGTTAAACGACTTGTCCAGGATCACACAGCTAGTAAATTTCTCAGGCCAGATTTGAACTCAGAAAGATGAGTCTTCCTGATTCTAAGCGTAGTACTCTCTCCACTGCACCACTTAAAAAATCCTCTAAAAAGCATAAGAATGGAAAGGCCCTTCCTTAAGATGATCAAAAGTATTTTTTTAAAAAGAAAGAGCTAATATCATGCGCAATGGAGAAACACTAGAGGCTTTGCCATTACAAAAAGGGATAAAACGAGGATGTCTCCTCTCCTCACCATTATATGATATAGTACTAGAAATGCTGATGAAGAGAACAAAATTAAAAATATAAACAATGGCAAGGAAAGGATAGAATTATCCCTCCTTGTAGATGACATGATGCATATCCCAGATAATCAGCAAAGAAACTAAATAGGACAAGTAATTGCATTAGAATCATATCAGGATCCAAAATAAATCCCCCCAAATCATCAACCTATCTATACACTACTAACAAAAACCAGGAAGAAACAATAGTAAAAGAAATTTCATCCAAAATAACTATAAAATAACAAAGAGCTAGTCAACTAAGACACATACAAGATTTACACAAATATAAATACAAAATATTCTTTATAAAGACAAATAATGAAGAAATATTTTATTAATGATTGCGCCATACCAACATGTTAAAGTGAATGTATTACCCATATTAGTTTACAAATTCAGTGTTTCACAAGTTAATTTATATAAAGAGTACTTTATATAAACAAAAAAAACAAAAAATTCATTTGGAATGCCAAAAGGGCTGTTCTTAAAAGGGAAATAGTGAGAAAAATACAGATGAAGAAAGTATAGCAACAGCAGACCCAAATATTTGGTACTCATTCAAAACAAAACAAAAAAATCAGTAGAAAAGATTGTGTGTGTGTGTGTGTGTGCACGTGCATGCGTGTGTGTACGTATAAAGAAATAAACAAAATTACCCAAGAACGCACATTCATGGACAAAGGACTCCATTTTGACAAGAATTGCTTGGAAAACCAGAGCACAGTTTGAAAGAAATTAGAACCAAGGGCATAGACTATCCAAAACACACACACACACACACACACACACACACCAAACAAACCACAACCTCAAAGTGAATACTACATCTTATTATAAAAAGCCATATCATTAAAAATTAGAAGATATTTAGAATAGGAATAGTTTACACGCATGGCTAGAGAGTTCTTAACCAAAGGACTGATCTTAATCAATAATCAACAAGTATTTAGCAAAATATCTATTGTCAGGCACTGCACTTGGTACTAGAGATAAAGGTAGAAAGAACAAAATGCTCCTGACTGGCAATGATCTTATATTCTAATGGAGAAGAGAAGTACATGCAAAAATATATACAACATAAATATAAATGGAATAAATAAAAATGTGGGTGTATGTGTGTGTATATGCTAAATGTTAGGTAATCAGGGAAGGAAGACTCTAGCAGTTGGGGACTCAGGAATGGCTCCATACAGATGATACTTAGGCTGAAACTTAAAAGAGAAGGATTCTGAGAGGCAGAGGTAAGGGGTGAGTGCATACCAGGCATGAGGGACACACAAAAACAGCAGATGGAATGTTGTGTATGAAGAACAGAAAGAAGACCAGTTAGGCTGTATCCCACAGTGAGGAAGAAGTAGACTATACAGTGGGCCTGGAAAGACAGGAAAGGCCAGGTTCTGTAGGGCTTTAAAACTAAATTTAGGAGTTCACATTTTATTCTAGAACTAACAGGAACCCATTGGAGTTAGTTGAGCAGGGAAGTCATACAGTTAGATTGGCACTTGAGGAAAATTACTTTGGCAGCAGTGTGTAGGACAGAATAAAGGATCATTTCGATTATATAAAATTGGAAAGCTTTTTCATGAAAAAAAAATCAGTGCTATCCAGTCTTTTTATATAATTTCCCTCCATACATTCCATGCTCCAGACAAACTAGACTATTCTGTCTGCTGAAAACAATCTATGCTCTTCTGATATTTATACCTTTCCTCACAATGTTTCAAAAGACTTCCTTCTCTCCTCCTTTTTGTTAAATCCCTCTCCATTCTTTGAAACCTAATTGAAATGTCACTTCCTCCTCAGTTCCCCACTGGTAAAAAAAAAAAATTCCCTCAAAACTCACCTAGAACTTTATTTGACAACTCTCTAATGGATTCGTGTGATATCATTACTTTGACTTGTCTGTGTATGTATATGTTACAGCTCCTAAACTGTACATTTCACAATGGTTTCATGAGAGTAGAAACTATTTCTAACCTAAACATTTTATCCCTCCTAGGGCCTACTAGCTTGTGCACTACACATGGTAATAAAAAGGCAGCTAAGTGGTGCAATGGATAGGATGACGGGTCTGGAGACAGGAAGATGTGAGTTCAAATACTGACTCCTACATTTACTAGCTGTATGACCCTGAGCAATTCACTTAACTTCCTTTACCCTCAGCTTCTTCATCTGTAATAGCACTTCCCAGGGCTGTTGTGAGGATAAAAAAAGGAAATTTGTAGAGTGCTTTACAAACCTTAAAGTGCTATAAAGTGCTAGTCATTACCACTATTGTTGTTGTTCAGTGAAAATCAAAATGAAGAAAAGGATGGTAAAACTTTGGTGAAAAAAATGACCTGAGAACAACTGGTTCTGAGAACTACCTCAAATGTGGCAATTTGTATAGAAATGTTAGAAAGAACAATGGCGGGTGATGAACCAAGAAAACAGAATTTTTAAAACTAGACAATGAAATTGGCAGTTATTTATAAAAATTTATAAAATATATAGGAATTCCTAAAGTTTCTTCAGTAAAATTTTCAAATTCAGGAGAGTAAGAATAGGGAAGACTACAAAGTCTTAGACTGTACTTCTTTTCAACCTGTCACTCAAGGGACTATCAAGAGCATTGCCATCCTCCCCGTCACTTAGGACTGTAACCTCAGAGTCATCTTTCACTCCTCACTTGCGTTCACTCTACAAATAAGATCTTCTTGTTTCTACCTTCACTTCATCTCTACCATACATCCCCCTCCCTCCACAAAGCTGCCATCCTAATACAGGTTCTCATCACCTTACACCTCAACTATTGCAATAGCCTTCTGGTTGTCCTCTCTTCCTCAAGGCTCCCCCCATTCCAGTCCATCCTGTGTTCAGCTGCCAAAATCATCTTCTTAAAGTGAAGATCTGACATGGTCATATTGTCATATGGTCGTATGAACTTATTTAGGCTAAAGGAGGATATTCTTGTCTCATTGTATCTCTAATGGGCTATTTCTCAATGCCAACTCCCTCGCAATGCTCCTGTCATCTTGGACAACTTCAGTAATGCAAGAAAATGCAAAGAATTTCAAGGCAAGTTCATCCCACATGGCAAACCATGTCACACGCACACCTACTTCTAAACTCCAGTGGCTCCCTATTACCTCCAAGATCCAATATAAAATCCTGTTTACTTTTAAAGCCCAATACAACATGGCCCCTTCTTACCTTTCCAATCTTGTTACACATTACTCCCTGAAACATATTTTATGATCCAATAATATGGGCTTTCTTGCTATTATTTCTACTCCATTGAAAGATATTTCCACTTCAAATGGACTATTTGGGCTAGACCTGTGGTAGAGCCTTCTGAGCTGGTGTTGGTCTGATCAGCCACAGTCAGATACACTATACCTCGACCCCAACATGGTAGTCATTTTGGTGCTCTCTGAGTGCAAAGAACAACAATCATTTTTCTCCCTCTCCTTTATTCCATGACTTTCCATTGGCTGTCCCCCACACCTGGAGTGTACTTTTTCTTCATCTCTGCCTCCTGGCTTCTTTCAAGACTCAGCTCAAATTTCACCTTCTATAAAAGGCCTTTCCCAGTTCTCCCCCTTTTCCCCTCTCTACTCCCCCAATGCCTTACCTCTGAAGGTATTTTTCACTTACCTTATATATATCTTGTTTGTATATATTTGTTTGCATATTGCTTTCCTCATTAGCATGTGAGTTCCTTGAGGACAGAGGCTTTGTTTCTGCCTTTCTTTGTGTCTCCAGCCCTTAATACTATTTGACTTCCTCTCTCTTCCTATTCCATTCTCTTTTATGTTGGTAAACCAAATCAGCTAGGTGGTACAATGGGCAGAGTGCTGGGCCTGGGGTCAGGAAGACTCATTTTCATGAGTTCAAATCTGGCCTCAGACACTTACAAGTTGTGTGACTCTGGGCAAGTCACTTAACCTTGTTTACCACAGTTTCCTTATCTATAAAATAAGATGGAGAAAAAAATGGCAAACTACTCCAGTACCTTTGCAATGAAACCCCAAATGGGGTCACAAAGAGTTGGACTGCAATGACTGAACAAGAATAGTCCAGACAGGAGGCAACAAGGACCTGAATTATGGTGGTTACTATGAGAATAAAGAGAAAGGAATGAACAGGAATCACTGTGAAGATAGAAACAAGATTTGGCAACTATTTTGTTATGTTGGATGAATAAGAACAAGAAGTCAAAAATGATGCTGAGGTTGTGAATTTGGGTGATTAGAAGGATGGTATTACCCTTGACAATAATGGAAAGGTTTGGGAAAGGAGTTGGGATGGAGGGACAGTGAGTTATAGTCTGGACATGTTGAGTTTGGGATGCCTGTGAATCATCCATTTTAAAATGTCCAAAAATCTCCAGGAAGAGACAAGGCCCAAATATATAAATCTAAGAGACAACTACATAGAAAGGATAATTGAATCCCTGGTAGCTAAGGAGATCACCAAATGACAGTTGGGAGACAAAAGAGAAGAGATCCCCAAACAGGATTTTCTTACTGTGGGGGTACACATATTAATTTTTGGTATTACATTAGGGTGAGAAAATCTAATGGTAAAATAATATTTTTATAATTAAATAAATAATTGCTCTGCTACCTGTTGTATAGATTATAGAATTATATTAGAAAGCAAGGAAAGCAGTGGTATGTCAGGGAGAGGGGAGAGCAATTTGATATAACGAGGAAAACAAAAAAGAAAAGGAAACAAAAGAATTAGCAAGGGAGTGGGAAATGACAGTAGATTCAAGGCAGTGACTCATAACCAATCATCTGGATGATGTTTTTAGGTACCTGAGGCTGCTGTATGAACTGCTTGGTCCCAAGTGGATCAAGACTTTGGTTTGAATGCCACTGGAGGCAGTGTGTTGAATGGAAGGGATGCTGGATTTGCAAAGAACCTTGGTTCAAATGGCCAACCCAGACCTAAAACCTTGAGCAACTCACTTATTCCCTGTCTGAGCCTCATTTTCCACATCTATAAGTTAGAGTGTTGAACTACATAATCTCTAAGGACCTTCTAATGTTAAATCTGATGGTCATATGAATTTATTTAGGCTAAAGGAGGATATTCCTGTCTCATTGTATCTCTAACGGGCTGCTTCTCAATGCCAACTCCCTCACAATGCTCCCATTACCTTGAACAGCTTCAATAATGCAGGAAAATGCAAAGAACATCAAGGCAAGTTCATTCCACAGGTGCATTGTTTAAGAAGTGCCATTTCACTTTTTTCTTGTGCTACATTTTCCCAACTAAATAAACACAAACAAGGAGGTCATTATATCATCATTATTATTTCCCATACATTGAGAAGCCAGCAATTAGCTAGCAGTGGAAAGCCAATTGCAGGCTTGATCTAAAATATTTCTAGGCACTTCTCCCTTGACCTCCTTTGCACATGTAGGGCACTATTGGTTTAGATGTCGGATATATTTTCAATATGTTGGTTAGTTTTATTGAACTTTTTCCTCTCTTTTTTATTCTTTGTTATAAAGAACAGCTCTTTGACAAGGAAAATGGGAGGGATACATTGAAAAAAAAAGGCAGTTTTAAAAAAGAGAGAATCAATAAAATGTTCACACTTGGAGTGTGGAAGACCTAGGTTCAAATTCCTGATAACATTCATTTAATATCTCTAAGCTTCAGTTTTCTTACCTGTAGAAGGAGCAGAGTATGTGCAGTGCGCTACCCAGTTGACAATATGAGGAAGTCAGAGGAATTTGGGAAGATTTGTATGAACTGATGCAGTGCAAAATAAGCAAAGCAAGGAAAATAATATGCACAATGACTACAACAACGTAAATGCTCAGTAAAAGGAAGATGAGCATTGAGTAATGGGAAAATACTAAAGAAAGCAATAGTGATACAAAAAAAGGAAAGAAAAGAAATCAATGAAATATTAACAACTATACTGAGGAGAGCAGAAGGAAGTTCAGAAGGGGTCATAGAAAAGGGCGCAATTTTGTTCCTATTTTGTTAAATTTAATTTACAATTTAAACTATGCAATAAGTTCACATTTTCATACATAATCTATTCTTCATTGTCTATTGAAATGTTTGTTGATATTTGTTAAATTCATAATAATAATTAAAGTCTTAGAAAAGCTGCAATGAAATATATCTCTTCCCTAATATCAGAGAAATAGAGAACTATGAGGAACGTCACATGTTATCAGACAAGGTTTCTGTACTGGATGTTTCTGTTTGATGATCTTTGGTTTTGCCAAAAGATTGGATAACCTAAATATAAAGACAGAAAACATTGGCAAAAAAAATTTTAACAGTAATAATCCTGATTATATTGGCTTCTCTCTTAGGAAAAAAATTGGTGGCTACCATGTAGCTCACAAGAGCATTTAAGTCATATGGGGTCTCAGCTCTTACACCCTTTTTTTCTTAGATCAATCACCTGAAACTTGTGGATACAGGGGAAAGGAAAGAAAAACAGATGTATATGGCCGGCATGGTGCAAGGAATTTACTATCTTTAAGGTTTTTGATGAAGACCATGAACCACTAGCATTCCTTGAACCATTATTACCATCCTAATAAAAAGCATAATTTAATGGCTAATAAGGTGACACTATACAAGTAGGCATACAAAAAGAATTCCACAGATACTCTTGCCTTCAACTATTCCTAGAAATGGATAAATATATAAAGAATATTGTAATTACAAAGAAAATCCATACTAAAACTTATACTATGTCTTCATTACTCATTCCTTCTTTAAGCCTTTGCTATCTGGCTCTTGTCCCCAATGTTCTACAAAAGCTATATTTTTCAAGATCACCACTGACCTCACCTTTCTAAATCCAGTGACCTTTCCTCATTCTCCTCAACTTCTACTGCATTTGAGAATATTGATTAGCCCCCTCCTTTGGGGCTCATATCACTTCCATGACATTGCATTTATCTTAGTTTTGCACCTATTTCCTTTTCTCCTCCCTCTCCCTAGCTGTGGGCAGCCCCCAATGTTTAGTCCTTGGTCTCTCTGTTCTCTCACTACATATTCATCCATTCTCACAGCTGAAGCTATGATGATTCATGTATATCTTGAGAGTTAGCAAAATCTCTGTTTCCAGACCTGTATCTCTAGGAAATTGTGGGGCATTTTTCCACACCTACTATCAAAAGAAGACTTATTCCCCAAAGAATCAGTTATCTTAAGTGAATTCCCCAAAGCTAACTGGGCTAATTAAAAAATCTGTCTAATAAGCAAATTCACTTAAAATTTATATTTTTTGACTCATGATGGAAAATATTATCCAAAGCCAGAGAAAGAACTATGGAGTCCAAATGCAGATCAAAGCATACTATTTTCTCCTTTTTAGTTGTTTTTTTTTTTTATTTCTTGTGGTTTTTCCTTTTTGCTCTGATTCTTCTTTTACAACATGACTAAAGTGGAAATGTGTTTAATATAATTGTATGTGTATAGTCTATATCAGACTGCATGACATCTTGGGGACAGGGGAGGAGAGGAAAGGGGGGAAATTTTAGAATTCAGAATCTTACAAAAGTGAATGTTGAAAACTGAAAATTAATTGAACTTTTTAAAAAAATGTATATATTTTTTAAAAATTATGAAACACCCAGACTTCTCTATGTCATAGAATCATTTTAGCCCCTTATTAAGACTTTTGGTATCATTTAGACATTTGGAGAGAGAAAAATCTCATTTTATTTTTAATTCATTTATTGTTTACACTATTTTTTAACTTTTTTTGGTTTTGTTACTTTATTGTTTATTTTTCTCTTATCACATTTATTTTATTTTGAAGAGGCAGTATTTCTAGCCATCAAGATTAAGTTTCCAACTACTCCTGCCAATGCTTTTGGAGAAGTACACAAGTCAGGAACCTGAAAGAGTGCCAAGAAAATGATAATTGTTCCTCTGTCTAGTAGGTTCATCTATATCCTGCTTGGGTTGTTCATCCTAAGTGCCACAATGCTTACTATTTTTAATGCTTAAAATTGCCCCACAGCAGGTAAATTTGCTTTTTCAAAATCTAAAACCATACTGTCCACAACATAATGTATAATGCTTTTTTAAGTGAAAGGAACTTTGCTTGATAAACCAAAAACTTTTGGCACACAATGGTAAAAGAGCAAAAGAGAATAAAAACATATTTTTAAAACAGCTAAGATTATCCCGCTGTATATTAAATGCTTTCAAATTTTTCTAAATACTTTTTATTAGAGACATAGAAATTATATGTATATGCTTTTAAGCAAATTGACTAACAAGATGGGTAAGAGTTGGGGTCTATTGACTATCCTCACTCCACTTAAAATAATAACCTTTGTCAGGTGAGAATACTTCTAGACTTGAATCAATTCATTGGGGTGTATAATGAAATGTATTTTTTCCCACACAGCTAATGAGGGAATTGTTTTGCTTAAATACGCATTTTTGTTACGGAAATTTGTTTTTCTTTTTCAATGTGGTGAGAATAAGAGGGAGAGAAAATAGATTTCTCATAATTTAAAAAATAAAAGTTTAATTTTAAAAAGATAAGTGCTAACCTTGTGAGTCAGAAGAGACCTGAGTGGATCCTCCTTCTGTCATTTGCTACTTGTGTGACAAAGAAAACAACAAGGTGGTCTGTCTTTGATAAGCTCCAGTGAGTAGGCACAGATGAACTAGATCCACAAATATGGAAAGAACTAGCATGTATGATTAATGAGCTCCAATAAGTGATCATTGGGAAATGAAGGAGCACAGGAGGGATTGTTGTTGTTCATCCTTCATTTTCGAAGAAGAACAACAGTGCAGGAATGGAAAAGGGAAAATGTCTTCATTTTCAAAAATGAGGAGGGAAAGCCAGTGAGTCTGACTTCAAGTCCTGGCCAAATTCTGCAACTAGTTTTAAAGAAATCATCAGCAAACATCAAGAAAACCAGTGGTTATAAAAAAACCAAGCATGGTTTCATAAGAAATAGATAATTCTAGACTAACAATCCATCCTTTTTGACAGGGTTAATAGTCTAAATTGGGGGAATCCTATAGCTACAGTTTCTCTAGACAATTATTCTTATAGACAAGAGAAGAGATGTGTGCAAATACAACAGTATAGTTAGGTAAATTTAAAACTAGCTAAGTGGCTGGACCCAAAAAGTAATCTTTAATGGTTTAATGTCAGCTTGGAAGGAGGATTCTAGTGATGTGCCCCAGGGCTCTTTGACTAGCTCTGTCCTGTTTAACATTTTTACCTGACTTAGATAAAGGTACAGATGACTTGCTTATCAACTTTGCAGATGGCACAAAGCTGGGAGAGATAGCTGACACATTGGATGTTACAGTAAGGATCCAAAAAGACCTCAGCAGATTAAAATGTGGCTAAATCAATTAAGATTAAATTTAACAGGAATACGTTTATAGTGTTATTTTTTTAAGTCCACACCACAATTATGAGATAGAGGAAGAATAGCTAGAGAGCAGTGCATCTGGAAAAAAAAATCAGTTTTTAATGGACCGGAAGCTCAATACTGTAATAAGATAACCGCCCCCCCCCAAAAAATTAATGTACTAAGAGGCATATTATCCAGATTAGGAATAATATAGGTCCACTCTGCTCTACACTCATCAAATCACATCTAAAATATGTTCAGTTCTAGACACCATATTTTAGGAAGGACAATAATAAGCTGGAGAGAAACCAGAGGAAGGAAACTAAGATAGTGAAGGGCTATGAAATCATGTCATATGGCTATGCCCAAAGGGCGGTCAAACTGTGCATAACCCTTTGAACCAGCAAAGCCACTAGCAGGTCTGTATCCCAAAGGGATCATAAAAAAGAGAAAAGGACCTCTTTGTACAAAAATATTTATAGCATCTCTTTTTATGGTGGCAAAGATTTGGAAATTGAGGGGATGTCCACCAATTGGAAAATGGCTGAACAAGCCGTGATATATGAATGTAATGAAATACGACTGTAATATAAGAAATGATGAGCAGACAGATTTCAGAAAAACCTAGAAAGACTTACATGAATTGATGCAAAGTAAATTAAGCAGAACCAGGAAAATATTATATATAGTAACAACAACATTGTGCAATGATCAACTATGAATAACTCAGTTCTTCTCAGAAATACAATGATCTGAGACAATTCCAAAGGACTCATAATGGAAAATGCTATCCACATCCAGAGAAATAACTGATCTAGTCTGAATGCAGATTGAAGCGTACTATTTTCACTTTATTTGTGTGCGTGTGTGTGTGCGTGTGTGTGTGTGTGCGCGCGTGTGTGTCTTTCCCTTTGGTCTGTTTCTTCTCTCACAAGATGATTGTTATGGAAATATATTTTACATGATTGCATATATATAACCAAATAAAATTACTATTTTAGAGAAGGGAGAAAATTTGGAACTCAAAAAAATTTTTAAATGAATATTTAAAATTGTCTTTATATGTAATTGAAAAAAATAAAACACTATTTATAAAAAAAGAGAAATCATGTCATATGAGGGTTGGTTAAGAAACATGCTATTTTGGACAGGGAGGTGGATTTTGAGTCAAGAAGACCTAAGTTCAAATCTTGCTTCAGACACTGACTGTGTGACTGGCCAGGTCACTTAACCTCTGGGCCTCAGTTTCCTTATCTGTAAAATGAGAGTGTTAGACTCTATGACCTCTCAGATCTAAATCTACCATCCTATAAATTGGGAGCATATAGTAGGGAGAAGCGTTAGGGTAGATAAGATAGATGTTTTCAAGTATTTATAGGGCTGCCATGTGTTCTAGCGCTTTCTAAAGAAAAAGATCTAGGAGCAATGTTTCTCATATGAAGAGAAGTAGTTAGACCCACAAGCTGCTGGCATCTTCCCCTGCAGAATCACCTTGTATTTACTTGGTACATATTTTATAAATGTTTATTTAAGTACATGCTGTCTTCTTAACAGAATATAGCCTGAGAGCAAGGATTGTCTCACCTTTGCCTTTATATCCCCCCAATTCTATTCCAGGGTGTGGCACATAATAGGCAGTTAATCAATGCCCTTTAGGTCTTCATCCACTTGACTTTCTATCTTACTAACCTTACTGACTTGTATGCTTGTAGACAGAGGTCAAAAATCAGAATGTCACGAAGAGACTATGTTCAAAAACATCAGCCAGTCTTCCTAGGGCATTTTGCAGTTAGCAGTGATCTTTTCTATTGGAATCTCAGCTTTTAAATGTAGTTATTCTGGCAGCGAAGAAAGTCTCTCAAATGGAGGCTAATGAAGCATTTATCCCAGCTCAGGTTAATGTCACAGTGTAATTATCACAATTTAAATGCCAAGGGTGTTAATCATTTCACTGCTGATTATCATCAGTAATCTCCTTCTGATGTGCTTGCTAGGGGTAAACCACGGAAAGGACCTAGGGATGTTCCATGTTGGAACATGGACAGCGGCTTTATCCCAAAGCTACGCTTGTGCCCGACAGATAGTCCTTGATAATTATAACCTTTTGCCCTTGACTCTGTCTTGAAATGAGGCAGACTAGTGAGACAGACGCCTCCCAGTGTGCCTAAACAAGCCCCAAGACACTGGTTCTCAACTGTCGATAGCTTTTCTTTTGTCACCAAAGGTAATACAACAGCTGATATTAATGATCACCACCTTCAAGAATCTTTCTTTGTCTTTTTTAAAAGACACAAGACAGATACAATCATAGCAACACAGCAAAGCCACTTCTTCAAAAGGGGCAAGTAAATCTCTGCTGCTGCTCATGTTTTCTATCTTTTATGCTCCATTCTTGCAAGAGAGAAGAATAAGGTAATAGTGAGGGGGAAGTAATGAAGAGGGCAGGTAACTGGAAGAGGTAGGATAACAGAAAGATTAGGAAGGATGTAATAACGTAAAGTGAAGAACCAAAACTACACAAGAATGAGATTCAATTCAACAAACACATACTAAGCACCTACTAAGTGCAAAATGGGTGGGTAGGTGGTCCAGTGGATAGAGCGCTTCGCCTGAAGTCAGGAAGACCTGAGTTCAAATCCAGCCTTGGACACTGTGACCCTGGGTAAGTCACTGAACCCTGTTTGCCTCCGTTTCCTCAACTGTAAAATGAGCTTGATTAGGAAATGGCAAATCATTCCAGTATCTTTGCCAAGAAAACCCCAAAATGGGGTCACAGAGAGTCAGACACAACTGAAAAGGACTAATCAACAACAATGTGGAAGACACAGTGCCAGCCATTAGAGATACAAAATTAAAATTGAAATAGTTTCTGCCTTAATGGAATTTGCATTGTATCTAGTGCCTTTTCCACTATACCCCTCAAATAGTCACTGAAAGCTTGTGAAAATTCCCACATGTCTGCAGACAGGGGGCTGTGGTGATGTCAATGAACAGGAGATATCGGAATTTGTCAACATGCCTCACCTACCCCAATGAACCTTAAAGCCTTTGGATTGTTTTGCTTAACCAGAGTCACTTCACTAAAGAGCCCTTCTAAGAATTAGAGACACAAGAAGGGTTATTTTTGGTAGTTGTTTTTCTCATGGTTTTTCCCTTTTGTTCTGATTCTTCTTTCACAACATAACTAATGTGGAAATGTTTAATATGATTGTACATGTATAGCCTATATCTTTGGGGAGGGGAAAGGAGAGGGAAGGAGAAAAAAAATTTGGAACTCAAAAATCTTATAAAAGTGAATGTTGAAAACCAAAAATAAATAAAAAGGGTTGCAAAAAATCAATCAAAAATGAAAGAAATATTTTATAAAGACACCACCCAAGCTGACTTAGGCATTAAGCAGCAGGGCCTGGAAGGAGAAGAAAGAGGCTGCTCTATCTTCACTTTGGAGGAGAACCGTATGCAACAAAAACATAGGGAGAATCGATGATACACAAAGTCCATGGATGACTGAGAATCATTTAATGGGACTCTCTTTGAAATGCTTTTATCCTTGTGATTCTTTTCCCAGGGAACCTAGGTTTTTTCACATTTACATTCTAAAAAGTACAATGAGCTTTTCAAACAAATATAAATGCAATGATCAAACATGATTCCAAAGGACTAATGATGAAGCATGCTATCCAACTCCTGACAGACAGCTAACAGATCTAACATGCATAAAGAGACATACCATTTTTTTAATATAGACAATGTGGGAATTTGTTTTGCCAGACTCCACATATTTTCTACAAAGATTTTGTTTTTCTTTTTTCTCCCCCTCAATGGAGTGAGGAGGTGGGAACAAGAGAAAATAATTTCTTAATCAAAAAAATTAAGTATCTGAACTACTACATCAAATAAATCATCTCCCTACAAATATTTCCACTTAACAGAAAGCATATATTTCTGCTGAAGAGAGCTCAGTTGACTCTGTTAAGCTATTTATTAAGACTAACAAGAGGGCAGAGAGGGGTAGGTATTAGGGAGAGAAGTTAGCAAAAGGAAAGGTTTGGGAAAGGATGAGAGAATATATAAAATTTAATTCTTTAAATGCCCTTGAGATCATTTAAGTTTACTGAGCTCTATCAAGGCCTTCTTTAAATTTGTTCTTTCCTCCATTCGTCATTGTTTTATGAGGCAGTTACTCATAACTTTATAGGATAATAACCTTATAGAGACAATGTTGGCATAGAGGATAGAAAACTGACCTTGGACCAGGAAGACTTCACTGTGTGACCCTAGGTTGGTCACTTATCTTCTCAGTAATTTAGAAAACTCTATCAGAATATAGGGTGCAGAGAAAATGTTCAACTACATTGGTAAAAGAAATTTCCTCATAGGATCTTAGACCCAGAGACCTCTGAAGCCATCTAGTCCAAATACTTCATTTTACAGTTGAGAAAACTGAAGCCCACATAAGTTGTGACTTGCTCAATGACACACATACAGTAAGCATAAGAATGAGGATTTGAACACAAATCTTCATAATCTCCTTCCATTGTACTTGGTTGCCTCCCAACATCATCCTTCTCTGTGAGATTTTACAAACCAGTTAATACTCTAAACCAGTGGTGACTTTGGCTGCCATATCTCTCTGCTTGGCAAGTAAAGGTCTATGGTTTAAGAAAGTTTTTAGGCTTTTTTGGTCTCCTCCTTATGTACAGAAACTCCAAATGGAAAATAAGTTGTGCCCAAAAGAGTTAAACAGGAGGTAGAGAGAGAGAGAACAGTTTGAATCATTGTTGAGGAATTGCCAAATTCTTTTAATGATTCCAAGTTTCTCCCCAAAACAAAGAGTCAACTTTTTAGCACCAATAAACTTCCCCATGGTATTGTACAGCTGTGAGTAATAGAACAATACAGTCTCTGAAGAAGGGAAGCCGAAGATGACCCAAAGGGCACCAAAGAGGCACATAGTGTATGTGATGTAGCACATAGCTATATAGCAAGCCACAAAACATGAAAAAACAGTGAGTTACAAAGAAGAAGCAAAGTTAAAGATGTCACCAAGGAAATTTACAATTGAAAAAGAAAGGTAGACTGGCTTTAACTAATCATGAAGAATTTTTTAAAAATCAGTGTTATGTGAGATGGTTCTCTGGGAGGGGTAAGGGGGAGAGACACAAGGGGGAATTTAGGTGATACAAAAACAAAAGATGTCAATAAAAATATTTTTTAAGAGTGGGGATGACTAATGTATAGCCTGTGGATTCCATTGATATCCTAACGTCAGGAGAATGAAAGGAAGACGCACCCCTCCCCCAACCCACTGGGTGGCCTGCCTGTGGCAGACTAATAGAAGAACTTATACAAGAACTACAAAGTATAGGCAGGAATGGATGGACTCAGATCTGTATCACTAAAGAGAATACTCGCATTGATGAGATCACAGATCTACCGGAGTACAGAGGTATAAAAACCCTTCACCACCACCTGCTAGATGGTACAGTGGATAAAATGCTGGACATTCACTAGCTGGGTGACCCTGGGCAGTTAACTTCACCATATCTGTAAAATGGGAATATTAATAGCACATACTCCTCAGGGTTGTCGTGAGGATAAAATGAGGTAGTTGTAAAGAGTTTTTCATACCTTCATAAATGCTAGATATTATTGACATGAGATATCAATAAAAATTCAAAAAATGATATCATCTCACAAATGTGATCTACTGAGGAATGGAGGAGCGTCGATCTGCATTGTTGAAGGGACTACCCACGGAAATGAAATAGGGGATCTTCTGAAATATGGAAGTCTTCGTCGGCACAATAACCAGACCCAGAAAGAAACTAAGCTAAGAGAGATGAACAAATGTCTTCTGGCCATCCATCCCACATGCATCAGGTAGCCAAGACATGGTTAGCAACTTGCCCTTTTTACACTATGATTTCTGATATGTAATAGGATGCCTTTTAGAATTTATGTGGCTTTTTTTGTTTAACTAAAAAAGCAATGCAGTTATACAATGTCACAGCAGCAAAGTAGAGGATTCATATGCATTCCTTCTTCCTAGCTGTTCTACTTTAGGAAACTGCACTCTCAAATTTAGATGGTTCATCAGCCTCAAAACTCCAGCAGCGCAAGTCAACTCATTGGAAAATCCCCTGAAGTTCACTGCCTTCTGTAAAATGGGTTGGTAAGACTCTGCTAATGAGAAGAGACAGTGTTGTGTGTGTGTGTGTGTGTGTGTGTGTGTGTATGTCCATGTGTGGTGGAATGAGCCCTGTATTTGGAGTCATGGGACCAGAGTTCAAATGCCAAACTCTACTGCTTACCATCCTTATGACCGTAGTGACCTTTGGTCAACCTACACTGGGCCACCTGACTCTGTACTCCTAACAGCCCCTTTACTATGGGAATCTTTTCCCAAGACTTCTGTTATCTAATTAGAATCTCAAGACTCAAGCCCTTGCCCCAAATCCTCAACCAATCGTACCTCTCCACCTTTGTCTTGGAGGGGCCAGAAACTCAAGCTAGCTTCTCCAGAAGTCCCTGGTATGGCCAAATCTCAGGTGCCACTTTTGACCTCTGATACCAGGTTTCCACCATCCCTTCTTCTTCCCAAGCTGTTACGAATATGTGCTGAATAAACCTGCTCATTTGATCTGCTCCCTTCCTCCTCCGGTCTTGCTGCTGTCTAAGGAACTGAGGAGGCATTTCCCTGGACATACATGAGCTCTGCCTCAGCAGTTAGGATGTTCCTCTCCCTGCCACCACTTGCCCACCTCCTAAACAAGCCAGGAGGGGCGGGACAGTCACCTTGAGCATGTCACTTTTCTGAACCCCAGTTCTTTAATCAGTAAATCAAGGAAATTGCACTGGGTTATCTGAATTTATGATCTCAGAATGGGTGCTGGTAGTTCCTAATATTATGATTATTAGTGGTAATCTCTGTTCAGTTTAGCATCCAATCAAATCCATATACACAGGATTTATCTGGATGAGACTCAAATGTTATTTCAAACTCCTTGGGTTGACACCTTTACTTCATAAGGAGGTAAGTAAGAAGGAGGCAAAAAGGAAAGGGAAAAAAGAGGAGACAACTGATTTATGCATGGACACAAAACTAATGTCAAGAATTGGCTAAGGATGTGCCTTATAATTGAACATTTGACTTCATAAGTTAAGTAACTCAATAGAGTGAGAATGGATGACAACCTCAGAGGGTAATAACATTCTACGGTAGCATTCATATTGTTGTTGACTCAACAAATAAGCAGTGTGAAGCGGAAAAAAAAAAAACAAGAGCTCTTTTTTAGAATAGCCTACCTATATGAGGAGAGAGGAGGGAGAAAAAGATGGAGGAGAGATAAAGGAGGGGAGGGGAGAGGAAAATGGGGGAGGAAAAAGAAAGGGAGGGGAGGAGAGGGAAAGGGAGAAAAGAAAGAGAGAGAGGGAGGGGGGAGGGAGGAAGGAAGGAAGGAAAGAAGGAAGGAAGGAAGGGGAGAGGAGAGAAAAGGAAGAAAAAAGAGAAAAAGAGGAAAAAAGAGAAAGGGAGGAGATAACTTTTTGAAAGTGGCATTTCTTAATTTGTAAATTTATCATCTTCTAAGAACTGCACCCATCTACACTATACTTATCATAGGGATAGCATTTACCAAAATATATTCAGTGAAGCATGGATGTGATGAGTTCCACAAGATCATTTCAATGCTAGTAGCATTTTCCCTCTAAAATATTAATTACTGTATGTTTGTATCAAAAAATGCTTTTTACATACAATTTTTCGGCATGAAAATAAACTTTCTTCTATCTTATTTCAAATTTCCCTGGCCCTCCTTTCACCTCTTTTTCTATTCAGATATGGAGCCCACCTACACCTCCGAGAATTGCATTTATCATTTCTGTTATTTCTTTCCTCTCCATTTTGAGCCTAGTTCTCTCTCACCCTGCCTGAAACTGTATTAGCCACTCCCAGGTTAATTGCTCCCACTGCTCATCAGCATGGGAGCTTAGAGGTCAACATATTTCAAAGTCAAAAGTGTTTCCGAGGCTAATTCAGGTGCTACAGTCTTGTGATGGAAAGCATTGGATTTGAGAGTCAAAAGGGGGGAAAGGAAGGAATGAACACTTCTATAGCACCTACTATGTGCCAGGCACTGTGCTAAGTGCAGAAAACAAGTTCTGCTGAAAACAACCTTATATGACCTTGGGCAGATTATTTCACTTCTTTTGACCTCATTCCTTTTCTATAAAATGGGGAGGGGAGAGTTGGGCTGAAAAGTCTCTAAGTTCCCTTTCACTTCTAAAGCCTTAGGATTCTCATTTGAAACATACTATCCTAAAGAGTTTAGGAGGCTAGAATCCATGGGAAGCAACCAACATGCACATAGTACCAAAACTGCTGAAGAAGTACAGACAACATAGTCTATGTCTTCCAAGGCCATACCTGGCATCCAGTAACTTGGTTCCCAGCAAGAAGAAATCTCTTAAGAGTTCCCACTGGTAACTCCTTCCCTGCCCAGAAAGGCCATAAACAGTAACCTATATAACTATTCTTAGACTTGTGGATTAACATCAACCACTGGCCCTAAGTTTTTTTTCCCACCTGTAGTCTTCAAAGGCAGTTCCTGTACTTACTCCCAGGCAGGTATCCCCCAATTTCAGTTATTTGGCAGAGTCACTGATTACATGTCAGGCCAGATGATTCACTAAAAGCTGTTTGTAAAGCACTTTGAGCCAGTCAGGGTGAGCTCTGCAGAACTCTGGTATAGTACAAGCTACTGTGCTATTATTATAGCCTATTCAACAGTATGTGGGAAGCTAGGTGGCAAAGTGGATAGAGTGCCAGGCCTGGAGTCAGGAAAATTCATGTTCCTGAGTTGGAATTTGGCCTCAGACACTTACTAGATAGGTGACCCTGGGCAATTCACTCAACTCTGTTTGCCTCAGTTTCCTCACCTGTAAAATGAGCTGGAGAAGGAAATGGCAAGCCAATGCAGCATCGCTGCCAAGAAAACCCCAAATGGGGTCATGAAGAGTGGGACATGACTGAAAAATGACTGAACAACACACAACAACAAGAGTATACATAGAATTCTCTCTTCTGTCTGACCAGTCTGCTCACTATGGCAGTTTCTGTGTGCTGGTAAAGGAGTATCCTGAATTAATTTAACTAGCAAATACACAGATGATCAAATTTTTTATATCTGTATAAGGTAACAAGGATAGTAAGTTCTCCTAATCACTAATAAATGAGGGTGGGGAGGTGGGAATCTTAGAATTTATTTCTGAGAAACAGAATATCATAGATTCACAAGATTGGTTTTGTACTGAAAGAAGCCTCAGAATGTGTTTTGTCCAGCTTCCTTATTTTACACAGAAGGAACCCAAGGTTCAGATAAGGTCCATGGCCCTATACCCTGTAGGTTCTGAGGTTATTTTCCCTACCCCTACTCACACTGGCAAGCTAGATACCTGGAGAGTAGATACTAGGTCCCCCAGAAGTTTAGGACTAACTCCAAGTAGCTAAATAGTATCGTTTTAGTGCTATAGCTCATAAGCTCCCACCAATGTGCTTCCCCCCATCATGATTACCAATTCATATCAAATAGCCAGATTTCATTAGTTTTAGAAACAAATATTTACTATGGTGGTTTAGATGGTATAAAACAACACCTGAAAAGTCTGGGACATAATATCTCCAAAGTATACATATAATACAGGAGAATATATATAATATAGGCTCATGGGGCAAAGGGGTAACACACTTCCTAGAAGTCCTTTTGCTAGAATCCTCAAGAGGTTGCCCTTTCTCCTGGGCTCCTTTTTGGGGATACTGTTAGGACACTGACAGGAAGTCCAGAATCTTCTGGACCCTTTGAAATTCACAAGATCCTCCTCTGGTAAAGGGAGGGGGAAAGGAGACAGAGGAGTCAAGGAGTTCTCCCTTATCCCCAAAGGAGTCATTCTCAGAGGCTTGGCTGGAAGCAAGGTAAATACTGCTATTTTATAGAAGGCTCACAGGACAGATACTTTTCTTTTGGACCAAAGTGAAATGCCTTTGGATTGTTTGGTTGGTTGATAGCCAGCTTGAGTTCACACCTCAGATTGCTTCAATGAGCTCTGTTCTCACCTGATAAACCACCTTGCAGGAATATGGGTATGTGGGTGGGGGTGGGGCTAGGGGGAAAGTGTTGTAGGTGGTGGAGTTACTTTTTGACTCAACCGACACCTACCCTTACACTTGTCACTAAATTCAAAAGTATTGGGGAAAAAATAGGAAAGAGGATAGGCAGGGTTTACAACAAACCCACAAGTCGTCTAAAAACCTCATTTGATGCAATAGTTTCGATCTTCCTCCACCAAACATTTTTTTAGTGGGAGAAGCCAACAAGCGTCAGAACTTGAATTAAAAGCTGCCTTTCTCTAATGCTGGTATTCTTTTTTGCCACTCCCCAATCCAAAATGCATAGTAAATTTGGCATAGGTATTGTTCCCCAGGGCTCCTTCCAGACCTCACTCAACAACCATCAATCAGCAACCTCAGCTTTCACGTTCTTCCTAGCTGTCTATACCATCCTCTGCCAATCCTTAACACTGACTGTCCCCTATCAAGCTCCTGGCCATTCTCCTACCTCTCTTCATGTGAAATACTTTGCAAATTTTAAAATGCTGCATAAATTTTAGTTTTAGGGCAGCTAGGTGACACAGTGGATAGAGGGTTGAGTCTGTGGTCAGGAAGACTCATCTTCATGAATTCATATCTGGCTTTAGACACTTACTGGCATGTGAGCCTGGGCAAATCACTTAACCCTGTTTGCCTCAGTTTCCTCATCTGTAAAATGAGCTGCAGAAGGAAATGGTAAATCACTCCAGTATCTCTGAACACCAAATGGGGTCATGAATATTCAGACACCACTGAAAACAACTGAACAACAACAAATTATTATTTTGGTAGCTGGGTCAGTTTTCCTTTCCTCCCCCTTCCCCTCAGTAGACTGTCTGGCAACAGAAGTAATAGGCATTTTAAAAATATTTCATTGCTGAATTAAACAGACCCTCCTTCCTTTTCCTTTCCCTGCTAGTTCTGCTGGACTTGGAAAAGGGGCCTTTTATATATATATATATATATATATATATATATATATATATATATATATATATATATATATATATATATATATATATATATATACATAAGGGAAACCGGATAAAGAAAGAGAAGCCAAAAGCCTGGATAATGAACAAACAAAATAATAAGCTCCCGATTAATCAATGATCACAGAAACTTATGATCTGGAAGCAACCTCAGAAACCATCAAAGCCCACTTGTACATGGACAAGAGCTCCCTCGGCTATATCCACAAAAAAAAATTCACATCTGGTCTTCTCTTGAAGATTTCTAAGGAAGATCTGACTCCTTCTCAGGACAACTCATCACATTTTGGTATATCTCCAATGGGATGCCCTGATGTCAGGATGTTTTTCCCTTATGTTACCCTAAAATCTGCCTCCCTGTAACATTTATCCATTACTTGCTCTGCTTAATCCTTCTTCCAGGTAAAATCTATACTTTAAAACAGTTACTGTGTAACTCTTCTCTCCTTCAGTCTAAATATTCCACATCTTTCAAATGACCCTCATATGAGATGGTACTGAGACTTTTCCCCACTCTGGTTGCCTCTCTCTGGACACTTTCCCGGTTAGTAATGTCCGTCCCAAGATGTGGCAGCCAGAACAGAACACAATTCTCTAGGTGTGGTTTGACCAGGGCAGAGTGAAACAAGCCTACCATCTCTTTTGTTCTGAACACTTTGTCACTCTTAATGCAATCTAAGATCACATTAGAGTGGCTTTATTTTTGCTCCCATTGTACATTTTGACTCATATTGAGACTATGATCCACCGAAACCCTCCAAATCACGGGACAGGAGAAAGAATTATGGATTTAATGTCTGGAGCCCTGAGTTCCAATCTTGGCTCTGCCTTTTACTACCTCTGTGAACATGGAGGAAGTCAACTTCCTGGAGCCTCAAGTTTCTTCATCTGCTTAATGAACCGGGTTGGTCCTTAAGGCTACTTCCTATTCTAACTCCTACTCTAGTAAATTTACTAATCCTTTGATCTGCTTTCAAACAAAGCTAGCCATGCCTCCCCAACTTGAACCTGTAAAGTTATTCCTTGAACTCTAAATATCAATTTGTTGGGTTCTGGCCCAACATTCTAATCTGAAAACTGCAGAAGTTAAAATGATTTGCTCAAGGTCACCCAAGGTAGTAAGTAGCCAGAAGTTAAATCCAGGTCATCTGATTCCATAGCTCATTCTCTTTCCATACACCATACTGCTTATCAATTGCTTGTTTTATTTAGGGCAAAAATTCAACTATTATTCAACAATAATAATGATGGCTAGCTACGTGGATAGTTATATTTCCTCCAAATTATTTAGTTTCACTTATTAAGATGGATGTTTGTTTTGCTTTGGGTGGGGGAAGGAACTAGGGGGAAAGTATTTATTTTTCTGATTCATTAAAAAAAATTATCAGTCTGCTCAGAAGGTCTGGCTCTCAATTCTTGTTAGTCCCTGTCACTTCGGTCTTTTTTATTTGGTGGCCTAAGGAAGGGAATAAGCATTTATTAAGTGCCTTCTGTGTGCCAGGCATTGTGTTACGTGCTTTACAAATATCAACTAATTTAATCCTCACAGATTCAGAAGGTTAAATGTTGAGTACAGGTCATGGCTCTCACTAGAAAAGGAAGAAGTGTGGTGAATCAGGAACCATTCTCTCATAGTACAAGCTGATGCCTTAGAAAAACAGAAAACTGGCATTCTGAGGCAACTAGGGGGTGTGCAGTAGATAGTGTTAGATTTTAAGTCAGGAAGCTATGAGTTCAAATCCTGACTCACTAGCTGTATAACTCTTGGCAAATCACTTAACTTCTATTTGCCTCAGTTTCCTCATCTGTAAAGGAGGATAAAAATAGCATCCACTTCACAAAGTTGTACAGAGGATCAACTGTATGTAAAGCATTTGGCAAACCATAAAGCACTATATACATGCTAATTTATGCACCCCTACCCCTAATCCCAATCCTTCTATCTCCCAAGATGAAGTTCTATTCTCCTGCCCTAATATGTGCCTTTTGAAGCTTTACGTCTGTTCCAGTGGGAAAAGTTGGAATCTGAGCCTTATGTAGGAAGGATAAGGTAAAAAGAAAATCCCAGAGTTCTCCTGAATCAAGACAGATGAAAGAAACTCTCCTGGCTGGGTTCTCCCATCTTTTCCACAAGAACAAGGATGTTTGAAACAGTAGGAAGACTGTGTCCAAAGCTTTCTAGATAATTTCAAAAAATGTAATTTGCGTTGCATCATGACTTCAGTAAAACCATCGCTTCCAGATCTACTTAACATAGAAAAGAGCAGGTTTAATTTACCTCCTCTCCTCAAAAAGAAAAATTACTGGACTGACCCCAACCCTCATATTCAATGCTTTTCTGGGTTTAATTTTCTTTTGAAACCCATAAAAGGAAGATTAAGCTCTAAAAAAATCTAGAGCTGAGGTTTTAGATTGCATGATTCTTTTTAACTTAAGAAATAAGGAGTGAGAATAAATTTTCTGTACTGAGAGAAATCATTAATTTCACTTCTGAACACACATCTAAAGAGGGAATGTTCTTTCCATGTGCTGTGTAGGTACCCGGTGCTACAGACTGTCTTTACTTTGCATCTCTGTCACTGGAGGGAATTTTTACTCTTTGATTCCCAGATTCTTTTTCTGTTGTGGATTTTGGACAGCATCTAGGCTGATTTTCAATGCCAGCTCTTCAGTGGACTCCAATTGTGTGCTTTTGTACCCCTAGTATGTACTTTGCTGTGGATATGTTGAGAAAATGATTTCACATATACAATGATTTGTTGGTTAGTTGTTCACTCTTTGAGACCTCATTTGGGGTTTTCTTGGCAAAGATAGTGAAATGGTTTGCCATTTCCTTCTCCAGCTCACTTTATAGATGAAGAAATTGAGGCAGTCAGGGTTAAGTGACTTACCTAGCTAATAAGCTAGTAAGTGCCCAAAGTTGCATTTGAATTCAGATCTTCCTGACTCCAGGCCTAGTACTCTATCTATTGCACCATCTAGCTGCCCCATATACAACTATACCTCCATTCAACATGCCTACAACAAATCAAATGATAAAATACCAGAAAATTTCACTGAAAGACACGAGCTCAAGTCTGATTTGATTTGTGCCCCAGTTTATAGGTATAGCTGCCTAAGTCACTTACTCACCCTTCAGGGTAGAGATTAACCAACATAATATAAAAACTATTTTTCCATAAACTTCATGGCCAACCTGTCCCATGTCTTCCAACCATCTTCCTTTCCCAGTTCACAACCAAGCAAAACTAGACCACTTTCTAAAAGGGCTTCATATTAGCTCTATGATGAGATAGAAGAAAGACTTAAATACAGGGTCAATTTTGCAAGAGAGGTAGCTGAGGCACATATCAGGCCAGTGAGTAGAACGGAATGGAATGGAATACCAGACTCTTATTTCTAAGCCATTCTCCAGCTTGAAATACTATGAGTTTTTGGAAACTCCCACACATATTCTAATTTGAAAAATAATTGGTTTCACAAATTGGATTCTATCTATGCAAATTATAGAAGGGCATATGAGTTGAGACAAAAAATTGAGAAATAATTCTCCATAGAATATGGAGAATATGGGTATAGTAGAACTTAACCTAGCCAATCAAGCAATACCCCAAAACTGCACATTTCAAAAGGGAAGGAACAAGAATCTTTTTTTTTCTTGTTAAAAGAAAATGTAGAACAATAGAACAAGTCAGGGTTTAGTTTGGTTTGTGATGAATATCCATAATTTTAAATGCTCCCTGGGCTGAATGAATTATCTTTTTAAAAAACTAACATCAAGAATACAATGAAGGAAGGTAAGAAATCACTTCCTATACAATTAACATAATTGCTACCTTGGCCATTTTGTGCCATGTACCAAATTCTACTACGAAGAAAAACTTTTCAGTGGGTATAGTCCACTCTCTTAGATCATCTGTTAGCCTCCAAGTAAATAGTAACACAATATTGCACTAGACAAGGAAATTTTTATTCCTGACCATAATGAATGATCACTTGTATTCTGAAGCATAATAACTTAATGCAGTACAAATGAAACTGTGGATACTATTCTTCATCACTGAATTTTCTAATCTCTTTTCTGAAAATCAGCTTGCCTCATATCCTGTAATATCTTGTGACACTGAGGTTTTCTGAAAGATGTCATATTAAAAATATTTTAAGAACTTCCCTTCAACCATTTAAGATTTGCAGCTTTCAAAATTCTATTCAACTTTCAGGTGAAGAGAGTTAACCTTAGGCATAGCATAAGGTTTCCCGAGCTCTCCAAAGAGAAGGATTTGCCAGACTTTTTCATCTAATTTTGTTGCTTCTTCTATGAACTAGCCCTGGCCTGTCCCATGAACCTCTTATGTTTAAACAATGTATTTTGTTGCCTATTTTCCTTATGTACTTCCATCTGGCCCTCTTAGTTCCTCTGAAATGCTGGAGGAAATTGTATCATGAATACTGCCGTGTTATAGATTTTCAGTCTGTAATAGAAATCATGGGCTCATCGAGTTAGAATTGGAAGGGATCTTAGAAGCCGTTAAGTTTTGTTTTTTGTTTTCTTAAGCTGTTTTACAGATGAGGAAACAGAGGCTTAAGAAAGTTAAGTGATTCACCCATGGGCTACTCAGGGCCTAAGGCAGTATCTTGGAACTTCCCGTCTCCAACTCTAGCACTCTATCCACCGTACCACCTAGCCATAAAGATAGAAAGGGGCCTCAGGGACCTAAAGCTGATCTATCACCCTTATTTTAGAGATCAGAAACTGAGGCCAGGAGGGGTTAAGTGAGGCTGTAAGTGGTAGAACTGGGATCTGACCTGAGACCACATGAGTCTAAGCTGAACATTCCAAGTTCAATACTTTTTCACTGTATTCACAATTCATGAAAAATCAGGGAAGGGGAGTGGATAATAGCATGGATCATCTAACTTGACCTGGCTTGTCTCCTCAGTCATTTTTCAGTGGTGTCTGACTCTTCAGGACCCCATTTGGGGTTTTCTGGGCAGAGATACTGGAGTGGCTTGCCATTTCCTTCTCCAGCTCATTTTACAGATAAGGAAACTGAGGCAAACAGGGTTAAGTGACTTATCCAAGGTCACACAGCCAGTAAGTGTCTGAGGCCAGATTTGAACTGAGAAAGATGAGTCTTCCTGACTCCAAGGATGTAGCACTCTATCCACTGCACCACCTAGCTGCCTCTCACTTACCAATGAGGAAATTGCATCCCCAAGACAAAGGGCTTTGCCCAATACCCAAAGTTCTCCTAACTCCTAACTCTTAGGTGTGAGAAGGGCTTGCTATGTTATGCTGACTCAAGGCTTGCTGGTATTCTATTATGTAGGCTATATATGATACTGCTGATCAAGGTTCCTGTGGCAAAAGAAAAAAACATTAAGAAAATATATCTGATCTTGTGTTAAGTATTCATCTTGTCTTGCAGGAAACAGACAATGAGCTACGCTTTTTTCTTGCTTCTTTGAAAATGTTGCACGCATTCCTATGAAGTATAAAAAGCAACTCTTCAATAGCACTTACAGAACTCATAAAAGAAGATGTTTTAATTGGGAATTAGGAAAGGTAGGGCACGTGGGGTAAGGAAAGCATCTATAGCAACCATTTTTACCCAAGCAAAATGGCTGTTTTAATAAAACTATTTTAATAAGACTACTATGGTAGCTCTCTCTGGGGCAGAGGAGGGGGGAGGAAAGAAAAAAAGGAAAAAAGAAATAAATTTACATATAACTTTATTACATATTTAAAAGGAATAACAAGTTGTACATAATAGATTTGCAATTGCATGTGCGATTTTTATTGTTATGAGAAAAAAAATTTAAATATCAGCTACAAAAAAAGACATGCTATGTAGTGTCATTTTCATATTTTTTTAAATACTCAATTCCCTTTACCTTTTAGAGAAAAAGGTCTGAGGGCTAAGGCGAGAAAGCAGAAGGGTTGCATTTTTAGCCACAAGCTGAAACCATGAGGTTATCAAAGCAAGCTCACTTACCCTAGGTACAGCCTGACTCCTGATACAGAACTCGGGAAGAAAGGCCAGGTACATTTCTTCATCCATATCAAACACATAGATCTAAACCCTGATTTTTGTTACTTATCAGTCAGAACTGATTCAAGACTTTAAAGAATAGTTAACTCCCTGGCCCCACTGCTACCTAAGCAATTGCTGGCTGACCAGGGTCTAAGAAGGAGATGAATGTCAGGTAATTGGGGACAGATGGGGTGGGAACCCAGTGGGGTTAGTTACAAGAACTGCCAAAAAATCAAGACTGCAAAGGTTCACCTTTGCTTTTCCCTTCTGGAGTCTAAGACAGCCTATAAGATTGTGATATAAAACCAGAAGTCACTGAATCCAACCCCTTCATTTCACAGATGAGGAAACTTGAGGGCCAGAGAGATTAAGTCAATCAATCAATAAACATTTAAGTGCCTGCTGTGTGCCAGGCACTGGGCTAAGCCCTGGAGATACAAAGAAAGGCAAAAAACTGTCCCTGTGGCTCCCAGTCTAATGGAGGAGACAGCATGCAAACAGCTATGAACCAACAAGATATACAGGATAAATTGGAGCTAATCAAGGGAAGAAAGGGGCTAGAATTAAAAGAGATTGGGAAGGACTTCCTAAAAAAAAGATGGAATTTTAGCTAAGTGGAAGCTGGGGAGATGAAGAAGAAAAGCATTCCAGGCATGAAGGACAGATAGCCAGTGAAGACGGAGAAAACTGTTTGAGGAACAGCAAGAACACCAATGCCACCAGGTCAAAGAGTATGTGGGATGGGTGGGGGAGAGGTGCGAGGTATAAGAAAACTGGAAAGGTAGGGGTAGGGGGCACAGATTTTCTATTTGAGCCTAGAACAACAGAGGGCCATTAGAGTTAATTGAATGGTGGTGGGGGAGAGGAAGGAGTGATATAGTCAGACTTGATCTTCAGGAAGACTGAATGCCTGATGGACTGGAAAGAGGATAAAATAGAGGCAGTCAGACAAACTAGAAGGTGTCAGGTGATGAGGGAGGTAAAGAGTGTCAGAGAAGGGGGTTTCATGTTGTGAAGGTAAAAATCAATAGACCTTGGCAAAAGACTGGATATGGGGATGGGGGAAGGGGCCATGAGAGTGAGGAGTCCAGGAGGTCACCAAGGGTACAATCCTGGGTGACTGGAACCCTTAACAGTAATAAGGAAGTTAAGAGGAGGGGAAGGTTGAAGGAGGGGAATGAGTCTAGTTTTGAACATGTTGAATTTAAGATGTCTACAGGATATCCAGTTTGAGATGTTCTAGAGGCAGTTGGAAACCTGAGACTGGAAGTCAACAGAGAGGTCTTTGCTCTTGTTTATTCGTTTTTCAATTGTGTCCAACTCTTCATGACCCCACTTGGGGGTTTTCTTGGCAAAGATACTAGAATGGTTTGCCATTTCCTTGTCCAGCTCATTTGACAGATGAGGAAACTGAAGCAAATAGGGTTAAGTGACTTGTCCAGGGTCATCCAGCTAGTAAGTGTCTGAGGCCAAATTTGAACTCAGTTCTTCCTGACTCCAGGGCTGGCACTCTATCCACTGCACCAACTGCCCAACAGAGAGGTCAGGACTGGAAAAATGAATTTGAAACTTAGCCTAGAGATGATCATAGAACTGATGAGATCACCAAGTGACATAGTGCAGAGGGACAAGAGAAGAGGGTCCAAGATAGAGTCCAAGGTCACAGGGTGATTTGAACACCGTTCTTCCTTACTTCAAGTCCATAAATATACAATTAAAGTTCATGATGAAATCTTGGGTTTTTTTTTAATTTTTATTTTTAGTTGACAACACTCAGTTCCACAAGTTCTTGAGTTCCAAATTTTCTCCCCCTCCTTCCCCTTCCCCCTCCCTCCCAATATGGCATGTAATCATGATAAAATCTTGAGGGAGGTCCCATAGTATAGCGGAAAAATTACTAGGTCTGGAGTCAGAGGTCCCTATTTTGCTACATACTACTAATATAACCTAGGGCTAGTTCCCACCCTTCTGGGAGTCTCAGCTCATCCGTAAAAAGAGAGAGTTGGACCAGAGGCTCTCTAAAGCACCTTCCAGCTCTAAATGGGTGATCCCACAAAGTACTTAAATAGAGGGAAGCCCCTACATCTGGCTTTCTTTTCTATTCCTGGAGGTAAGTAAAAATTCACCCTTGTAAAGGAAGCATTTCCAGGGAAATGAATTTGAAGGCACTTTGCTTTAAAAGTGCAGCCTTCCGAAGGTCATTTCCATGTGCATCACAAAGTAAAATAAAACACTTTATACCCTATGGGCTGAAACTGCTTTCCATTCGATGCCTATTCAAATGCACTACCATCTCCATACTCCTACTTTCCAACCAAACCAATATGCATAGAAATCCACTGAAATGTGCTTCCTACAGAATTCTGAAAATACTCCAGCAGATTTGAAGAGCCCTTCAACATGTGCAGGATTTATATAGAGTTGTGAATTCAGCAAGCCCTGTGAAATAACTGCTTTCTATATACTTCATAGCAATACAATGTACATTTTTGAAGAAGGAAAAAAGGCTAGCTTTTGCCTCTTTCCCTTGCTAGGAAAAAGGAACACATTACTTTCTTAGTCTTACTTGTCCCTGGTCTTCAACATGCACACAATCCACATCTTTAGCTAATTCACAAATGCTAGTAGGAAAAAAAAAAAGTCTCACCAAAGGTTATTATGCACGATATTGACTTTTTTTCTTTTTTTTAATGAAAAGGTTTTTATTATAAACTTTACATTCACAATTAACCCTAATTAATAGATTAAAAACAATAAAATCTGTAACAAATTAAGAACAATAATGACATATTTGCTCTGTGATCCCCTCCCAATTCATCTGCATCCTTGTGGAGCTCTGCTGTTTTGGCTGCTTTTAAAAATATAGTTGAAATCTTTCATTGTTGTCTTTACTTGGCTGACCTCTCTTTGTATCATTTGGTGTACTTGTCTGCTCCATTTCTCTGTAATCTTCATGTTTGTCATTTTTATGGCACTGAGATATCCCATTACATTATTATACCATACCATATTCAACTATTCCCCAACTGTTAAACATAGTTTGTTTCCGGTTTTCCTGAATACAAATAAAGCCACTCTATTTTTGTAGAAATATATTTTTTCTTTTTAATATAAAGATGTCTTCTTGATGGCATTTCCTATGATCCAACAGCGTTCCAGATCACCTCAGTTTTGTCTCATTTTTTTCATTAAGAATCCTAAAGCTGAGCTCAGTTTTCCAGTGAGGAAGAAAATACAACTGATAGACCAAGACAAAGGTCCACATGGGGAGTGCTGAGGATAACTTCTGTGGCTACTCTAGAAAGAGTAGTGTGTCCAATAGGAATCTGAGACAGGAGAGGCCTTCTAGGCCACAAAGTGAAGCCAACTGAGGGACTCCAGTGTAGGTCTTATTGTTGCTAAGCAACCAGATAGGCCTCCTGGGTGTGTGGCTAGAATTCCTATGGAGCCTGTCTCTGCTTGCTCAGGAATTCTTACTGGGACATGCTTGCCAAATCTATGGAAGCCTCCTCTCCACTTGGGCCTAGTGTTTTTAGAACCCGGAAGATTCCCATAATCCTCCTGAAAAGGAAGGAAGTATCTACAACCATTTACTTTTCTAGGAAGACTTCCTTTAATTCTAAATTTCCTGTTCCAGAATTGAGAGAAAAAGAAAATGTCTCCTAAGTTTAAATTCAACTTTGAGCCTGGATATCTCTGGCTGAATCATACAACTCCTAGCCCAGAGAGCCAGGATTGGCTTGTGAACAGTCTTTAAGATGAATCACCCTCAAAAGCTGAAACAGGAAAGAAAGAGCACAGTACCTCAGGTGAAATTCAGAGATGAGAATAGATTTTGAATCATCAGCAGACACAGAATGTATTCCTCCCCCCATTTCCCCACCACCCCAAATACGAACAACAACACATTTTCACTCAAATATTGGGGGAGGGGGAAGAGTTAGTTCAGATGCTTGACATCACAAAAGGTACCCTAAAAACTTGTTTGCTTTTTTTTATCCTGTTATGGATACCTCCATAGGAACATGCCAGAACAAAGGGATCCATCTCTAAGCTTCCTCCAAAGCTCAGCTCTATCATGTCCTACTCAAGTCCTTTTCTAATCCTTCAAATTGCTGGTGCCTCCCCTCCTTGTAAAATTACCTTATATCTTTTGTATATGTTTTAAATAAACTGAGAAGTTTCCCACAATAGAACGTAATCTCCTTGAGGGCAGGGATCATTTGATTTTTGACTTTGTATCCCCAGCTTTATTGCTAGGCACACAGTAAGTGCTTAATAGATGCTGACTGTAAACCTAGGAATTAAAGCAACTGTCTGTATTCTCTAACCCCCCTCAAAAAATGTAGGGTAGATTTCTTTTAGTCTTATTTTCTATTTAGTTTTATTTCATATTTATTTATATTACATTATATTTATAAATATGTTTATGTGGTATATTATAATTAGTTATATTTATATTTTATAATATAATATATTTTATAATATATACTTTATATACATTTATATCGGTGACATGAAGGGCAGAGTTTTAAACTTAGAGTCAAGAAGACCTAAATTCAAATCCTACCTTAGAAACTAGATTTGTGACCCTAGGCAAGAAACTTCACCTCTGGATCCATCTGGATCTGGATTCATCTGTAAAATGGAGATAATAGCACCTAACTCACAGGGTTGTTGTAAGGATAAAATATGTGTTGTGCTTAGCACTATATAAATGTTAGCTATTATTATTAGTACCGCAACCCTTTCCATATGTAGACAGCAAGTACTGTGCATTGACTCATGTGTGGAATGCCTCTACAAACATTCTTCATTTGCCATCCCACTTGGGCTGAATGGTACTAAAGGAACCTTACCTACCTACCTACCTACCTGTTTAAACCCATGCTTATCCACAGGCCCAGAGAATGACAAACAACGTTCCCTTACTGGGCAAAAGAATTGAGCTGAAACCACGGAGACATTTAATTAGGAGCAGCCATCAGGTAGTCACTGATTATTTTTGACAGAGAATGGTATCATTGTCCTCGTGTTACAACACAGTATCTTGATGAGATGAATGAAATAGAAGTCTCCAGAAATATGAACAGCCAGCTTTCTTGTATAATGTGAGACAGCCGAGGACTGGGCTGGCAGTCCAACTTTAGCGCAGCTTTCTCTAATGTGTAAGATCCAAGCTTGAAACTTGAGCCTGAGCCTTTGCTACAGCCCTGGCAGTTGAGACGTTCGGGTGACATCACTCAGGAATCAGTTCTTTGGGAAACTCTTCTGGGAACAGGTTACTTGGTTGAAAGACCCTTCCTCTTCTAGAAGGGGACAGTTTAGCATGACCTGTTGGGCAGAAGGATTACGGAAGCTTCTTCAGGGTGAATATAAGTATAAATTTGGACACAATTTTGAGAGATACTATGATGAGTGTTATTAAGTTTTCAGTCTGATTCTCCATGACCCCATTTAGGGTTTTCTTGGCAAAGATGGTGGAGTAGTTTGCCATTTACTTCTCCAGATCATTTGACAGATGAGGAAACTGAGGCAAACAAGGTTAAGTGACTTGCTAGCAAATGTCTGAGGCTGGATTGGAACTCAAGATGAGTCTTCCTAATAATTCCTAGCCCAGTGCTGTCCATTGTGCCACCTAGCTGCCCCAATCTGGGGAGTATGTGAACACAAATTAAAAGTCTGATAGAGGTACACCTCACCTCCATTACACAATTTTAGACATGTCTCTGAAAAGTTATTTATGATTTAATCATTTGAAACAGTCAAGAAAGACTCAGGGCAAATCACTTAACCTCTCAGTTTCCTCATTTGGAGATAGAATTTAAGCCTCAATTTCCTTCTCTAGAAAATGGAAGTAATGCTTACATTGCCTTCTTGTTGGAATTGTTTCAAGAAAGTAATTTGTGTGCTACAGAGCTCTATATAAATGTGAGTCATATATCAGTTTAAGGTGATATAGCCTCCTTTCTATTTTTGCAGTTAGTCAACAATTATTTAATGAGCACCTATAATATGCTAAGAACTGTGTTAAGCACTGGAGATACAAAAAAATAGTCAAAAGGGTCACTACTTTCAAGGGGGTAAACTATGCCAAGAGGTGTGTATAATAAATAAGCTATACATAAGATAGATTGTAGATAATCTCAGGAGGAAGGCATAAAGATTAAGAAGGACTGAAAAGGTTTCTGGCAGAAGGTAGGATTTTAGCTGAGATATGAAGGAAGGGAAGGGAAGTCACAAAGGAGGGATGAGAAGTGAGAGAATTCTGGTCATGGTGCACAGCCAACGAAAACTCCTAGAGTCATAAAACAGAAGTCTTGTGAAAAGAATAGCAAGGAGGCTAGTGTCATTGGATAGCAGGATGGAGGAGGAGTAAAAAGGGTTAGAGAGGTTAAGGTGTAAGAAGACTAGAAAATGAAGGAGGGTTTGCAAAGCCAAAAAGAGGATATTATATTTGATCCTGGAGGCAATAGGGAACCACTAGAGTTGACTGAATGGGGAGCTGGAATAGGCAGTGTCACAGGGTCAGACTTTCACTTTAAGAAGATGAATTTGACAGTTAAATGGAGGATGGTCTCAAATGGGGAGAGACTTGGGGCAGGGAGATCAACCAGAAGACTATTGAAATAGTCCATGTGGATAAGGTGTTGAGGGCCTGTACCAACATGGTTGTAGGGTCAGAGAAGAGAAGGGGAGCATATTCAATGAATGTTATAAAAGTAGAAATGACAGGACTTGGTAACCAATTGGACATGGAAGTTGAGAGTGACACCTAGGATGCAATCCTGGGTGACTTGAAAGGATTACTTGACAGTAATAAAGAAAACAGGAAGAGGGGAGGGTTGGGGGCAGGCAGAGATAATGAGTTCAATTTTGGGAAGATTAAATTTAAGTCTTCAAGAAATCAAGTTGGAGATGTGCAAAGGCAGTTAGAAAGGTGAGACTGGAGGTCAGGAAAGAAGTTAGGACTGAACCAATAAATATGAGATTCGCCTACATAGAGATACGGTATTTGTCTTACATAGATGTTTACTTCATATTCCTGTGAGTTTACTTCAGTGCAGAGACTATCATATGGGCAATTAACCAAATCACATTATTTATATAATTTCTTTCTTCTAGGAAGCAGGGAGCTCTTTGGAAATATTATCTTGGTGTTGGTTATTTGACCAATGGAACTGTTAGGGCAGGAAGTAGAACACTGGAAGTTTTATTTGACAGTGGTCTAACTCTTAAGCCATTCATATGGAGGTCAAAATGGGTAAGAATAAATTAGTTAAGAATTGTTTGGAGGGGTGAAAGTTCTGTGGTTCCCTTTCTGATTCCAAATGACCATCTTTAATCTATTTTTTCAGGCTAGCAGGAAATGTAGTTGACTCTATTCTACAAGGAAACTGGTATTAAGTGGAATATAGAATGAGTCTGACAGAAAAGTTTTCTTTAATTTCATTTAATTTAGGCTTGCTCTTTACCCATTAGTTTACAATCCCTTGACTCTTAGGCAAGGAAGTAGTACAATGGTGAATAGAGTGCTGGCCTCAGACATTTACTAGCTGTGTGACCCTAAGCAAGTCACTTAATCTGTTTGCCTCAGTTTACTCATCTGTAAAATGTGCTAGAGAAGGCAAGCCACTCCAGTATGTTTGCCAAGAAAACCCCAAACGAGGTCATGAAGAGTCAGACAGGACTGATCGATCTCACATTTGTAAAATGCTTTGCAAACCTGAAAGTGTGATATAAATGCTATTATTTATTATTATTATTATTGTTATTATTATGCTATCTGGTATCTTTCTGACTATGGCATTCCTCTATTATAAAAAGGATATCATAAAAATTTCATTAACAATTACTTTGGTATTCTGAAGAAAGGAGTAAGACGTGATGAATTCTTTAACATTTACTATCTCAAAATTATATACAATAATATCTAACACATATGTACTTTGGGATTTGCAAAGTGCTTTAGAAATATTATCTCATAAATGCAAATCAAAACAACTCTTAGATACCACATCTCTCCTGTCAGATTGGCTAAAATAACAAATCAGGAGAATGATAAATGCTGGAAAGGATGTGGGGAAATTGGAACATTGTTGCATTGCTGGTGGAGTTGTGAGCTGATCCAGCCATTTTGGAGGGCGGTGTGGAACTATGCCCAAAGGGCTATAGAAATGTTCATACCCTTTGACCCAGTAATACCACTTCTAGGGTTGTATCCCAAAGAAATCACGCAAGCGGGAAAAGGACCCATATGTACAAGAATATTTATAGCAGCTCTCTTTGTGGTAGCCAAGAATTGGAAAGCAAAGGGATGCCCATCAATTGGGGAATGGCTGAACAAGCTGTGGTATATGAAGGTGATGGAATACTATTGTGCCATAAGAAATGGGGATGATGCAGACTTCATAACAACCTGGAAAAACCTACACGACATAATGCTGAGTGAGCGGAGCAGAGCCAGGAGAACGTTGTGCACAGCCACAGATATGTGGATGCCGTGAGGACCAACCCTGACATACTGCGCTTCTCTCAGCAACCTAAAGGGGCAAGGACAACTCCAGGGGACTCACGATGGAGAATGCTATCTTCATTCAGAGAAAGAACTGCGAAGTTTGAATACAGACTGAGGCACACTACATGCTCGCCTTTTCTGCTTCTCTTTTGTTTTTGGTTTTGGGGTTTTTTTTTTGTTTGTTTTGGTTTTTTTGGTTCTGTTTCTTCTTTCTCATGATTCATTCCATTGGTCAAAATTCTTCTCCATGACTTGACTAGAGCATAAATTAATTCAATGCGAAGTTATACATGACAGTTATATGAGACTTCATGCTGTCTTGGGGAGGGAGGGGGGAGGGAGGGGAGAAAAACTGGAACTCAAAACTATGTAGAACCGTGTGTGGTAAACTAAAAATAAATAAAGGAAAAAAAAAAAAAGAAATATTATCTCATTTGATCTTCACAACAAGTGAAGTAGGTGCTGGTATTATTTCCATTTTACAGATGAGGAAACTGAGGCAGGCAAAAGTTACATGATTTATCCAAGGTCATGCATGAAGTGTTTAAAGCCAGATTGGAGCTCATCTTCTAGATTCCAGGTTTAGCACTCTATCCACTGCTCTACCTAGGCTCTACCTAGATGCCTAATAATTAAATGAAAACAAATCTTATTTCTTTACATTAAGGACTAGAAACTTTTAAAAATCCTAAAAATCATGTCACATGAAATAATATCAAGATAAGATAATACCAGTAATTTGGGTTACCGCTGATAAAAATATGTCAAATGACTAAAAGTAATTCTACTACTTATAACCTGTGAGGAAAAAGCATAATGTTATATAAACTAATGGTGTTATAATACTTTGTACCATTCTTATGGCAAAAATAGTGGTATACTCAGATAATAGTTGAGAAGTAAAATGATAAAAGACGCTCTTCAGGAATCACATAATGTCTTAAAGCTATTTACAGACAGAATAGACCTTCCCCTTCTACTGGATGGCAAGTTTCTTGAAAGCAGGAACCTTCCCTTGTGTTTCTGCATTCTAAGCAGAATCAATACAGTGCCTTCCTCAAAAAAAAGTATTCAACAAATATCTGTTGAATGAAAAATTACTTCAACTAGCAAATAGAACTTTCTACTACATTGTATCCCTTAAACTTACAATAATGTGTTTAGGAAAATTAAGAAACCACACAGAAAAATACTTTGAACGATTAGATGTGTAATACAAGCAAGGATGTGCCATATATGTAAAACATGAAACATTCTTTGGTGAGGAATTGTTATTTCATTGGTGTAAGGAAAAAATATCAAACATCACCCCAACCACATTAAAATGTAATTGGGAAATATTTAACAAAATAAATAAAAATGCAATAGAACAAAATACTGTTAATATGTGGTTTTCTAAGTCAATATGTGGCAGGCATGGATCCTTATGTACATATAGGTTAATGGCCACTGTTTGTATTTGAGTTTGACACCACTAGTGTAGGGAACTCCCAAAGAGTAAACTCCCGGAATGAATGCAGATTGGTAACTGCTCTGCAATTTATGGCCTTACAAAATTGCCTGGGGCACTGATAAATTGAGTGACTTGCCCAAGGTCACATAGCTAGAGTCTGTCTGGAACTGAATCCAGGCCTTCCTGACTCCAAGACCAGATTTCCATTTACTAAATTCCACTAGCTACTTCCAAGAACAAATACTATTTTTTAATTGAAGAATTTCTAGTCATGAAAGTTTTACGTACATACGCTGGTTTGGGTCTGGGTTTGGTTTTTTTGCTTTATTTTGTTGGGGGGAGGGTTTACTTATGTATTTGTTTCTCTTGATGTTTATTCAGTTTATAAACTAAACTGGATCACCAAAAGGGCAAAGGAGAAGCATGGTGGGCATGACCAGGCTGGAATCATTTAGGGTGAAGCTCTGTAAATAATGTCATCGGAGAACATGAGGAAGAAAGAATGAACAACTCACAAGGCAAGAGTGATGGATCAAAGAAGGTCAAGCAGAATGGTGTTCATCCTATGGCAGAGCAGTACTAAGTAGAGTCCCCACCTCAGTGGGTGGATTCTCCTCTCCCCCTCCCCCAGATTTTACAGTAGAAAGACATGATTTGAATATGATGAATGGACATGGACGGATTTCAAACTGTATTGTTGGAGGTAACATTCACATAAATTAAGAGATCTATTAGAATTTGAGTACTAAGTTTAAAATAAATTTTTAAAAATTTTAATGAGTATTTCTGAACCAATTACTACCTTGCTACAATCACCACATAAAAGTTTGGTTAACAAAACTTATGTAGACAGTAGAAAATATTTGAAAGTGTACAAAGACAAAATGTCCTCAAAATTCTGTTTTATTAGTGATAGCATCAGCACTGCAGTGTAAAAACAGAATGTTTCAACCTGAAGGCTATAACCATAAAGAAGGTAAAAGTTACTTCAATACAAGTTTCCTAACTGTATATTTTTTACTGCAATATTCAAAGACTGGCTACATTTCCATAGGTTTGGAGAAAATATTTGTCAATCCACAAGCACTTATTAAGCACCTGCTTTTCAAAGGTGATTCAGTTTCTGCTCGCAAAGAGCTTAATCCAACTAGAGTTGCAACAGGTTCACAGAGAAGTACATAGGGCTAGAATTTGGACCTGTGATTTCTTATCGGGAACTTCTGGATGAGGGAACCTCTTTACCCAGGCAGGTTAGCACCCTCTCAGCAACTTAGCCTCAGAGACTCATTTGGAGAAGGAAGAGGTTAAATGGTTCACTGACAGTCACGTATCCAGGAACGTCAGAGACAGGGCTTGATCCACATCTTCCTGGCCCCAGAAACTGGTTCACTATCCTGTACACCATACTATCCACCACATCAGAGACAGATTAACAGTGGCCCCCTAGAAAGAGGCCTGGGCCTAGGCTCAGGAAGACTTGAGTTCAAATCCAGCCTCAGGCTGTGTGTGACCATGTGACCCTGAACAGGTTTCTTTGTCTCAGTTTCCTCAGCTGTAAAATGAAGATCATAATAGCAGCTACCTACCAAGGTTGCTCTGAGGATCAAATGAGATATTTGTAAAAAGTACCTGGCACATAGTAGGAGTTATAGAAATGCTCATTTCCCCCTTTCCATGCTATCTCTACAGCTAAGATAGTAATCTGGGAGGGGAGAGGGTCAAAGGGGAGAAGGGGAGAAGGGGAGAAAGGCCTGCTACTAACTGGGAAATCAGTGAAGATCTACTGAAGGAAGAAGGTAGAACTGGAACTGATCCTTGCGTACAATCTCTGAAACTGCCCCTCTCCCCAAAGGTACGTAGGCCTACTTTGGAGCATTCTCCATTTAAAAAAAGAGAGAGAGAGAGAGAGAGAGAGAAATTACATTATCGAGAAAAGTCACTTTGCTGTTGGATTTGAAAAGTTTTTTTCTCAACAATTCCAGTTCAGAAACACAGATAGATAACATGGTTTATTGGTTTGTCTTGCAATTTTGTCTGGACAATTGATTTTCTCCAGGCAGAAAAGAATTAGAAATTATCACAGTACCAAGGCCCTGCAAAGACGCTGCACATAGTATGTGCTTAATAAAGTTGTATTGAATTGATTTGAATTCCATTGAAAATTAAAATATTAAGACATACCGCAAAGCGAATTGTTAAAAGTTCAAAATTTGTTTTGAACAGTAAACAAACTGTCCTTGCTGGGATTGACTATAACTTGAAATAAAAGTCAAAGTGTTTTCATTAAGGAATTTCTCTGACTCAATGTCAAATAACAAAACTAAGCTGCTAGCCTAGCTAAATGGTCCTCGTACCACACAAATAAAGGAACTATAGTACCATAAAATACTACAGAGGTATACAGTAGAAGTCAAAATCTGCCTTCCTACCACATGTTGGCAAACATTTTACACACACACACACACACACACACACACACACTTGGCATTTCGATCCCAGGCAAGAAGTTTTGAAATCCGGGAAAAACTACATTCATCTGCACAAAACTGGTATTTCCCTAAAGGCTGCTAAGAAAGAACTAGTTTCAGGCCATGCCCATTCCTATACATATACACCAATCACACGCCCACCATTTTACCTGCAGCTAAAGTAACTCTGTCTTTGGTGACCAGTACATTTGTGCTATAAATTTAATAGATATTATCAATATTCAATCCCTGTGGATCACGTCGATGACGACGATTACAACTACAAGACAGTGAATATGTCCTGAGGTGAGGTCACCATTCCCATAGAAAGTGCGGGCTCAAACTCTCAACTCTCTCCTTGGAACTCTCCCGGCACTCCCGCCCAACCTCACCTCCCTCCAGGGTCCCTAAGCAAGAGTGGGGCCCCCGGCAAAATTCTTCCAAAGAGGTGCGGGCAGCTGGCCGCCTCCAGGCGCTGGGCTGCTTGGCCCCTCAATGACACAATCAGGAAGGTCTCTGCTTCGGCCACAACACTGGAGTAAAGTTACCACCGAAAGCAAAAGCAAGAAAAAAAAAGAAAAAAAAAGAACCCCGACGCATTTCCAATTGGATGAGGATCGTTCCAAGTTGGGGACGCGGTGGGGAGGGGAGAGCTGCCACCCAAGCCAATGAAAAGTACAAGCACCAACCCCCAGCTCCCTTTCCTTTGCAGCTTCCCCCTCCCCCCTCTCATCACAAAGCCTGAAGAGAGGGCGGGGAACAGGCCGGCTGGCTTGGGAGAGGCTGCTGAGACCAGCACAGCGCAGAAGTCAGTGTGCTGGGCCGTCGACCGCACTGGAACCCAACTGAAGGCCCCCAGGACTTCTTAGTAACAGTCTTCGTTAGTTACAGGCCGTCCTAACCCCCACCCCGGCAGCCGCCCCACCCCACCCACTCCCTCCACCCTGGCAGTGTCACAAGAACCATTTCATTATTCCCTTTCTGCGAAGCAGACATGCATTTCAACTCTTGGCTTTAAAGGATATTTATTGTTCTCCTTGATAATAACACACCTGATGCACTTCCTTCGAGTCTTCCAACTCTCTGAAACAGATTTCCATTTGTAAAAGCAGGAGGGACTTTCACGAAAAAATAAATAATTGAATAAAAAGAGCAAACACAAGCACCTGATTTTTTAACGCCTCCTGACCTATAGTCAAAAAGTAGCAGGGACCTAAGTTGGGCTGCAGGTTTACGTGTTAGGAGTCTGGCTGCAGGGATATTTGGGGGTGGGGGTGGGGCGAAGATGCTTTACTTCAGTGATTTAGTGTTGACAAGACGTCCAGGAGAAATAGGGGTCAATGCCAGCAGCCACTGCCGGGAAGCAGGTTCTTGTCCGGAATCAATGCGTCCCACTTTTGAAAGGCCCTTTTCCCAGGGCACAAAGCGGATAGGGAAATCATAAAGGGAATTGGGGCGGGGGCGGGAAGAGGGGAGGAGGTGGAGGGAAGGAGATTTAGAGGTGGGGGAGGAGATGGCGCCATCCACAGCACCCCCTGGGGGAAGGCTGGGCTCCCCAAACTTTTCGCGGCTTCGGAGTGAGACACGCACGCACTCACGCACGCGGGCTCACGCGCACGGTGTACACACGTACACACACACACACACACTCGGGGTGAGGGGAAGATGGCCGTTTGTGCTTCGATATAAAAGCTCTTTGTTGCTCTCACACAAAAGCAAAGAACCTCTTTTTGTGGCAGGGCCTTCAGGAAAATCGAGGAACCTCGGCTGAACTTTCAAGGGGAAAAAGGCCCCCCAAAAAAGTTTGCAGGGAGGGGCCGGGGAGAGTTTATCAAGTCATGGAAAAGACCATTGTCCCACCACTAGAAACTCTGCAAATGTCTAATTATTTTTAAGGGAACGGAAAATATTCATTTTTAGAGGAAAGTAAAAAACTAGTTTCGTGAGCAAGGCCCAAAGGAGTTCTTCAACCTTCCTATTCTTGTGACTTTTTTTTTTAATCCTTTTCCCTCATCAGGGAAGAAACTCAATCCGAAATGGTTCGGATGCACACAAGAGGGGAAAAAATCAAACACAACAACACACAATAAAAGCCCCAAACGACAAACCAGTTGCCATCAGCCCAGAGTAGTAGGAGCAGCGGCGGCGGCGGCGGCGGCGGCAGCAGCAGCGTGTGATCCACTTACTTGTCCGACTCTTGTGACATGTTTGATCCAATGAACTCTCTCCCCTTTTCCTGGTGCCTCAGTCTCTGGCGAAACTGGACTTTCAAGTCTGTGCAGGTGAAGGTGTGTGCGAGCGCCGGAGATGGCAGAACCAGAGGTACAGGTAATTCTGCTTTTCCGTTCCCCCTCAACCACTCTCTCTCGCTCGCTAGCTCGCTCGCTCCCTCACCTAGCCGGAAAGGTGGGACAAGGAGCGGGCCCCCCTCACATGTGGCAAGAGCTCGGAGGCGGCGGGGTGCTGCTGGGCTCTCCTCGCCGGTGGCAAAGGGGAGGCACAGAGCGGGCGAAAAGTGGCGGACTTGGGCGGCCACAGGTAACTTTCTCGCTAGGAGCCGAATTCTTTCACTAAAGGGTACAAGCCTGAGGGACGAGCTGCGCGCTGATTGGCTGCGGGGAGCCCTCAGGTGAGCTACCATTGGCAGATAGGCGCTCAGGTAAGGCCCCTCTCCAAGAGCAGGTAACTCTCCAAAGTTTACCTGAGCAGTAGCCGCAGCCAGGGCGGCAGGGGCAGCTCCGGGCTCTGGAGCAACCTCAGGAAGACCTGATTGGGTCGGGGCGTTTCAAGTCTCCTTCATGGTACATTTCCCTTGTTCCTTAAGGCCGTGGAAGAAAACAACCAGCACCTGCAGACTCGTAGAATTGTCGGTCAAACTAAAGACAAAGAAAGTTAATAATACTGAGTTCTGGTATCCTAGGCCAGCTCTGATCAAAGGAGCAGAACAATTCACAAGACAGTTTAAGGCCGCATTAAGAGGGCTGGTTGACAGAGGCAGAAAACAGAAATAAAGTTACTTTATGCTTTCCAAAAAAAAAAAAAAGACGAAGGAAAACTAGACAAAAAAGAATACTAACTTTGTGCACAATATTGAGGGACTTGAAGTACAGAAGAAACCAAGAAGATGATAGAACAACGTTTTACTCTTCGGTTAGGTCGGTTTGGGGTGCAGTGGAAAAATTTTGTTAAATAGAAACCATTATGGACCCCTGGGTGACAACTACATTGAAGACTTGGATTCCAGAGCAGCAAACCACTACTAGATCTGTGTTCCCCACAGCCCTTCCACAGCACCCCAGCACCTTGTTGTCATTTGATGTTTCCCAGGAAGGTATCAACATTTACATTGTAATTCAATAGAAGGAGCCACTACAAAGGTGCTTTATCCCTCCAGCTTAGTAAGGTTGCTATGGTAACAGTTAAGGATGAAAGTGCATTTTTCGTATCTAGATTTCTAGAATCTGGAAACAACATTGTACAGCAAATACCCAGTGCACAATCATATGTGGCTAAAGTGTGACACCTATTACTTGGACTTTCTTGATATGGGAGGTCTAGCAGGAAGAACCTAGCCGAAAAGCATGGAACACCTCTAAATAAGTGTGAAAAGCACTAGAGAATTCATCCTTTTATTTCAGGCTGAAGTCAAAGCTTGTCTAAGAGATTATGATTTTATTTCATCCTTCTGGATCAAAACTCCTTGGAAAATATATTGTGGAAATTAAGATTTGACTATTACTATCTGGCACACTTCCATCCCATGAAGAAATAAAGATTTACATCCAACACATTCTGAATATTTTGACTAAATTGTTTATATCAGACACAATGAAGCACCCAAACAAGACTTTTTTACAGACAAAGATTTTATTTCAGCAAACTATGGTAGATGGTCAAGCTTCCTTTCGTTTTCTGCCCCTGATGTTTCTTGCCTACTAATCATTCTGTTAATTTTCAGGAGATATATTGCATTCTTTATCCAATTAATATTGTTTGAAGCTAGCCTTCGATGATCTAAATAAATGTAGTAAAGCCAGAATGGCTTGTCGAAATTGAAAATCCAAAAACTTAATGCCATCCAATAAATTAAACTTTCTCAGTTACTAAATAACTTGAGTTACTAGTAAGTACCAAAATTGAGTTTTTATTTAGATTTATGTCTGTATTAGGCAGACAATAATAGCAAACCATTAACAGATCTGCATAATCTCTAAGTTATAATTGGCCTCAAAACAATCAAGAATTTGAGGTTATAATCAGTCAGATTTCATTTCTGAGAATTTTGCAGTTGTCTGAAGAGGTGATTCCCAACTTATCCCAAGGAAGTGGGGAGGGGAGAAAGGTGATGAGAGGGGGAAAGTAGATACTTACACTTAATCTGAAACACTCCGAAGCAGCTTTGTTGCTTTGACATACAACCTCTAGAGTTGGTAATAGGGAAGGGGATGGATGCTGTGGCAGTGAATTTGCAAACATTGATAGAGTCTGATTGAAAAAGTAAAATTTAAGTTCCTGGCCGGACCATGCCATTCACAACAAATAACTCAACAGCAGCCTACATTGAGAATACTCCCCTAAGAATGACTAGAAATTGAATGGTTTCACTATCTAAGGAGGCAGGTCAACATAAAATCATCATTAAATTTTGTGTAAAGTAGTTATTCTTCCCTTAACAGAAGAGAGACAATACTGTTTTGCAATAAAACAATTTTTTTGGAAAATGGATCCTATTTTCTCATCATCTTCGGCCATAAAATCAGAAATAGGCTCTGTGAAAAAATATATTGGAAATCACCCTTAAGACTATAGCCAACCAAAACTTTGAAGAATAAGAAGAAAAAAAAGCATTTTCTAATAAAACATTCAGAGAAACAACAGTACTCAAAATAGTCAAATAAGTCACAAAAAATTAAAAAAAACTAAAAAGATCAATGGTCTGGAACTCAAAGAGTACTGAGTTCTAATCACAGTTCTGCTGATTACTTTGTTCCTTGATCAACTGCAATAAACGTCATCTCTCCCAGCTGAAATCTTTCCATCTGTAAAATGAGAGGAGGTGGGCTAAAATTGATGAGTTTTCTGAGGTCTCTTCCATCTTTCACAGTCTATGAATCTATAGCAGTGAGTCTAAATACAATGCTTTGTTGTTGTTAAATCCATGAGAGCTGAGGAGATCAAGATGAAATAGTATTGAGAGAAAAGAGGGTCCTTGACAGAACCTTGGAGAACACCCACTGTAACATGAATGAAGATGCAGAAAAAGAGACAAAGATCTTCATCCACTTCATATCCACTGGGAGTGTGCTCAAAGATTATATTCTGGGCTCTTTTGTATTTTCTCTCTGTGCCCCTTGATTGGGCAGCTAGGTGGCACAATGGATAGAGCACCTCACCTGAAGTCAGGAAGGTCCAAGTTCAAAACCTGCCTTGGATATTTACTAGTGGTGTGACCCTGGGAAAGTCACTTAATCCTGTTTGCCTCAGTTTCCTCATTTGTAAAACAAGCTGGAGAAGGAAATGGCAAACCACTCTAGTATCTTTGCCAAGAAAACCCCAAATAGGGTCATGAAGAATCAGACATGACTGAACAACTCCCTCATTTGGTGATCTCACCAGTTGCAATAAGTTTAGTTATGATCTCTACGCATATGACTTTCCACATCTACATATGGAGCCCAGGTCTTTTTACTGGCTTCCAGGTACACATCACAAACTGCCTTTTGGATATTTCAAATTTGATATCCCATAGGCATTTCAAACTCAACATGTACAAAACAACTCATTATCCTTTTCCCCAAATGTGCTTCTCTTCCAAATCTCTTATTACAAGAGCATTATTATCCTTTCAGTCATCCACATACAAAACTTTGGCGTCATCCTCAATGGCTCATTCTGACTCAACCTACATAGCCAATTAGCTGTCAAATCTTGCTTCCATCTCCACAACATCTCTCAAATAGGTCCCCTTCCTTCCTCATATTCTCATCATCTTTTACCTAAACTATTTCAAGAGCCTCCTAATTGGTCTACCTGTGTCAAGTATCTTCTCGCTTCATTTGGTCCTTCACACAGTTGTCATAGTGATTTTTTCAAGAGTTCAGGTCTGATTATGTCACCCCACTACTCATTGGACTCCTATTACTCCTTATTGGACTGAACAACAACACTCCTTATTACCTCTATGATCAGATAGAAATATAAATCAAATATAAATGCCTTTCTTTGACCTTTAAAACTTTACAAGCTGGCCCTGCCTATCCTACCCATCATATGCATTGCTTCTCTCTGTGTACTCTATGATACAGTCATACTGGTCTGCTTGCCATACTTCATACACAATGCCTCATTTACCATCTCTGACCTTTTGGCACATTCCCCATGCCTGAAATGGTGTTTCTCTTCATTTCTACCTCTTAGAATCCCTGGCTTCCTTCAAGATTCAGCTCAAGCCGCCTGCTGTAGGCAGCCTCCTAGTTCCTAGTTTGTTCACTTCTAAGATTGCCTCATATCTACTTTATATGTGTCTTATCTACATACATGGTTTTTTTTAGTTGTGTCTGACCCTTCCTTTTGGGAGTTTTCTTGGCAAAGATACTGGTGGTTTGCCACTTCCTTCTCTAGCTCATTGTACAGATGAGGAAACTGAGATGAAGAGGATTAAGTGACTTGCCCAGGCTCATACTGTTGGTGTCTGAGGTCAGGTTTGAACTCAGGAAGAGAAGTTTTCCTGACTCCATGTCCAGCACACTATCCACTGAGCCACCTAGCTACCCTATGTACATGTTATTACCTACTTTAGAAGGTAAGCTCCTAGGGGGCAGAAACTTTTATTTTCCTTCTGGCCCCAATACAGTGACTAATAAGTTGTAAGCCCTGACTAGTTATTGTTGATTAACTGATGGATCAATATTTTTGCTCTGTTGGTCATTAGCTTCATGTCATCTTTGTACTTCTAATTTAATGTTTAATAGATGGATTCCAAGTTTCATCTCTTGAATTTTCTGACTCTTCTTGACACCTTTACCCATTAACATTTAAGGATAAGAGGCAAGACTATGTTTCTTCAGAAAGTAGCACATAAAAGAATGAAATTCCTATTCAAACTTGGGAACTGAGGCTTATTGTACAAACATATGCTTATAGAATCATCAATTTCAAAGTGGAACCATTGATCCCAACCCTCCCATTTTACAGATAAGGAAACTGAGATCCAGAGAGATTAATTGACTCACCCAAAGTCGCTAGAGCAACCAGGATGGTGAAGGACCTCAAGTCCATGTTGAAGGAGGATCATTTTAAGGAACTAGTGATGTTTAAACTGGATAAAAATAGATTTAAAATGGGAACATGATGGCTATGTTCAAGTATTTGTGGAAGAGAGATTATATATGCTCTTTATATCCTCAGAAAGAAGAACCAGAGACAATGAGGAAAAGTTGCAAGGAGGCAGATTTAGGCTTGATACAATAAAAACTTAATAACAGAAAGAACTCTCCAGAAGAGAATTTTGTGGGAAAGCAATAAGACCCCTCTCAATGGAGATCTTTAATTAGAGACCATTAGGTGATATAGTTGACAGAGCAGCAGACTTGAGGTGATATAGTTGATAGAGCTCAGACCTGGAGTTAGGAAATCCTGAGTTTAATTCTCAGTCGCTATCCGTGGGACCCAGGGTAACTTACTAAATTTTCTGCCTCAGTTTCTTCCCCTGTAAGATGGAGGTAATAATAGTAACTATCACAGGATTGTTGTGAGGAGAAAATGAAATAATTCTATGATTTGTACAAGTAGTCTATGGCAAAACCAGCTGCTGAACCATACTCTGACTTCCAACTCAGTGCTCATTCCACTACATAACATTGCCTTCTTCTATGTGATATACAAGAGCCTCCTACCGTCCTGCTCCAAACTTCCTTGGCAGTATCTCCCAGTACTCTTCCCATAGCTAGGTTTGCCCAGCAACCAATTACAATCAATGGTCATCTGCAAATTAGAAGATTATACCAGCAGTGACTACTGCATTCTCTTCCCAACCTGATGGTTTGCAGACCTAATTTATGGTTGAAGAACTCATTAGGAGCTTTTAACACATCAAAACAGTGCTTACTGAACCTGGCAAAGATCACCATTCACTTGGCAGATGTGGTTAGAGTTTGAGGATCCAGGCACTTCAGATGACAGGATATGACAGCTGGTATCACGGCACCCCCAATTATACATGCTTCAGTTGTAATGTTCTTTGGACTGAATCTGTAACTTCAGTTAGGAATTTTGTTAATTGAATTTGTTCTTAAACAAGGAAGGGGCATCTGCATTATCCTTTCCTATGGTCTAACTTAACAGCCCTGTTCAGGCTCTAAATGTCACTAAGTGGATACTAAATGCGTCTGATGTGAGTTTATATTTAATCCCAGTGAATATTTCAGAGATTAGGAAAAAAGAGGCAGCTGCTATAGCATCTAGACAAAAACGTCAAGGTGGACTGGCTTGCAGATCAAGTCCAACGAGTCTTGCTTGCTTCTGCTGCCTCTCCTGCTACTCATTCTCAAGCACAGAATGGTTACTCTCACAGAGCTGTATCTGAATCCGCTATACAAACTGATTATTTGAAGGCACTTCATGACAATGTCATGTTAACAAAAGAGCAAAAGCTAAAAAAGCTAAAAGTCCAGATAACTGATTTCTCTTTAAAAATCAACAAGTATGTTTGAAAACTTTACTGAGCCTTTAAAAAGACCATTTCCTTGTTTTAAGTAGCCACTGGTTTTCATGGATGTTTGGACCTACCCATTTGTATCGGCAGCCACTTACTTTGCTTTGACACTAAAAAGTAACTGGAATCCGTCTGGCTGATGTTTTTGTGTTTTCCTCAGAATAGCCAATAGTTCATTTGCCTGGGTTTACTAGTGTTAAGCAACACACATACATACAAGAATAAATAAATAAATTGAAAGCTCCAATATCAGACAGAACTCCAGATTGATCTCATGCCTTTCCATTCCCATTATATAGGGTATTCTGAAAGTCTTAGTGCAGTTGGATTTTGATCTCCTTGAGAGAAGAAAGTGTCTTTTGCCTTTCTTTGTATCCCCAGTGCTTAGCATAATGCCTGACACATAGAAGGCACTTAATAAATGCTTGTTGACTGACTGGCATCCTGTATTTATTTGCATTCCCAAGACTGGAAAATATGTGTGGAAGCAGAAGTCCTGGCTGTATTCTTGAGCATTTCTATACACTTCATCTGTTCTTGTTATTGTTAAGTCATTTCAGTTGTGTCCAATTGTTCATGACCAAATTTGATGTTTTCATGGCAAAGATGAAGAATTGGTTTGCCAATTCCTTCTGCAGCTCACTTGACAGATGAGGAAACTGAGGCAAACATGGTTAAGTGACTAGTCCGAGGTCACACGGCCAGTAAGTAGCTAAGGCCAGATATTAACTCAGGAAGATGAGTCTTCCTGACTCCAAGCCCAGCATCCTATCCACAGTGTCACCAAATATGCATTAAGATTGGCCAAACTCCCCAACAACAGAGCTCCAAACCCCCACCATTTTACCAGCCCCAAGGTAATGATTGTTGTGACAGTGCTCTTCTGGACTGCCACTGGCCTTTAATAGATAGGAATGTAATACGTCAAAGGGGGAGGGAGGACATTCCAGGATAGGGAAGCGTGTGAACAAAGACCCAGAAGTTTGTGTCTGAGGAGTAGGGAAGTTTGGGTGGAAGATAGTATAAGTATGCGGAGGGACTTTGTATGAGATGTTCTGTTGGGTGCCACAGTGGATAGAGTGCCAAGTCTGGAGTCAGGAAGACTCATCTTCTTGTGTTCAAATCTGGCCTCAGACACTTACTAGCTGTGTGACCCTGGGCAAGTCACTTAACCCTGTTTGACTCAGTTTCTTCATATGTCAAATGAGCTGCAGAAGGAACCGGCAAACCAACCCTTGATCTTTGCCAAGAAAAATCCAAATGGGATCATGAGAATCGGACATGACTGAACAACAACAGGAGGAATGTAGTAGGTCAAAAGGGAGGGAGGGCATTCCAGAAATAGGGAACAGTGTGAACCAAGGCCTAGAGATATGTGTCTGAACAGTATGGAAGTTTGGATGGAATGTAGTGTAAATATGTGGAGGGATTTAGTATGAGATAAGGCTAGAAAGGTAGGGTAAAACCAGAGTTCAAGAGGCCCTGAATGTAAGGGAGAAGGATTTAGACTCTATGTACTTGGTAGGCAATAGGGAGGCACAGAATGATAATGTTGACTCTTAACTAGTTGCCCAATCCTTGTTTTCATTTTCGTACAGTCAAATTCAGCAGGACCATGGTCATCCCACTCCTCTAGTGTATCTAGAGGAAGATGAGCAGAATGGAGAAGGTTCTGGAGATCATGACATATGAAGAAACACTGAGGGAACTGGGATATTGGCCTGAAGAAAAGAAGATACATATCTTTGGGCATTTTAAAGGCTATTATCGTAAAAGAAAGATTAGAATCGGTCCCAGAGGGCAGAACTAGGAGCAAAAGGTTGAGATCATATGGTGGAATATTTTGGCTTTATGTAAGGAAAAACTCCTTAACAATTAGAGTTGTCCAGGAAGGAAGAAAAGAAGGAAGGAAGGAAGGAAGGAAGGGAAGGAGGGAGAAAGGAAAGGAAGATTAATTGCCTACTGTGTGCTATGTACTGTGCTAGGCACTTAACAAATATTCTCATTTGATCCTCTCAACCTCAAAAACCCCTCACTTAATCCTTCTATTCCTCCTAACTTTTGTGTTACATCTCTTCTGCCCCTTGTGGCTAAACTCCTTGAAAAAGCCATTGCACCACTTTCTCCCCCCTCACTTTCTTCTTAAACCCCTTACAATCCAGCTTCCAAGATTATCTCCAAAGTTACCAAAGATCTAACTGCCAAATACAATGGCCTTTTCTCTACTCCCTTTCGCCTTGACCTCTCTGAAGCCTTTGACACTATCGATCACCTTTTTCCTCTTGATACTCTCTTCTTTTTAGGTTTTGAAGACATCAGTCTTCTCCTTGTTCTCCTACTTATCAGACCATTTCTTCTCAGTTTCCATTATTAGATCCTCATCCAGATGATATCCTCTAACCTCTAGCTCTAGGTGTCCCTTAGGGTTCTGGGCCCTCTTCTCTCCTCACCCATATGACTTCACTCATCAGGTTCCTTGAATTTAACTACCATCTCTATGCTGATGATTCTCAAATCTACCTATCCAACCTCAACCTCTCTACTGACCTCTAATCTCACATCTCCAACTGCCTTTCAGGCATATAAAACTGGATGTCCAGTAGACACCTTAAACCCAACATGTCCAAAATACAACTCTTTATCTTTTCCCCTGAACCCTTCCCTCCTCCCAGCTTCCTGTTACTGTTGAGCACACCACCACCCTCTCAGTCCCTGAGGCTCACAACCTAGGAGTCATTCTGGATTCCTTGCTATCTTTCATTCCCCCACATCCAGTCTGTTGCCAAGGCTTATTGATTTCACCTTTGCAACATCTCTGGAATATGCCCCTTTCTCTCCTCTGACACTCTACAATGCTGATGCAGACCCTTATCATTTCATGCCTGGATTATTGTAATAATAGTCTAATGGTGGGTCTGTCTACCTCAAATCTCTCCCCACTCCCATCCATTCTCTATTAAGCCACTAAAGTGATTTTTCAATGCAGGTCTAAACGTGTCACCCTCTACTCAGAAAATTCCAGTGACCCTACTGCCACCAGGATCAAATACAAAATGCTCTGTTTGACATTCAAAGCCCTTCATAACTTGGTTCTCCAGCCTTTCCTAAACTTCTCATACCTTACTCCCCAACACATACTCTTTGATCCAGTGACACTGATCTTCTGGCTGTTCCATGAACAAGATATTCCATCTCTGCACATTTTCTCTGGCTGTCCCCCATGCTTGGAATGCTCTTCTTCCTCTGCTCTGCTTACAACTGTCCTGGATTCCTTTAAATCCCAATTAAACCCCCATTTTCTACAGGAAGCCTTCACCAACCACTCTAATTTCAGTGTCTTCCTTCTTTTAAATATTTCCTGAGTATCCTGTACGTAATTGTTTGTGCTTATTTTCTTGTGTCTCGCCTCCTCCTTTAGTTTGTGAGCTCCTTGAAAGCAAGGACTGCCTTTTGTTTCTTTTTTTTATCCCCAGGGCTTAGCACATAGTAGGTGCTTAACAAAAGTTTATTGACTGATTTTCCCTCTTAACAACCTAAAATATAATTAACCCCATTTTACAATTGATTTTAAGTGACTTGCTCAGGATGACAAACTCGTAAAGTATCTGCGTCTGAATTTGAATTCTCAACTTTCCTGACTCCCGGTCCACTCCTCTATCCACCAAGCTATCATTCCAAATGTGGAATGAACTGTCTCAGGAAATAGTCTCTCCTTCCCTGGAGATCATAGGATTATGGATCTAAATCTAAAAGGAATCTCAAGGGTCATCTAATCTGTCCTATCATTTTAAAGGGAAACAGAGGCCCAGGAAGGTAAAAATTATTCGGCCAATATCACACAAGTAGAAAGAATAAGAGCTGAGATTTGAATCTAAATTAGCCGACTTAAGAACTAGCATGTTTTCTCTCCTACCATGCTGCTTTCCAGGGAAAGCTGGATCTCTGCTTGGGAACACTGCAGAGGGGATTCTTATTCAGACATGAGTTAGAAGGAATGACTCCTGGAGTCTCTTCTGACTATGAGATTCGGTGATTCCTCAGAAGACCAAGGAGCCCTTTTGTAAGCTGGCAGTGATATGATGACGATGATGACGATGATGACCACTAGCATTTATTGTTCCAGGCAACATGCTAAGCACATATTATCTCATTTGATCCCTGTAACAACCCTAAGGACTATTATTATCCCCATTCGATGGTTAAGGAAACTGAGGCAACAGAGGGTAGGTGCCTTGCCCAGGCTCACACAACCAGTAAGTGTCTGGAGCTAGATTTGAACTCAGGTCTTTCTGACTCCAGGCCCAGCTCTCTATCCACTGCCCACCTAATTGCTCCACAACTAACTCAAAGCTCATGTCTTCCAGTTAAGATCAATGAAACAAGCATTTATTTATCACTGTCTGTGTACAAGGAAAATGCTCTTCCATTAAAGTGCTCTGGCAATTCTTGGGTTCTTGAAAGTCTTACATGCCTGAAGAATACAATTTCTAATTTGTCCCAATAAGCTGGAATGGCTTATCAAGACTCAAATGAAAGGCTACACTCATCAGGGGCCCTTTCCTAGCCCCCTGGGAAAGATGCTAGTGCCTTCCCCTTATTCCTCCTCCTCCAAAATCTCCTTGCCTTTATTTTGTAGGTAGATGGTATAGTGGATGGAGTGCTAAGCCTGGAAGTAGGAAGACCTGAGGTCAAATCCAGCCTCAGACATTTAATAGATGTGTGATCCTAGGCAAGTCAGTTAACTTCTGTTTGCCTCCATTTCCCCAACTATAAAATGGGGATAATATTATGTACTTCAAAGGGTTATTGTGATTGTCAAACGAGATAATATTTTTAAAGTGCCTAGCATATAGGAGGTGCTATATAAAGGCTTCTTCCTTCTCTCTTCCCTCCTTCATTTTGATATATATGCACATGCTGATTCCTTCTTCCCAGCTTCCTTTTATGAGTTGTCTTCCCCCATTAGAACCTAAGCTCCTTGAAAGAAGAACCAGGTGGGGTGTGCTGGAGCCAACTCTAACTAAGAGAGCCCATTGTTATATTTTTCAGCATGAGAATTTACACCTAAGAAATTGTCAAATTGCTAAAAATCAGGGCCTGATTTATTGTTTTGTTGATTGTTTAGCCTTAAGAGAGTGTTAATAATCTAACTAAATTTATGTGTGCATACATTTTTTTTTCTGAATGTTAAACATTTACCAGCATACCCTTGTATTGTTTGAGCTCAGCAAAAGAAAAGCAGAAGGAAAAGGCAATGAAAGCATCACCAGACAAGAGGCTTGCTGATTAAAGGTTTATGACAGATGGATAGATAGATGGATAGATGGATAGATAGCTCGATAGATAGATAGATAGATAGATAGATAGATAGACAGATAGATAGATTGGCATTTACATAGTGTTTTAAGGTTTGCAAAGTGCTTTCATCCATTATCTATTTTTTCACTTGTATTTGTATTCCCAGCATTTAGTACTGTACTTGGCTAGTGGTAAGTACTTAATAAATGCTAGTTGATTGACTGACTCTATAGAAAGTAAGTTCCTTGAGGGCAAGGATTGTTTTGGTTTTAGTCTTTGTATTTCCAGTGCCAGCATAGGATAGGTGCTTAATTTAAACATAATAGATTGATTGATTGACTTGCTAGTTGTCCAATTGTGTCCGACTCCTTGTGACCCCATTTTCTGTGTGGCAAAGATACAGGAATAGTTTGCCATATCTTTCTCTGGCTCACTTTACAAATAAACTGAGGATAACAGGGTTAAGTGACTTGCCTGAGGGTCACACAGCTAATAAATGTCTGAGGCTGGATTTGAACTCAGAAAGAAGTCTTCCTCTTCCTGACTCTAAGCCCAGCACTCTATCCATTATGGCGCCACCTAGCTTCTCTGATTGACTGATAGAACAGGTTTAAATCTAGTAGTGTTCTGGGAGTTTCTAAGAGTTCCTGACTAAGGAAATCTAACTCTTGGAGACTGTTATAAAGTCTTAGAGAAGTTATGATCTATCCAGAGGGAGCACATACCTCAACGAATCATGAACTTCTGGAAGCATCAACTTCTGGAAGTAACTAGGTACTTTGGACCACTCTTTTTAAACCAATCATGAAAATATGCCTTACCTGTTACCTATTTTATGTGTATATGCCCAGAATCCCCACACACCAATACAAGTTCTTCTAAGAATAGAGAAATCATACAATTCTTGTGCATCCCTCACATTTCCTACTTATGTTTATTGACTGGCTAGCTAAAAAACACGATCCCTGGCACAACGTAGGTTCTCAGTTTGTTCAGTCAATCAAGAAGCATTTATTAAGTATTTACTATTTTAAGCAATGAGACAGCTAGGTGGTTAGAGTTTAGGGGACCTGAAGTCAGGAAAGACTCCTCCTCTTCATGAGTTCTAATCCAGCCTCAGATAATTAATAGTAGGTATGACCCTGGGTAAGTCACTTAACCCTATTTACCTCAGTTTCCTCATCTGTAAAATGACCTGGAGAAGGAAATGGCAAACCATTTCTGTATCTTTGCCAAGAAAACCTCATATGGGGTCATGAAGATTCTGAAACAACTGAACAACCATTCAGCACAATCTTATGATTTTGAGGTCCTCTGAGGAAAGGGACTTCTTTTGCTTTGCTTTGTAGCTTCAGGGTTTAGTGAAGTGCTGGGCACATAGTGGATCCTTAATAAATATTTATTAACTTATTGACTGACTACATACCAGGCACTGCTCTAAGCAATGGGAATACAAAGAAAGGTCATTGAGAGTCCCTGCTCCCAAGGAACTTACAGTCTAATGAGGGAGACAGCATACAAACAAATGTACATAGAAGAAATAGACAGGATAAATTGTAGAAAATTTTAGAGGGAAGTTACTAACATTGAGGGGACCTAGGAAAGCCTTCTTGTGAATGGTAAGATTTTAGATGGGACTTGTGGGAAGCCAGGAAGGTGGGGATGAGGAAAGCGAGTATTCCAGGCATAAGGAACAGTCATGGAAAATTCCCTAGTGAAGGCTTGTGTCTGTAAATGATGAATATTGTCTTCCAGAAGAGATTTGAATAGTATTGCAGATGGCAAGCAAAAAGCACAACAATAACCACACACACACAAAGAAATTGACTTTCTAATCTCTAAATAAACCATAATATTCAACAACTGCAACGACAAAATGCCAAAATGTAATTGGGAGACGGAGTATTTTGTATGAGCAAATGCCAGGAGGCCCATGTCACTAGAGAGAGTGTAAGGTGTAAGAAGACTTTAAAGGTGGAGAGGGGGGTGGCAGGGGCACGGGGCAGATTATGGAGGGTTTTAAATGCAAAACAGAGGATTTTATATTTGATCCTGGCACTGACAAAGAGCCATTGGCCTTTATTCATTTTATTGAACTGAATTTGAAAATACAAAGGAAGTGAAAGATATGGTATATATCCTTGTATAATTTATTAATTATGTTCATTACCAACACAGATATTGTGATTCTCCTTATCTTAGGCAATTTTTACACAAGGGATGGCCTGGTATGGCGGACAGAGAGCTGACCTCAGAGTCATGAAGACCTGCCAGTGATGTATGCTGACTGTTGTATTAGAAATTTTGATTTGAAGATCTTTCCCACCATTAATAGGCCATGTGACCTGCTTACATCACAGGAAGCCTAAGACACATGGTGGGAGGAGCTTCCTGACAGGAAAAGGAAGTTATGTCACAGGAAATGCTGAGAAAGAGAGAGACAATATGGCTGCTAATGGCCACCCTTGTGATTGTTAGAACTGAACAGGCTGACCTAGCTGTACTGTGAATTTGTTTTGGGGAAGACCCCAGCAGGGGGTCAGAGAAGTTTTGGGATGGCCAGGCTCCAGGCTGTGATATGGTGTTTTAAGATCTTGCTGTTACGATAAAGTGGGCTGACTGACTGTGGGAGTTGAACATTTGGTTATGGGATATGGTTTTCTGGTGTCTAAATAAATGTTATACTTCTTTTACCTTCTTTAAGGAGAGTCTCTCATACCTTGCGTTACAGAACTACATAAGCATATTCATGATTATGGTTGATATTGTGTTTATTGCCTTACTGTTTCAACTGTGTGACCATGAGTAAATCACTGAAGTGTCCCTTCTCCATGACTCAGGCAAATCTCTAAGCATATAAATTTCAGCTCTATATAAATAGTACAAGTTTCCTAACAAGGAATCCCCTATACTAAAGAAATCACAGGACCAGATACAAAAATAAAATTTCTATGCATATAAAACATTTTTTGTCCTTGTCCAGTTGTTTCAGTCGTATCTGACTCTTTGTGACTCCATTTGGGGTTTTCTGGTAGAGATACTGAAGTGGTTTGCCATTTTCAGGCAGACAGAGGTTAAGTGACTTGCCCAGGATCGCACAGCTAGCAAGTGTCTGGGGTCCGATTTGAACTCAGGGCTTCTTGACTCCAGGCCTGGCACTCTGTCCACTGTGGCACCTAGCTTCCCCCATGAAACAATTATAAAACAATATAAACAAATACAAGATAATACAATTAATCAATAAGCATTTAGAGACAGCTAGGTGACATAGTAGATAAAGCACTGGAGCCTGATCCAATCAAGCTTCGGACATTTATTACCAGTATCTGTAAAATGGGAGTGATAATACCACCTATCTTACAGGGTTGTGGTTAGGATAGGATAAGATCAAGCACTCTGCCAGCCTCAAAGCACTATAAAATGCTAGCTATTACAATTAAGTCCTTACTATGTGCTGCATAAATTACATAGCGTGGAGGAAGGAGGATGTGTTTATGTAAGTGGACACAATGGAATTAGGCAAAGAAGGCTTATTGGAAGGGGCAGTATGGTACAGTGAAGACAAAGGGCTTGAGTTCAATAGCTAGGTGGTACATGGATAGAGTGTGCTGGGTCTGGAGTCAGGAAGACCTGAGTTCAAATCCAGTCTGCCCCTAGGTGTGTGATCCTAGGCAATTCACTTAACTGTTTGCCTCAATTTTCTTGTCTGTAAATGGGGGTAATAATAGTACCTATCTTGTCTTCCAGGTCTAGATTTATGCTCCTAAGAGGTAAGGTTTCACTGGGTTTAGAGGAAGTAATGGGTTTAACTTGGAGAGGGAAAGGGGAAGGAGAGTCCCTCCACGCCAATCAGCAATGCGTTGTAATCCTTTTTCCTTTTTAGTCCTTGGACTAAAATGTGTGGTTGGATTTTGATGTATCTGTTTCATCATCTCCACATCCCTTATAATAGTACTCCATGGCCTTCTTCAAGAATGAAGGGCCAACAACAACAACAACAACATTTAATTAACTAGACACTATTCAGAGTAGGGTGATGAGTATTGCCTCAATTTCCCTCCATGTGAGGATTAATGGAAAGACAGGAAAAGAGAAGACTGAGCCAAGGGAATGATAGCGGTATTCTTATACTTGAAGTGCTTCAGGAGGAAGAGGGATTAGCTTAGTTCTGCTTGGCCCCGGGGGGGAATGGAACTGGAAGATACAAAGAGACGCATAGAGGTTTGACGTAAGAAAAAACAGTCGAACACAGAACCATCCGCAAAAAGGCTGGATCAATGGCGTAGAAGAGATGTTTTTTGTACGTACAGCTATATCGCTTTGTAAACTGTGGGTCAAGACTTCACATGAGGTCATGAAAAATTTGACCACAGTAAAAGGTTTCTGAGGGTGGAATGACAAAAAATTAATTCAAAATCAAATGCAATAAGGAATCCAAGATGTTTCTGGCATCACTTACCTGGGTTGCATCACCCAACTTCACTGCAGCCTTGATTCTGAACACAAAGAGTGGGCTCTCATTGAACTGCAGTGCCCTCACACCACATAACACCAGTGACCCTGTTGAAATTCAAAAAGAGGGTCTCGAGTGGAAAAAGTTTGAGAAGCTCTGACCCAGATGACCACAGAGGTACAACGCTAGAATTCCTTAATTTATTCTAAACTGGATTAACGTTATTATTCTCATCCCAAAGAAGTGGAAGCTGAGAGAGAAGAAAGTATTGGCCCAAGGGGAGTAAGTTAGGGAGAAGGGTCAATATGAGAACCCAGAGATCAGAAATCAGGCCACGGTGGAACAGACCGTTCCCTCAGAAGCATTTAACAGGGTAGGTTCATTGTTTGCTTTTCTCAAAAAAAAAAACCATCCTGAAAAAAATCCTCATATGTCTAAAATAATTACAACAAACTCCTCCCCTATTTCAAAGCTTTCAATGGTTCTCCATTGCCTGTAAGGTGAAGTCATGACTGAAATGGATCCTGGAAGCCGTTCAATCTGACCTCCCCTATTTTAGATCACAGGAAATTGGGACCCAGAGATTTAAATCAAAGGTCTCAAAGGCTAAACTGGAATCAAGGACTTTTTACTCCAAATCTAAAGACAGAGTTCATTGGTTCATAAATTTTGAGCTGGAAGCTACCTTACAGGCTACTGAGTCCAGTTTTACAGATGAGGAAACTGAGGCTGAGTTAAGGGATCTGCCCAGAGTCACATAGCTAGTATACTTATTCCACTACTATGCCACAGTACCAAAGTTCTTAACCTAATAGATTCTCTACCACCTGACTCCATACTGCAGTCCCATCTCAGACTGTACCCCATACCAACCTTCATTCTCAAAGAGGACCCAAATGACATCACTATGTTAGAGTCAAGTTACAGTGTGTGTGACTGTGGCTGATCATACCAATATGAGCTTGAAATTCTCTACCACAGGTCTGGCACAAATAGTCCATGTGAACATTTGGGGTGGATTCTATAAATTCGGACATCTCCCACGTCTTTTGAGTTACTTCAATTCTGCTTTGCTCATAGACATAGCCTCTTCTCTGATGAGGGCACGCCAAGCTGGGCAGTCCTGTGCCAGTGTCTCCCATGTAATGCAATCAATTCTGAAGTTCTTGAGAGTGTTCTTGTATCACTTGCATCACTTTTTCTGACCATGATGTAAGCGCTTGCTCCATAAAATAGTCTTTTAGGCAAGTATATTTAGCATTAGAACAACATGGCCAGCCCATCAGAGTTGTGCACTCTCTGCAAACCTTCAGTTTGGTAGTAAGTCAAATATCTTCTCTCCCACACTTTCCTTCAGAGCCTCACAAACACTGAGCTAGCTCTGGCAATGTGTGTATCAACCTCATTATTAATATGTACATCCCTGGAAAGTATGCTGGCAAGGTAAATGAATTTGTCCACAGTATTGAAAACTTCTCCATTTGTTGTAACTGATGGTTCTACATACGCATACTGTGGTGCTGGCTGATGGAGCACCCATGTTTTCTTGGTCTTAATTGTTAGGCCAAAATTGGCAGAAGCAGCAGAGAATCAATCCATACTTTATTGCATCTCAGCTTCAGAGGTTGCATTGAGTGTACAACCATCTGCAAACAGAACATTACACACCAACACTCCCTTCGCTTTGGTCTTGGCTTGTAGCCTTTTCAAGATGAAGAATTTACCATCAGTGTGGTAGCTGACCTTGATGCTGTGTTCATCTTCATTGAAAGTGTTTGGCAATATGGTTGAAAACATCATGCTAAAAAGCATGAGAGCAAGCACGCAGCTTTGTTTCATTCCACTGGGGACTGGTAAAGTATGGGAGCATCCTCCATCATCCAGAACCTGGGTAAGCATGCCATCATAAAATTGACGTACAACACTGATGAACTTCTGCAGGCAACCAAATTTTGATATAATTCTCCATAAGCCCGCATAACCGATAGTATCAAACGACTTGATCAGATCTACAAATACTGTGTACAGAACCCTGTTCTGCTCTTGGAATTTCTCCTGGAGCTGTTGGGCAGCAAACACCATATTGACTGTTTCTCAGCTCTTTCTGAAGCCACACTGGCTCTCAGGTAGATGACCATCTTCCAGGTGAAGGGTCAGCCTATTAAGGAGGACTCTGGCAAGAATCTTGCCAGCAGTGACTAAGAGAGAGACCCCCCTCCCTGTGATTGTCACAGGATAATCTGTTTCCTTTGCTTTTATAGACATGGACAATGGAGGCATCCTTGAACTCCTGGGGGATAACATCCTCTTGCCTTATAACCCAGAAGATTTCAGAGAGCTTTTGTATAAGCAATAGACAACCCCCCCACACCTTGTAAATCTCAGCTGAAATAGACTCAGCACCAGATGCTTTGCCACAGGAGAGGAACCTAAATGGCATTCAAAACCTCTTCTTCAGTTGGAAATTTGTCTAGAGAGAGATTTACTTCAACCTCAGGTAAATAGTTAATGGTTTCAGCATTGATTGATGATGGTCTGTTGAGAATACTATGGAAGTGTTCAACCCGTCTTTCCAGGATCATGTCCTTACCACTAACAAAATGTGGCTCCAAAAGCATTGAGTAGTTGAGAGGTACCATATGTTTTTGGCCCATAAGTGGCCATCAGGACATCATAAAAATGTTTTGTATTGTTACTATAAGTATAAAACTGAATTTCATCTGCCTTCTTATGGAGCCAAGAATCCTGCCTATCTATAAACTTCGCTTGTACTTCATTTTTGGTGGAGTTAAATGCTACCTTCTTAGAGATGGATGAAATCTCCTTCTGGTAAATCATGTGGAGTTTTCATTTAGCAGATTCTGAATTCTGCCATCATTTTCATCAAAAAAATCTTGATGTTTTTGAGTGTTCTGACCCAGGTGAGAAAATGAAGTGCTGTATACCAGATCTCTGAAAGCTGCCCACTCCTTTTCTGTTCTGCTGTTTCCAACCGTGTATTGGCTCAACTTTCCCTCCAAGTTAGCAACAAACTGTTCTGGTTCAGAGAAGTGCTGTAATCTGTTGACATTAAGACTTCTCGTAGCCATTTTGCCTTGGGACCCACTGCTTTTGGTAAATGCAAATATTTAGCTTGGAGAGGCTAAGTCTATGATCAGTCCAGCACTCCGGGCCACGCATTGCTTTCGTCATTCTCACATCCTGTCTGTCTCTTCTTACAATCACATGGTCTATTAAATACCAATGTTTGCTGTGAGGGTGCATTCTACAAAGTTTTAGTGAATTTAGGCAAACGGTAAAGTGAGAAGGTCATGAGATGCACAAGTCTTCAGTAGCAAGTGACCATTGCTGTTGCTGTTTCCAACTCAATTCCTCCCAAAGACTCCTTGCGGTGTCTGGCAGTCTGAGCCTACTCTAGTTGTGAAGTCTCCCGGAATTATAAGCATGTCCTCTTCTGGCACATTGGTGATAAGGGCCTCCAGGTCTTCATAAAATTTTTCTTTGACTTCATCAGTGTTTGTCATGGTGGGAGCACAGGCACTGATGATGGTGGCATGATGTTTTCCTGCAAGTGGCAATCACATTGCCATGAGCCTGTCATTCACTCCTTTTGGTAGGTATACAACCTTGTTGACTAGATTAGTTTTGACTGCGAAACCTACACCAGCTTCATGGTGTTCCCCTTCACTGTGGCTACTCTAGAAAAACATGTACCCTGCTCTACCTTCAGTAAGCTGGCCTTTATTTGCCAGCCTCATTTTACTCATGGCTGCTATTTGGGTGCGGTACCTGCCGAGTTCTCTCATGACAAGAGCTTTTTGTTTAGTTGTTTGTCTTTCAGGTCTACTGGATTTTGTGTTGTCTATAAGTGTGCATACATTCCATGTACCAATGGTAGGTAAAATCATCTTCGCAGAAGTTTTTGTACATTTTTTGTGTTTCAACTGCAGAGTGGGATCCCCACCTGTCTCAGTAATCAGGCCAGGGTTGGATAAGAAGACAAATTTTAGGGCACCTTTTCTAGCCCCTTCCTCATGCCGGGAGGTGAACAGTGCAGTCCTTAAAAGGCTGCTCAGACACCAAATCCCACACTAAGACTTGTAGTCACAACCTTGCATACAGGTGGCCCAGGCTATAGAGTCGTCTTCTCACTGGAAGCAGTAGTGGGACTCAGCAGCCCCCTGAGGTGTCTGGGCAGACTTACTTGTAGTCAAAAACATCCTCTGGTTTGTGGAGTCCCACTGAAATCCACAAGTCTTGCTTTCGACAAGTTATTTCTTCTTTAGATGGTCCCTCCTCCTCTGCACCCCTGCCTTGCCCTTGCTGGAATCCTCCGTGTTAGATTCTTCTACCTGGAAACTTCCGATGATCATATCTGGGTCTCTAACACAAGCATATCCATAGCTCACAATCTAATAGGGGAGACAACATACAAATATTATTAAGGAAGCTATATGAAAGGTGAATAGGAAATAATAAACAGAGGGAAGCTGCTAGAATTAAAGGAGATTGGGGAAGGCTTTGGAGACATATTCACACTATGTTATGCTCTAACTACCCCCTAGTGATTACTGAATCTGACAGCTATTCTGATATCAGACAGTTTCCCTATTATTGTAGAGAGTAATACCATCTTCCCAGTCCTTTGGGCTCTCAACTTATGCATCATCCTCAATTGCTCTCTCTCTCTCTGTCTCTCTCTCTCTCTCTCTCTCTCTCTCTCACACACACACACACACACTCAGCCAATCTCTTGCCAAAGTGTTTTGATTTCACCTCTGTAACATCTTTCCTCGGACATTGCCATCATTCTAATGCAGGCCCTTATCACTTCACACCTGGATTATTGCAATAGCCTCCTGGTAGGTTTGCCTGCAGGCAGCCAGCTGGTAAAATGGATAGAGCACTGGGCTTGAAATCAGGAAGGCTAATCTTCATGAATTCAAATCCAGCCTCAGACACTTACTAGCTGTGTCACCCTGGGCAAGTCACTTAATCTTATTTGCCTCAGTTCCTCATCTGTAAAAATGAACTGGGGAAGGAAGTGGTAAACCACTCCAATATCTCTGCCAAGAAAACTCCACAAAGAGTTGGACACTGCTAAAATGACAGAACAATAACAACAAAGAGTTGATCTGCCCTCAGTCTCTTCCCACTCCAATCCTTTATTAAGCCACCAAAGTGATTTTCCTAAACCCAAGTTCAGTCATGTCATAGATACATACCCTGCCATACTCAATAATCTCCAGTGGCTGCCTGTTCCCTCCAGGAGAAAATTCAAAATCCTCTGCTTGGCATTCAAAACTCTTCACAACCTAGCCCCTTCCTACTGCTCCAATCTTCTTACTCCTTACTCTCCGACACATACACTTTGATCCAGTGACCTTGGCCTTCTAGCTGTTCCACAAACAGTCCTCCAACTCTCATCTCAGAACATCTTTTCTGACTGTCCCCCAGGCCTGGAATGCTCTCCCTCCTCGATTTCACTTATTGACTTCTCTGGCTTCCTTTAAGTCCCAACTAGAATCCCATCTTCTATAGGAAGCCTTTTCCAACACCTCCTAATTCTATGACCTTGCCTCCATTAATTATTTTCCTGATTATCCTGCATATAGCTTCCTTTGTAGATATTTTATTTCCATGTTGCTTCCCCCATTAGCTTTTGAAAGCAGAAGCTGTCTTTTGCTTCTCTCTATCACAGGGCTAGCACATAGTATGCATTTAATAAATGTTTATTGATTGGGTAATCTGATTAAGAGCTATAGCCTTTCTATACCATCTTTTAACAAATGACATTCCTTTCTCCCTTTATCTCAAAGGTAGTATCTGAGTACCTAAGCTCAGGCATCTTTGGTGGGGCTCTATAGAGATTGGCCAAGAAAGAGCTCCTTCCTTCATAAAGGTTCACAGACCTCATATAAAGAGTGCCCAGACATCTGAACTCTTCTTCCCCTATACACACATGCCAAATGCTCAATAAATCAATTCCTCCACCCTCCCTGGCTTCAAAAACCTCATTTAAGGAAAACAACAGTGATAATATCAACATTTGGAGTCATCACCATAAAAAAAAAGTGGGACAAAATAGCATAGTTGAAAGAATGCTGGATTTGGAATTAGCCTGAGTTGGAACACCAGCTCTGTTACTTACTATGTGTGTGATCTTGGTGAGGTCATTTAGCCCCTTGGGGACTCAGTTTCTACACTTGCAAAAATGAGGGGGTTCAAAACTTCTAAACTTAGTAAGCTTTAAATCTATAATCCTACAAAAAGAATAGTGACAGGGAACAGAGCAATCATTTCTTTAATACAAGGAATTCACAGGAGAAAAAACTCCCTCTACCAATGCAGTTTATAGTATTAGAGAGTTGCCTAAAGGATCAAGAAGTTTAGTGGATTGACCAGGCCACCTAGTTGACAGAAGGACTTGGGTCTTTCCAGTTTGCCAGCCATGTCCCTATCTACTACTGAAGGCTGCCTCATATAAAGAAAGAAGAGAAACAAGAAGGAAGACAATAGAATGGAGAGGTCATAGAATCTGATATGTCTCAGAAATATCTTGCTTCTTAAGGTTCTCACCAGACTGGATAATAATAGGAGCTCTAACAGAAGGAAGAAACTACAGAAACAGTTCTGAGCTATAGGGATTTCACCTTGTTTTCTTTCTATGCTATTATATTCTTTCTGAAATTGCAGTATATTCAGAGTTAAAGCTACCTATGATTCTGTGACATGTAAAGCTTAGTATTAATCTTTTGGTTTAGAAGAGGGTTTAAGATTTCAACATAAGCAACTAATGAGAAGTAACATTTTTAGAAAGTGTGTTCATAATTCTGACTACACAAACATCTTTTTTCCTATGTAATGGGTGGATTGCAAATCTTCAAATGACTTATTTCTGCTAAAACTTATTAAAACAAAAATGGGTTATAAAAATATCTGTCTGGTGGTTTAAGTTGTCAGGAACCTTGTGAACTATGTGGGTGTGTTTGCATCTGCTCATAACATGTCAGATTAGTGATAATGAGACCATTGGAAGTCAGATTCTGTCTTTTAAAGAGATGTTAAAATATTTGCATTGTACACTTATTTATTAAATTCATTTTACAGTGGCTGAAGTTCTGTTTCTTGCCAGTTAGATTTCATAGAGTTGAAGAAATAAAAGAGACCTCAATATTCATTGAAATCAACTTCTATCCAAAGTATGAGCCCACCTATGATGAGAGGGGCTCCTGGCCTATAAATAGAAAATAAATTGTTCTTAGTGTCATAAGAATTAGAATTTGAGTCAATTCTGATGCTTTTTACTTATATGTCTCTGAGCAAGTTTCTTGACCTTTTCAAACACACACACATATGCGCATACATATACAAACACATATATGTGTGTATGTGTCTTAACTAGCATACATGTATATATACATGTATGTTAGTGGGGATCGCATAGGGCTATTTTTTTCACCTTATTTCATTTTCAATGAACAACCATTTACTTTTTTCTCTCTCTCTCATCTCCCCATTTACTGAAAGAAAGAAAAAAATCCTTGTAAGAAATATGTATAATCAAGCAAAAGAACTTCTGTCCTTGGCCATGTTGTAAAATGTATGTCTCATCCTTCATCTTGAATCCATTATCTCTCACTTAGTCCTCTGGAATCATGGCTATTCATTGCACTGATTGAAGTTTTAAAGTCTTTTAAAGTTGTCTATCTTTATATTGTGGTTGTTATTGTATATATTATTCTATTGGTTCTGCTCATTTCACTCTGCATCAATACAAGTCTTCAGGTTTCTCTTAGCCGTCTCTTCCATCACGTCTTACAGCATAACAGTGTTCCATTACATTTATATACAATACATTGTTCAGCCACTCCTCAATTGATAAGTAGCCCCTTAGTCTCCATTTCTTTGCCACAACAAAAAGAGCTGTGCTAAATATTTTTGTACAAATATAGGACTTTTCCCTCATCCTTTGATCTCCACCAGGCTATAGGCCTAGTAATGATATTGCTGGGTGGAAGGGTATTTACAGTCTAGTGTTGGGGATGGGAGGAATTGGAGGGGAGAGGGAATAGTTCCAGGTTGCTCTCCAGAATGGCTGGACCAATTTGCCACTCTGTCAACTGTACATCAATGTGCCTATTTTCCCATAGCACCATCAACATTTGTCATTTTCTTTTTTTGTAATCTTTGCCAATCTGATGGATGTGAATTAGAACCTTAGAGTTGTTTTAATTTGCATTTCTCTAATTATAAATGGTTTGGAGCATTTTCTTCATCTGGCATTGATAACTTGGATCTCTTCCTTTGAGAATAGCCTAAGAGGATTATTATGATGAAAATACTATGTAAAAATTAAAGCTTTATACAAATGTGATTCTTCACCACTATTACAAGATCTCCAGTAAGTTGTCACTGAGCCTCCACTTGAAGATTTTTGGTAACAGAAACTACACCATAAGGCAGCCCATTCCATTTTTGGACATCTTTAATCGTCAGAAAGTTTTTACTCATAATGAATAAACTGAAATCTGCTTCTCTTTAATTTTAACCCATTATTCCAAGAGATCTAACTGAGAGATAATGGATTCAAGATGAGGGATGAGACATACATTTATCCAAACAAGATAAATTTAAGTGCTCTTTTACAAATCAATGTTTCAGATAGTTGAAGGTTATTGTCATGTATTGTCCCTTCCCTTCAATCCCCTAAGCCTTCTCCCAGGCTATCTAACCATTCCTAGCTCCTTCAATACCATACTTTTAAAAATGTTCTTTCTATGGCTGCTATGTGCTACGTTATCATGTCCACTTTTCCATTTATTATAATAATAATAACTAACACTTATTTAAGGTGTTTAAAATGCTTTATGTAGGTAAAAGTGAATTTCTATTAATTACTTCAAACCTACTGAAAAATGATTGATTTTCTTAGGTAAGAACACTTCTTAAATGAATTAATCAATAAGACCCAAATATAAATAAGACTTGGGCAGCTCCTTAAGTCAATCAAAGGCATTGGGTGAAGGATTTGTTCAGTATCCTGAGAAATTTATATAAAATAAAGAACTATCTCAGAACATGAGTGGTTCTAAAGAGAGAGATTCCAAGCATTTGACAGTATAGAGGAAGGAGGGAGGGACATGAAGAGCTCAGTCAGGAAGAATTGTTAGTATGGTGAAACCAGCAAAAGGAAAAGGAAAAAGCAGGACTAAGCTCTGGCAGAGAAGTGAAAGATGGAGGAGGACCACTGGTCCTTCAGGGAAGATCCAAGAGAAAGTTTTTTCTTTCCTCAATTTCTCCTCCTTGAACCTATCTATGAATAAAGACTATAGTATACTGTTTTATTACCCAAATATTTCTGGTAACCTGAATTTTACTTCAGTTATAAAGAATGTGGAATATAAATGTATAAAGCCGAGAGACAAATGTCTCCACTTACATGTTAAAGGTTTTTAAAACTGGGGGCTCAGAGCAATTGTGATGGCATTTCTAACTTTTCATCTAAATAATCACTTCAAAGCAGCAGAGGAGGAAACCACATGGATCTAAGGAGCCATTATATTATCCTTGGGCTTAAGACAAACCAATTATTATAATAGTGTTTCATATATTCTGTCTAAATTTATTTGAATCTCACAACCAACAATCCTGTGAAATGCCTGTTATTATCATCCCCATTATACAGATGAGGAAACCGAATGAATGAAAGCATTGAATGAGTTGGGGGAGAGGGGTGGTATTTTTGAAGCATTTACTTTCAGTCAGTCTGAACTGAGAGGTATAAGAATCATAGAACATTAAGAAATCTAGCAGACCTTTCAGGTCCCCTAATGCAACCCTCTCCTTTGATATACAAGGAAACTGAGGGCTAGACAAATTAAGTCAGTTGCACAAGGTCACACAAATAGGAAATGGTAGAGCCAGAATTTGAATTCAAGTCTTCTTCCTAGTCAAGTCCCTTTTGCATTATTGCTCATTGCCTTTCTAACAGAGTGTTCCTCTATTCAATTCCTTTGAGGTCTTCAGTAGAGTCAGATGTAGGCTTAGGTGCAACTGGAGAATAAGCTGAATATTGATTAGGAACTGCTTTTTTGTTGTTGTTGCTACTGAGTCACCTGGAGATTTGTGAAGGAGGGGATACTTTCTTTTGGACACGAGGACTTATTTGATTGGCCGTTGAGCCAGAAGACTGTGAACTTACTTAAGAGGCAAGCTCCGTCTTTCAGAATGCTTCTTCTGGCTGACCTCAAGGTATAAGGATGACTTTCTGAGCTCCTAAATTTCAGAACATCAGAAGGATGGGGATGCCTTTAGCCCTCAACCAGACTGGCCTGAGAGTACATTGTAAGCCTGTGCACAGCAAGCTTGTGTGTAGGATTGGGCCACGCCTGTGTTCTCTTTCAGTACTTTGAGAGATCTTGAAAAGTACCTGGCATCTTCTCCCCTCCTGGGCACTGGAGAAGCAAGTTACTGGCTAGCAGAGAAGTCACAACAGTAGTGATGTCTGAAGGAAACTGTGGGGAAAAAAACAGTAATAGATCTGCTGAGAGGGAAAAAATTTCCCACATTCAAAGAAACTACAAGAGAGAAAAGAGCCCACTTGGCACTGATTGGGCCATACTCAGTGAAGATGAATTGTAAAATAGCTAACAAGCAGCAAAATGAGGAAGAATGAAATGAGTAGAACCATTAAGAACAATTTATCTAATAACAGCCATGCTGTAAGTGACAACACCACCACAACCAACAAAACACCAGACAACGAGACCTGTATGAACTCTGATCAATACAATGACTATTCTCGATTCCAGGGAATCACTGATGAAACATGCTATCCCTTACAGGGAGGTGAAGGGTTTAAGGTACAGAATAAAACATATATTTTTATATGCAACCATTGAGGGAATTTATTTTGCTTGACTATGCATATTTATTAAAGGAAATTTGTTTTTCTTTTCTTTTTCAAGATGGTGGGGATAGGAAGGAAAAAATGGTATTTTGTGAATTTTTAAAAATTGAGCGTGAAATAATGAAGAGTGAAATGAGCAGAAACAATACAACATTGTGTACGGCAACAGCAATACTGTTCGAAGAACAACTGTGAACAACTAAGTTATTCTGAGTATTATAAATACTCAAATCAACTACAAAGGACCTATGAAGGAAGAACTAGAGAAAGAACTGGTATATAGAAGTATGCATAGTATGGTTTTACACACACACACATATACACACACGTGTGCATATGTATACATGTGTGTACATGTAGACATATATGCACATTCACATATGTGTGTGTGTCATATGGTAGCTTTCTCTAGTGTGGGGTGGGGACGGAACGAAGGAAGGAGACAGTTTGGAACTTAAAATTTAGCAAAAAATAAAATAAGATATTTTTAAAAATTTACTGGTAGGAAGGGTATTACAGTTGTGAAAAGTTACATTCATTTTAAGATGAGGTAAGTGTATTATTAATTTTACCTAACTGTTTCAATTTGTTACAAGAGACCTCTCATGAAATGGTAGGTAAACGTAATATAATAACCAAACACAGGAACAATAAAACTGTAAAAACAGATGTCCCAATGAGCACCCTTTAGCCTCCTCCATACTGCTGGGGAAAACACTTTAGAGACAAAAAAAAAAATTCTTCTGAATCAGAGGTTGGTGTGGCCAGGAACTTAGTTTCCCTCTAAAGAAGACAATCAACCCCTGAGCAATGAACCTAAGGCAAACCATGAGAGCAGGAACTGGCAAAGGTTAAAGGTTGTGGCTTCAGCCTAGTAGTACCTGGATAACCTGAGGGCTAGATAGATGGTAAGAACAAGAACTGGGGCCTTTGAAATGTATATTCTTTCTAACTTGGAATAGCCCTAGAAAAGGGGTGTATGAGAAATCCAAACCATACCATGAGTTTGAGTTAGAAGTTTCCCCTCACACTCAGCTCCTGCCATGGAAACAAACTTGGAGTCAGGAAGCTTCCCCCTTTAGATAATAGGAATAGGTTTTTTTTTTCTTTCTTTTTTAGAAGCCTTAGTCAATGCAGAAAATAGGAAAAACATTTGGACTCAACAAAACAATAATAACAGACACTGCTATGGAATTTTCAGGTTCACAAAGTATTTTACACATTTAATTTGACCCTCTCAACAACAGATGTGTGGATATGTGCTACAGCAGTTTTTAATCTCAGTTTTACAGATGAGGAGATGGAGGCTCACTCAGGCTTAGAGAACAACTAAAGTGGCATTCGAACCTTGGTTTTCTTTTTCTGGTGTCCAGCACAACATCCACAATACCATGGTGCCTCTCAAGTACAAACAAAAGAAATCCCTGCTGGAGACCACGGGATTTGAAAACATTGAGGCATTGGACCTTAAGTTATCAAAAGCTGGGAAAGAAATTGAATGATTGAAAATAGATCACAGATGGCATTATAATTGAGAAGAGGCAATTGAGAGGACATGAAAAACTGCCATCCCATATATTTACTTTTTCATTTCTACAAAATCTTTGTCACAGTGTTCTCTGCAATATTATCAAGGAACATGCAGATTTCAGCAGACAATTTCTTCCATTAGACCGTATCTTTATAATTTACATGATTGACTGAAAAGTGCAGAGAATACAAGATTCTACTGAGTATATTATTTGAGGAATGTAAAAAAGCATTTGACTTGGTAGAGTGAAAGCCAACCTCAAAGGTTTTCTTCCAAAAAGGTATCTCCCTTGTATATATTAAAAGCATAGTAGATCCCCTGATAGAACAAGCCCCAAAGATTCAAATATTTTCCAATTATGCATATCAATTGAAACATAAAACGGGGAGATATGTACATATCAGAAGTATTTGTTCCTCATTTTACAAATGAGGAAACTGAGACTGAGAGAGGTTAAGTACTTTCATAGGTTCCTACAGCATAAGCGTCTGAAGCTGGATTGGATCTGGGTCCAGCGATCTATTCCTCCTTCTACTGGCCCTTTGAGAGAGGCATTGTTGGTCTTACTGTCCTCACTCTCTAGATGAGGGAAGGAAACAAACTAAAGCTAGAATTCAGGTCTCCTAACTCCAGGTCCAGTGTAGCTGGCACAATCTCACATGATAAATGCCAGATAAACACACTACAGCCCTAATATTTTCCTGGATGTGTCTATTTTTTTTTTAACATGTGACTGATGAGTATTAGGAGACAGCTTAACATTTTTCTGAGGGAAAAAAATAAACCACCTTCTGCTGATTGCTGAAACTCTAAAAACCACAGGGAAACACTGAAACTTCTCCCAGGATTTTGCTTTGTTTAATAAGACAAGCAAATTTATAGGTTACATTTTAAAAGCTGATATTAGTTAAGCCTCAACTTCCTCCAAGCACTTTAAACATATTGTTTTAATTCACTGAATTAGGTTATATATTTACACACACACACACACACACACACACACACACACACACACACACACACACATTTTGCTTCTGGGTCATTTAGCAAAGATCAAATGGCATGTCACCTAGCTGAGACAGTTTTTGTCCTGAGCTGGAGTGTTTGAGACATGGATGGCAATTTTTATACAAAGTATGGCATGCGAAAGTAGTGAGTCTGTGGTGTTGATATAGTACTAATGTAACTGTGCCTGAGAGATGCATTAATTTTCATTAATGAATGACTTTGGTATTGTTGCCTAGCTATTATTGCAAATTCTATTTTATTGACTTATGATTTATTATTGATTTAATGCTTCTTGCAAATATACTTTGATTATAATCCATGTGTATTATCCAATGTAAAACTGGAAAATTCTAAACTATTAATACTGATGTAATTTGTTTGAGCTCAGTTTTCTTGATAACTTTTGTATTGTTAATTTGCTATTATCACAAGCCATGACTTAGATTTTTTTGTCAATGATACATTTTGATTGTTTGTGATATATTAATGATTGTATCCGTATAGGATTATCACCTATATGTATCACCAGGGTTTAGTTGTAAACATTTTTCTGAAAAAATACAGTTTTTAATCTGTTACCAGTTTAATATCCAATATATATTAATACATTCCAGGCTATAGAACATGCATTTGGTGATTCAAATCTAAAAGCCAATTTTTACCCATCTGATATTTAATTTAAACTTAAATGTACATTTCAGGAAATTCAGGGGCATTTAGTGTGGTCAATGGTGGGGCTAACTATTTTCCCAAACAACCCTTTTAATTAGTAATTCCATGGATCTCCTTTTGTTCAGGTAGAATGCTCTGAAACTTCTTTCCTAGCTCCTCCATGAAGTCATTTTAATCAAGAAAATTTCCTACTTTCCGGCACTTTGCAGTCTTTCAGTCCAGAGAACATGAAGGATGAAATCTAAACAAAAGCTTATTTACTTTTTCCACACTTCAGGAACCAGAGTAAATTCAGTCCAAAGAGCCCTAGGGGAAAGAAGAAGAAGAAGAAGAAAAGAGGGAGCTTTCATTCAGCACAATTGAAATTAGCAAAGAGGGCTTTATTTACACTGGACATTATCATCCTAATTAAAAAGGTAAGGCAATACATTGATAATGATAGATAATTGCTCTCCAGAGTGGGTATTGCTGAGATATGGTAATCAAATTGTTGTTTGGGACCATTTAGATGTTAATAGGGTAGGATTCTTTGAGCAGGCCATTTTTTTTTTTAACAGAGGGTAGCAGCATTCAGGTAGAATGAGTTTCTCTGAGCCCAGCTTCAACAGCATTGCTTTGGCTGGGCCTATAATGCTTTTTCCTTCTCTTGCTATTTTTTTTCAGGTGTCACTGAATGAGAAAGGGCACCAGTTTCTCTCTTCAACTCCCCTCTCAAAGATCTCCCCCACCAGTTTCTTAATAAACGTTATTGATATCTTTTGTCTTCCTATTGTCAAAAACCCTCCCAGCATCTCCCCCTCCACCTCCCAGAGAGCCATTCTATATAACAAAGAGTATTTTTTTTAAGAAAAGAAAAAAGTCATTAAATCAAATTAGAACATCCAAAGAGTATGAGAATGTGTGTGATGTTTTATACTCAGGAACTTTCTACCTCTGCAAAGAAGTGGGGGGAGGTGACTTCTCATATCTGAAAAGATATCTGAAAGAATCCCCACCAATTTTAAAGGGTTAAAAGACTAAATCCAAACTGCCTTGCTGGGCAAATATGCCACCCAATATGGCTATAGTTTCAGCCTTTCTGAAAGGCTTCCTACTGGTTCTCATTTTTTTCCCCCTGTGGTCCCCTGTGTTAATTTAATGCAATGTCGTTAGACTCGGGTTCTCTACTCCAGTGAACACTGCAAATCCCACCCCCGTTGCCTTATTTTTCAGACCTAGTTTTACCTCACAAAACTCTTATCTCCATGTCTCTTTGCACAGGCTATCTCTCACGTCTGAAATGCACTCCCTCCCCTACCTCCGCCATCTCAGAATCCCTAGTTTCTTTCAAAGCTCAGCTCGAGTACCACCTCCTACGGGAGAGCTTTGCTGATCCTCCAGTTGCCAGTGCCTCACTCTCCTCAGATTACCTTGCATTTTTTTTTCGTATGCACTTAGATTTGTCAACGTTGTCTCCTTCTTAGAACGTAAACACCTCAAGAACAGGGACTGGTTCACTTTTGTCTTTTGTATCTCCAATGCCTATTTCAGTGCCTGGCCCATAACAGGTGCTTAATCTTGATGCCTGTAGTGACTTTATTTTTTAAACTGAAAGGTTGAGCTGACTTTTTAAAAACTTTTTTTAAACTGAAAGGTTGGGATCAATAATTTCAGAAATTGACCAAAGAGCCTTCTGTGGTCCTGAACAAACTACAACAGCTCCCCTGCCCTCTTCTTGATCCCAGCCCTGCCCAAGACTTTGCTAAAAGGGTGGCCACTGAGGAAGTCATGATGGGTACATTCCATGGGAGTGGAGAGAAGGGAACACTGTCCAGTGGCCTGCCTCAGCCTTAACCTCATTGATTTCTGCCCTGCAGGCCACTACCATTCCCGACTCCCAGGGAATGTCTCTTCTCCCTCTCTCTTTTCTTTCTCTCTCTCTCCTTCCTTCCTCCCTAACCCTTTCTCTCTCTCTCTTCTCTCTCCTCTCTTTCTTTCTTTCTACACATTGCACTGAAGTTATAGAAGAAATGCTTGATACCTAGTTTACTGTTATTTGCCAAACCCCCTTTAATCTCTTTAAAAAATTAATCATGCCCACTTATTTCATTTACTTGGGCAACACTGGACTTGTAATTAGGAAGACTTAGGCTTAATTTCTAATCCAGACGTTTACTACTTGTATGATTCTAGGCATCACTTAAATTATTTTTGCTTCAATTTTCTCATGTGTGAATAAAATGGGCTTAATACCTGTAGCATGTATCTCAAAGTTATTGTAAGGTTCAAATGAGATCATGTATATGTTTTACAAACCTTAAAATGCTATATAAATGTCAGTTGTTATTTTAAAAAAATCATTAGTCTTGGGTGCAAAGTATGTAGAAATGGTTCCTTATAGCAGAATGCGTTGGAAGAAGGTAGAAGGAGAGTAAGAGGTTGGACCTTAGGGAATCACATAACAGGGTAGTAAAAATAAATACTGAACTACATTAGAGAGGTCAGAATAATTTTGTGAAAATGCATATAAAAAGGTTCTGCCTGATTGTTAACTGTGGAGAGCTATGCAAATGAATAGGCAAACAAAATTAAAAGGGACCAGGAGGGAGAGAAGGCTGGGCAATCTTCCTATCACTTATCTCAATCTACTCCTCTTCTCATGGATTTCCACCTAAGAGAAAAGTGGAGACTCCCAGCTTTAGATGCTATCTTGGATGAAGGCCTGGGGAAGGGGAAAACCACCTTTGATAGAGCTTACATCCCACTGAGTATCTTGTGCCTGCAGAACTCATTTTTAAAAGATCTTTATAATGGAAATGGGATCCATGTCATTTGACTTGTCATCACATTTTGATTGGAAATATTTTACTTGTTCAATTTTATAAGAACAATAACTATTTCTACCCTACTGGTTAGGTTTTCTGGAAGGTGAACCAGGTACTAGAAAAGGTCAGTGGGCTGGGAGGGATTCCTGAAGATTCACCATGACTTCAGAGTTATTCCCCATCTATCCATCTATATATCAACAATCTATCTGTCTGTTATCTATCTATCTGTCTGTCTGTCTCCCTCTCTTTCTCTATTTCTCTCTGCCATATAGTTCATGGTGGTTTGTATTAAATTACCTTCACCCTCTTTATTGCTGTCTACTAGGTAAAAAGAGGGGCAGCTAGGTGTTGCAATGGATAGAGTGTTGGGCTTAGAGTCAGGAAGACATCTTCCTGAATTCAAATCTGACCCCAGACACTGGCTGTGTGACCCTGGGCAAGTCACTTAACCCTATTTGCTTCAGTTTCCTCATCTGTCAAATGAGCTGGAGAAGGAAATGGCAAACCACTCTGGTATCTTTGCTAAAAAAACCCCCAAAGGGGTCACAAAGATCCCATTTTCAGTCACCGCTGAAAATGACTGAACAACAACAAAAGCTGTAAGGAATGATTGGCTCATCTTTATTGCCTGCCAAATTTGGTAGAGAACAAGACTTTCTTCATTAGCTGCTCTATAGCAAGAAGGAAACTTGCCTAAGAAAAGCACAGCTGTCTCTAGGATCTCCTCTCCAGTCTTGGGGAAGGGAGGACCTTGCCTGAGGCTGCCCGGGTCTGGAGGCCTGAACATTCTAGATCTTGTGGTTGGTTGTTTTTTGTTTTTTTTTTTTTAAATCAGTTCTGCTCATTCTCTCACTCCAGAGTCACCTCCTCCAGTGGATCACGTTTGGGGACGTTTTGTTTTGATCTTGCTCCCTACAGCTCTTTGACCCATTCAGTCTGGCAAAAGGTTATTAAATTGGAGAAATCCTCGTTCCATAGACCTCGGATCCTAAAGACCACATCACAAAGTAGAGAAGAAGAAAGAAATTAGAAAAGAAAACCTAGGTGCTTTAGATGGCTGTTTGTTGATTTTGTGCACAGGGGCAGGAGGGGCTCAGGCTCTATGTCTTTCTTCACCTCTTACACCTTAGCAATTTCCCCCAGGGCAGGTGGGCTGACTGTCTCTCCTCTCAGACTTTCTTTCATTTCTGCTTGAACTTTACCTTTTGATAACAAAATATGCCTGGGGAAGGTGTGTGTGTGTGTGTGTGTGTGTGTGTGTGTGTGTGTGTGTGTGTGTGCCTGATTTTCACTCATAGGCCAAGTGAATGCCTTCAAGTCTGCATGCCTTAGCAAGCCAGTGTGGGAAGAGGTGGCCAGTTGGGAGTTGTGTGTGTGTTGAAATCAGGTAGCTTGCCAGTGCCACCTCACTGTGAATTAGACAGGCACAAGCCAACATACATATAAAAGCATGTCATCCTCCCCCTCCCTCCGCCTCTTTACCTGCATTTAGGGCTTGTGCAATATCTGGATGTAGCCTGGTGTACAGGAGGCTCTTTATGCACATGAATAAATAGCACAAGAGAAGAGTAGCAGGGCTGACTCCCTCCTTTTGCTAAGATGCCAAAATCCTGTTGAGGAAGGACCACCTATCGAGTGAGAAACTCCTGTTTATAGCCAGATGAGCTGCTGGGCCACTTGCTCAGTTTGCCAAAATGAGGATGTCCTGGCCAACTCGACGATGGGTGGGGGGGAGGGGATGTGGGATAAGAGAAGGGAGGGCAGCATTTATGTATTAAAATTTGCAAAGCACTTTACAAATATTATCTCCTTTGATCCTTACAACATCCTTGTGAGGTAGTTTTTGTTGTTGTTCAGTCATGTCCAACTCTTCTTGACCCTATTTGGGGTTTTCTTGGCAAAAACATTGGAGTGGTTTGCCATTTCCTTCTCAGGATCATTTTACAGATGAGGAAACTGAGGCAAACAGGGTTAAGTGACCTGCCCAGGGTCACACAGCTACTAAGTATCTGATTTGAACCCGGGTCTTCCTGACTCCAGGTTGGGTACTCTATCCACTTGCCACCTACCTACCTTGTGTGGGAGATGCTATTATTATCCCTATTTTACAGTTGAGGAAACTGAGGCTCACAGAGGTGAAATAAATTGGTCCGGGGTCCTGCAGATAGTAAGAATCTAAGGCAAAATTTGAACTCAAGTATTCCTGACTCCCGATCCAGTGCTCTAGTCACCTACCACCTAAATATTTTTCAAAATTTTGTTCCTACGTATGGAAAGACATGACTGATTTAAAAAACAAACACTCATTTATAAAGCACGTACTATAAAGATAAGCAGTAGACACGATTCTTAAGCACTTCGTAAAGATAACGTTGCCTTCCCTCTGAGACTACCTCCCATCTGCTCTGTGTATGTCTTGTGTGTACCTAATTAGAACGTAAGCTCCTTGAGGGCAGGGACCATGCTTTTGTCTTGCTTTGTGCCCCATTGCACATGGGGGTGCCTAATAAATGCTGGATGATAATGGTTGATGATGATGTAGTGAAAAGAGCTCTGGATTGGTGGAAGGGGTCAGAAGAGAACTGGGTTCACATTTTGCTCCCTACCCTAACTGGGTGACTATGGACAATCAGTCAGTCACTCAAGGAACATTTATTAAGTACTTTGTAGGCTCTACTAATTTGAGGAGACAAATAGAAAAATGAGATTATTGTTTTACCTCCCTGGCACTCTATTTCATAAAATACAGGATCCACTGTAAAGTCTTCTGTTGCTTAAAATTCTTTGTAACCTGGGCCCTTCCTACCTTTCCAGTCTTCTTACACCTTGCTCTCCTCCATACGCTTCACCACCTAGTTGTGTTGACCTACGTGCCTCTGAGACTTTGCACTCACTGACACCTCTGCCCAGAATGATATGACCTCTGACCCCTACCTCTTAGTTTTCCTGGCTTACTCCAACGCTCGGCTCAAATCCCGCCTTCTGCCAGATGTGTTCCCTTTCCAGATTACCTTCACCTACTCTGTATATATCTTGAATATACCTAGTTATTTACACAGTCCCTCTCATTAGAATGTAAGCTCCCTGAGGTCTAGGGCAATTTTTGCCTTTCTTTATAGCCCAAGCACTTAGTGCTGAGCCTGGCACACCATAAGTGCTCAGTAAATGTTTGTTGACTGACTGGCCGACAAGCCTGTTTGAGTGGTCCTTTGGCAGGGACTAACAAACCAAAAAAGGCTTCTAATGTAGCTCTTATAGTGAACTGTACTATCTCTCATCCCTGAAAGAACCAAAGTTCCAGGAGCCTAATCAGCAAGCCAGCAGTAGTTAAGAATCCTGGGGCACAATAACCCATGAAGACCGTCTATCAAGATGTTGAAGGGTTGCAATATGCTTTGGTAGAAAGGATATCCAGATTAACAAAGTAATTTGGCAAAATCACAAGAATTATGTCAAATGTCATCTGGCCGCTCTTCTTTGTTAGCAATAACCACATTTCAGTGGAAGGTTCCAGGAAATGGGCCCACTGCCTGAAGGTTCCAGTGTGGTAGGATTTTAAAAAGAGAAAGAAGCATAGGCATCATCTAGAACAACCTTCTTATTTGACAAATGGGCAAACTGAGACTCAGGCAGATGAGGTAACTTGCCCAAAGTCACAGGACCAGTTAGCAGAAGGACTAGATCCAGAGCCTCAGCTTCCTGGTTCTTAGGCCAATGAACTTTTTAGTACCAGACAATATAATGCTCAGGCCAGTCAACTTCCCCTATAATTATAACTAAACGGCACCATCCAAAGTTCTTCTCTTCCCTTTGGTGAACCTTCCATGGATGGCTAAAGTGGAAGAGAATGGCATAGGATAACAGAGAAGGGACCCTGGAGTCCTTCCAGTCCAACCAAGCCAAACATGGTATATGGACTTGGAGTCAGGAAGACCTGGGTTCAAATCCCTTCTCAGATGTGTGTGACTCATAACAAGTCATTCAGCCCGCCTCCACCTCAGTTTTCTCATTTGTAATAAAATGGGGAAAACAATGGCTTGTTATGAGGTTCAAATGAAACATATTTAACACCACACAGGCCAGAGCTTCTTAAACTTTTTCCACTCTCAAGCCCTTTTTCCGTTTCGGCAGTGTTCATTGGTTGTGTGGCATGACGGCATGCGCAGTGCAAAGTGCACATGCTTTGTGTTCAGAACCAAGGCTGCAGGGAAGGTGCTCCATGAAACATGGGCAAGTGCTGCCAGAAACACCTCGGATTCATTATGTATTTGATTTTGAACTAATTTATGGTTGTTGTGCATTCAGAAACCTTTTACTATTGCCAAATTTTTCATGATTCTATATGGGGTTGAGACTCACAGTTTAAGAAGTGCTGATATAGGCAATAAGCATCAGAGGAAGAATGTGAATCTAGATTCTTTGACTTAAAGGACAATGTTCTTTCCACCGTACCATGGTCTCTCCCTATGAGTTAGTTTCTTTTTTTTTCTTTTAAATAGTATTTTATTTTTTCCACTTACATGTACAGACAAATTTAAACATTGAGTCAGTTCATCTTACATTGCCAGAACATTCTCCTCCTCTGCTAGGGGATGTGAGAAGCAGAGCTAGAAGAGAGAACCTGTCTGGAAACACAGAAAAGTGAGGCCTCCATTTTCCTGTTGCCACCTTCTCTATGGGATCCTTAACAGCTATTTTGTAGGATATAGTTATTACAGTGGTTTGATAAGTCAGTTGCTGATTATAGAGGAAGTTGACATGAACATAATTTTAAGAAAGCATTCACAAATACTGCCTCGTAATTCCATTCCATTCAAACACTTATTATGTGCCTCCTGTTTACTTGTAAGGCCTATACTAGATTGAGACAAGAAGACAAGCTTTGTCTTCGCCAAGCCAATGTTCTATTGGAAGGTGGACAATCAGATAAAACATGTAACACAGAATTGTAAAGAAAAGTAACACAAAGCCCTTATAAGGGGGAGAGAACACAAACACCTGTGTGCTTAAGAGAGACTTCTTTGGGAGGTACACCTGAGCAGGGCTTTGAAGGAAGATGGGGACTCTATGGGATGGAGTTAAGTCTGCCAACCAATAAACATTTATTAATGCCTATCGTGTGCCAGGCACTGTGCTAAGTGCTAAGGTTACAAAGAAAGGCAGAAGACAGTCCCTGCCCTCAAGGAGTTTGTCGTCTAGTGGGGGAGAGAATATACAAACACCTGTGTACAAGCAAGCTATGGACAAGAGTTGAGGACGGAGTGAATTCCAAATGGGGGGCTCACTACTCAGCACAAAGAGAGTAGTGACCCTAGACAGTTGTTTCATAAGACTTTTCTCATACATCCCTTCAGTGGACGTACTGGAAAAGTTTCACATTTCACTTTTTGCCACACAAAAGCACTTGTATTAGTCTCATGGAAATCCCATATTCTATTGGAGTTCATTTTGTGTTGTCAGTGTTTACACAGCTGCAGGTGTGGGTGTGACCCCATGTTCCTCTGCATTTTCTGTATCAATGTCATCCCCTTGACCATTTCTTACTGATTTCTCAGCACCCATGTGGGTGGGCGTTGAATCTACCAGGGGTCAAAGTATAGGTTGGACTCTTAAAATGATTGTCTCTTTGAAGAGAAAACAAATGTTAGGTGTTCCATGAAATGAACAACAGTTATAGACTGCCTCTGGTTTTATGTAGACCAGATTTGTAGGAGAGGAGAAGAATGTGACCTATATTTGGACCAATAATGTACATGCCTTTTGAAGATCATGGTGGGGATGATCACACAATTCATAGGAAAAAATTCAGTAGGACAGAGAAGGGAATTCCCACAAGTTTGAAATCACTGGAGAAGCTGTTCCCTCAGTATTATAATAATAAGAGCTAGCATTTATAGAGCATTTCATATATATATACATATATATATATACATATATATATATATATGTATATATATATATATAATTTCATTTGATCTTCACAACAACCCTCTGGGGTTTTTGTTGTTGTTGTTGAGTCATTTTCGGTCATGTCCAACTCTTTATGACTCCACTTACCGCAGGATGATGGGCCCTTCTATCCCCCACTATCACCCCAAGTCTGCCCAAGTTCATGTTAATTATTTCCACGGCACTATCCATTTCATCCTCCGCCATCCCCTTTTCCTTTCACCCTTCCCCAACATCAGGGGCTTCTCCAATCAGTCCTATCTTCTCATTATGTGGCCAAAGCTTCGGCTTCCGTTTTTGAGCCGCCAGTGAATAATCTGAACTAAATTGAAGAACTTTAATCACTTTCAAACCAATAAGGGACCTTAGAGGGGTCATTGTATCCAACTCCATCACTTTAGAAATAAGAAGAATGAAGTAGGGACTTGTGCCAAGTTGCCTCTTGCTATATATATAAATATATGTGTGACTGGCTAGATGTGTGTGGGGGGGGGGTGGGGGGGGGGGGGCTGGCTACTCTGTATTGGAAATGGGACCAGAATGAAAAAGTAGAAACAACAGTGTCTCTACAGTCAAAGTCCTAGGTTCAAAACCTGCCTCCGATACCTGCTATCTGTATTACTTTGGGCTAGTAGCTAGTAGCTCACCCTCCCTGTGCCCCACCTTCCTTAACTGTACAATGAGGGGTTTGCATTAGATAGGTTCCTGGGCACCTTAAATCTCTAGATCTCTCTGTCTGGATCCCCTATCTCCTGACTTCCAGCCCAGATCTCTTTGTTACAGCCATTCTTGCTTGCTAATTGTTAAAATAACTTGAAAATGGAATAGGCTGGGGTAGTGAGTTTCCAATCATGAGAGGTGTTCAGGCAGAAGCTTGATTTCCACTTGTCAAGGATGCTTTCTTTAGATGCTGAGTTAGGCTTCTCTGCAGCTGCCTCTTTAGCTCAACATGGTTAACTGCAGAAAGAAACAGTTCCTCAGTCCTAGGTATTGTGAAAGTCTGTTGTCACAACTCTATGAGACCTGCTCAAAAGAGGGGGAAAAGTCAAACTGTTTGAAAGTGGGTGTGTCCACACTTGATGGCAATAAGAGCTATTCCTACAGCTCCCCTGGGAACGCGGGGGTGGGGCTCCCCTGGGCTCCCCTATCAGGTATCTAAAATCCAGGCATTACTGGAGGTGAGCATTTAAGCAATCCTGACGGCTGCTGCCAACCCTTTCAGGAGTCAAGGGAAAACATAGGCATCTGTATCTGTGATCCCTGTGAGGGATGACAGTGGGCTGAAGTCACTGGGTCATTTTTCACAGCCGTAAAGGAGGGGCAGGGTAAGACATTTCATTGCATACTATAAAATCGACTAAGGCCACAAGCCTTCAAGGGAATGAAGAAGGAAGCAGCCCCTCCCTCCCACTGAACTGTCAGAGTCCAGGGCTCCCACAGCTACTTGGGCTATATTTTCTTCTTCCTGCAAAAGTCACATGCTTGATTTTGTTTGTTAAGAGGCACTATGGCATAAGGGGAAGGATTCTCCTGGATTTGGAGTTAGGGAATCTGGGAACTGAACTTGGGCTCTGCAACTAAGTCTCTGTGGGACCTTCAACTTTTCTTTTGGAGGGGTGAAGGCAGGGCAATTGGGGTTAAGTGACTTGCCCAAGGTCACACAGCTAGTAAGTGTGTCAAGTGTCTGAGGCCTAATTTGAACTCAGGTCCTCCTGACTCCAGGGTCGGTGCTCTACTCACTGCGCCACCTGGCTGCCCCTACCTTTCACTTTTTCAACCTCAGTTTCCTCATCTATAAAAGGTGGAGTTTGAAATAGCTGAACTTCTCACAAGCAGAACCTCAGTTTACCTTTTCTACCTTCTTACACATTACTCCCCATTCACAGATTCTATGGTGCAGCCCCACTGGACTTTTTACTGTTTCTCATAGATGATGCTCCATCTCCCACCTTGGAGCTTTTGCACTGACTGTACCCTCTACCTGAAATGCACTCAATCTTTATCTCTTCCTCATGAAATCTCTAGTTTCCTTCATGACTGAACTCAAGCACCACCTTCTACATGAAAGTATTTCCTGATTCCCACAGCCCTCCTGCTGCCAATGTCTCCCCCTCAGTTAGAATGTAAGCTTGATGGCTGGGACTTTCATTTTTGTCTTTGTATTTTCCAGTAGTTAGCCAAGTTCCTGTCAAATAAAAGGGGCTTAATAAATGCTTGTTGATGGATTGCCACCCACTAGCTAGGTGGCACAGTGGATAGAGCACTGGACCTGGAGTCAGGAAGACCTGAGTTCAAACTTACTAGCTGTATGACCCTAGGCAAGTCACATAACCCTATTTGCCTCAGTTTGTTCATCTGTAAAACGAGCTGGAGAAGGAAATGGCAAACCATTCCAGTATCTCTGCTAACAAAACCCCAAAGGGGGTCACAAAGAGTTAGACACGACTGAACACCACTGAACAAAAACAACCATACTAGCTAGTGACCTGGGTTTGAATCTTAGTGCTGACACTTAGGGAAAGAGATATAGAGTCAACCTGGGATTTTATCTGGGATTTCCTCTACCAAGGCAGGTTGGCACCTTCTCTGCAACATAAAATCTTAGGGAGCTCTCTAGAGCACTGAGAGGCAAAATGACTTGTCCAGGGTCTCACAGCCAATATATGTTAGAAGCAGGACTTGAACCCAGATCTTCCTGGCTTCATTTGGTACTAGCTGCAAATCATATACCTACACTGAGTGTCCAGTTTAAAGTATTCCACTGGTCACTTTTTTTGAGCAGAAGCCAAATACTCTCAGTCCTGTGTGTCTTCTGGCAAGTTGCCTCCCCTCTCTGGGCCTCAGTTTTTATATCTGATGGGCTTGAACTGGATGACCGCTAAGATCCCTTCCTACTGCTATGATCCTGAGAGATGTGGCCTGTGAGGGGAAGAATGCATCACCCCCTTCTCTCCCTAGTTTACATTCTTCAGAAAGGCTGGCCATCGGGTCTGTTTGTTTAGAGAATTACTCAGCGTTGCAGCAGCCATGTTCCTGTGTTTGTGAAGGTCAAGAAAGATTTCTTTTATTTGCTGGTTTTTCATCAAGGCAGACTCTTAGCAAAAGTGTGAAGTCCATCTTTGGTGATGCTTTCCTCTTCTCCATTTGCCTTTCTGTACCTATTCCCATCTTTCCTCATGCCTCCTTCTGGCAGTTTCTCTTATCCCCTGTGTCTTGCCACATCCAATATTTTCACTATGTTCCAAGGATCAAGGAATCCAGTCTGATTGATCTCCGATCATCTGAGTGAGCAGGAGTCGGGAGTGGGGTTACCTTTCCCAAAAAACATCAAAATCTTGCTGATTCTGCATACTGAAAACATGACTGGCCAACCATACATGTAGACAGAATGGGCAGTGAGGGGCCTTTACGTTATGGTTTTGAAGCAAGGCCATGTGTCCTCAAAGTCTCTCTCCTACTGAGGGGCCTTGGTATTCACATTTCCATCATAAAGATAAATTATTTTATAGATCTCTTGACTCTAACCCTCTAGGTCTATAACCTAAAAATCAAGGAGCCTGGATTAGAATAGATAATTAATTATAGGATCATAGATCTAGAATGAGAAGGGGCGTGGAAGGTCATTTAATACCCCTTCCTCATTTTATGGGGCAGCTAGGTGGTGCTGGGCCTGGAGTCAGGAAGACTCATTTTCCTGAGTTCAAATCTGTCCTCAGACACTTACTAGCTCTGTGGCCCTGAGCAAGTCGCTTAACCCTGTTTGCCTCAATTTCCTCATTTGCAAAATGTTCCGGAGAAGGAAATGGCAAACTACTTCAGTATGTTTGCCAAGAAAACCCAAAATGGGGTCGTAGTGAGCTGGGACACAACACAACCACCACCACCTCTTTTATGGGTGAGGAAATCTAGGACCAGAGTAGCTAGGTGACTTGCCCAAGGTCACGTAGGTCACACAGCAGTCCAAGTTGAGTGTTCTTTCCATGGCCCCAGGATCAGTCTTTAAGATTCCTTTCATCTTTAAAATTCAGTAACTTAAAGGTCTTTTAAAGAACTGAATACTATCATACATCTGAGTTTAATCTCAGTGTAAAATAAAATAATGTCTTTGTTGCTGCTTAGTTGTTCCTACTCTCTGTGACCCCATTGGGGGTTTTCTTGGCAGAGACACTGGAGCGGTTTGCCATTTCCTTCTCTAGCTCATTTAACAGATGAGGGAAACTGAGGCAAACAGGGTTAAGTGACTTGCCCAGGGTCACACAGCCAGTGAGCATCTGAGGCCAGACTGGAACTCAGGAAGATGAGTTTTCCTGACTTCAAGTCCAGCACTCTATTCACTGTGCCACCTAGCTGCCCCCCAACATAAAATAATACTACAGTGATAACAACAGTAATAGCGTTTGGGGTGGGGGAGGGGAAGAGGACCGCACCTGAGATTTCACTCCCGACATGGAACATTCTTCCACCGACTCCTTCCTTTAAGTCCCAACAAAAATCCCATTGTCCGCAGAAGTCTTTCTCAAACCCTCTTCATTCCCGTGCCTTCTCTCTTTTAATTATTTCCTCTTTATTGCATATATAGCTCATTTGTACATGTTTGTTTGCATGTTGTCTCTCCCATTAGATTGTGGGGTCCTCCAGGGGGGACTGTCTCGTGCCTCTTTTTAAGTCTTGGTTCCCCACCCCTTAGCACAGTGCCTGGGACATAGTAGGTGCTCAATAAATGTTTACTTACTGACTGACACAGGTGGTCAGTTCATCTGCACTTAGAGAGTTGCCTAAGACATTGAGAGGTTAAGTAATTTGTTCAAGGTCACGCTGCCATTGTGGGTCAGAGGTCAGAACTGAACCCACATCTTCCTGACTTTGAGGTCAGCTCTTTCATCCACCATGTCAGCCCTGCTTCTCTTGGCAATAAGCATAGCTGACATTTATAGAGCGCTTTAACTTTCAAAGTTTTCCTATCCTTTATTGCATTTGTCCTCAGGTGTCTCAGTGTGGTGGCTAAGTGACTTCCCCAAGGTCACACATATTAACTCGGTGCTTGAACAAGCAATAGAATCTGGTCTCAAGAGACTCCTTTTCCCATCTCTACTGGATTTCATAGTCTCCTTGGAACAAACATCTGCTCTCAGGTACATAGTGCATATAGGGTGTGGGTGTGTGCAGGCTTGTGTGTGTGTGCCCAAACGCTCTCAGTTAGCAATAGTAAATTTCTGTTTATACTCTAGACCACAGTCAGAGAGAGGCTTAATTATCCTTGGAATTTTTCAGCAGGAGCTGGGCGTAGACATTGGCCCTCTGTTTACACAACATTCTCTCCTCCAGGCCTGAGGGAAAAAGGGGCTAGCCCTGGAGACCCAGTCCAAACAGCTCCCCACCCCCCACACTCTTTAAGAACTCTCTGGCAGGCTTCCTATATCTCCCCCTTCCCCACCACCCCCAATTCTTAGGACTGGCTTTATTGACATAACTCCTGTTGTCTGATTTGCCAGAAACATGGCAGATAGGCCCTAAGCATTTTGCCCCTCCCCTTTCTAATGCTATGAGGGCCTGGCTCTCCTCTTGCTCTGGGTCATTCTCTTTCTGCTCCCAGTACATAGCGGAAGGCCACTAAATAAATACCTGCTGATTTTATTTTACAGTGGTAAAAGGAAGTTCCAGATTGAGACAAAGAAGTTAAAACTATTTAGACAAAACTCACAGCTCCCAGATATTTCAAGATAGATACTATAGTTTCCTTCAACGCTCAGCTCAGGATCCATCTGTTTTTCTACCTGAGGCCTTTCCTGACCCACACCAACTGCTAATATCCCCTTTTATTAATTACTTTTTTGGGGTGTGGGGGGAGGATAAAGAGTCCGAATTTGAACTCAGGTTTTGCTGACTCCAGGCCCAGCACTCTATCCACTGTGCCACCTAGCATTCACAAACCCTATCTCTTTTGCATACTGTACATTCTAGTGTGGGAGCTTACCTAGCTGCTCCTTACTTTTCACACGCTGTTTTGATGGGGACATTCCCTAAGACTACAATGCCCTTGCCACTCTTAGATACTTACTGAAATCCTTCGAGGCTTAGTTCAGGTGCTGCTCCCTCTATAAAGCCTTCCCAGTTCTCTCCCAGCTACAAATGCTCTCTCTTTCCTCAAGCTTTTCCCGTGCACTTTGTCTGCAATTCTCTGTACAGCCCTGCCTCACTTAAATCCAATTCGCTTGCAAGTCGTGGTGTCACCTTCCTGATGCCTTCAAGAATGAAGGACAAATAACAACAACCTTGTTCCCCCATCGTACCCTACCTTGTAGTATGCTTAAGATCATAGGACCATAGATTCAAAGCTGGCAGAGATCATAGAGGACATTGAGCCTAGCTCTTCATTTTACATTTTTTTTTTTTACATTTTTACATTTTACATAGATGACTATAGGGTGTCACTGAAGGTTTTTGAATTAGGGTATTATATACTTAGTACTGTGCACTAGGAAGATTATTTAACAGATATATGGAGGGTCAATCATAGAGGAAAAAGGCTGGAAACTGAGGCACAGAGTTGCTAAGTGATTTGCCTAAGGTCTTGTAGCCAGCAAATGCTTGAATCACAATTTGAACTCAGATCTTTCTGACTCCAAGTCCAGCACTGTTACCTATGCTTCCCTGTATATGTATCATTTCTCTTCTAGTAATGATAGGTGTGTGTGTACATAGATAAATATGTGTAGATACAATACATGTATCTTTGTGTGTATGTATGCATATTTATGTATCTCTAGCCTCATTCTCTCTACTCAGTTTCAGTCATGTATCGACGATTGTCTATTGGTCATTTTGGAGAAAGAAATGGCAGACCACTCCAGTGTCTTTGCCAAGAAAACCCCAAATGGGGTCATGACGAATCAGACATAGCTGAAAGTGACTGAACAATTGGTCATTTACAACTAGATGTCCTGGAGACATCTCTAACTCAACATGTCCCAAACTGAATACATTACCTTCCCTCCCCCAACCCTCCCCTCTTTCATTCATTCATTCATTTGTTTGTTTAGGAGACAATCAAAGTTAAGTGACTTGTCCAGGGTCACACAGCTAGTAAGTGGCTGAGGCTGGATTTCAAGTCCTGACTCCAGGGCTGGTGCTCTATCCACTGTGCCAGCTAGCTGTCCCAACCCTTTTCTCTTTCAAATTTCCCTATTTCTATAGAAGATGTAATTATCCTTTCACTCTCTAAGGTTCATAATCTTGGCATTATCCTTCCCTACTCATTCTCTTTGACCCACATATCCAACCAAATGAGATAATGTTTGGAAAGCACTTAGCACATAGGAAGTGCTTAATAAATGCTTGTTCCCTCCCTTCCCCTCCTATAATCAATTGTCAAATATTGTTTCTACTTCTAAAACTTTTTTTTTTTTTTTTGCATTTGACTTCTCTCCACTAACCCAGTTCCCAGTTTAGTTCAGGCCCACATCCCATCTCACCTTGATTATTGCAACAGCATCTACATAGAAGTGATGACTGAAATCCATGGGAGCTAATGAGGCTGTCTAGGGAGAGTATAGAGGAGAAGAGAAGAGAGGCTAGGACAGAATCTTGGTGAACAGAGTTAGGGTTGATAAGTTAGCAAAAGAATCTGAGAAGGAGCGGTTAGACAGGTAGGAAGGGATCCTAGAGAGAACAATGTCACAAAACCCCGGAGAGGCGGGACTATCCAGGAAGAGAAGGTGGTGAACAGTGTCAAAAGCCACAGAGAGGTTGACAGAAAGATGAAGACTGAGAAAAGACCATCAGTTTTGCCATTTAAAAGGTCATCGGTAACTCTGGAGAGAAATCACTGTGCAGGAGTTATTGAATTATAGTTCAGAACATTTGTATAGCCAAAAGGGACCTTAGCACGTTGGCTGAATGTGAAGAACTTTCTAACAATTAGAACTGTCTGAAAATGTAATGGACTGACTCATGAGATGAGATAGAAAGTGACCATCCATGACTGGAGGTATTCAAGCAGGGGGTAGACAGCCATCACACAGGGATTAGTATGAATTTAGGCAAGGGATGAACAAAGTGACTTCTAAGTGACATTCCAACTCAAGTATTCCAACCTTTATAGGGATGACCTTATAGCCTACCAAATGGAAATGGTCAGGCAACATCAGTGAACATATGTCATTACTCAGTGTCTAGGAAAAGACATTTTAGGAGATTCAAGGAGTCCAGAGTAGAGATGCTGCTTAGGGTTGGTGATGACATGTTGCTCAAATAAAGTACAAGTGTCTTTTGGAGTGATGTGGCACATTGTAAGGGATACAGAAGAAGGATTCAGGATACCTGACAATCCTATTTCCGATTCTGCCATAAATTAATTCACTGTTTGAATTTGGGCTAGTTACGTCTAATCTTTCTATGCCTCAGTTTCCCAATATGTAAAATGAAGGAGGTGGACTAGATAGCCTATAATGTCCAAAGATTCAGCATGGCAGAGTGGTGATCATGTTATACATAGAGTCTTCTAAGAAGACCTGAGGTCATATTCCATCTTTGACACTTGCTACTCAGGCTTGAACCCCCTGTGTCATCCTCAATTATTCACTTTTAATCATCACCCCACCTCCATATCTCACCTATTGCCACATCACTTCTCCTTATCTAACATCTCTCCTGTACATCCCTTTTCACCATTGACACCCCCTCCCTAGTTCAGGCCCTTATCCCCAATTGCTGGACTGTTGCAATAGCCTTTCCACTGGTCTCCCTCCCTCATGTCTCTCCCTACTCCAAATTCATTCTCTACTCAGATGCCAAATCGATTTTCTGGAAGTGGAGATGTCACCATGTCATCCCCTTACTCAACATACTCCAATGGCTCCCTGATGGTTGTTGTCTTTCCTTCTTGAAGAGGACCAAAATGACATCATTACATTGGGGTCAAGTTACAGTGTGTCCAACTGTGGCGGATCAGACCAATGCAAGCTCAGAACGCTCTACCACAGGTCAAGCACAAATAGTCCAAGTGAACATTTGAAGTGGAGGTGTCTAAATTTGTGCATTTCTTGTTTCTTTTGAGCTACTGTAATTCTGTTTTGCTTATTGAGCACAGAGCCTTCTTCAATGTGGGTGCTCCTGTTACCCCCTTTGGCATTTAAAGCCCTTCCCAATCTTTCTGTCTTTCCAATCTTCTTCCACTTCGCTCCTCTTCTCACAATCTATGATCTTCCACATTGGACTACATCACATTGGGCTACATGTTGTTCCACTCCCATTTCTTTATCTTTGCACTGTCTGTCCCCATCATCCAACTTACTAGCCCAACATGTCCATAACTTCCTTCATGGCTGAACTTAAATCCCACTTCCTGCAGAAGGTTTTTCCTGGTCTTCCCAGCTGCTAACATCTTCTTTGATATTGCCTTTCCCCTACTCTATACACAGGGTGTCCCAAAAGTTTTAGTGCAAGTTTAAGCTTTAATACTTTGAGCCTTTTACGTCATTAAAGCTAGCAATGGCACTAGAACTTCTGGGACACACTGTATACCTTGTAAGTTATTTTTGTGTTTGTCTTCCCCCTTTAGAATATGATCTCCTTAAGGGTTTTTACCTTTATATCTCTGTTGATTAGCACAGTGCCTGGCACCTAGCAGGCACTTAATAAATGCTTGTTGACTGACTGTGTGAATTTGAGCAAGTCAGTTTAATTTCTTTGAGCCTCAGTTTCTTCATCAGCAATATGGGGATAATCCTTCTCACAGGGATGAACTAGATGACCTGTTAACCTCTATTCTAATTCCAAAGCCTATTTCCCTCAAGACTCTAAAATTCTGATTCAATGACAGTATTTCACCCAAACTGTCTATCATTAAATTTAACAATTAAAAAATTAAGCAATGCTTACTATGTGTAAGCGCCTACCCTCAAGATGATTTTATAAATAATTACGATAAAATTAGAATATAAAAAGAAAATAATAATTCACATTTATCTAGCAATTTAAGGTTTAAAAAATGCTTTTGTCATCATTGCTCTGTGATCTAGGTAGTATTAGCAGCATTGATGTCATCATCATCATCACCATCATCATCATCGTAAGAATGTAACAGGACAGCTAGATGGTGCAGTGGATAGAATGCCAGACCTGGAGTCAGGAAGACCTGAGTTCCAATCTAGCCTCAGATATTTACTAGCTGTGTGACCCTGGGCAAGTCACTTAACCCTATTTGCCTCAGTTTCTTCATCTGTCAAACAATCTGGAGAAGGAAATGGCAAACCACTGCAGTGTCTTTGCCAGGAAAACCCCAAATGGGGTCATGAAGAGTTGGCCATGACTAAAACCACTGAACACCAACAACAAAAACCTGTCCCAAAGCCCATTGGCATGGCATTATCTCCTTATTAGTGAGGATGGACGGCTTGCCCAGCAGAGTCGTGAGAGGCAAAAACTTCAGTTGTCTGCTGCTCCTAACTTTGGGGACTCTTCAAACTTTTGGAGTTTGTTGTACAGTAAGTTTCTGGGTTCAAGAGAGAAGGTGGAAGAGGTCAACCCCACTTCAGGTTCCTGACAGAAAAGACTCTGGGAAGACATGAAGAGCAGAGTCTTCAGCTTGTCCTTATTCCCAGCTTGAAGAATACTCTACTTGGAGAGTCCCAAAGGGGTACTTTCACTTGAAAAGTTGCCGAAAGAGGGCTGGCCAAGAACTGGTGTTCTCATCTCTCCCAATTTCACCCTGACCCTCATGCAGGGCAAGGAATTCATTTGCATCAATAAGGAGAGAGTCCCATATCAATGGGGCTTTTTTATTATTATTTCCATTTTGTAGATGAGAAAATCAAGGCAAAGAGAGATGAAATGATTTGTCCATTGTCACATGGCTTGTGTCAAGATTTGAAAACATGCCTCAACTCCAAATCCAGCTCTCTTACTGCTGTACCTCACTACAAAGAATTATGTCAGATCCATGATTGGATGAGATGACTTTGAGGGAATTGGCACAAGGTTTCATAAAGAGGTGGCCCTTGAGTTGGGTCTTATAAATGCATGGTTGGGGAAGGGGGTGGGAAATGAAGGTGAAGAAGTTTATTCCAGATATAGGGCACAATGAGAGCCAAAGGCTTGGAGGTGGGAAATGGCAAGGCAAGTTTAGGTGATGGTGAGTAGTCCACTTTGATAGGAAAGTCCTCCAAGGCAATTTCTCAGTAACCTGGAGTGCTCAAGCGGAGCACATGACATATGGACCAAAGATGATACAGACCATCCTTGGCACCACTGATGCGAGGCAGTACCCACAGGCATCGCGACAACTGACAACCTAGTATATCATCTTCTTCTGCCAGTGCGCAGCTCACCCAGGTTCACTCCCTGTTTTTGCTGACTTGCCCTGGTGATCACAGGGCGAACCCAGCCAACCTTTACCAGTCTGTTCCCAACTTTTAAAAGAAATGAACCCTCTAAAATCCTGAGCTTGAGGAAATCTTGAGGAAAACCTAGATATTCATATACCACATAATGCTGGATCTGGAAGCGATCTGAGGGATCATCAGGTCCAAACTTCTCATTTTACGGGGGGGCTGGGGAGGGAATCAGAGGCTCAAGGACATGAAATAAATTGGCCAAGATGACTCATGTGGGAAGCAGTACATCCAGGATTTAAATCCACGCCCTTCAACCCTAAATCCAGGGCTGCTTCTACCATACACCTCGCCACTGGCTTTTGAGGCACAGAGATTGACTGAGGAATCTTTGCAAACATTATCTCATTTGATTTTCACAACTCTGTGAGGTAGGTACTACTTTAATGCTCATTTTATAGATGAGAAAACTGAGGTTAAGCGACCTGTTCAGGATCACACAGCTAGTAAGTATCTGAAGCTATATTTGAACTCAGGTCTTCTTGATTCCCAGCAGGTTCTAAATCTGCCTTGGTCAATGGGTGAGTTCCTTGCCCCTCCTTTTTTTTTTTGGACAAACTTATTTACAGATTAGCAGAACAGGTATTTTTCTGTTGGTTAGAAAAAGAGCATTGCCAAAATAAAATAAAAATTAAATGTCAAAGAAGGAAAAATGAGCGTTGTCTCTCTAATGCTTAAAAAAAAAATAATAGATAGGATCTATTCCAGGTTCCCCACCCCTGATCTATTCGAACTATTGTCAATTCTTGGATATCACCTAAAAAGTCATATTCATTCACTAATCCATTCAGTCCACAAACATTTATAAAATGTAGCATCAGGTAGTTGGTGAAGTGGAGAGCTGAACCTAGAGTCAGGAAGTCCTGAATTCCAATCCAGGCTGACACTTACCAGCTATGTGACCCTGAGCAAGACACTTAATCTTTGACTGCCTCAGTTTCTTCATTTGTGAAATGAGGATAATAATAGCACCTACCTCGCAGGGTTATTGTGAAGATCAGATGAGATAATGAGTGCTTTGTAAACCTTGCAGGGTTAGATGGATTTGAGCTATGATTAATATATGCAAAGCATTTTAGGTTGTGTGTAGGATACAGCCATGAATGAGAGTCTCCTCATGGAGCTTAGAGTCTAGCAGTGGAGAGGAGACACAGCTGTTGGACACATAACTACAAAACAAAGCAGAAGGTCATAGATTCCACAAGGGAAATATAATACATATATGAATATAAAAATCAAAATATAAAAGTGTATTTCAAAATTCATATGAAAGAAGATGCTATCTGTATCCAGAGAAAGAACTGATAAATAGAAGTATGTATAGAATAATTATATATATACATATATACACATATATACATACACACACACACACACATATACCTCTTTGTGTCTAATGGTAGCCATCTCCAGGGGGAAAATAGGGGAGGAAAGAAAAAAAAAAGAAATTTACACAATAACTTTATTGCGTATTTAAAAGAAATAGCAAGTTGTACATAATAGATTTGTAATTTTATGTACAATCATCTTTTTAATTATACTATGTTATGGAAATACTTGTTTTATTCTATAAATTAAAAATAAAATAAAAACAATTCTATAGGAATTCGGAGAGGGAAGGATTATTTTATATTAGAGGGATCATTAGAGGAAGAAACTTTTGAACTAGGCCTTAAGGATTAACTAGGATTTCAAAACTAAAGCATCATGTGGATTTGTGAGCTCAATATAAGGCAAATGTGTGCCTCCCAAGTAAAATAGACACTCTCCCTGTTTCTCAAGGATGGCAGCCCGTAATCTGGCACCCCCTTGCCTGTACTCTGCACTCCAACCAAACCACACTATTTTCTGACCATAAACCTCCCTGGTGATTTCCTCCTTCTGTACCTTTATTCACAATGTTCCCTATGGATGGAAACTGTGTGCAAAGTTCCTCTTTCTTGGTTTTTGCCTTTTGAATTCTTTCTATCCTGTAAAGCCTGGCTCAAATTCTACATCCTTCAGGAAGCCTTGCGAAATCCCCTTCCTCCTACCACTGGGTTACCACTTTCCTCCTCCCCTTTAGGCTTCCTGGAGAACCCTGCTTATGTGTTGCTGGCACATTTCTCACGTATTATTTTGCATATGGATATGTGTTATCTTCCTAGTAAGCCCCATAAAGGATTTCATAAGACTAAGTTATAGGAAGTAAGTTTACAGGAGCTGAATCTTATTAAAAATGTGTATTTTTCCCAATACCTAGCTCATCCCCTAGCAAGTATTCATTAAGCGCCTTCTATGTACAAAGTGAACAGCTAGGTTGAATGCTGGGTCTGGAGTCAGGAACACGTCTTCCCGAGTTCAAATCTAGCCTTGGATACTTATTAGCAGTGTGACCCTGGGCAAGTCATTTAACCCTGTCTGCCTTAGTTTCTTCATCTGAAAAATAATGTGTGGAAAGAAAACACAAATGGCTTTAGTATCTTTGCCAAGAAAACCCCAAATGAAGTTATGAAGAGTTGGACATGTGTGATGGTAATTTAAATTTGAAGATCTTTCCCCCCCATTAATGGGCCCATGTGACCTGCTTATGTCACAGGAAGCCTAAGTCACAACTGAAAAATGACTGAAAGTGGAAGATGTACAAAGTGCTGAGAATACAAAGACAAAAAAACTCATTTCTTATCTTAAAGGGGAAAAATATGGACACAGATAAGTCAACAGAAAATATAGGAACAGGAAGTGGACGTATAATTATTTGGTATAGAAGAAATCCTAGAAGTCCTCCCTATGAATGTCAAATACATACAAAACAATCTCAGGAAATAGGGGGTTAGAAACATTAATAACATGGCTGGGGTCAGAAAAGACCTTGTGTAGGAGGTGGTATTTGAAATGAGCCTTGAAAGACAAGGGAAGAGAAATAAGCATTAATATATAACCTACTATGTGCACTAATTTTACAAATATTATCTCATTTGAGCCTCACAACAACACTACAAGGTAAATACCATTATTATCTCCATTTATAGTTGAGAAAACAGAAGTTCAGTGACTTGCCCAGGGTCACAAAGCTAATGAGTATCTGAGACTGGATTTGAACTCAGATCTTCCTGACTCCAGGCCCAGCACTCTATCCATTGAGCCACCAGCTGCCTTGTTAGCTAGGGATTCTAAGAGGAAGATGTGTGAGGAAAAGAGAATATTCCTGGGATGCTGTAGAAAGACACAAAGATAGGAAACGGGAGACTGTGCCCAAGTAAGAAGATTCAAATGAGTATCTGAGGAAGAGTCCCATGAAGTCAAATTGGAAAGATAAGTTGGAAGCCTTAAATGCTAGAAGAAGATTTGCATTTGTTCCATATGGGCAATAAGGAACAAAAGTGATAGTATTCCACCCACCTCTGGGGACATTCTACCCACATCTGTTGGATCCTAAAACTGGAAGGGATATTAGAGGTGATCTAGCTCAACCCCCTCATTTACAGATCAGGAAATGGAAGTTAAGTGACTTGCCCAAGGGCATGCAAGTGGAAAAGCTGGGATTTGAACTCAGGTCCAGTGACTAACTCTATGTTTGATGCTTCAAGTCCAGTATTCTTTCTACTGTACCCTGATGTTTCCATAAATCAACCCCCCTGATGAGGAAACTGATGTGGGAGTGCGGGAGTGAAGAGACTTGCTCATGGTCATACATAAGCAGCAGAGTTGGGATTTCCACTCAGGTCGACTAGTTCTACAAAGCAGGTATTTTGGGTGGTTTTTTTTTTTTCTGGAGGAGGAGAGGGAAGGAGGTTACAATTTACAAGACTTGCACCTGAAAAAAATGCCCACAGTTTACAGTAAGTGAACGAAAACAAGAACACATAGAGAGATCCCTACAACCTTCTCTGCCTGAGTGTGTGATTACAACTATTTTGCATGTATCTGTGTGCATCTGCCCTTTGTGTTGGGGGTAGAAAGGGGTGAGGAGCTGTCTTCGTAGCTGCCAGACAGAAGGGATTGTTTGAACTAGGCTGCTTGGCAGTACCAACACAGTGAACTTGAAAAGAAAGATAAATATATAGCCACTGTTCAAAGCTTCAGGTGTTACGGATGCTAATTGGGAAAGTCGCTCAGTGATGCCTGATGATCTGCAGGAATTTCATTCCTGGGGGATTAGTAGCTAATTCTCACTGGAACTGTGCTCCTAGGCATGCCTACTAAATGAAAATTGAAAATGAGCAGGCCTGTTTTAGTCAATCAAGACCCATTGCCATTGTTAAGAGAAATCCTGTACTGCATAAGGGAAAGCATTTTTTTTCCACCAAATACCCTAAAATGGAACATCGATAACCTTTCCTCCCTACCTCCTGATTTTCTCATTTACACACACAGGCCCATAATTCCTGGATCAATTGTATCAACTATTCTAAAGTTATCTCTTCCACATCCCTGGGCTGGGGTGGGGTGGGGGGTGGTTCGTAGCAACATCTTGGCTAGCAGCTGCTGTGGGGGTGAAAGACCAACACAAGCCCAACAACAAGAATGCTGCCAGCACAGATTCTTTTGATCTGCTTTACTAAGGAAAGCAACATTAAGGGGTTAACAATCTTACTTTAATCCAACATACAAGTATCATTCACTTAGTTCAGTAGGAAAAGCCAGCACCTTGAACTTCAGAGCAAATACAAACATGTTACAAACATACACAATATAAACAGACTAGATCATAATTCATAGTTACCAGGAAAGCATTAACATCTGGATTCATGAGCCAGGGAGCTCTTAACAATGGCTTGCCCAGAGTCTCCACATCAACACTCCTACAGGAGTGAGAGCCCCAAACAAACAACCCTGTTCTCTCTTTTTATACCATCCTTAGCCCCGTCATCTGATCGACCCAAACTTAGGGGCATACTGTTGGCTCTGGTCTTAGCAACTCCCCTTAAGGCCCTGGGGGCTTCCTGCCTCTCTCAAACTGGCAAAGTAGTTTGCTAACCAGCCTGGGGCTTTGTATCAAGTAAGACTCAATCAAAGACACTTAATTTAGCATTCTAAAACAGTAAAAAAAAGTCCCACCTTAATTAATATTACAGGGTAGGACTAGGAATGCAGTGCCCCTGAAATCTAGAAAATCCTCATGAAATTTTTTTGGCCCTCCCTTCCTACTAGAGAAGAAATCTGAATTTTTCTTTTTCTTTTATGGGGTGTTTATAGCATTAAAGGATAAAATATGTTGATATCATACAATACTATACATATATTTTGTGCATTTCTGAGTTTCTAAACTTTTTCTGTTTTGTCTGCTGGCCTTCTCATGTCATCTATGGCTTCCACAAAACTCCCCAGATATAACCATTTAATTTCTTATGACGACATGTGATATACCAAAACCATGATGGGGAAAGTCAAGATGTGGAAGGATTGCTGTATAGTTGTGCTCTACTCCCTTCCCAAAGCCCTTCCTTGGCCCAACAGAGACATCTCCTGTGATGTCATTGGTCTTCTTTGAAAACAAAGGATGAAGAATAACAACAAAACAAAACAACAACAGAGTGCTTATTCAGTCAGTCAACCCGCATTTATTAAATTTCCTTATTAAATGTGACAGGCACTTACATTTAGAAACTTCTCAGTTTTAAGTCTACACAGGCTCTCAACACCATTGGCCTGACCCAATAGGATTCAGTTTTTCTGCCATTAATGCCTTTAACACACCTCAGATTGCCCTTTGCTTCATTCCTCGGGAAACTGATATTTCTAAAGCCCAGATCTGACCATATATGTCACTTCACTGCTCAATAACTTCCATTGGCTTTCTACTACCTTAAAAAAAAACACCTTACACATTGCACATATTTTTGGATGTTCTTAATGCATCGATCTGTTCTGATGACCTTTTTTACCATTTCTTTAAAAAAAAAACATATGAGATAGATCTTAGGGATGTGGAGAGGGAAGCCTACCTGGGATGCAGTACTTCAACACAAGTTGACTTGACATATGCTCCTTACATCCAACATTCCACTTCTGGTCTCCAGGCTTTTGAACCTTTGGCTGTTCCCAGTGTCTGCAATATACTCCATCCTAACTCCCTCCTTTTAGAATCTCTAGCTTTACTCAAGGTTCGGCTTGTGTGACCTTCTATATGAAGTTCTTTCCAGATCTACTTAGCTGCTAATTCTACTCCCCACATTACATTGCTTTGTGTGTGTGTGTGTGTGTGTGTGTGTGTGTGTGTGTGTATGTATATATATGTGTATATATATGCATATACACATACACATACAAGGTGAAATCTGTTTGTATACGTATAAATATATGTGTATGTGTATGTATGCATATATACATATATGTGTGTATATAGACATACACTATATATGTCTATATACATATTGTTTCCTCCCATAGAATATAAGATCCTTGAGGGTAGGGACTATCTTGTGTTTGCTTTATATTTCTAGTATTTAGTATAGTACTTGACAAGTAGTAGGCTCTCTAGGTGGTGAAGTGGATATAGTGCTGAGTATGGGAACAGGAAGACCTGAGTTCTAATCCAGTCTCAAGATACTTACTAGCTGCATGACCCTGGGCCAGTCACTTAAGCCATCTTTTTTGTCTCAATTTCCTCATCTGTAAAATGAGCTACCCCAGTATCTTTGCTAAGAAAACACCAAATGGGGTCACCAAAAGTCAGGCATGATTGAAACGACTGAACAACAAAAAGGCCTAGATCAGGCCCACAGAACTATAACTAGCATGAAGGGAGTGTGGCTTTGTCCCAGGCAGCCAACACCTAGTGGGGCATGTTTTCTCCCTGAGGTGGATTCGTAGCCTCTTTGCTGTGATGCTATCACCGTACCTTGTGTCTTGGTTCTCTGGTGGGATGAGGTACAACTGTCTCTAGCTGCTATCCTCAGGGTCTCGTCACTGTGTCTGGATTTGTTGGGCAGTGAGTTGCCCCCTAGGAAAGTGACTTCATCGGGCATGGGGCAATTTTCTTCACTGCCACCTCTCTCTGAAACCTCCCCGTCCAGCAGAGTAAATTTGCCCCGTGTGCTATTGCAGCTAATTACGGCTCTGTGGGCCCTCTTAAAAGTGCCTCCTTGTCATCTGCTATTGTGAAACTTGCCTGCTCTTTTTGTTCTATTTATTCTCTAGACTTTCTTCTCACCCTCTTCTGATTATTTTTATCCTCCCTCTCATCCCCCTCATTTCCCTTATTTTCTACCAATGCCCACCCTGCCTGTCTCTCTTATTTCTCATGGAAAAATGGGGGGGGGAGGGTAGAAAAATAAAAATTTATTTTAAAATTTTTATGTATTCACAAGTTTAAAGAGCAGAGCCTGAATGCCATAGTGTGAATAGGGAACCAGCCTTGAAATCAGGAAGACCTGGGTTCAAGTCTTGACACATACTAGCCCTGTGACCATGGGCAAGTCTCTTAACCTTTCAATTCCCAGGCAGTTCTCTAAAACTATAGATTACAGACTAGTTGTCAATCTGAGGCATTGGTGGCAGAGTTCCGGAGGAAGTCAGAGTTTAAGAATTTTTTTTTCCAGAAAAGCTTAAGATTCTTCTTATGTAAAAATGAAGCAGACTGCTGAATAGGTCATGTGATTTCAGATGGCTAGAAAGGACTTTCTGCCTCTAAAAAAGCCCCTTCTACTTTCTTCCATGTTCTTTAACTCTTTTAATTTTGAGTAAAATCTCCAGCTCTAAAATCCTGTGATTCTGTGCTTTTGTAATAAGGCTTTAAATGTGCATTTATTTAATTGATTATGAGATATTTATTAGTAGGATCATATCTCCCCCTCCCCCACCAAAAAAAAAAAAGCAGGCTTTGCTTTGTCAGGATGGGAGGGAGAGCTCTGGGGCATCTGAAAAGTGCAAGAGGTTCCCCCTTGGAGGAGGAGAAAGGGTGGAGAAAGCAGCGTGGGTAAACTAAAGATGAACCTTTCCTATTTCACAATTTTGCCTTGGGCTGTATCTGTTAAAAAAGATCCTTGTGTTATTCTCCTTAGCCCTTCAATCCCTGGTGATCTGGAAAAAGTCCCTAGTCTGGGGATGCCTTAACTAGGCTGTCTTGTTTAGATGGCAAAGATTGCAAATTCTGTCTGGGTGCTTAACAAACATTCTTCAGCTCAGTCTGAGTCCCTTGGATGGTCTAATAAGACAATTTCTCCTCCTCAATTCTTTTTCCTTTCTATTTAAAAAAAACTCTTTGTATTTTTCTTGTTCAGTTAAATCTTCCCTCTCTCCCACCCCCACATCCCCACCCAGGTTAGTCATCATGGGAAAAATCCTAGAGATGATGGTATTGATGCCCTAATATTTTAGATGAGGGAACTGAGACCCAGAAAGATAATTAATTAAACTGATTAGGGTCACACAGGTGTTCTGGGCAAGGCCTGTCATAGGCCAGCATATTGATTCGGTTTGGGGATTGGAATGAAATGATATATCCGAAGACCATTGGACTTTTAACAAAAAAAAGAGGTTTACTTAGCAATAGCATGGAAAAATATGTTTAGCAAGGATACAGCATTGATTCAGATGTGCACAGCTTCCAGCTTCTGCATTGGACATCATGTTGTGCCTGTTTAGCAAAGTGTCTCAAGTCCGAGGAGATCCAGCGTTGGCAACGAGGAAGCCTGCGCCAATTAGGTCTCAAGAGTGGTTTTGTTGCCTTTGAATGAAAAATCTAGCCCAACTTGCATGGGATATCACATAAGGCAGGAGTTGAGGGAGAAGGAAGAGCCAAAACCAAAAGATCATAGATTTAGAGCCAGAAGGAGCCTTACAGGATATTGAGTCCAACTCTTTATTTTAAATATGATGAAATCAAAGCTCAGAGAGTTTAAGGGACTTACCTCAGTTCATAGAGGTAATAAGTAAGAAAGCCAGGATTTGAATTCAGGGCTGCTAACTTCCCATACAGTGTTTTTTCTACTGTGCCATACTAGAAGATTGGGTACATAGTGGTACCACGGGGGTGGGGGTGGGGAAGTGAAGTCATAAAGATCAGTTTTAAGAGGAAATTTCAAGCCCTTATACCATCATTGGGCTTGTTACCCCAGAGATATATGGGTCCTTGATTACTGGGCTTTATTCTCTTCTTTTATTAGGGGAAGCCCAACTGTGGAAAAGCCTTAATAAAAAAAATATGTGGATGGGCATTGGCTGAACACATAACATGCTATATATTTTTCCCCTTTCAACATCCGTGATGATCCTTTGCTCTTAATGAAATTAACGTCTGTCAAGAGGAAAGACAGCATGCGTGGAAATTCTCTTTTTCATGTCCAAGAGAGTATATTACAAAAAAGGGCGTGGAAATGAAAGGATGAATTGATTAAGTGTGAAGATAGGGAAGAAGAAGAACATCCTGGGGACTTAAATCAACACTGTGTGTCCTTCACTGTCCTGGGCTGAAGAAAGAGTCCCTACTTGGCATCCATCAGTCACACACATAAATGAATTTTCAATGAATGAGAAATATATGAATCACTCAGCCAAGTACGTATTTTCTCTTTGATTATTCACATTTTGGTAAAATTACTCAAAAATCTTTGGCACTACAGGTATAGTTGTACAATAATGAATGGGGGAAAATATTTCTAAAGATAATTACTGTTTTTTTGAATTTATAATTTCTGGCATAATGATGATCTATTTGGCCTGCAGTAAAAACAAAAACAAAACAAAAACCAGTATAGAACATCCCCAACGTCACAGGAAACAAAAACAAAAACAAACCTGAGAACTGAGTAACTCTATTTCTAAATGTCAGGCTGGATTCTTATGGAGGGAGAGGCTGTGATCACAGAGGCTCCCCTCCTGCACACTAGTGGATTCCTACCAGAGGGATCCCAGTCGACTTCAAAAAGGTCCCAGAAAGGGCCAATGAGCAAAGGTTCCTGACTTTAAAAGACCAATTCCATCCTTCTTATAGGCTAAATAGCATAGAACAAATGGAGATCATGCATCTAACCTTTCCTGACAAAACCAGGCAGAATCAAACATTCCAATTCGGGAAGGAATCATACCTTGCCAAAAGTATGCTCATTATAAACAACATTATAAGCTGAATGGAATGTTAAAAGATGATTTAAGCAATTTGGCTTTTTTTTAACCATGTATGGTGGCACTAAGTGACTTAGAAATGTCTTAAAATAGATTGCTCACCTTGACAATGCACATATCAATTAATTGATTACTGGACACTATGCTAGTTGGTGGGGATATACCAAGAGAGAAACAAAATAATCATGCTCGTGGGAAAATTACATTGTATCGGGGAAAACAAGATGTTAAATTTGTACATGTAGAAATATATACAGAATACACACAAATAAATACAAGGTAGTGTAGGGAAGGGGATGCTATTAGTTTGGGGAAACGAGGGAAGGCTTCATACAGGAGATAGCGCTTGAGCCAGCTATTGAAGGAAGTTGCTGTTCAGTCGTGTCCAACTCTTCATGACCGCATTTGGGATTTCCATGGCCAAGATACTGGAGTAGTTTGCCATTTCCTTCTCCAGCTCATTTTACAGATGAGGCAACTGAGGCAAATAAGGTTAAAATGACGTGCCCAGGGTCACACAGCTAGTAAGTGTCTGAGGCCAGATTTGAACTCAGGAAGATAATTCTTCTTGACTCCAGGCCCAGGGTGCTATCCATTGTGCCACCTGGCTGTCCAATGACTACTGGTGCAAAGGCAAAAAGATGGAGTGCTCTATGTGAGGAAGACCAAGAAAGCCAGTTTGACTGGATCACAGAATGCAGGGAAAGGAATAACACCTACGGAAGCTGGAAAAGTAGGCTGGGGCCAGTTTTGTGAGGGATTTTAAAAGTTCTTGCCTTCAAGGAACTTACTCCTTAAGGAGTTTCCCCATGCTGTTTTCCATGTTTTAGAGTCACAGTTAACCAGAGTACAAAGTATTTCCTGGTTAAGCAGTTCCAGTCCTCTCTGGGTCTTGGTTGTACTCCTTCGCCACTTACCTCTCTTCCTTACAGAATACCCAACTTCCAGATTGTGCTGGTGAGTGTTTAACAACTGGGTCTCCAAAAAAAATGCGAATGAACTACAAGTTTAATCAGCATTATTAACATTCTCTCCAACACTTAAGTCTATATAATCAACAAAACAATAAATCTAGTCCTGACTTGGAGAGCTTGTGGATTTCTGAGGTGTAAAGGCTCAGACTGAACAATTGGGCTTCTCAGATGGTTCTAGCAGATGCCTGCTTAGCTTCCTGCAAAACACAACCCAACTGTCATCCCCTACATCAGTCTTTTCCTGGTTATTCACTCCATCCCACTTGGTATTTTCTCCCTTTAAATACTACCTTGGCTACAGTTGGTATTTACTTATCTGTGTACATACTGTATATTGCCTGTAGAATCTAAGTTTCTTGAGGGTCTGGACTATGGCTACAAAGACAAGAATGAAAAAGACCCCAAAGACTTCCCTCTCCACAATAACTTTTCCTCCTCTGAATTCCTATAACATTTTTCAGCCAGTCAATCAATACTCAATAAACATTAATTAAGTGCCTACCACGTGCCAGGCACAGATGAAGAAAGGCAATAGACAAATTTGTACTTGACTGCATATTGCCTTAGACTGCTTTTGAATTTCATTTAAATCTCTTTTCTCTCACCCACCTAGCTTAGAATTCATAGGCTTGAGACGTCTTTTCTGTTCCCTTGAAATGTGCAACAGGGTGACAAATGCTCACTGAGCTCGGTTTTTCCATGTTCATCTTACCTGGTCACCCGGAAATAGTGCTATGGAAATGTGCTATTTTTATATGGCTTATAAACAAGATTCAATAACAATTTGGACATGTGGAAGTTTTTATAATGATCCATCTCCTTTTCACCAAAAAGTTTAGATTTGTTTTTAGGTGTTCTATTTTTAAATGTACCCGCAATGGCCCACACACTTGTTCTCTTCTTCATCGCTTCCAGTGGCAAAGTGAGCATCAGCTTGTTCTGTACATCTATCTCAACATTTCCTTCATGCAGGGATTTCTTTTGGAAGTAGAAGAAAACAATAGATCCTCTTCATGTTTTCAGTAATTCAAGACCAAAAAAAAAAAGTTCTCTTTTAAAACAATTTTTTTAACAATTTATTTTCTGCCTCTTCGCTTGTTTTCAGATTACCATCATGTCTCATTATCACACATTACCATGAAACACCATTACCTTTTACAGGTTAAAAACTTGGATGCAATTCAATTGTTCCACTCAACAGCTAATTGATTCAGGTAGTTTTCTGACATTCAAGTTAAAACACATTGCTCCCATAAACATGAGTAATGCTTTCCACTTAGGGATGTGGCCATAGCATTCTTAAGCTATCAGCCCTAAAGCAGAGGTTGAGTTGTTCTCATGAGCTTGCTGCTCTTTCTCAGGGAGCATCTGTGAGTGAAGGATTTGCTTTTTCTGCTTTTTCCCCTCGTCTCACTCTCCTGGTGATTTGGTTTCATTTGCAGGTTTTAGTTCTGTATTCCTACACCCAAGAGGGTCTTTGTGAGTAACAGCACTATATTTCCTCCTCATTCTCAATCTTACTTTGGATTTGTTTTTGTTTTTTTTTCCCCCATTTTCCCTGCTTTTTCCTACATCATTAATTCATGATTGAGGTACAAGGTATTCCAAGATTTTAAATATTTAAATCTCATGTGATCTTTTGGTTCAGTCTTCAAATTCTTTCCTACTTAGAAGAAAAACCAAATCTCTGAATACCTGGCAGCTGTGGCAATTCCTATGAAGTCTAGCAGAGAGGCTAAGACCACAACACGGGAAACCTGCACCAGTCCTTGGCTATTGTGGTTTGCATGGGTTCATTGTAGGGAATACCTGGTCCCTTAGGAAGTGAAATAGGTTTCCCATTTTCACAGTCATTGACTCATCAAAACCACCCCAGATACTCTTGGGGACATTTCTAATTTTGGTTTTTGTATAGAGTTTCTCCAAAAAAGGGAAATAAAATGCATTTGTTCATATATAGAAATCAATGATAACCATAAGAGAATTGCTATGTGTATTAACCCATCAATTTAAGTTCAGTATTTTAAATTTTTACTATGGGAATTGCATTCAAACCTTGATGGGCATAAAATTATAGCTTCAAATTGGCCATGTTATAATGCACCTCCATTGACATTGTCCAATTAAAACAGCTAAGCTTGATTCCTCCAATACTGACTCTTCCCTTGGGGACAATCTATTCCCATCACTGTTTAGGCACTATCTCCTTCAGGCTGCTTGAGTGCCAGGGAAGAAGACAGTGCCTCCAGACCTTTAGGTACTCATAAGATCAATGCTAAAGGTAGGAATCACGAGAGACAAGGAAAGGCCACCAGGGGCCTGCTGTAGACCCAGTAGTTGAGTTGGTACTCCACATGGAGAGCAGCAGTCTCTGCTGCTGTTATGTTGGGGCAGGGAAAGGTAATCCTATATCTCTCACCAAAATCACATCTTATTACCTGTTGGGCCACTTTTAACTGCATCTTCTATCAGGTGTGGCATCCTGTATCAATAGCTCTTTCACGTCAGCAGTCAGGAGATTATTAGCATATGAGTCATACATAAGAGGAAGATGGCCTCCCCAAAGTCCTCATGGTCGACATGAATGATGCCTTCTAATACCAGGGGTTTGGGAAAGAGAGAAAAGACAAAAAGAAGTATCAGATATGTTGCTGTTCAGTAGTGTCCAACTCTTTGTGACCCCAATTGGGGTTTTCTTGGCAAAGACCGAAGTGGTTTGCCATTTTCTTCTCCAGCTCATTTTACAGATGAGAAAATTGAGGTAAACAGAATTAAATGACTTGCCCAGGGTTACACAGCTAGTAAGTGTCTGAGACCAGATTTGAATTCAGCTAGGGGAGTCTCCCTGACTCCAGGCATAGTGTTCTATCCACTGTGCCACCTGTGTATCAAATCTATCAGCTAGAAGTTTAGCAGATATGATTATCTTCAAACTTAGTTATTCACTTCATGCTTATTTGTAACTATAGGATTTCACTAAGTATAGCGTTTACCACCATTCTACTTGAATGTAAGGAGCTGAACCAGTTGATTTTTTGAAGTCCCTTTTAGCTCCAATATATATAATTTGTGATTAGAGGTGGTAAATTGGCTGGGTAGGCATGGCTAAAGATCTCAGAAATATAGTTCTGACAAAGGATCAGAAATACCCAAGTCACATGCTGGGGGGAAATCCATTATCCCCAGTCTTTATCAGTAATTGCTCTGATTTCTCTCTCTTAGAAGTTCTCTGAACCCATTTTTCTTTGTCCTTTTTAGTCAAGTTAAGGTGCTTACCTTAAAGGTATATTTTTTTCTTTGCCCCCTCTCTAACTAGCCAGGGGTGAGGAACCTGTGGCCTTCTAGGTCCTTGGGTGTGGCCTTTTGACTGAGTCCAAGTTTTACAGAATAAATCCTTTTATCAAGGGGATTTGTTGTGCGAAGTTTGGATTCAGTTAAAGGGTCACATCTGAGGACCTAGAGGGCCTCATGTGGCCTCAAGGCTGCAGCTTCCCCATCCCTGAACCAGCTGTATCCCAGTATTAGTCTTTGGTTCCTTGGATGGATTGATGAATTGATTCCCTTGTACTGCATCAAGCTCCCACTCCCTTTTCTGATGTAGGTGGTTCTCATGGCTTTTACCTTGGCCATATTTACATTCCTTTCAGGCTTCTTTTATTCTTCTCCACTCCTTCAGGTTCCTTCTCCCAGCCCCAAGTCTGTGCCTTCTATAATGCCACTTGAATGCCACTCCCTACATTTCTATGTTTGGAAAAGCCTTACCCCGTCTACATACCAATCCCCTTTGAACCTTTGGTCTCCTCTGAAAATTACTGCTTGCTTCTACACTAAAGAGGGAACAGGTAAGAGAGAGGGAACACAGTAGACACGGACAGTAGACTGTGGGGCTTAGAAGGAAAGAGTGACATTCAGCAGGGCTTTTCAAAGATCCATGCTGATTGAAACTGCAGTTTGCTTTGGGGCCTTTGGGGCTTTGGCAGGGGTCAGCCAATTACCAATTGTTCATACCTGAGACCAGAAGATTAGAAGAAGAGTATTTTAAGGGTACCTTTGAAAACCAGAATTCTATAGATTGACACAACAGAACCCCATGGCTCAGTGAAGAGACTATGCAGCCAAGCCAGGCAGTTAAGCCAGGGGGAGCCACAAATAACAGAGGATCTCAATTGTAGCAGGTATGGAGGTCAAGAGAACAATGTTCCATTGACCTGAAGAGATAACGCTCTGTTTATGTTTCTGCCATAGTCAGTCAGCAAGTATGAGTGCACTAAACACAAGCTGGTGTTCCTGCTAGAGGAAAAAGAAAAATAGGCAGAACTTCTCTCTGCTTTTTGGTTTATGATGAGAGGGGGAATGAAGTGTTCCCTGGGAAGATGGACCAAAAGATCTAAGAAGGAAAAACGCAAAAGGCAAAGAAAAGAAAAAAATACCCCAAAGAGACAGGGATATGAGGTCAAAAAGTTGAAAGGCAGAAGAAGGTGACAGAGAGAAGAAAACCTAGAAGAAGGTCCTATGATCTCTCTGGGACTCAGTTTCTTCATCTGTTGAAATGATGGTACAGAACTAAATGGTTTCTTCCAGTTCTAATAATCTATGAATCTTAAATAACAATGGTAAAAATAGTTTGCATTCATAGAGTGCTTTGAGGCTTCCTTAGGACAACTCCTTGAGCTACGTGTAGAAATTCATGACCCTTAAGCATTCAGTTAATACACTCATTTATTAAGTACCTACTATATATCAGACACTATTCTGGGCTGGAGGTGCAAATACAAAGAATAAAATAATCCTTATTCCCAAATTTTATTTCCCATTAAGGCATGGTTGAATGTGGTTTTTAAATAGTATTTTTCCCCCAATTACATGTCAAGACAATTTTTAACATTCATTTTTTATAAGATTTTGAGTTCTGGATTTTTTCTCCCTCCCTTTTTCCCCTCCCCTCTTCTGAAAATAGGAGGCAATTTGATAAAGGCTATACATGCGGTATCATGTTAAACATAGTTCTATATTAGTCACAGCTGTGGAAGAAGAAAAAGATGAAAAGGAAAAAAAAGAAAAAAATAAAATAAGTGAAAAAATATGCTTTGATCTGCATTCAGAGTTCATCAGTTCTTTATCTGGATGTGGATAGCATTTTCCTTTGTGAGTACTTTGTACTTGTCTTGAATCACTGTGTTGCTGAGAAGAGCTGAGTCATTCATAATTCATCATCATACAGTGTTGTTGATGCTGTGTACAATGTTTTCCTGGTTCTGCTCATTTCCCTTTGCATCAGTTCATACAAGTCATTCCAGGTTTTCCTGGAACCTGCCTGTTCATCATTTCTTATTGAACAGTAGTATTCTATTACATTCGTATACCACAGCTCATCCAGCCATTCCTCAGTTGATGGGCATCCCCTCAATTTCCAATATTTCCACCTCAAAAAAGGGCTGCTTTAAATATTTTTGTATATATAGGTCCTTTTCCCCTTTTTGTGATCTCTTTGGATACAGACCTAGTAGTAGTATCGCTTGATCAAAGGGTACACTCAGTTTGGTTGCCCTTTGGGCATAGCTCCAAATTGTTCTCCAAATGGTTGGATCAATTCACAACTCCCCCACCAGTGCATTAGTGTCCCAATTTTCCCATATCCTCTCCAACACTTATCATTTTCCCTTTTTTCATATTAGCGAATCTGATAGGTGTGAGGTAGTACCTCAGAATTGTTTTAATTTGTACTTCTCAAATCAAAAGTGATTTAGAGCACTTCTTCATATGCCTATAGATAGCTTGGATTTCTTCATCTGAAAACTGCCTGTTCATAGACATTCATCAATTAGGGAATGACTTGTACTCATAAATTTGATTCAGCTCTCTCTCTCTCTCTCTCTCCACACACACACACACACACACACACACACACACACACACACACACACAAATGAGTTATTTAGCAGAGACACTTGCTGTAAAGATTGTTTCTCAGCTTTTTGCTTTCTTTCTAATTTTGGTTGCATTGGTTTCGTTTGTATAAAAGCTTTTTATTTTAATATAATCAAAATGATTATTTTACATTTCCTAATGTTCTCTATCTGTTGTTTGGTCATGAATTCTTCCCTTCCCCATAGATCTGACAGATAGACTATTCCTTGCTCTTCTAATTTGCTTGTGGTGTTACTCTTTACATCTAAAATCATGCACCCATTTTGTCTTTATTTTGGTATAGGATGTGAGATGTTGGTCTGTACCTAGTTTGTGTCCTCTTGTTTTTTCAGTTTTCCCAGCAGTTTTTGTCAAATAGTGAATTCTTATCCCAAATACTGGGATCTTTGGGTTTATCAAACACGAGGTTACTATGCTTAATAAATGCTTGTTTCCCTCCTTCCTACTATGTGCCAGGCACTATACTAGACACTGGGGGTACAGAGAAAAACAAAAACACTGCCCTCAGGAACTTTCTGTTCTAATGGGGGAGACAACATGCAAACAACTATCTACCTAAGAAATACATAGGGTATATGGGAGATAATCCCAGAGGGGAAGTACTAGACCTGGAGAGTGGGGGAGGGGACTGGAAAAGACCTATTTTGAAGAGGATGGGATTTAAGCTGAGTCTTGAAGGAAGTCAGAAAAAAAAAACAAACCAGGAAGCAGAGGTGAGAAGGGATGGGAAATAGCCAGTGAAAAGCTATTGACTTAAAAGATAGAGTACTATCTGCAATGAACAACAGGAAGGTAAGTGCCTCTGGATTATTCAGGATGTGGAAGGGAATGAAAAGTATAAGAAGATTAGAAAGGTAGGAAGGGGTCAGAATGTGAAGGGCTTGAAAAGTCAAACCAAAGAATTTATATTTGATCTGAGATATAATAGGGAGAGGGTCAGGGAAAGCGGGGAGATATGGTTTGAGCTGTGCTTTAGGAAGATCATTTTGGCAGCTGAATTGGAGATAGACTGGAATGGGGAGAGGCTTGAAGTGGGAAACCAACCAGAAAGCAATTGGAATAGTCCAACCATAACATAATGAGGTCCTATACCACAGTGTTGGCTAAGTGAGCAAAGAGAAGGGGATATACACACACAGACACGTGTGTGTATGTATATATAATATATGTATATATGCATATATACACACATGCACACATATACACATATACATGTATATACATATATGCACATATACACTATATATAATATAGACATATATGTATATACACATATATTTTCATATATTTATATATATCTCTTTTGTGTATATGTATTCATTATATATGTACATATATGTATATATCCCTTTCATATATATTCACATATATATGAGAAATATCTCAAAGATAGAAATGACAAGACTTAGCAACAAATCGGTTATGAGGAGTACGTACAAAAGAGAAATTGGAGATGACCCAGAGGTCATGATCCTGAGTGTTATTGTTGTCTTTGGTTCTTTGTTTTTGAAGAGAACCAATAACATCACTATGTTGGGGAAAAATGGTGCATGATGGGTGATGTGTGAAATAAGGCAGATTTGCCCAAAGTTGTCAGCCTCAGTCTCTCTCCCAGAGTCATCCAAGTCCAGTGACAAGTTGCCTTACCAAGCTCTAAGCACTCCACAGCTGCCTAGAGAAAATGGTGGTGCTCTTGACAGTAATAGGGAGGTTTGGAAAAGAAGAATGATTGTGGGGAGGGGTACAGATAATGAGTTCTGAGTAACCAGAAATATTGTCCACGGAATGGAAGTGTCAAAGAATGTAAAATGATGTCTAAGGTAGTTTCAGTGGATAGAGAGACTCTGAGCTGGGTGTGAACTCATTAAGCAAGAAAAGAAAATGTCCTGGGGGTTGGTAGTCCTTACCAGAATATGGATTGGGTAATAAACTTGGATTGCATGAATGACAGAGGAGGAGAGGATGCTTAGTGATTAATGGTAGAGGTATAGTCTAGAAGCCGAAATAGGAGGCAAGGAGTATTTCCACTTCCCCCACTTCAACATGAGAGTGGGGGGGGGGCGGGGAAGAGCAGTCTTTGCTGGATGGTCAGGGATTTGGTGCTATCTGAAGCCAGTCAAGTCTCAGGGAGCGACAGAAGATGGAAGGAGAGGGGAAATGGTGTAAAATGAAAGGTCATTTGTGAATTATGGAGCAGGAATTCCAGAGAGCACAATGGAAGTAGCAGAAAGATCTAAAGAAGGAAGACTTATAGAAGGAAAGAGAGAAGGGAAATGCTGAGGCGGATAGTGATCAGAGTGGCCTGCTGGGATGGGAAAGACAGCTTATTTTTTGGCAGTTGGGATTCAGTATTACTAGGAGAGGGGAAGGAGGAAGGGGCGAGAGTATGCTAAGCACTGGGAAATAAGTCCAGGTCGAGGATCAGGGATGACAATGATGAAGATCAAGTGATTAGAAGGTTCAAGGTCTACACTTGAGGTTTCAGTCCTCCACTTCCCTGTAACCTGTGTGGCTATGTCCTAACAGGCATCTGGAAGTCTGACTCACAGAAAGCATGAATAGAAAGGGATAGATTTCTGGTCACCAGGTAAAAGCTATCAGATCCTGGGTCTGGATGAGGAAAAGACCCAGCAGGCTGGCGGAGGTATGGTGCACTGGATATCCAGAAGTTGTGATTTTGATGAGACAATTGGTGGTAAGTCCCAGCCTATCTCTCAGCAACCATAGATGGGACTTCTTTAAGCCAGGAAGTGTTGTTGGGCCAGAAGCCTGGCCAAGAGGCAGGAGCCTCTGTGTCCTGGGCTTGCCTTGGAGCAACAAGTGTGGCCTTAGTGATTTTGTGGCCAGTAAATGTCTGATAGATGGATGATTGATTGAATGATATTTCTATTTACAAAATTTTTTTTGTAAGTTGACTGTTATCATGATTTCCTTATAAAGATCGTTCTGTAGCATGACAACAGGAAAAACCAGCACTTGGCAAGAGGCAGTATAGTGTGGTGGATAGAGAGCTTGGTTCAAATTCCTCCTTGGACACATACAGCTGGGCAAGACATGTAATTTCTTAGTGCCATAGGCAACTCTGTAAAGCTATCTTGAGGAGAAAGTGCTGACTTGTATGGGTAGAGAGGGGGAGCTTCCTGATCCTGAAACCCTGTGGATCAATGAAATAACAATTCCAGTCTTCTCCCCATTTGTCTGTCACAAGTGATGAGTGCAAGTGATTCCTTTGTAATAATAGACTTCATAGATGCACTCCAGAGCGTAATTCTGCTGCCAGGTGCAGAGCATGTTGAGTTATCTTCTCACAAGTCCTTCATTCCCTGTGTCCTGGGATAAATTAAGAATAGGAGGGGTGTGTGTGTGTGTGTGTGTGTGTGTGTGTGTGTGTGTGTGTGTGATGTGGTCCATTTATTCTCCATGTACATGATGAACCAATCAAAAGAAAACAGGCTTAAATCAAAGCGGGAAAGATTGCAGTGGAATATAAGGAAAATTTTTTTGATGGTCAGGATGATAAAACCTATGAATGAGCTCTTCAAAGAAAGGAGGAGAAAGAACAAAATACCTTGCTTTTAGGAATATTCTGGAAAATCAGAAATGCTGTTGTAAATAAGTATATAAAACAATCAGAAGAGAAACTGATCAGGAGGGTAAAATGGCTGATAAAAGTGAAGAAAAGCAAAACAAAAGAAGGAAAAATAATGCAAATAAGGGTTTGTCATGTTTATAAAAATCAAGACGTGACCAATTGAATGTTTGAGAAAATAAAAGAGGTTGTTTGGTAGGAGAATCGTTAAGTATGTATAATATATCAATACACTTTAAAATTAAAAAACAAAACTGCAGTCTCTGTCCAAATCTTTCAGAAGAAGAGAGTCAAGTGTTTTCATTTCAATTCAATAAACATTTGTTAAGTACCTGTTATGTGGAAGGCCCTGGAGAACAAAGGCAAAAATGAAATGGTCCCTACCCTCCAGGAGCTAACTCTCTACTAGGTATATACATGGATGCAAAAATGCAAAATGTATGTAAAGTATATGTAAAGTCATTTTGGGGGGTGGGGGGAAGTGCTAATAACTGGAAGAACCAAGAATGTTCTCATGTAGCAAGTTCTACTGGAAATGTTCTCTGAAGGAAGCTAAGGATTCTTTGAGGGGGAAGTGACCACCCAGTTTGTTCCAGACTTGTGCCACTGCTCTGCAAAGGCTGAGTTAGGAGATGAAACGGCCTCTCCTTCAGTTCTGGATGGCTTACTTATACCTGTCCGAAGGCAGGAGCTTGGACCAGATGATCTCTCCAATCCTTTAACCATTCTGTATTTGTGTGTAGACTTTCAAAAATAGTTATCACTCTTCATTTGTGAAGCACAGGGACATGGCTCCGGCACTAAGGAGTCTTTGTTAATTAATAGTATTCACTACTGGCTGCTGAACAAGACAGAGTTCAGATTACACTCAGCCTCCTTGGGAACATATTTACATCATTCTACACTTTTGCTTTTCCTCAAGATTTTCTAAACAAACCTGCCAGACTTCAGGACTTTATCTTCCCCAGAGACTGGTTTGGAGATTCTCTCGTCGGGAGCAGGCCCATCCTGTTTGACTGTATCGAACAAGCCTGAACTGGATGAACTGAACAGGAAGTGCCAGTTTTACCTCTTCAGAGAGATCCGAGGTTCTTTGTAGAATAACTTGTTCAGCCACAGGAGGGGAAGAAAAAAACCCAACTCAGTCAAACAAGGTTCTATCACAGACATAATGTCACAGGACCTGCTCTGGGGATAACTGTATGCTGCTGGGATAATTGAAATTCCATTATTTGGAGCAGCTTTTGGAACAGCTTCCCCAAAGTGACCAGCCTACAAATAATCTGACTAGCTCATAATTTTTTCTTCAACCCCCCACAAACGCTCCATTGTAAGAAATCCAACGGGGTCCTAATAAAACTCCTTTACTCACATATAATTATCAGTGTTGCAAAACAATCCTCTAAAATCCACAAAACAGAGCTCATTAAACATGGAGGGAGAGCCAAAGTAAAAAATAAAAAAGATAATAGGTGTAAGCCAAATATAAGTGTCAACTTTGTTTAATCTATCCTGGGTTAGAAGGGTTATAGTCGTCCTGTTTGGCGCCAGAGAGGAGAAACAAGGAAGAAAGGGTGGCAACTGAAAACAGGTAGATAAAGGCAGGATATAAGGAAAAAGATTCCAAAGAGCTATCCCCAAGTGGATTGGGATTCCTGGGGGGGTGGCAGTGGTGTGTTGTTCCCAGGGATGTCCTGGAGCTGGCTTGACTAGGAGGGTAACGGAGAAAGGGAGTCTTTTTGTTGTTGTGGTTGTTGTTCAGTCATGTCTGACTCTGTGACCCCATTTGGGGTTTTCTTGGCAAAGATACTGGAGCAGTTTGCCATTTCCTTCTCCAGCTCATTTTACAGAAGAGGAAACTGAGGCAAACAGGGTTAAATGACTTGTTCAGGGTCACACAGCTAGTAAGCGTCTGAGATCAGATTTGGACTCAGGAAGATGTGTTTTTCTGACTTCAAGCCCGGTACTCTATCTATTATACCACCTAGCTGCCCTCTGATAACTTTTATCTCTTATAGTTTGTTTTTCCTTTTGGGTCCTCAGTTTTGTTATCACATGAAGAGGTTGGATTAGACAATTGCTCTCTAAAATACTTCATAGCTGTTTAGGTATCAAGATAAGCAGGAAGAAAATTTTAGTAACCAGTACGCTACTTTAAATATTTTTCCTTATTTTTTTAAACAAACTTCACCATCAGTAAACACAAACATGTCAATACTGTAAGCTTCTGTTTTGTGGAGCAACTCCAGGCTTCCTTACCCACCTGGGGAACCTCCCCTTCTCTCCAAAAGGAGAAGCCAGATTTAGGGAAGTAAGGGAATGAGTTTCATCTCAGGGGGCCACACCGCAATATGATTTACCTGTGTTTTCTATCTCAGGACTTCCTCACAGGGCTCTGGGCCCACTGTTTGGATCTAGGAGAAGAAGAAGAAAAAGCACACCACCTTCTGCTCCAGTTAAAAAGTCATCGTCAGGAATTAAATCAGCCCTTGGTTAAAATAATCGCTAAAATTTAGGAGAGGTCAAAGGTTAGCAGGTTTAGGATTTCGTGGGAACATGCGCTTGTTTGGGTCTGGCCCAAGCGCTGAGTTGACCTGTTTGACAGGTAACAATTAGGCAGTAATAGCTCGCTGGGCTGGAATGTGGCGCTGAGGCCCCGCGGAGGATCTGGTTTACCTGTTCGGCAGGTGTGGGCTGCAGAGCTCGGATAGGTATGTGCACGCACAGCATTCCAGAGAATCGGTTTTCTCTTAAAGATGCAGTGATGACTGCCAGGAACGAAAGGGCTGGGTTTATCCCTGGCTAGAAGCCGTTAGCTATTTGCAAGGTAAAGAAGTGGGGAAAAACCCCAACAACATATAGTGCATGGGAGATAATCAAGAAAGAAATTGCAGAAGATGTTCAGGACTATTTCTTTCCTTCTTCCTAATGGGTGCTTCTTGTCTGAGGCCTTGAGAAACGGTAGAGCAGTTGCACAGGATCCCAAAGGTGACTGGGTTGAAAATCACCTTTTTGTTTTGTTGTTTTCTCCCCCTTCGGAAGGGAACAGTTGTTGACAGTAATTTAGTATAGGCGGTTGGAAAGACTGGGTCCACCTCTATCCCTCAGTGGAGATCTTTTTGCAAGGCTACAGAAAGATTTAAAGAAAGAGTGCCAAGGACTATCTCTCCTCAAATCCAAAACAGATAAATCTTTATGCTTTGGAAGTAGAAGGTGAATTTTAAAGCCAGAAAGTAGTGTTTTGGTAAAATGATATCTTGGCAGTTAAAGTAGCTGTCAATGGATCTGCCCCTGTTGTTGTAGATGTTGGGAGATATAGATGCTTTTCCATATGTGTATGCTTTCTTGATACAGAGCCTCTGCCTCTGAATGGTTTACCTACATCAGTCAAGCTCCCACGATTCCTGGGTTATTTACATATTTGTTGGCAAATTTAAGGGGGAAATGAAAAGAAAATTGGAAGTTGCTGAAATTGGCCTTTGAACGATACTGGAATTGAGAATAATAATACTCACGTAGGATATTTTTGAAAATTCGCTTGTGATCCCAGCAAACTAACTCTCATTTACCATCCCAGTTTTCTAAAGACAATGATCCTTTCTCCATTCATATGGTTCCATTTGTCTGCCAGTACCATTCAAGGTGCACCAAATAAATAGAGATATTTTTCATTTCTCCATTTCCTTTCAGTACCATAAAATGCTATCCTAAAATATTTCTACAACAATCTAGCATCAGGAGAGGTACTGTGTTATATAGCAGATTGGGAGCTGTTCTTGGAGTGAAGAAGACCTGAGTTCAAATCCTGCCTTGAGCACTTACTAGCTGTTTGACACCTTCCCCTTTCCCCGCCCAAGGAAGTCAATTTTCTTGGGCTTCAGTTTCCTCACATACAAACTGAGGGAGATGAATTTATACGAGGTCCTTTTTCAGTGTTAAATCAATCATCCTATTTGGAATGACTTAGTGTGACTTCCCTAATAAGGAGAGGAGTAGAATTATGAACTGCTTCTTAAGTGATTACATTGAAAATGGATTATCATTTACAGCACTGGTTGCACTTCCACTCATATTTCCTGACTTACTAGTCACATGGTGGAAGAATTAGATGACTCTTCGCTTCCCACTGCCTTTTCCATGCTCTCCTTCTACTGCTATCACTCAGTAACCTCTCCTTTGAGGTTCATTCAAACTATATTTATCACCCAACCAAGATTCTGGGAGATGATGTCTATAGACCTGCAGGACATTTTACTTTTTTCTTCAGTGAGCACAGTGTCTGAATCACAGTCTTTTTCTCCTCCCCAAATACTCGAGGACTTCACCATACGTAGTGAAACTCCCTCCAACACCCTTAAACTTACTCATTTCCTATGACCTATTCCTCCATTCCACCACAGCTACAAACATTGATCACACTGGTGTTCCAAATCCATATTCATGAACTTTGAAATTCCTTTATCTGATGATAATCTGTTGTTATTCTCCCTTCCCCTCTGCCTTACAATTCCAAACCCTGTTTGTGCTCACTATGACCTCGAAACTCTCTAACCCTCCATTCTTTCCCAGTCCATCACCCCTGCTCTGGCTGTACTCTTTCCCCTTCCCTGTCTTGACCACTCTACACTGTCCTCTTCTCTTGGGTCCCTTGCTCCTTTATCCTCTCCTACCCTTGCTCTGCCAAACCTCAGCCTTGAATTACATTAATCAACCAATCATTACCTTTGCTCCTACTCAGGTGCTGTAGAATGAGGCTAGAGAAAATCATGAACTTTTGCTGACTGGCTTCACTACAAGCTTATGTTTCCTGGGCCCTCCCTGTAGCAAGGCAATCCTTTTATATCTCTCTAATTGATTCACTTCAGCTTTTCCAAATCTTTTAATTCCCCCTTCAAACCTCTTGCAGTTCCCCTCCCCCTCAACTAAGAACCTTGCCTCACATGTCACTGAAAAAATTGAAGTTATTTGCCAAGAGCTCTCTCATTTTCCCGTTCTTAATCTCATATAAGATGACTTCTGTCATTATTTTCTCCTTCTCCTTGCCAAGGCTAATGCCTCTATATGCACAAATGATGCATTTCCATCCCATCTTCCCCAGCAAATTGTGCCCTCTATCATCCCTACTTTCTCACTAATCTTCATTTATTCCCTTTGTACTGGCTGTTTCTGGGCTGCCTACAAACATGCCCATGCCTTGCAATCCTCAAAACATACTCCCTTGATCCATTCATCCCCACTAGCTATCACCCACTATCTCTTTCTTTTTGTAACTAAATTCATTAAGAGGGTCATCTCCAATAAATTGGTGCCTCCACTTCCTTTCTTCTTACTCTTTTCTTAATTTTCTGCCTCCTGGCTTCTAACCTTGTCATTCAACAGAAACTACTATTCCAAAGTTACCAAATTACCAAATAACCACATCTAATGGCCTGTTCTCATCCCTTTTGAACTCTGTGTGGCCTTTGAGATTGTACATCACCCTTTTGCCCTTGATACTCTATTCTCTTTACGTTTTTGTTTCACTGCCCTTTCCTGGTTCTTCTCCTGCCTGCCTGACCACTTCTCTGCCTCCTTTGCTGGATCTTCATCCATGTCACACCCGCTAACTGTGGAGGTCCCCATGGCTCTGTCCTGAGTTTTCCTCTCTTCTCTCTCTATGCTATTTAACCAGCTCTCATCATTTCAAATATCATCTCTATGCTAATGACTCTTAGATGTACTTGTCCAGCCCTAATCTTTCTCCTGACCTCTGGTCTTAAATGTCCAACTGCCTGTTAGACATATCAAAGTTTATATTCCATTGATGACTTGAACACTTGTCTAAAACTGAACTCATCTTTTCCTAAAAATGCTCCCTTCTTAACTTCCCAGTTACTCTAGGAGGTCCTTTCAGGTCCTCAGGCTGATAGCCTAGGGGTCATCCTTGATACTTCACTTTTTCATCCCCCATAACCAATCAGTTGTTAAGTCCTGTAGTATCTATTTTCATGAATCTCTCATAGCATCTCTACAGGCAGCTAGGTAGCACAGTGAATAGAGTACTAAGCCTGGAGTCAGGAAAACTTGAGTTCAGACTTAGTAACTTTTTTTGAGCCTCAGACACTTACTAGCTGTGTGACCCTGGGCAAGTCACTTAACCCTGTTTGCCTCAGTTTCCTCATCTATAAAACAAGCTGGAGAAGGAAATGGCAAACCACTCCAGTATCTTTGCCATGAAAACCTCCAATGGGGTCACGAAGAGTCAGACACAACTGACAGCAACTGAACAAAATAGAAATGTTAGTTCTTATTGCTTTGTGATTATCATTATTATTTTTACATCCCCTTCTGTTCTCTGACATTGCCACCACTCTGGTTCAGGACCTCATCATCTCACACCTGAACTATTGTGTTAGTCTACTGCTTGCTTTCCCTGCCTGAAGTCTCTCCCTATTCCAATCAATTATCTTCCACTAAGCATCAAACAGATCTTCCTAAAGCGCAAGTCTGATAATATCACCTCTTTATTCATTAAACTCTAGTGGCTCCCTATTGCTTTCAGGATCAAGTATAAATCCTCTCTTTGGCTTTTGGGTTTTGACCCTTCATAGCCTGGTCCCCTCTTACTTTTCCATGCTTCTTATACCTTACTGCCCTCCATGTACTTTGTGACCCAGTGATACTGTCTTCCTAGCTTCTTCCGGCACAAGATAGTCCCTTTCCTGACTCTAGGCCATTTTCATTGGCTGTCTTCCATGCCTGGAATGCTCTACCTCTTCACCTACACCTTCTAGCTTCCCCAGTTTCAAGTCTCAGCTAAATCCCACCTTCTGCTAAAAACTTTCCCCTGTCCTAAATTTTAGTGCCTTCCCTCTGAAGCCAACACCAATTTATATTGTATATATCTTGTTCACATAAAGTTGTTGGCATGTTATCACTAGACTGTGAGTTCTTTTTTTCACCTTTCGTTGTATCTCCTAGTGATTAGCACAATGTTTGACACATGGTAGGCACTTAATAAATGATAGGTAACTGACAGTTGAAAAAAAAGTTACTAAGTTTGTTGTTGTTTAAGTCATGTCTGACTCTTCGTGACCCCATTTGGCATTTTCTTGGTAAATATACTGGAGTGGTTTGCTACTTCCTTCTCCAGCTCATTTTACAGATGAGGAAATTGAGGTAAACAGGGCTAAATGACTTTCCCAGGGTCACACAACTGGTGTCTGAGGCCGGATTTGAACTCAGGTTTTCATGATTCCACGCCTGGTGCTTTACCTACTGTGTCACCTAGCCATTACTAGCTTATTGATACCTGATTTTTGGAGTAAAATGTCAATAGATAATGTCACTTGACAATTTTCATACTTGGCAATTGTTAAAATTATTCTGTGCTGACTCATTCCAAGATAGTCATATTGACCCTCATGTTAGTTGACCCAGTTCTGATTTTCATTTTGTATTTGTTTTTGTCTCTACCTGTGATTTTATTTCTGTAGGGCACTCCCAGTGGGAGAATTCCTCTCCTCCAGTGCAGATGAGCACCTGTTCTGCAATTTACTATCTTAGATAGATGCTCTAATTTCTCATTGAGAGACTAAATGACTTACCTAGGGTTACATAGTCACTATGTGTCAACACTTGACCTTGAACCCCGATCTTTCTGATTCCAAGACCAACCCTCTATCCATTATACAACACTGCCTTTTAATAAACACCTATTATTTGAAGGTACTCAGTTTTACTTTGTGACTAGTGTGGTGGACACTATAAAACATATCCTTAAAGTATTAGCAAAGTTTTAAGCTATTATAACTTAAATAGTGCACTAAGGTTTGGGGACACTCTGTATGGGGCATTAAAGTCATAAGCCATATCCAATCACAATTTCATGAGCCCTGTGGTCTCTTCACAAGGGTTTTTTTGTCGATGCCAAGACTCCTTGGGGCCAGCTGCTCAGTGCCAAGTCAAACCAAACCAACACATTTCACTTGGAGATCTGCTTCAGACCTACCTCTTCGGAGAAGCCTTCTGTAACCATTATTACTCAATGTTATCATTGGGTGACAATTTGTCATCATCGGTAGCTTTTTGGCATAGGTCTGGCGGTAGCTGTTGTGATGGCATGATGAGATCTTCTCATCTTTATCCTTTCTTCTAATTTGGTACTGATTTGGAACTTTGATTTATCTGCACACAGAACAGCTGCTTTGGAAATGGCTTCATTACCTAGGCATTTCCCAGCTGCAGCTAATCATGTTTGATTTCATCTGATTCTCTTCTTGAAGGAATTACTGACACTCTATAGATGTGAGGCTTCTGTGGAGACTACAGGCCATTGATGTCTTTTATTTATTAGTCAATGGCCATATTTTCCAACACTGTTTGCTGTCCTCTCCTATAACTTCTTTAGATTAGTCACCGATTATATGTTTACTTGGCTCAGAGACTCACTGCAGATAGAGTTTGTTTAACTTCTCACCTTCAGAAATAGTCATTGTCACATAAGCTGTAATTATCATCATGGTTGTATTTTTGCTTACCATGAATGTTACAAAATAAAATGCCCGAGTATTCCAGGAAATGGCAAAAATAGAGTCCAGCAACTTCTTTCACAGGCAACTAGGTGATACGACAGATAGAGAATTGGTACTGGAGTCAGGAAAACTTGAGTTCAAATGAAGCCTCAGACACTTACTAGCTGTGTGACCCTGGAAAAGTCACTTAACCTCTGCCTTCCTCAGTTTCCTCTTTTGTAAAATGGGGATAACAATAGCATCTACCTCCTAGGGTTGTTGTGACAATCAAATAATATATTCCTTCCCATTTGCCTCTCCCAGAAGAACCTGTGAGCATTTACTACAACTTCCTTATAGCCTTCTGGTTTCATTTCTACTTCCTTAAGAAGTCTGTCTACTAATTGGGTCATTGAAAAACAAGGTCACATTTAGGATGCTAATGATCAAATTAATAATTTTAGATGGTCTAAAAACTGTATGATTCTTAGTACCCTCTGCTCCATTTTCTACCGCTCTATCATCACCATTGCAGAAGTGAAAAGTGTCTGTACATATTCTATTTTTCTTTGTTTCATAGGTTTCCATAGTAAAATAATTCCTCACCTAGTGTCCAGCCCACTAGTGGTGAGGGTCTTGATCCTTAGCTATGCTGGTCCTCAGAAAGCATATAGTACTTAATTGGGATCATACTTGAAGCTTTTATAGCAAGGTAGAATCTGCTAGAGCTTATTCTCTTCTGGCATAGCCTCCAAGAATCTGTGGTCACCTTGACACTATGATGAAACATTACAATAAGACTTTTTTGGAGGATCAGTCTAGTAACTTTGTACAACAAGGAAACCATGTTCATTGGGAATGACTTGTTCTTGATGAACCCATGTTCACTCCTGGTGATCATCACCACTAATGGTAACCTAAATGATCATCAACTGTCCTTATCATGATTTATAGAAATCTTTGGATTATGGGTATATGTTTGAGCAACTTCTCAGATGGTCTCAGGTATAACCCCACCAAATCTCTATCTTCTCTCTGTTTTTGGCTTATTTCCTTATTATCTCTTGCCAAATTCAAAGGCAGTCTAGTGGGTATACTGTTGGTTCCCAACATTTTTTGTTCCACAAAGTCTTTTCAACAACAGCAACAAAAACAAGCAGTGAATATCCACATTATTTTAGCTTTATTTATTAAGTGTTCACAACAGTGACAATGACTTTTGTCTCCCAAAACTCCAAATTAAAATTTACAATATATAGTTATAAAACATAAAATGTCATTCTTCCTCTAATTATAAAAGCTCTAAACATAAAAATATAAAGCCAATTATATAAAATAATTATGAATATTTCTTGTGGGGTGTTCTGTAAGAAGTAAAAGTAGTCCAGCAAAACTTTACATGCTTATGATTGCCTGTAAAACTTCATAGTCAATTTCTTTATTTTACAAATTTGAAAATGTATAAAACAATTATAGATTTTACAAATCTAGAGTCTCGGATGTTGTAAATAATTGCCAAAATTACAGCAACTCTCTAATTGGTTCAGCTCCCACCCTGGAGTAAACCGAGGAAATCTCATTTCCTGTTAGCTAGTTTTCCTTCTATCAGTCCCAAGCCACTAGCTCGTAGACCGAATCAAAATCACTGTTAATAGTCATGTGATTTATTGGCAATGCTAAATAACAAAGACATGAAGATAACTGTTTAAGCAAAATATAGAAGGCTATAATGTGTCTCAGAGCCAGAGGTGACGTGTGCTCTGGGAAATCAGGGGCAAGATCTGCTGACTAGATTTGACTCTAAGTGTTACTATTGCTGGTTTGTCTTGATCTTAGCTCCGTTCCACCCCCTTTCCACTCACCTTTCTTCTCTCTTCTTGCTTTCCAATTCATGCGTAATCTGTGTATGCCTTGCTGTGGCTTCTCTGCCTCCTATCCTCTGTTTCCTGTTCCCACAAGTCCCTTCCTTAAAGCAACCAAAATACTAGAAAGACAGATCTCCTGAATGCTTTCAAATTCTACAACCCAAGAATTCTCTATGATCTTGGGAAATCTCTGATGTCTCTGTGATCCCATTAAAAATATCCTATATATAGATTGCTTTGTACATATTTGTTTGCATGTTATCTCCCTTTTAGACTGTAAGCTCCTTGAGGGCAGGGAATATTCTTTGCCTCTCTTTGTATCCCCAGTGGTTAGCCAGTGACTGCCATACAGTAGACATTTAATAAATGTGTATTGATTACTTGACAGCAGTATCCAATATCTCAGTGATTCTGGGTCTTGGCAACTTGGGACTCATTCATATTTTGGAATTTTGTCAGTAACCCAAGTCAGGCTCAAAGATCTATGGTTTGAAGAATCTTTCCCTTTTTGATAAGGAACACACTTGCTTTTCTTCAGTCTTGGGATACTCCTCCCTTTATTTATGATTTTTCCAAGGAACAGTTAACACCAGTTCATCGATCATATCGATGGGTTCTTTCAGTACCCAGGATATAATTCATCTGAATCTAGCAACCTTTTGAGCAGCAGTGTGGCATTTTGCTATCTCTTCACCTACCATGGCTTTCAATTCCTTCTTAATCATTCTTTTTGTTCTGTCTAGCCCCCAAAATATTCTCCTTGGAACAGAAAAACAGAAGAAAAATAAGAGTTGTATTGTTTTATCTTCTTTCTCTCATTCATTCTCATCCCATCCACTCCAGGCAATAGCTTCCTCCATCTTCTTCATGTTCCTAACATCACTTGAAGAGGATGGAGTAGAGGCTATTTATGCTGAGACCTGAATTGGATTATATAATGACTGAGGTCCTTTCTAATTGTGATATTCTGTGATTCTTAATATAGACCTCCATTCCTAAAGTCCCTTCTAGCTTCTGTGATTCCATAGAATTGCTAGCATGGAACCTTACACCAAGCACCGAGCACATGGCTTAATATATATTTATTGAATTTATCATTGAGTCTATGATCTCTGAGGAGCCTTCCAGGCAGAATGATACCAGATACCTAAGGGATCTCTTAGGTTGATCTACTAAGCTGGACTTATTGTTTAATCTACTTGTCAATCATTGCCTGCCTATACTTGGTTTGTACTCTGAGAAGTTCTTCCTTAAATTGTAGTAAGGTAGCAACTGTGTGTTCAGACCAGCTGACCTGGGAGTATGTGGCTGTCAGCCCATTGCTCCTGAGGCAGAATTCAGGAGGTAAGAGTGGAGTTCCAGGCTTCAAGTTATGGCAGACAAGGCAGGGAATCCCCCCTTTTTTATCACAACCTCACAGAAATGGTGCTTCATGAGATTGTAAAAGCAAGCCCGGTGATGAACACTGGGGAAAGTACTGGATTTGAAGTCAGACATCTAGAGTTCAAATGTTAGCTCTGCCTCTTATTACCTGTATGACCTTGGGTAAGTTATTTCACCTCTGGGCCTCAGTTTCCTCATCTGTTATATTTGAGGGTTTTTCTAGATGACATCTAAAGTTCCTTCCAGCATTAAGTCTAAAATCTGATGTCCCAGTCTTTCTGTAGGGTAACAGCCTCTGTGTATATAAAACAGTGAGTCTCCAAAGTGACTTGCTTGTACCTTCCCAGAAATTTGGCTCACAAATATCTCCCAGAAAGTGTTAACAAATACTCATTTTTAAAAGTGGTTGATTTTGTTTATTATCCTTATGTCTCAGGGTCCTGGGCCCATACATTTAAATCTTAGAGAGATGAATAACTCATTTTCCTCTAGGGAAGGGGTTTTTAACATTTTTTTGTGTGTCCTGGACCTTACCTGTGGTGAGGCTTATGAATCCTTTCTAAGAATAATGGTTTTAAATGCATAGAATAAAATATATAGAATTTTAGAAGAAACCAATTGTGATAAATATGTATTTTTCTCTATCCAAGTTCACAAATATCCTGAAATTTATCCATGGAATGGTCTGTGAACCCAGGTTAAGAGCTCCTGTTCAAAGTGATTTATTAAGGCCATTGTAAGTTTAGTACAAGTTTCTCATAGGTGATTCTTTACTCAGAGAAGCAACAAAGAAAAAGCTCTAGACCAGACCCAACTCAAGTCATTCTATCTCTGTGAGCTTTTAAAGATCCTGTGGGACATTTCAAATACAGCTATTCAGTTGAAGGAATAGGGATGTTGAGCCTGATGAAGAAAAGGCTCTGAGAAGACATGATAGCTGTCTCTAAATATTTGAAGGGCTATTCTGTGGAAAAGGTTTGGTCCCAGAGGACAAAACCAGGAGCGATGAGTAGAAGATGCCAAGATGGGAAAAGGATCCACATGTACAAAAATATTTATAGCAGCTCTTTTTGTGGTGGTCAAGAACTGGAAACTGAGGGGATGCCCATCAGTTGGGGAATGGCTGAACAAGTTGTGGTATATTAATGTAATGGAATACTATTGTGCTATAAGAAATGATGAACAGGTGGACTTTAGAAAAACCTGGAAAGACTTACATGAACTGATGCTGAGTGAAGTGAGCAGAACCAGGAGAACATTGCACACAGTAAAAGCCACAGTGTAAAATGACCGATATTGATAGACTTAGTCCTTCTCAGCAATGCAAAGACCTAAAACAATTCTAAAGGACTCATGATGGAAAATTCCATCCACATCCAGAGAAAGACATTCGGAGTCTGAATGCAGAGTGAAACAGACTATTTGTTCTCCTTTTCTTTTTTTGTGTTGTTTTGTTTTGTTTTTTCTTTCTTGTGGCTCCTTCCATTTGTTCTAATTCTTCTTTACAACATGACTAATGTGAAAGTATGTTTAAAAACAATGTAGAGCCTATATCAGATTACATGCTGACTTGGGGAGGGAGGCAGAAAAAATTTAAAACTCAAAAGCTTATGAAAGTGAATGTTGAAAACTAAAAATAAATAATTTTTTTTAAAAAAATCCTTACTTGAAGACCAAAATGTACATCCTAAAAATCAAAGGAGAGATTAATTAAATTGACAGTAAAAATATATAATAAAAAACCTAGAGGCTGGTTTTATGGAAAAAAAGAAGATGCCAAGAGACAAATTTAAGCTTAATACCAGGAAAAAGAAGCTGTCCAAAAATGGAATGGCAGCCTTGAGAGTTAGTAGGGTCCTACTCCTTGGAATTCGTCAAGCAAAGACTGGATGATCACTTGTTGAGTATGTTATAAAATAGCATTTTATATATATACATATATATGTATATAGAAAGTGCTTTCGTTAACCTTAAAGCAGCATGTGAATGTTACTTATTGTTATTGTCCTTAGGCAAGTAGGTGGCATAGAGGATAAGGAGTGAGATTTCAGATCAGGAAATTGTTGTTCAGTGGTGTCCAACTCTTTGTGACCCTGTAGACCATAACACACCAATAGTGTCTGTGGGGTTTTCTTAGCAAAGATACTGGAGTGGTTTGCCATTTCTTTCTCCAGTAAATTAAAGCAAACAGAGGTTAAGTGACTTGCCCAGGGTCACACAGCTAGTAAGTGTCTGAGGGCAGGTTTGAACTCAGGTCTTCCTGACTCCAGACCCAATTGCTCTATCCACTGGGGCATTTAACTGCCTCAGAAAGTCCTGAATTCAAATCCTGCCTCAGACACTTTCTAGCTATTTGACCCTGGCAAGTCACTTAAACTCTTTCAACCTAGGTTTCCTTATTTACTTGTCTGTGAAATAGTGATGATGATGAAGTTCATGATGATAAGACCTTACAGGGCTGTTGTGAGGAGCAGATGAGTTAATATATGTAAAATACTTTCCAAACCTTTCAGTTCTCTAGAACAGCTAGCTATTATAATGATTACATTCAAGTAAAGATGGGACTAAATGGCTGCTAAGATTCTTTCCAGTTCTTACATTTGATTATTCTGTGACAGTGAGGGTTGACTTACTTTGGAGTCTCCGCTGAGATTTCTGAAACCAGGCTGTGGGAAACTGAAGTTTCCCTTTCAGGATATTATTCACTCTATAAAAACAAAATGTATTTGTTCATGGTAAACATGTTAGAACAGCAGCTGGAAAGGGCAAGTATGGACTGGTAGCTGCTCTGATCAGCCACTTTTCAGATAAAAGGTAGGACCTGATAAGTGACAGATTATGATGAGAACATTTTTCAGTTGGATCTTTTCTGATTTCATCATCTCTAACTTCACTCTTAAGGGCACCAGTAAAAGTTCCACACACAGGTTCTCACGATTTAGTTGCATTGCTAATATGGAAAACAGCAACCCACTGGTAGTTGACAATCTCTCTAGGGTAGTTAGAATCTTAATTCTACTAGAATTCAGGAAAAGCCCAGAATCCTGGGCTCTGCTCACTCACAGGGTTCTCTTCGCACATCAGCTGCTTATGAGTCTATCGGGTTGCCTCTCTTGGTACCAGTTTTCCCATCTATAAAATCAATAGAAACCTGTGACTGAGAGAGAAAATAAGAGGAATAAATTACCTGGGAAATTCTTAAGCAATACTGATTCTTTCCTTCTGTTTTAGTCCTACCAACACATCTCAGTTCAATTTAAACTTTTCTGAATACTTCCAGACTCCAGACATTCTTGTAAGTGATTCTTCTGGCTTGGTATCATCTGCAAGGAAAAGAGGAGAGAAAGGAAAAACTTGCTTTTAGAATAACCTCATTTGAGGGCATGGGAATCATAAGTAATAACAGAAATATGTTAACTGTAGTAAAATGTCAGAGCAGATAGTCAAATTTGAAGGTCTGTGTCCAAATCTCAACTCAGACTTGCAGCTAGCTATTGGGTGACCCATTTCAAATCACTTAACTTCTCATTATTCTCTGGGTAACTCTCTAAGACTCTAAGTGATAGACAAAGGTGCTGACCTACATTGGTGAAGGAATTTCCTCCTCTGGGAGTTCGTTATGCCAATGAAATCATGGACCTATTTCCTATCCCTATTTCTAATTAAGTTATAGAAAGGCAGTCTAGCTTAGTATGTAGAGCACTGGCTTTAGAGTCGGGAAGGCTTGAGTTTGACTTCTTCCTCTGTCATTTACTGGCTGCATGACTCTGGGCAAGTCACCCAACCCCTCCATGCCCAGACAACTCTCTTGGAGTATAAACTACAGAAGAACTATAGATCTGCTTTGGTAAAGGGAATTTCCACATTGGGACCTCCCTATACCAATGAATGTGATCATAGATGTAGAGCATCAGGGTGTAACCCCCTAATTTTACAGAAAAGGAAACAGAGACTCAGAAAGGCTAAGTGATTTCTCTAAGGTCACAAGTAGGAAAGGGCTGGGATTTTAACTTAAGTCTTGGGTCTCCAAGGTCAGCGATTCAAGATCCTATTCTTTTTCCACAGCCAAACACTCATGCAAAACCACAGCTCTGGAAGGTGAAAAACCAGTTATTTTGTAATTATTCATATGTCCTATCCCCTTCTTTAACTATAATCAATAAACAATTATTAGTCACCCATTATGTGCCAGCTTCCTTCGAGGCAGAGACTTTCAATTATCTGAACTTTCTCTTCCAGTGCTAGCATGGTGTTCTGCACAGAAGAGGTATCTGATAAATGTAATTGAATTAAATGGAATAGAAAAACCTGATTTGGGGGAGCACTTAGAAAAATCAAAGAATCATAGACTGAGAGTTGAATGAAACCTTAAAGCCTACCTAATCTGACTCTCTCATAGATAGTCTGTGGATGAGGGACCAGTACAGGGCCATACCGGGACTAATGTGTTTCAGGTCCAAGCTTCTGGACTGCAGGACCAAGACATGCTCCACTGTTATAGCACAGAATTTCCTTGGACTCAATAGCAGAAGGACACCTTAGCTTTAGCATGGTTGTTCAGTTGTGTTTACCCTTTGTGACTCCATTTGGGGTTTCTTGGCAGAGACACTGGAGTAGTTTGCCATTTCCTTCTCCAGCTCATTTTACAAATGAGAAAACTGAGGTAAACAGGGTTAATTTTAGACTTGCGCAGGGTCACACAGCTATTAAGTGTCTGAGGCCATATTTGAACTCAGGAAGTTAAGTCTTCCCAACTCTGGGATTGGCATTCTGTCCACTCTACAACCTAGCTGCCACATCACAGGATGGATTAAAAAGTAGATGGTGGAAGTGGGGGTGGGGGTGGGGGCGGGGGCAGGAGGGAGGAACAAGATTAGCACTCAAGAGGTGATTAAAATGCAGCCTAAGAGCCAAGAAAACACACACACACACACACACACACACACACACACACACACACACACGCACACACACACACGCACACACACACACAATGACTACAATGCTGAGAATGAAACCAGCACCCACTTACATAAATATTAAAAATGAATGTAACAAAAAGTAAGGAGCAAACATGACTCCAAGGAAGAGGTGAAAGGGGACCCTCCCAACATACTCTTTCTCGAGTAAAGGGAAATGTGCAGATTATGTTCATAGTACCTATTTTTTGGACTTTTTGCGTTGTATCAATTGGTTGTGCTGATATTTCCTCTTTTTTTGTCTTAAAAAATACTCTTATATGGGACCGTTCTCTGGGAGAGGCAGAGGGGGGAATACTGGAGAAAACTATGATAACGTAAAACCCAAACTACCTCAATAAAATTTTATAGCAAATGCAACCTAAATGTGCACCAGACTTCTAGTGGAATCTGTCTGCCTCCGAGGGTTCCTCCTTAAATGGAGACACTGTACCTTTAAAAGAGCCAGGAGGCAGGCATCAGTATCCTCTGCCTGCTTTGTAGAGATGTTGGGAGGATTAATGAACTAATGTCTTGCAAAGCTCTCCAGCCTTGCAGAAGAAAAGGGCTAGAACACTACAACATATTATTATCCCCAACTCTTCCCTCCCCCACAGAGTGCTTGGCTAACAGGGAACACTGCGGTGCCTCCTGTCTCATTTTAAAGGTACAGTCTCACTATCTAGGAGAGTGAATGACAGAGTCTTAGAGTTCAAAGGAACCTCAGAAGTGATATATCTTAGGCATGAATTTCTTATAAGAGGTCATCCTACCTTTTTAATTAGTTTATTTATTTTTAGTTTTCAACATTCATTTCCATAAGTTTTAAATTTTCTCCCCGTCTCCCCCATTCCCTCTCCAAGATGGCCCGCAATCTGACATAGGCTCTATATATGCATTCCTATTAAACATATTTTCACATTGGTCATGTTGTAAAGAAGAATTAGAATGAATGGGAGGGACCATGAGCAAGAAAAACAAAAAAAGCACACAAAAAAAGAAAATAGTCTGCTTCACTCCGCATTCTGACTCCATAGTTCTTTCTCTGGATGTGGATGGCATTTTTCCATCATGAGTTCTTTGGAATTGTTTTAGGTCCTTGCAATCCTGAGAAGGGCTAAGTCTATCAAAACACTGTGGTTGTTACTGTGTGCAATGTTCTCCTGGTTCTGCTCACTCCACTCAGAATCAGTTCATCTGAGTCTTTCTAGCTTTTCTGAAGTCCACCTGCTCATCATTTCTTATGGCACAATAGTATTCCATTATATTCCTATACCACAACTTGTTCAGACATTCCCCACTTGATGGGCACCCCATTAATTTCCAGTTCTTGGCCACCACCATCCTACCTTTTTATTAAAAATAGCAATTTTAGAGAAATTTAAAGTTTGCAAAGCGTTTTACAAATTCATCTCATCTTCAAACCAGCCCTGTTATCATTATACTAATTTTAGAGATGAAGAAAATGAGGTAGACAAAGGTTAAGTGACTTGCCCAGGGTTACACAGCTAATAAGTGTCTGAAGCTAGATTTGAACTCAGATCTTCTACATGCCTCTTTTGCTTGAATACCTCCAGGGAAAGAGAACTCAGTGTTTACCAGGGCAGCCCTTTCTACTTTGGGACTAGTCCAATTGTTAGGAAGAATTTTTTATATATTAAACTAAAATCTCTCTCCCTATCTTTTTCATTCATTAGTCTCATTTCTTTCCTTTGGGGCCAGTAGATTAAAATCTAATCTTGTTCCTACAAGATAACCCTTCAAAATATTCAAAGACAGCTCTGCCTTCTTTTCTCTAGGCTAAATAGCCTCAGTCTGTTTAATAGCCTTTTATTCATTGAAGTATTTTATTTTATTTCCTTATCAGATTGTTATAAGATTCTCTACAATAATTTCTTTGGTGTTGCATTTATTATCTGTGATATTGGGCACATGGAGTCCTCCCACTATGGGAACTTCCTCCACCAAGGTCAATTATAACCCTTTCAAGTCCTAAGGAGTAGTCTGACATACATGACTTGTCCAGGATCAGATAGTAAATGTCACAGGTGGAATTTGAACTCTTGTCTTCCTGATTCAAGGGCCAGCTTTCTATCTATGTTCTCTGCTGCCTCTTCTCTAATTCTTCTAATTACCCTGATCACCTGGGCCTAATTGTTTAAATGTATTTTTTTTCCTCATTAATGGCAACGTAGTATAGATTGGAGAAATATAGTTTAGGAAGGTATCTATCTTCATCAAGCATAAATGATTCACAGATGATAGAGTATTTATTATGTGCTTTTTATTAATTTTTATTAATTAATTATTAAGCAATCTGCCAGGCACTGGGCTAAGTGACGAGGATACAGATAGAAGCAAATAATATAATCCTGACCTTTAAGGAGCTTACATTCTAAGGGGGTTAATTACACAGGATAGGAAGAGGAGCAAGTAACATGGGATGAGATTATCTGAAGAGGAGGTAATGTAGCAGATGAACAGGAGGAGCATGAAGAGAGCATGAGTTGAGGCATGGCTTGAGTTCTTCTCCTAAAATGGTAGTTCTGTTGAGGGAATAGCAGCAAGCAGAAGAGGAGGACCTTGGGCAGAAGCTTTTCCAGGGTGGCAATGCACCAGTAATAATGATAATTACTAACAACAACAACACCTAAGAGTTCTTTTTTGGGCAGCCAGGGGGCACAGTGCATAGAGTGCCAGGTCTGGAGTCATGGAGACCAGAGTTCAAATCCCTCTTCAGATACTTACTAGCTGTATGAGCCTGGGCAAGCCATTTGACCATGTTTGCCTCAGTTTCCTCATTTTGTACAATGACCTAGAGAAGGAAAGGGCAAACCATTCCAGAATCTGCCAAGAAAACCCCAAATGAAGTCACAGAGAGTCAGACACAACTGAACAACAAAGAGTTCTTTAAGGTTTGAAAAGACCTTCACATACGTTATTTCATCTGAGCCTCAAAAAAAAAAACTGTGATATAAGTAATAGACTTATTATTCCCATTTTGTAGATGAGAAAACTGAGTCTCAGAGAAATCAAATGCTGTGTAGAGGGTCATAGAGCTAGTTAGTGGATGAGGAGTTATGAGAGCACAGTTCTTCCTCACTCCAAGCTAAGTGTTCTATACACGATAACACCTAGCCTTATCAACACTCTTTTTTTTTCATCTTCCCAACAACTCTATGGACAAGGTGAGGCACGTGAGTATTTAATACCATGTCCATTTTGCAGATAAGAAAAACTGGAACAGAGGTATTGCAAGATTCGCCCAGAAACCTAAAGTAAAGTACTGGAGGAGTCCAGAGAATAACCTCATTCACCACTATTCACCCTCTCTGGACTTTCTCACATTTAGCTGTGGAACCAACAGGCACGATTAACCAGTGTCAAAGCAAGCAGATGCATTCTAAGCCTTGTCAGAATGGACAGTACTTCCTACTGTTTCCCATTAGAAGAGCCTGGAACATCTTCCCTTCCGGAGCCTTTCTCATGCTGTACGTCTCCTGCACTTCCCATAGGGAGCAGGCCCTTTCATCGAGCCGTGGTGCCTTCCCCCCGTTCGGTAGTCCCAGCAGTGCCAGGACTGGAGAATGGAAAGGAAGACCTTTTGACAGATGATTTAGAGCACAACAGTGGGGCTGTCCTTCCAAACAAAGGCAGCATCTCAGTGTCGGGATGAGATACTGGCATCACTATCCTTCTTGGCTCGAAGGAATGAGGGTTTGAACAAAGTAAGTGGGGCACTGACTGTGAGCCTGCGGCTTAGTTCAGGGGGAGGTTATTTTTCTGGGAAAGGCAAACGATGTCATCTCCACAGCTGCATCACCACAGGTGTCCCGGAGGCAAAGAAAGTCAGGCTACCTGCCTCTCACCCGTATTTGGAGCTGCCTTGCCCTAGAGCTGCGACAGAAGCTATCCTGGTGGATTTGAAGGCGGTCACTTAGCTAAGGCCTCAGTCCTGCTCCACTCTAGTGCTGCTCCCTGAAGGTACCTCACATAGGAATGAGATACTCTTTCCCCTGCGGTAGGGAACAGTCACAAGGACAAGAATTTTTTAAATCTTTTATTGCAAACCTAAAAGAAATAAATACAAACATTCCAATATAGAGAGAAGAATAAGAAGGGGATATATAAGAAAAGCGTGAATTTTTGTATAGTTTGGTTTGTATAATTAGAGCAGGTAGGTGGTACAGTGGATAGGTAACTTGGCCTGAAGTCAGGAAGACCTGAGTTCAAATCAGACGCAGACACTTACTAGCTGTGTGACCTTGGGCAAGTCACTTAAACCTGTTTTCCTCAGTTTTCTCATCTGTAAAGTGAGCTAGAGAAGGAAATGGCAAGCCATTCCAGTATCCTTGCCAAGAAAACCCCAAATGTGGTCACAAAGAGTTGGACACAACTGAAAAATGACTGAACGATAAAAAATTTTGTCACAGAAGGAGGCTTCTATGAGGACAGGATAGATAAATGGATAATGATAGATAAGCCAAAAAATGGAACAACATTTTTTTTTCAAAAACTACACAGAAAAAAAGAAATGAAGAAGGGAATTTTTCAAATTTGCAAAAAAAAGTCTGAATTTTTCAGGCAATTAACATGAGTCCTCTCTACCTTTCCACTGGAATCTGTCATCAACCCCATTCAAAGAAGGGATGGTTGGTTAATGGGTCTCGGAGAGATTCCCATTCCAGCCTGGTTATGTGTTGTCATGGGCAAGTCAGTGGGCACCATGGGATCATGGATTTCAAAGGCCATCTAATCTAACGTTATCATTTTACAGAAGAGGGAGCTGAAGCCCAGGCAGGTTAAGTGTCTTCACCTGTGTCAAAGCCACACAGGCAGTGACTATCAGAGGTAAGTTTTGAGCTCAGATAGCCTGACTCCAGAGCCAATACTCCTTCCACAATCCCACACTGCCTCTCCATCAGGACATATGCTTACCCTTTATATGACATGAGGTAGGCAGGTTTACTCTGATAAGTGCCAACTGGAAGAGGAGAAGCCCTGAGGGGCAGCCGGGAGATTATTTTGACTGTTCCACCCTGTAAGCCTGAGCTCTTATGTTTACTCTACCCCTCCAGCCAGCGGCTGAATGGCCTGGTTCTGACTTTGCTTCTTCTTTGCTATGTATACTTTTTGGAGGCTGTTTGTAAACACATCTGCCTAGCCTGACACTAATGCCTGATAATTCTCTTTGCTGGTTGGTTTGATTTTGTCATTCTTGAATGGAAATATTTCAAGCTTTCTCTACACTGTGGCGAAAAAACTCCTTCTCAGTTATCTAGTATTATAACCATGCTCTTTCTTGTTGCAGAAAAAGAGACATGACTATGATATTATGGCTGGTTTATATAAATGCAGACTTTAGCCCTTTTCCTTGACTACTCCTCTAGGGCAATAGCAGGTGGGGGTAGGGAAACTGAGCCTTCAGCCATTAGGATTTAAATAAATTTCCCAGCACCAACACTGCCTCCATGGCACATAACAGGCTGCCGGTAATTTTTGAAAGCTAATGGAGGAAAGGAGAAATACCCTAGAATAAGGACTGCAAACTGGAGAAGGGCAAATGTGCTATGTTTTCAAAAATAGGAAGAAAGTGGAGTCTGAACACTCTAGACTCAGAACACTCTAGCTCAAACTTGCTCCCTGGTGGTGCTGTGGATAGAGTGCCAGGTCTGGAGTGAGGAAGATCTAGTTCAAATCCAGCCTCAGACACTTACTAGCTGTGCAACATCGGGCAAGTCCTTAACCCTGTTTGCCTCAATTTCCTCATCTGTAAAATGAGCCGGAGAAGGAAACGGCAAACCACTCCAGTATCTTTGCCAAGAAAACCTGAAATGGGGTTATAAGGGGTTGGACACAGCTGAACAACAACAAAATACATTAGAATGTATTAATATGAAGTTGATGGGTAAATCATGGAGTGGCAGTGTGGATTCAAATTCTGTCTTCGATAATTACTAGCTATGTGACCATTGTCAAGTACCTTAACTTAGTTAACTTCCTCATCCGTAAAAGGAGATAATAACTGTCATCTCTATCTCCATGGGTTGTGAGCATCAAAGGAAATAACTTATGTGAAGTGTGGGGATTGGTCAATGAGGGCGCAGTCAGTCTTTAGAGCAGGCTTGAATTTGTCCTTCCTGGCGGATTATATAGAGAGTGCCCAGATATTGCTTGCTTAAATCAAATCTAACACATGGAATTTTGTGGAGCCAGTTTCAGCCACGAGTGTCTGAGGATGATCAAAAGCCTCCTAATTGGCTTCAGAGCCCAAAGGTCTGATGACTGAGGAGAGACAGAGTCAGAATTGAGTGCTGTAATTTTAAGTGGACCATCTCTCGTTCTGTTCCTTGGTGGCTTTTCAGCCTCAGTGGATGCTACAGGGAAAGCAGCAAAGCATAAAGCCTCTTCTTTTACCTGATCACTATGTGTCTATGAGTACATGTTATCTCTGTTCTGTTGTATTGATTATTCTTTCACAGTCTTCTTAGATATAAGAATCCTGAGATGGGAGCTCTTAGCGAACAAGTGAATTCTGGTCTTGAAGTCCCACCAGCAATGAAGATCCATCAGAGTCAAGACAGATCTCACAAGAAAATAGAATTGACATACATCAAAGAAAGTGAAACTAAATAAGCTGTGAAGAAAAAAAAAACCTGCTCAGACATTTATAGGTAGATTCTATCAAATATTTAAAGAACAATGAATACCTGTACTGTGCAAATTATTCTCAAAAACTGAGAATATTAGGGGCAGCTAGGTGGTGCAGTGGATAGCTCACTAGCCCTACAGTCAGAAGGACCTGAGTTCAGATCCAGCCTCAGACACTTACTAGCTAAGCAACCCTAGGCAGGACAGTTAACCCCAACTGCCTCAAAAAAAAAAAACAAAAAAAAAAAAAAAACCAAACCAAACCAAACAAACCAAAAAAAAAATGAGAACATTAAACTTCTTTTATGAGACAAATATGGTCCTAATACCTAAACCAATGAAAGATAAAACAAAGGAAGAAAATTATTGATCAAAATTGGTAATGAATCTTATTGCAATTTTTAAAAAATAAAATGAAAGGAGAAAGACTATAGTTCAGTTCTGATTAGTATGAATAATGAATCCTGTGAGGTGGTCATGTGTATTAGAATTTGCACTATTTGAAATTACAATAATGTAAAAAATGGTTATAGATTCCAGACCAATGAAGTATGTAGGGCAACCCCTTCATGTGATTTATTATTTGTACCACTCAGTAACAGGCATACGTTGCTATATATAGGTGTATACTTGTGTATATACACAGGTATATAGTACATACAGGTATATATGGTTATATACAACTAAAGCTGTATAGCAACATATCCAAAAATTATTTTGCCATGACAAAGTAAAATTTATACCAAAGAAATAATGATCCAACTTTAGGAAAACAATGAACATAATTAATAATGTTTAATACAAAAACAATGGAGACCATATAACTGCATGCTTAAAAAGCCTTTGACAAAGTATAATAGTTACTCATGCTTAAAAATACCTACAAAGAAGAGACACAGAAAGGCCATTTAAAAGCATTATTTTTAAAAGTATATATCTAATACTAAAAGACAACAACAGAGAAATGTTAGAATTTTTCTCAATAAATAAAGGTGTAAAACAAGAATAACCATTTTCACCACTGTTTGGCATATTTCTAAAAAAAGTTAATGATGTAATAAGAAAAGAGAAAAATTAAAGACATAAACATTGGCGAAAAGGAGATAAAGTTATACCTGTTTGCAGATGACATGATGGTTTACTTAGAAAATCCAAAGCATTAGCGAAGAAACTAATTAAGACAATAGCTTCAGTAAACTAACAGAATACAAAAGTAAATCCATAAAAGTTATCTATAAAAATTGTCCTTTCTAGGCAGCAATAACAAAATCCAGAAGGAAATATAAAATGGGAACTCCCATTCAAAATAACCACGATTTTCCTAGAATAAATGGAAAGCAATTTACCAGAACACATTTAAGAAATGTAAAACTGCAGTTACAAAAAGCCTTTAAAGAAATAAAGGTTGGCCCTTTCCCTTCTCTCAATATGGGGGACAAAAAATCCCCAAAGGAACCAAAGGAAAAGAAGGTCAGAAAGGAAAAGAAGAACAAAAAGAAAGATGTGGCTGAAAAGGTGGTAAAAACAAAACAAAACAAAACCTCAAAAGCATTGCAGTGGGAACCCAGTCCTGGCCCCAAGAATCAGTAGATACTCAAGGTCTGCAATGGATTCCAGGTGAGCCATGTGCAAATGGAAATACACTGCACCAAAAACCTGGATGGAAAGGAAAAAGAAAGAGGAGATGCCTGCTACTATCTCAAAGCCAGTTGGTGGTGATAACAATGGAAGAACCCATATGGTAAAGATTCCCCAAATGCCTAGGTATCACCCTACTGAGCATGTGCCTAGAAAGCTGCTAAGTCATGGCAAAAGAAACCCCTTCAGCCAGCATGTGAGGAGACTTTTGAGCTAGCATCACCTTGGGTACTGTTCTGGTCATGCTCACTGGCCACCACAGGGGCAAGTGAGTGGTTTTCCTGAAGCAGCTGGCTAGTGGCTTGCTGCTGGTGACTGGACCTCTGACCATCAACCAAGTTCCTCTGAGAAGAACCCATCAGAAATTTGTCATTGCCATCTCTACCAGGGTAAACCTTGTAGGGGTGTAAAAATTCCAAATTGTCTTACTGATGCTTACTTCAAGAAGAAGAGGCTCCATAAACCTAGACACCAAGAAGGAGAGATTTTTGATACAGAAAAAGAGAAGTACGACATTACAGAGGAGCACAAGACTAGTCAGAAAACAGTGGACTCTTAGATCCTGTCCTAAATCAAGAAAATTCCTCAGCTCCTGTGGCTACCTGTGTTCTGTATTCTCTTTCTCCAAAGGAGTTTATCCTCACAAACTGGTGTTTTAAATGCCTTACAAGAAACTCTTATTAAAATATTTTGGAATAGCTTAAAAAAAAGGAAGACTGGATTAATAATTTGAGAAACATCCATGACTCAGTTGGGTCATGTCAATATAGCAAAAATGGTATCATCTAAATTAATAGACAGATTTAGTGCTATAACAAATTACACACAGAGGGGCTATTTTACATTTGTTGTTGTTCAGTCACTTCAGACTCTTTGTGACCCTATTTGGGGTTTTCTTGGCAATGATATTGGAGTGGTTTGCCACTTTCTTCTCCAGCTCATTTTATATATGTGGAAACTGAGGCAAACAGGGTTAAGCTGACTTGCCCAGGGTCACATAGCCAGTCAGTGTCTAAGGTGATATTTGAACTTAAGTCTTCATCACTCTGGGCCAGGTGCCCTATCCACTGCTTCACTTAGCTGCCCCTGCTAGTTTATATACAGCAAGATAAAATAATATTTATTTAGAAGAACAAAAGGTCCAGAATCTCAAGGGAAATAACTTTTTAAAGGAAGAACAAAGAAGGAATAACACTTCAAAACTTTATATTATATTGTATAACATATTAAATGACAGTGGTGATAATGGACATCCTTGTTTCACCCCCAATCTTATTGGAAATGCTTCTAGCTTATCACCATTATATATAATGCTTGCTGATGGCTTTAGGTAAGTGTTACTTATCATTTTAAGGAAGACTCAATTTATTCTTATGCTCTCCACTGTTTTTTTAAACTAGGAATGGGTTTTGTATTTTGTCAATTATGCTGATAGTTTTCCTAATATTGAACCAGCCCTGCATTCTTGGTATAAATCCTACCTGGTCATAGTGTATTATTCTCATGATAAGTTGCTGTAATCTTTTTGGTAATAATTTATTTAAATTTTTTGTATCTATATTCATTAGGGAAATTGGTCTATAATTTTCTTTCTCTGTTTTGACTCTTCCCAGCTTAGGTATCAGTACCATAGTTTTATCATAAAAAAATTTGGTAGGACTGCTTCTTCACCTATTTTCCAAAATAGTCTATATAGTATTGGAATTAATTGTTCTTTAAATGTGGGATAGAATTTGCTTGTAAATCTATCTGGCCCTGGAGAGTTTTCGTATTATATTACAAATAATCATCAACAATATCTAGTACTAAATAAAAAATAAAAAGTAGATTTGGGGGGATAGACTTAACAAGCAGCTCAATTAAATTTTTTTAAAAATGCAATTATTGGACATCTAATACATGCAAGTTGTTGTGCTGGGTCTTGGGGATTCAAAGACAAAAAGAGAAAAAAAGAACAGTCCTTACCCTCAAAGTGCTTACATTCAACTAGGAGAGCTACAGTATGTACAGGGACAGTAAATATAAGATACTATCAGAACAATTGAACTGAAAAGCCCAATGTTGACATAAAAAGATGAGGAAGAATTCCATATTTGACAGGAATGAGTGGGGAAAAGGGAAAACAGTTCAGCAGAGATTAGATTTAAGCCATCACTTTACACCGTCTATAACAATAAGCTCCAAATGCATACTCGATTTCAATAATTAAAAATTCAAAATCAAAAACTGTTAGACCCTGATCATGGTGAGCACCAAATAACACCATGAAGAATGACATAGATTATCTTGTAACAGATAGGAAAAGACTGATAGGAGAATATTTCCTCAGTCAGCTATGTAGAGTCAAATCATCAAGTCATCAGAGCTGCAATCAGAATTTGCAAAAAAATGAGAATTAATAATAATGGAAAAATATAGCATACAATTGAATCAAATTAATCCTCAACTATTTAAATAAGTGGTTGAACAATGATACTTGCTAAACAGGTAGATAGCTGCTGCAGGCTACATTGGGTTAGAATACTAACTCATCTGTAAAATCTTACAATGAAGGATAATGGATAATTATGAGCAATATAATTTTTAAAAATTTTATTATTTTATTCTGAACTTGAAAAATAAAACAAGCATTTCTATAACAGTAGAACAGAAAAAGATGATTGTACATGAAACTGCAAATCTTTTGCATGACTTGCTATTCCTTTTAAATATATAATAAAATTATAATGTAAATTTCTTTTTTCCCCTTTTTTACTTTCTTCCCCACCTCCTTAGAGATGGTTACCATTAGATGCAAATATGTATATAAGTAAAGCCATTCTATACATACTTCTATTTATCAGTTCTTTCTCTGGATGCAGATAATATCTTCCTTCATATGTCTTTTGCAGTTAATTTGGGTATTTATAATAATCAAAATGACTTAGTCACTGTATCACTAATGCAATATTCACAGTGCCAGTGGTGACCCTGAGTATGATGGCATAGTTCTGAATTGCAAAATATAACAGACTCTCCATATGGAAGACAGAACCAAAACATTTATTCAAACACCAGAAAGCCAAATCTATATCACAGCAACAAACAAATCCATATATAATAACAATGCAAGGGGCACCACCCTCCCAAAGCCTTCACCTTGCTCTGGCCTTCCCACAAATGAAAACTCACAGCTAGCTGCCTACTCACCTGCTTCCTCCCTCTCTCTCTTTCTCAGCTCTAATTGCCCTGACCAACTTCCTTCCCCTCAGCTCTGCTCTACCCTTCCTGTTCTACCCATTCAGCAAGCTCCTCCCACTACAGGCTTCCATGTGACTTAAGCAGGTCACATGGGCCTATTAATGGATGGGAAGATCTTCAATTTAAGCAAAAATACATTAACAATATAGTCATTCAAGGTTGTTCTTAAAGCAATGTTGTTGTTACCGTATACAATGTTCTCTTGGTTCTGCTCATTTCACACTTCATTATTTAGTGTAAGCCTATCCATTTTTATACCACAGTAGTATTCTATCACAAGCATATGCCACAACTGGTTCAGCCATTCCCCAATTGTGGGCATCCCTGCAATTTCCAGTTCTTTGCCACCATGAAGAGCTGCTATAAATATTTTAGAACATGTAGGTTCTTTTTCTTTTCCCCTAACATCATCTTTTGAAGCAGGGAGAAGCAGTAGAAAGTAAAGCCAATTTAAAGGAAGCTTGGTAAGATATCCAGTTAAGCAAAGCCATCTCGAATGCATTCAAGGATGAAAGCAGAAGTGCTACAAAAAGAAGAAAAATGATAAAGATTTGCAAAAAAAAACTATTTTTAACAAATTGATTTCTCCACCTAGTAGAGTGGAATCAACATCTTTGAACCCTCACATCTTAGTCCTAGATGTGCTCAGGGAGAATTAGAGATGGTACTAAATAAAGGGAACAAAAACAGGAAAAGCAACTGGATTGGATCAACATACCAAAGAAACAGTTATCTGGTCTTTGCTTAAAAAAAAAGAACCTCCATTAAGGAAGGATTTATAATGTCCTAAGGCAACTTCGTTCTACTTGGTAAAGATACTGGAATAGTTTGCCATTTCTTTCTCCAGCTCATTTGACAGATGAGGAAACCAAAGCAAAAGCGTTAAGTGACTTGCACAGGGTCATGAAGCTAGTAAGGGTCTGAGGCTAGATTTGAACTCAGGTCTTCCTGATACCAGGCCCAGTGCTCTATCCACTGCACCAGCTAGCTGCCCCATTCTACTTTTGGAAACTTCTATTTGTTAGAATGGTTTTCTTTACATCAAGCCTTCACTTGACCCTTGCAGCTTCTACCCATTGCCCCTTGCCATCCCTCTATGAATAAGCAAAACAAGCTTAATCTCTTTCCCACACAACAGCCCTTCAAATACTTGAATATTGCTCTCATGTCCCTCCTGAGTCTTTTCTTCTTGATGGTGAACATCCCTGTTCCTCCATCTGATTCCCGTATGACACCATCACCATTCTGGCTGCCCTCCTCTGTACATTCTCCAACTTCTCCATGCCCTTCATAAAATAAAGTGTCCAAAGCTGGACACAAAGATTCATTTCCTCACCCTTCTTCTCCCTGAGCCCACCAACTCAAAAGGTGTCAAAGCTGAGATCTTGTGAGACCTTGATTTTACCCTTGGCCATTGAAATTCTTTCCAGCCATCTCAGAGGCAATCCAGGAATCAAAAAAGTTTTAGAATTGAGACTGTCCTCAGAGGCCATATGGTCCAACCTATGCCAGAAAAAAGACCCTGCTATACCAGACAAAAGATCATTCAGCCTCTGCTTGAACACGTCCAAAGACTGGGAGCCCACCATCTCTCTTGGCAGCCCATTTCACTCCAGGACAGTTCTATTTGCTAGGAAGTTGTTCATGACATTAAACCTTTTAATTAGCTTCTAAAACTTCCCCCCTGTTGCTCCTGTTTCTGCCCTCTGGGGTGAAACAGGACAAGTCTAATCCCTCCACTTGACAACCCTTCAGATACAGGAACACAACTATCAAGTTCCCTTTGAGAAGCAGAGCACGTATCTTGCCCTTGAGGTACTTAGCCTATTTTAGGTGTAGGAATGCCACAATTAAACCACAAAGTTTTTGACTATCTTGGATTAAAGCTTAATTCATGATTCAACCATTTGGGGAAGCATAAATAACTAAGTATCCTTATTTTGCATTGTGTGAGTAAAGTATTTTGAAAACCTTAAAATGGTACCCAGCTTATCTTACCTTCTTGCCATCTTCACCATTGCTGGTGTCTTACTTCTCCTCACCTGAGTCAACCTCTTTTGCACTAGACCTCCAGAATGATGCCTTGGACCCTGGGAAAGATCATACATTAAGAGTTAGAAGGGACCACAGAAAGAAACCATATACTCCAACCCCTTCTGCTCCTTTTACAGATGAAGAAACTAAGGCTCAGGGAGGTGCTAGACTCATAAAGGTAATAAGGATCAGAGGTGATATTTGAACCCAAGTTCTTTGATTAAAGAGAACTCAAACCTTTTCCTTCTTAATTGACAACTGAATGAGTACACAATTACTTTAGTCAACTTTATATAAACCAGCCCCCAGACCATGTTTTGTATCCTATCTAGTCATCCATCTAAGTTATCTTGTCATCTACCCTGCCACCAAACATATACCCCTATCCCTTACACCCTGTCCATTCTCCCTTTTAGCACAGTAATCATTATGCCAGTGCTACTGGAAAGGGCATGTTAATTGACTTCTATATGGCTCAGTTCATCATCCCTGTGACTCCATAGACCAAGTTATCCCCTGGGCACCACTCCTTTAAATATAAAGTCCTTGAGAGCAGGGACATTCATTTTTAAATTAAATGTTTTTCAATGAACAAAAATCTGTTTTCTCTCCCTTCCAACTCCTCCCTTCCCCATTAGAAAAGAAAGAAAGAGAGAGAGAAAAAAGGAAGGAAGGAAGGAAAGAGGAAGAAAGAAAGAAAGAAAGAAAGAAAGAAAGAAAGAAAGAAAGAAAGAAAGAAAGAAAGAAAGAAAGAAAGAAAGAAAGAAAGAAAAGAAGAAAGAAAGAAAGGAAGAGGGAAAGAAAGAAAGAAAAGGAAGGAAGGAAGGAAGGAAGGAAGGAAGGAAGGAAGGAAGGAAGGAAGGAAGGAAAGAAAAGGAGAAAGAAAAACTCTTGTAAGAAATATGTGGTCAAGAAAAACAACTATGTTGGCTATGTCCAAAAAAAAAAGTCTCATTCTGGAGCCCAATTCTGTGCCCTCTTTGTCAGTAAGTGAGTAGGAACATGATTTGTTGTTAGTCCTCAGAAATCATGGTTATCATTGTGTTGATCAGCATTCTTTAAGCCTTTCAAAGTTGTTTGTCTTTACAACGTTGTTATTCTATAAGTTGTTTAGCTGGTTCTACTTACTTCATTCTGCATCAGTTCATATAAGTCTTCCCAAACTTCATTGAAACTGGCAAGGACTCTTTTATTTTTTAGTTTATATGACCAATGCTTGCTCATAGTAAGCCTTTAATAAGTGCTTTTAAATTCATTAACAATTAATTAATTAGCTAATTAATTAATTACCTTAATATCCATGGTTCCTTCAACAGAACCTCCTGTGGTACAAAATCAAAGTCCATCCTGGTTGTCTTCCTCTGGTCAGTCTCTAACTCACCAATGTCCTCCCTAAAATGCAGCATCCAGAATTGAACATAACGTTTCTGATGGGGTTTATAAGTGCAGAATACAGAGGAACCAACACCTCCTTATTCCTGGAAACATTGCCTCTCAATGTAATCCAAGATTGCATAAACTTCTTTGGCTACACATTATGTTGCCGACTCATATTGAGTTGGCAGTCCACTAAAATCCCTAGACTTTTTTTTTTAAAAAAACTGCTGTCTAACACCGCCTCCCCCATCTCATAATTGTGAAGTTAATTTTTTGGACCCAAGTGTCAGATTTTATATCTATTCCTATTGAATTTTATCTTACCAGTGTGTCTATCTAATGCTCTAGCCTCTTAAAATCTTTATGGACCTTGACCCTGTCATCTAGTGTTCACTATCACTCTCAGCTTTGTGTTATCTGTAAATGTGTTAAGGATGACATCTATCCCTCTATTCAAGTGATCGATAAACCATTTAAACAACACAGGGCCATGCCCAGCTCTCCACTGAAGGCCTCCTACCACATTGACATTAAATGACCACTGGCTACTCATTGAGTCCATCCATTAAACCAATTCCAAATCCATCTAATTGTATCATTATGTAGACTAAACCTGTATCTTTTTCAAGAGAGGAGTTTGGGATGCTTTACCAAAAGCTTTGCTAAAATCCACTATCTGTACCATTACCTTGTACTAACCCTATCAAAAAAGGAAATAACATTAGTCTTGGATGATCTGTCTTGATGAAAGCACAATAAGTCCTATTCATCTCTCCCAATGCAACATTTTATCATCCTACTGCAGGATCTTGGTGGAAACAGGTTTTGCTGAAGAGTCTGGTGGAAAGATGTTTACAGTATGTCAATTCTGACAGCTAATGACAAACCTCCACTGAAAACATTGACATGACTTTCTTCTAAACATACAGAAGTGTTTTTCCTATTTGCTAGATCCCATCATGGCCCCTTGGGCAGCTACCTCTCTAATAATGAGTGATCTCAGCATAGGTTAGTCTTATTCCCAAGGCTCTGGATGATAGACTTCCTCCGAGGATGGGGAAATGATTTGACATGCCTCAGCCTGTACCCCCACAGTGGATTGAGCAAGTCAAGGTAGAATGGAAACTAAAACCCTTTTCTTCCAGAGCTCTAAGCCAACATAGGTGGCAAGGCTCTCAGTTGAGAGGGTGGGGGAGGAGGAGCTGTGGGAGGTTTCATTTGCATGAAAGCGTAAAGGTTTTGGGTGGGAATGAAAAAGAACTGCAGGCCCTTAGATCTACATAAATCTTGTAGGGTTTCTTTGGCAGAGCACTCCACACTAGCCAAACACCCCCACCTGCCACCCCACCAACTTTCCAAATGAATTTGAGGGCATTCTACAAAAGGGAGTAGACAAGGAGCATTTAATAGGAATGACAAGGACTACCATCACAAGTCACATAAAGGCTTGGAAAGAAGACGTGAGTCTTCTTAGCAGGAAGAAATAAAGTTTTAAAATAATGTTACTTAGTCTTTGGGCACTCCGCCTGGTGTTGGCTCTAGCTAGGTGTGATGGTTCATAGCCTTAATTAAGATTAAAGAACTGTCACCTCACTCTTATCAGAGATAACAGGGAGCATTGTAGTTGCTATCCTTTAGCAGATGGTAGCTGAGATGGTTAACCATTTCTCTAAAGAGATGAAGCCCAGGTTTTGGCTCATCTGCATTGAGACCAGAACTTGGGGATCCTATGGGTGATAGAATGTTGTCCTAAATGTTAAACTAGGATAAAATAAACTTTAAGGCTAGCCTTCATCTTTTTTATGCCATGGTATTCTGGTGAAGCTTATGGACTCCTCAGAATATTGTTTTTTAAATGCATAAGATACATAAAATTTCAGAGGAAACAAATTATATTGAAATACAGTTATCAAAGTATTAAAAGTTACCAGGCCCAGGTTAAGAACTTCTGTCCAAGGGCCCAGAGCCATGATCTTGGTTGACTTGCCATTATCTAAGGATGGCTTACCTTGAGAAGGAAGTGTAAAAGGCATGGCAGCCTTCCCAGAGGTATCTTGAACAATCCACTTGTGGGGAATAGAGGGAAGTTCAATCTCCACATCGCACCCTTAGGGAAGAGGTGGCCTGGGCATAAAAGAATTAACCTTTGAAATGGGTGCTTAATAAATGTTTATTTAATTGAATGTCAGGTAGAGGAAGGGTTAGCCCAAGGCATAATCTTGGTGCAATGGATAGAGCATTGGGCCTGAAGTGAAGAAGACTCTTCTTCCTGAGCTCAAATATGGCCTCAGACATTTACTAGCTGTGTGACCCTGGGCAAGTCACTCAACCCTGTTTGCCTCAGTTTCCTCACCTGTCAAATGAGTTGGAGAAGGAAATGGCAAACCACTCCAGTATCTTTGCCAAGAAAATCCCAAATGGGGTCACGAAGAGTAAGATACAATTGAAACAACTGAACAACAACAACACGATGCAGTATTTAAGATTATTAGTCATTCTACTGATGAGTTGCCTGTCTAGCTTTGGATCAGGATAGGCACTGGACCCATGGTTTCTTTGATATAGGAAACTCCCTCCATCAAAGCAGGTCAGCACTTTCTCTGAAGAAGTTCTTAATTCTTTTCCTATCCAAGTTTATGGACCCCCTGAGATTTATGGACCCCATGTAAAGACCTGTCTTAAAGATCTGCCCTGAGCACGGAGAGGTTTAGTAACTTGTTATGTATGTCAGAGGCAGGACCTCAATCCAGATTTTCTTGATTTTCAGGGCAGCTCTCTGTCTACTACCATTTGCTATTTCCCTGCCTTGGAGACAAGCTGAATTTGTGTGCTTCCCTCATTCCTCTAGTCTGTGACTTTGGCTGTTCCTCACACTGCCTTGGCAAAACTGACTTTGGCTTGACAATCTTGTTTGTTCAGTCTGCTCCTCCTAGATCCTGTGCCTGACCCGGATCTGTTAAGCTACTCTCTAATTCTTGGTAATATGACTTTGGATTTTTAGACAGAGAAGAAGCAGTGGAGATAGCGCCAGGTGGGGAGTCAGGAAGACCTCAGTTTTGGGGCCACTTCTGATGATACTGAGGTGACTGTAATGATGGGCTACTTAAACTCGCAGTGCCCTGAGCAACTATTAGAGACAATAAATTACAGATAGTTGCTGATTTTCATTGGCAGAGGGAGTTTCCACACCAGGTGTTCCCCACATGGAGGAAATCACAGATGTGAACCAGGAAAAAATTATTGGCCTAAGATCTGATTCACCCTGGCAATGGCTCATCTGGAAGGGCCTCAATCATTTTTTCTTTTCACAATCAGTCACTTTACTTCTCTGCTGAAATCAATAGCTACTGTTCACTGAAGTATGGTCTAAGGCTAGGAAGAGATATCTCTCTACAGATATAGCTAGATATAGATATATACACATATAATATAGATAGACATAATTATGTAGAGAGATAGGTATAGATAGAGGTGAGAGAAAATAAAAATGTAATTATTTTCCTATCCAAGGTCGTGGGCCCCCTGAAATCTATGGACCCCATGTCAGAACCTGTCTTAAAGATTTGTCCAGGGGGTATAGAAATCTATCTTGTCCTACAGGAAAATAGAAGGGAAGGGGATAAGAGGGGTGAGTGATAGAAGGGAGGGCAGACTGGGGAAAGGAATAAGCAGAATGCACTCTGTCTTGGGGTGGGGGGAGGGAATAGATGGGGAGAAAATTTAGGACTCAAAATCTTGTGGAAGTGAAGGTTGAAAACTAAAAATAAATTAATTTTAAAAAGAGATTTGCCCAGAGCATGGAGAGGCTTAGTGACTTGTTATATAAGTCGGAGGCAGGACCTCAGTCCGGGTCTTCCTGACTTTCAGAGCAGCCATCTGTGTACTACCATTTGCGACTATATTTTCTATAGATATAGATATTCACACGTGTGTGTGCATGCACATGCACACACACATATAGATAGATACATAAATATAGTTATAGAGACAGATATAGCTCTACTGAGATAAAGATGTTTTTTTATTTTTTGTAGTCTCACAAAATTTAATTTTTAAAATAAATTTATTTATAACATATAAAATACTTTTTGAGTTCTGAATTGTCTCTCTCCCTTCTGTCCCTTCTCCACCCATTGGGAAGGTAAGAAATGTTATATCAATTATACATGTGAGATCATGCAAAGCATTTTTCCTTATTGAGGCTAGGAAGATATTGATAGCATTCCTGTAGCAATTGGAAGATAGGTGGCATCTAGGAAGATTTTGATAAAGTTCTGGGCTTAGATCATAGGATTCTATAAATTATAAGATCATCAGTTTAGAGCTGGATGCAATTGTGTACTCCTAAGTGTTTAACAACTGACTCTCTGGAAAAAAATTATAGGACACACTTATAAGTTTAATCTGCATTATTAACATGCTCTCTATCACTTTCTTAAATCTAGAATTTAGTACTTAGTAAATACTAAATAGTAACTGTTTCTCTTTTGGCCAGGAATGCTGAGGGTCTTCCCCTCCCAGTTTGATTTTTTTTTTAGTTTTGATTAAAGGGGCCATCCCTTGATTAACTTCTTAAAGAGGCCTGTTCACTGAATGGGCGTTAACTCACTCAAAGTGAGAACGTGAAAAGACCTTATCCTGAAAGGGCCAGGGTCTCCCAATGCATCCTGGGCCATCTCCAGTTGTCCTGGTGGATATCAGGCCGCTGGACCCAGATGGCTCTGAAGGAGAAAGTGAGGCTGGTGACCTTGCACAGCCCTCCTTCACTCAAATCAAAGTCAACTGCAAGTTATGTCATCATTTCCCTGATGTCATGGTCCTCTTCGAAAACGAAGGACAAACACAACAACAACAACAAATCTAAAATACCAAGGAAGCATGATATCTAGCCTAATTTATAGTATTTGCTAATTTCCTTGTTGTAAATGCTCACACTAAGAATTTAATAATCAGTTCTCACAAATTAGTTTGACCTGTCTCCAGGAAACCGTTGACTGGCTATCCACTGTACACCTAGCTGCCCTCTCAAGGTTGTTATGCAGATCAAATAAATTAATGTTGGCAGAGGATAGAGTTCCAGGGCCTGGAGTCATGAAGACCTGAGTTCAAGTCTGGTTTAGGACTCATATTAGCTGTGGGACCCTGGTCAAGTCACGTAACCCTGTTTTCCTCAGTAACTCATCTGTAAAATGAGCTGGAGAAAGACATAGCAAACTACCCCAGTATCTTTGCCAAGGAAACCCCAAGAGGGGTCACGAAGAGTTAGATGTGACTGAAAAACAACTAAACAACACCAAACAAAATTATATCAATGTTGTAGCTATTGCAAAAGCTCTCTTTTTTATGTTTAGGGTCTTCCCTTGGACAGAGGTGATTGCCAACATATTGGTTTCAGAGATGTAACTAGGGTAGAGTGACTGGGGATTTGTCCTAGGACATCAACATCTGAGGTGGGGAGGGGCATACGCTTCCTTCACTTGACAAGGTTTTTGACTTGCTGTTTCTGTACCTTGAAGTCCCCTACCAGACTTGTGCCATGGCCACTTGCTTTGACAATGCAAGTGCCTTTGTTTCCTTATCCAAGCCTGAGCCAATATTTCTGAGGGTTCTGTTAATAATGCATTCTGGGTATCCAAGGTCTGCCATCTTCCTTGCCACTATTTCCTTGTGAGGTGGGAGTCAGGGTGGAAGTATGGAGCGGTCATCTTGAAAGTGACTTTGTCCTCTCACTGGAATGACTACAGTTATTCCTTCCACATTGTGACTTTGCCCATTGTGGTTTCCATATATGGTGGATCAGCATAAGAAATTCAATGGGAATTTTTAGGGAGTTTTGCAGATGCCACCGAGGACACACAAAAGCCAGCAGATGACACAAAAAAGTTTAGAAACTCATAAATGCATAAAATATATGTATAGTATCATATAATATTAACATATTTTATCTTTTAATACCATAATAATTCAGACTTCTTCTCTGATATGAAGGGAGAGCCAAAAATTTTTGTGAGAATTTTCCTGATATTGAGTGGGTTTGGGGCTGTGCCTCTAACCCCTACGTATGGGAGGGATAACTGTAGTTGTAACTCTGGTTGGTTCAGTCCTTCCCCATCCTGGAGCTGCTCAGGAATTTTTGAGAAGTGGAATACAACAAGGAAAGGATTAGAGCCAGTAACCCTGGGAAAAGAGAAGCCGTCAGGGCAATGAAGACTGGTTCAGGTAGACCCTGGAGTGGCGTGGGATATAAGAGGGTCTCAAATCTCTATGATCCTGTTCATGTTGATACCCACCTTATTGGTCAAACCAGAAAAGTATCATTAATTGTTTCATGTCAGAATGTGCATTTAACTCCCTTCAGGCCCAATACCAAAATCAATCTATTATGAATTAAATTGAATCACTTTGATCCAAGAACTATTCCTCTAACTTCTGCAAAAAGTAAACCAATTTTTTTTATGCGTGCATTTGTTTCAAGTTCCTTAGATGCTTCAGGCTATTAGATTGTCAGTTATCATGTTGGAAGGAAGCCACATTATTGAATGAAATATGTTTCAACTTAAAACAAAATCATAGTATGCTGTCTACACTCCTAAAGAAGTGGGTGGATTTCCACTGAGCAAGTGCACGCTTCTTGGCTGGGCTTTTCCTCATAAAGCAAGAAGCTTATGGAAAACATCAAGGATTTTTCTTTTAATCTCAATGACCTGAGGTCAATTTTTTCTTTTTTAAAAAACTTATTTATTTTTAGGAACATGTATTGTATTTCTCTCTCTCACACACACACATATTGAACAATAAAAAGAAAGAAAACCCTCAAAACAAATATGCACACTACAGAAAAAAAAACATACTGGAAAGGCCAATTTTTCTATCCATGTACAACTGTATGCGTAACTGCATTGATAATGTTGAGCGAGATTCATTAGGAAGTTCAATCAAAATGATCAAGATGGTCTCAGTAAAATGCAATACAATCTTGATGACAAAAATGTTCTGGGAATCGAGTGTTCTGGATCTTGAAATTTGGAGTTTAACTGGAAGAGAACCAGTTTATTTTTTCGTTCTGCTTTGACCATTCAAAGTCAAGTCAACAAGCATTTACTAAGTGCTTACTATGTGCCAGGCACTATGCCACGTGCTAGAGGTATAGATACAAGTAAAAAGAAAGACAATCCCTGCCCTCAAGGAGCTTACAGCCTAATGGGGAAGACAACACAAAAAAAGGAGTTGAAGGGAGAGGGGCTGGAGATGAAGAAGGTGAGGACATAGTGCTGAAGTCTGGACATTACTCTGGGAGAGTAAAGAAGGATGAATGTCTTGGCCCATCTTGAAGATGATGGTTCCAGGAGGAACTTACCAATAGGAGAAGGGCTACACAGGGTGGAGGGACATTTCTGGATGAGGAGGCAGCTGAGGCATGGTGGAGAAGTCTAGAAAGTCAGAGACAGAGTAGGGAGAAGAGAGAAGGATAGTTGTCCTGGGGTCTTCTTCAAAATGGAGCTTCTGGGAAGAGCTCCTTGATGTAAGAAGTATTTATTAAGTACCAGTCATGTGCCAAACGATGAACTGTAGGTTGAAGATCCAAAGTCATAAAATGATAGTATCTTTTCCCTCAAACTTACTGTTTGCTGTATGATGTGTGTGTGTGTGTGTATGCTCATGGGCACATCTGTGTGAGGGTAGATAAAATAGTCATATAGATAATTATGACACAAATAGTAACTGATGAGAGAAGAGAGACAATAAAGTACTCGAGGGAAATTTCAGTAGGTAAAGAGTTCTTTCAGATTATGGGGAGAGGTCAAGGGAAGACCAGGGTAAGCTACATTGATTGAAAAGGTGACACCTAATGTGAGCCTCAAAGGAAAAAGAATTCTTGGATGAGGAGAGAGTGCATTCTGGGAATGGAGGATGGACTGTGCAAACATAGAGGGTGAGAAATGCAAAAAAATAATTCTTATTCTGGTATAGTATGTGTAAGGGAATTGTATGAAATCAGACTGAGATGGTCTAGCTCACTCTCCAAAGCCAGGCATACTACATTTCACCTTAGGGTTCCAGGGTACTTTGAAGGACTTTGGGGAAGGGGGACTTTTTCTCTATTACCACCAGCTTGAGCCTCTAATGATGGAGTTCTTTCCATTGTTAAGGGGCCAGTGACTAACACCTCAGTTCAATTTAACCAATAATAATGATTAACTTGTATAAAGGAATATCTACTTCAAAGCCATATCAAGAACAAAGTGCCAGGCACATGGGGGATGGAGCCAAGATGGCGGCTGAAAAGCAGGGACTAGCGTGAGCTCCCTGCCGAGTCCCTCCAAAAACCTATAAAAATGGCTCTGAACCAATTCTAGAACTTCAGAACCCACAAAATAGCAGAGAGAAGCAGGTCTCCAGCCCAGGACAGCCTGGATGGTCTCTGGGTGAGGTCTATACCGCACAGAGCTGGGAGTGGAGCAGAGTGGAGCAGAGCAGAGCAGACCAACCAGACCAGGAGCCGGGCGGAGTGGGCCCTAGCACCCTGAATCAGTGAGCTGCGGCAGTTACGAGACTTCTCAACCCACAAACACCAAAGACAACAGAGAAGGTTAGTGGGAAAAGCTGCGGGAGTGGAAGGAGTTCACAGTTAGGTTACTGCCCCGGGGGCAGCGGAGGTGGGGCAACTACAGAACTACAGCTGCAGTTGCTTCCTGCCCCAGGCCCACCTGGTGGGAGGAATTAAGTGATGGATCAGAGCAGGAGTGCAGAGTATGCTGAAGATCTAAGTCCAGTCCGGGTTGGGGGTTCTTGGGGAAGGAGGAGTGCTGGTGTGGCAGAGCTGGCACATCCCCCAAAGCTTGGAACATAGAACTCTTTAGTCTACAAGCAGTCATACCCCACTGAAAAACTCAAGGGTCGAGTTAGTTGGTTGGGAATATGGCCAGGCAGTGAAAATGCACCCAGATTCAGTCTCAGACTTTGGAATCTTACTTTGGTGACAAAGAAGACCAAAACATACAGCCAGAAGAAGTCAACAAAGTCAAAGAGCCTACACCAAAAGCCTCCAAGAAAAACATAAACTGGTCTCAGGCCATGGAAGAGCTCAAAAAGGATTTGGAAAAGCAAGTTAGAGAAGTAGAGGAAAAATTGGGAAGAGAAATGAGAAGGATATGAGAAAACCGTGAAAAACAAGTCAATGACTTGCTAAAGGAGAACTGAAAAAATGCTGAAAAATACACTGAAGAAAACAACACCTTAAAAAATAGACTAACTCAAGTGGCAAAAGAGCTCCAAAAAGCCAATGAGAAGAAGAATGCCTTCAAAAGCAGAATTAGCCAAATGGAAAAGGAGGTCCAAAAGACCACTGAAGAAAATACTACCTTAAAAATTAGATTGGAGCAAGCGGAAGCTAGTGACTTGATGAGAAATCAAGATATTATAAAACAGAACCAAAGGAATGAAAAAATGGAAGACAATGTAAAATATCTCATTGGAAAAACCGCTGACCTGGAAAATAGATCCAGGAGAGATAATTTAAAAATTATTGGACTACCTGAAAGCCATGATCCAAAAAAGAGCCTAGATACCATCTTTCAGGAAATTATCAAGGAGAACTGCCCTGATATTCTAGAGCCACAGGGCAAAATAGAAATTGAAAGAATCCATCGATCGCCTCCTCAAATAGATCCCAAAAAGAAATCTCCTAGGAATATTGTTGCCAAATTCCAGAGCTCCCAGATCAAGGAGAAAATATTGCAAGCAGCCAGAAAGAAACAATTTGAGTATTGTGGAAACACAATCAAAATAATCCAAGATCTAGCAGCTTCTACATTAAGAGATCGAAGGGCTTGGAATACGATATTCCAGAGGTCAATGGAGCTAGGATTAAAACCAAGAATCACCTACCCAGCAAAAGTGAATATCATGCTCCAAGGCAAAATATGGATTTTCAATAAAATAGAGGACTTTCAAGCTTTCTCAGTGAAAAGACCAGAGCTGAATAGAAAATCTGACTTTCAAACACAAGAATCAAGAGAAGCATGAAAAGGTAATCAAGAAAAAGAACAAGAAAAAGAAATCACAAGGGACTTACTAAAGTTGAACTGTTTTGTTTACATTCCTACATGGAAAGATGACATGTATGATTCATGAGACCTCAGTATTAGGGTAGCTGAAGGGAATTTGCATTTATATATATAAATATGTTTATGTATATATATGTATATGGGAGTGTGTATGTATGTATATATGTATGTGTATATATATATATATACATATATATATATATATATATATATATATGGAGAGAGAGAGAGAGAGAGAGCAGGCACAGGGTGAGTTGAAGATGAAGGGAAGATATCTAAAAGAAATAAAATCAAATTAAGGGATGAGAGAGGAATATATTGAGAGAGGGAGATAGGGAGAGATAGAATGGGGTAAATTATCTCGCATAAAAGTGGCAAGAAAAAGCAATTCTGTAGGAAGGGAAGAGAAGTCAGGTGAAGGGGAATGAGTGAATCTTGCTCTCATCAGATTTGACCTGAGGAGGCAATACCATACATACTCAATTAGGTAACTTACCCCACAGGAAAAAAAGGAGGAAGAAGAAGATAAAAAGGGGGGGATGATAGAAAGGAGGGCAGATGGGGGTGGAGGTAATAAAAAACAAACACTTTAGAAAGGGGACAGGGTCAAGGGAGAAAATTCAATAAAGGGGGATAGGTTAAGAAGGAGCAAAATATAGTGAGTCTTTCACAACATGAGTACTGTGAAAGGGTTATACCTAATGATACACATGTAGCCTATGTTGAATTGCTTGACTTCTTAGGGAGGGTGGGTGGGAAGGGAAGAGGGGAGAGAATTTGGAACTCAAAGTTTTAAAAACAGATGTTCAAAAACAAAAAAAATAGTTTTTGCATGCAACTAGAAAATAAGATACACAGGCAATGGGGCGTAGAAATTTATCTTGCCCCACAAGAAAGAAAGGGAAAAGGGGATGGGAGGGGAGTGGGGTGACAGAGGGGAGGGCTGACTGGGGAACAGGGCAACCAGAATATATGCCATCTTGGAGTGGGGGGGGAGAGTAGAAATGGGGAGAAAATTTGTAATTCAAACTCTTGTGAAAATCAATGCTGAAAACTAAATGTATTAAATAAAAAAAAAGAACAAAGTGCCAACTTTTTCCACCAACACCTTGGGGGCATACTCCTCCCACCCCCTCCATACCGTGGGATGGGGGAGGAGAGTAGGCTTAGCTCAGCTCAATTACTACATAATATTAATCCCACCAAGTTCCCGTCCATTGGTGGCATCTCTGCCACGAATCCTCATTTCAATTTTCACTGCCATGGGTCTAGAGGGTCCCTCTGGATGATCACTTTTTGGTATTTAGGGCATGGATGCTAGGCTAGCTGCAAATGTAGCCTGGACTCCAATACTCTCAAATATATGTGGTTTGCTCTCTTACTATTTTGAAACTTCCAGGGTCAGAGCCTTCATTCCCTTCAAACAATGAGTGAAAGAACCACTCAGATCCCCCCAAAGTGAATGATGAAAAGAGACCTTAGTATAGAGATGGACAGACCTTTTAAGAATCCCCTCACAACTAGCTTTTTCAACATATGGTGAGCCAACAAGAAACAAGAATTGAATACACATACTCCAAGTGTCTCCAAGTCACTTCCCTTATATTTCACCATGATTTTCCTATAAATAGCATCCTCCACATGGAGAGGGATGACCTTCTGCAAAGGCACTTTGTGTCAGACCCAGAAAAGTTGTCTGGGTATAAGGCCTTAAATTCCAGATGAGAGAATTTATATTTTCTTTTAAGGGCAATGGAGAGTCACTGAAAATTTTTGAGCAAGGGAGTGACAATCAGACTGGTGGATTAGGAAGATTATTTTGGCAACTATGTGACTGATTGATTGAAAAATGAAAGAAACTGGTGACAGAGAAATAAATTTGGAGACTATTATAATAGTCCTGGAAAAAAATCAATCAACAAACATTTATTAAACACCTGTGTGCCAAGGACTATGCTGGGCATGAGGGATAAGAAGCCAAAAATTAAACAGCTCCTGCTCTCAAAAACCTTACGTTCTATTGGAGGAAAACTTGCGTCATGCAAATTCCCCACATGGTGGAGAACAGGGAGCCTGTTTCTGCAAGAATAATGACATGGAATGGAAGACTTGGGCTTGTGTGATTCTGTTATCACACAATTTGGCAGCGAGTCTTCAAACAGCTGCATAGCTTGGAATTGGGATCCTCTCTAAAAAGGCCATGGTCAGCCTTGGCCTCATCTCTTCTTGAAAGTCTCTTGGCTGTTCTGCTAGTGGTTCGGGCCCTCCATTCATGGCATCCAGTGAGAGACAACACTATAAGGGGAAGGTGCGTTGCATCCTCCCCACCAAAGTGGCCCAATGAAAATAGGCTTTGGTTCTTATCCTCTGCATTTCTCCTTTTGTGGTCTAGGTTAGAGGTGTCAAATATGAACCAAACCGGATTAAAATGTAATTGGGGAATATTTAACAAAGTACATAAAAATAGTGCTGGAGCCTGGAGTCAGGCAGACTCATCTTTGTGAATACAAATCCAGCCTCAGATACTTACTTGGCATGTGACCTTAGGCAAGTCACTTAACCCTGCTTGCCTCCATTTCCTCATCTATAAAATTAACTGGAGAAGGAAATGGCAAACTGCTCCAGTATCTTTGCCAAGAAAACCCCAAATGGAGTCCCAAAGAGTCAGACATGACTGATTAGCATCAACAAAATGTTAATATGTGGTTTTCTAAGTCAATGTGCCCTGACAGGATCCTTATCCTTTCTCTATTTGGATTTGATACCACTATTCCAGAAGAAGGGATTGGTGCCTCCAATCTTGCCATGCAGCTGCCCTGGCTCTATGAGAGTGAGCCAGGTCAATACTTACTGCATGAGTACATATAGAATAATTGCAAAATGAATATGAGGTAGTTTGGGGAAGTAGGGATGAGGGCTTGAACTAAGGTGGTGATGGTGTGTGTTGAGAGGAGGGGATGGAGGGAAGAAATGTTGGATAGAGAGAATGAACAAGACCTGGCAATTTATTGGATGTAAAGGAATAGAGAAGTAAGAGGCTGCTAAGAATCAAAGATGAGGGAAATTTGAGGCTGTTGGCTGGGAAGAGGTTAATGCCCTCATCTGAAAAAGGGAAATTGAGAGGAGATGGCATCCAGAGGGGAACACGATTAAGTTTAACTTTGAACACGTTTAAAGTTTTTCTAAAATGTATTAGTAAGCAGCATGTAAAGGCCATAATTTAGTTAGTCTTTAAGGTTTTTGCCATCTTTTTATTGCTATTCTGAAGCATAGGTCTCATTTGGATGATTCTGATTGTAGAAGGTGTAAGAAATTGGGCTGAAAAGTTCACTGACCACAAGACACTTCCTGGAAATTTGATTTAAAATTTTTTTTTATTATCAACTTGTTTTCTTGTCATCTCCATTTTCTTTCTAAAAGAGAAGAAGAGGAGGGAAAAAATTTGCTAGGTCAAGAAGGTATGGATCAATTTCCTAAAAAGGACATTGTCCGAAACTGGAACAGCCATCTGCAGAAAGCAGTGAATTTCCCTTCAGCAGAGGTCTGTATGTAAGACCAGAGGACCTTTAAAGGGGAATATTGCAGAGGGGATTTCTCTTCTGGTGTAACTGTAATTAAAGGGGCCATCCCTTGACTCATTTCTTAAAGAGGCCTTCCCCAACCCCTCTTAATTCCAGTGCTTTCCCTCTTTTAATCATTTCCTGTTTATCCTATACATAGCTTGCTTTATAAAGATTTTTTTTGCATGCTTTCTCCCCCATTAGATTGTAAGAAACTTGAAGGAAGAGGCTGTCTTTTGTCTCTTTTCGTATCCCCAGCACTTAGCACTTGGCCTGGCATGTGGCAGACACATAATAAGTGTTTATTGAATGAATGAATGAACATAAACACAGTGGGGAAAGGAGAGAGAGAGACAGAGAGACAGAGAGAGACAGAGAGACAGAGCCAGAGAGACAGACAAAGAGAGAAAGACAAAGAGAGACATGGAGAAAGATGGTGGGGGGGGGGGGGACAGGGAGAGGAGAGAGGGAGAAGGAGGGAGGAAGAAGAGAGGCAAGGAATAAGATGTAGTGAGAAAAGGCTAATCTCAGAGCCAAGAAAACCTGTATTCAAATCTAACTGCTGAGTCATCGTACTGGCTATGTGCCCTGGAACTAGTTCTAGGCATCTGCTGAATGTGCTTGATAGCCTTTTATGAATTGCAGAGAAGGTTCTGACTTACCTCGCTGGAAGTTCCACACCCAGAAGTTCCACTCCCTGCGCCAATGAATCATAGGTCTTGTATTCCATGAGCGTTTATGTCATAAGCAAGGAGTAATCTTTAATATGTAGGTGTTATTTTGCAAATTACAGATGTTCTTATTTCTCCATAATATTCAGGGAAGCATTTTTCCCCCTGTGGAAACTGTATAGTTTAGGAAATACTGAAATAAAATTTTCTTATTCCCATTGACCAATTATATTATAGTTTTATATCAGAATTTTTCATCTTTTTCTCTCCTGTTTAAATTTATTTGCAAAAGAATAATAGCCGGGCCTGGCCTCTGGTGCTGTTGAGACTGAGGCTGGTGGATTGTTTGAATTCCATTCTGAGCAGCAGAATAAATGCAGCTAAAGCAAATTAAATATCTGCCCTGACTGGCACCAATATGGTAAGTCCCTAACTGTAGGAGGCCACCAAACTGTCCAAGGAGGGGAAAACCAGCCAACGTTGGAAAAATGGAGCAGGTTAAAGTTTTCATGCCCATTAGTATTAGCATTGGGCAGCTATACTCCCAGCCTGGATGAGATAGGGAGACCCAGACTCAAAAAAAGACTAATAGCTGACATTCACTTAGCCTTTAAAGTTCCCAAAGCCCTTTTTAGACGTTGTTTCACTTGGTCCTCACAATTCTGTTCTTGTGAGTCAGATATAGTAGGTGTCACTGTCCTTGGTCTACAAATAAACAAAGAAAGACCCACAGAGTCTGAGACTTGCCCAAAGTCCATAGACAGTGACTGTCAGAAGCAGGATTTCAATTCATGTCACTTGACTTCAGGCTCAGCGTTATAAAAATAATAATAGCTCATAATTATTGACAATATTTTTTAGGTTCCTTCTGGAAGTGTCATTTGTGCCCATGTGAATCAACAGAAGGAGATAATTGTCATCCCTTTGATAAGCATTGGTAGGGTCTCGAATGTCCTGGATACCAGATTTAGGAAAACAACAGATATCTGGATTATTAACAGATTGAAAAGTCCCTGCCTCAGTACTGCTGAGCAAGGAATCACCAGTTACATCACACATTTCTTGTGTGCTGGGACATAGAGACAAGTTATAGTCCAAGACCCTCCCCCAGGATTATCTCCGGGGCTTTGGTGACTCTACATTTTTTGGAAACCAAGCAGCTACTTCTTCCTCAGAGCATTTTTTCTCTCCTTTACAGAAAAAAGCCTCAAATCTGTTTTCAAGCTTCAGTTGTAAAGCTGTCCTTTTTATTCCCTTTCTTCTCTCTGTTATATTCTATTCTTCTTCATCCTTATGAGAAAAATTAAATGTTTCTTTTCTTTTTTCCCATCGTCCCTCCCTTCTGTTTCCCTTAGGAACACATCATTATCTGTTTCAACCTGGAGAGTGGAGAGGCTTCTCAGAGTCTCCTCACCTTGTCCTGCAGAGGGGAGAACAGTATACGCTTGCAAGCAGATAATGGTAGGTAGACTGTGGCATAAATACCAATCAGTGTACAATTTTCCCTGCCCTCCCTAGTGGTTGTGACTTGCAGCCTTGTTTCTTAAAACAGTTTGTGAGTATTTGCACCCTTCCCTGTATCCCCATCCCAACCCCCCAAGCTCATAGTTAAAACGTTTACAGCCAAGTATTACCTCTTAATAACTTGATAGCTCCGCTCAAATTCCTTTCCTTTGTTTCAACAACTCCATATCCACAGTGACACATACCTCTCTGTCTGGTATCAGCCCTGCAGTTTGAACAGTTTTCCTCACTCACCAATGATACACTCTTTCAATTTGCTTAACCCTCTGACCCAGGTACCTTTTCTTCACTATCTTGCCTTGTCTTGCCAGCTACCTTCTCCTTCTTGAATGAACCTCTTTACACCCTTCTCCTTAGTACTCCTTGATCCTCCTTAATTGTCTTTAATCATTTTAAGTCCTCCTTAATTGTCTTTGATTGTGCTTCTCTTCTAATCTTGAAGCAGGATCTGAACAGGTATCTGGGCTTAGAGATTGTTTTCCTTCAAATTTTCTTCAATTTTTCCAGGTTTTCTTCCTTCCTTCCTCCCTTCCTTCTTCTCTTCCTCCTTCCTTTCTACCTTTTTCCCTCCCTTCTCCTATCTCTCCCTTCCTTCACTCTTTCCTTCCTTCCTTCCTTCCTTCTCTTTTTCCATACTTTCTACCTTTCCCCCTCCCTTCTTCCATCTCTCTTTTCCTTCCTTCCTTCTTTCCTTCCTTCTTTCCTTCCTTCCTTCTTCCCTTCCTTCCATCCTTCTTTCCTTCCTTCCTTTCTACCTTCTTTCCTTCCTTCCTTCCTTCTTTCCTTCCTTCCTTCTTTCCTTCCTTTCTTCTTTCCTTCCTTCTTTCCTTCCTTCTTCCCTTCCTTCTTTCCTTCCTTCTTCCCTTCCTTCCATCCTTCCGTCCTTCTTTCCTTCCTTCCTTTCTTCCTTCCTTCCTCCCTTCCTTCCTTCCTTCGGGAGGTGCTGTTACTACCCCCATTTCACAGTTGAGGATTTCTCTAGGGCTCTATTTCCTCACCTGTAAAATGAAGTGGTTAATCTAATTGCTTTTTAAGGACATTTTTAGAGTTCTGAAGTCTTTCAAAGCTGTTTTCCTTTATGGTTTTGTAGTCTTCTTGTAAATCATTTTCCTTGTTCTGTCCATATCACTCTGTATCAGTTCATCCAAGACTTCCTAGGATTTCCCGAATCTATCATATTTGTCATCGTACAGCATAGATTCCTTTATATTCACATCCCACAACTCGTACAGCCATTTCCTTTCTCTCTGGTTTCAGAGAACAGTTCTATTGGGCAGTCAGAGATGACCTCAGAGATTCCATGTCCAAATGGGCCCCCATGGAGCCTTCTGCCCACAATGAGAATGCAGAACTGTTCTCTGAGGCAGATTTACAGAACTACTGAGTTTAAATCCACTATCTTGGTAGTGTAGATCCCAGGCAATGTATTGGGCCTATAGGACTTCCTGGAAAATCCCATATCACACTTGGCAATAAACATCCCTTGGCACAATTTTCCTCCTGAGGGCAATCCCAGCTATTTTACCTGATCTTCCTTGACTGTTGTTTCAGCTTTATAATGTTTCTTTAATCATTTCCTTCTCGTTTCTAACCCCATTAGTTGCATTTTGCTTCATACCTTGGTCATTGTAATATATTCCTAACTGAAAATACTACCTGAGGGCTCTCCTCCTCCTTCTATCCATCTTACAAACTATTACCAGATCATATCCCAATACTTAGCACAGTGCATGGCATACAGTGGGTGCTTAAGAAACATTTATTGACTGATTGACTGGAGTGAGAAGAGGCTGGAAATTAGATTCCTATAGTCAGTCTCACAGATAACTTCAGAATCAGCTGTTATTTGCAGTAAGGCTCTAGGAGGAATTTGATCAACACACATCAAATAAATCTAATCAAGTACTGTCCAATAACAGAGATATAGCAGGAAAACCCTCTATTTTTTTAAGTCAGGCCTCACAGGCAGCAAACAGGCTATTTGCCAAAGCAGTTAGCCATGAAGATTAGCCAGTATGAAGGGCAAGGGGAATATTTCAATGCCGGAAAGGGATTGCATCATGTTTGTGTTTCTGCCGAGTCCAGGTAGTATCACATCCACACAAAATGCAGGTTGGTTTCTTTACTGGAAAACAGTAAAAGGACTAGAGCAGGAGTTCCTAACCTTTTTTGGGTCATGAACCCCTCTGGCAAACTGAAGAAGCCCATATATACCTTCTCAAAATTATGTTTTTAAATGCATAAAATAAAATACATTGGATTACAAAGGAAGCTAATTCTATTGAAATACAGTTATCAAAATAAGCTTTTAAAAAAAAGTTCACAGACCCTAGGTTAAGAAGCCCTAGGCAGAGGGAACCTATCGTCTACTCTTACCCTAAATAAATGAATAGTTCTTGAAGGAATGGAAGAAGTGCTTTAAGTGGAAAACAAAGAGCAAAAATAATCCACAGGGGCATAGGAGAATCCAAGCCTGTATTGGGAAGCCAGAAGGTGGAGACTTGTGACCCAGAGAGGAAAGGAAAGAAGGAAAATGGAACCTTATGAGCTAAATAGTAAGGGTGAGTCTCTGTGCAAAAGGTGAACTGACCTCTAGGAGAAGAAAGTCAATGTCCCTTGTAACAAATACGTATGGTCAAGCAAATGAAAAGATGATTGCCCTGGCCGTATCTGAGAATGCACGTGTTGCTTATTCTGAGCCTCCAGTCCATTACCTCTCTGCCAAGAGGTGGGACAGATATTTCAGTGTTAGCATTTTGAAATCATGGCTGTCTAGGCTTTGGTCAGAGTTCTGAAACTTTTTAGGGTTGTCTTCTTGCATATTGTTGTTGTTGTCATTATGCGAATTGGCCTGCTGGTCCTGCTTTAATGATAATAACAGTAATAACAATTACCATTTATGCAGCACTTTAACGTTTGCGAAGCACTCTGTACAGATGACAATTTAATCTTGTGTTGATAATAATAACAACAATAACAGTGACCATTTATGTAGCGCTTTAAGGTTTGCAAAGCACTTTACACACATGCCCATTTAATCCTCATTTTACTCTATATCAATTCACACAAGTATTTCCATATTCCTTTGAACCTGTCAAATGTAATATCTTTTGTGGCACAATAAAATACCTATACCCATATATCACAATTTGTTCAGTTATCATCCAATTGATGAAAACCTGTTTTGTTTCCAAAAGTTTTCTATGACAAAAAGTACTATTGTAAATATCTTTGTATGTATGGGTCCTTGTCCATAGCTATGTCCTTGACCTCCTTGGGATGAGCACATATATACCTGGGTCATAGGCTATACATAATTTTGTGATTTTTTGAGTGTAGTTCTAAATGATCTTGCAGAATGGATGAACTGTTTGACAGCTCCACCAACAATGTATTGGTATGTGTGTGCCTTCCCCAAACCCCTTTTACCATTCCTGTTTTCCTCCTTTGCAGTCCTCATTTATCTGATTCACATGAGGTAGACTCTCAGACTAATCTGACCAATGATCTCTTAAATGCCAAATAGAATGGCCTTTTCTTAATCCATGTTCTTCTTGATCTCTTTGCAGTCTTTGACATTTATTTTTACCACTCTCTTCCTGGATGTTCTCTGCATTTTTATGACCTTGCATTTTCTTGGTCTTCCTACCTGTCTAATTATTCTCCTCTTTTCTGTCTCCTTTGGTGTGCCATCATCCCCTTCACTATAGGTACCACAAGACCCTGTGTCACACCCTTTTCTCTTTCTATTCCCTTTGACTTAGTGATTTCATCAGCTCCCATGGATTTATTATCATCTATATGCATATGACCTCCATGTCTATATATCTAACAATCATCTTTCTCTTGAAGTCCAGCCCTGGATCACCAGCTGTCTAGTTTAGATATTCAAACTGAATGTCCCATAGACATTCCTTCCTTTGTACCACTATTTCTTCCTAGGGCTGCCAGAGTGATTTTCCTAAAGGCCAACAGATCTAACCAGGTCACTTTCTTACCCAATAAACTCTAAGTAACTTCCTAACTCCTAGTTATATCTAGGATGAAAAACACGCTTGTCTGGCATTTAAAGCTCTTCACAACCTGGCCCAACCTATGTTTCCAGCCTTAATACACAGACTTTACCTTCCCACGCACTACGGTCCAGGTGCCAGTGGTTACGCTTACTGGACCCAGAGTTCAAGCCATGATGGATTCTCGGCAAAACGTTGTAGCTAGCCAGCCCAGCAGAAGAGCCCAGAGAGTCCAGAGAGGCCAGAGTGCCAAGGACTTAAGCCTAATGGGGAGCATTGGCTACCATCTTGCTGTTCTTCACCCATAACACTCTGTCTCTCATCTCTTTGTCTTTGCAGGGGCTGTCTATCAATGCTTGGACTGCACTCCCTCCTCACCTCCACCTCTTAGAATTCCTTGATTTTGTTTTTTCAAGATTCAGATTAAGTAATATCTACGTTGGGCAGCTAGGTAGAGTGTCGGGCCTGGAGACAGGTGATTCTGGACAATTTACTTAACCCTGTTTGCCTCAGTTTCCTCATCTATAAAATGATCAGGAGAAGAAATTGGCAAACCACTCCATTATTTTTTGCCAAGAAAACTCCAAATGGGTTCATGAAGAGTTGGACATGACTAAAAAATACAAGAATATTTATATGAGGTTTCTCTCCTGGCTCCCAGTACCTTCCCTTTCAAAGATTCTTTATATTTATTTTGTGTTTATTGTGCATATACTTACTTATGTACGTATTATTTCCCCCTCCCCCAATCTTCCTCATATAATGTAAGCTCCTTGGACGGAAGGGGCTATTTCATTTTTTTTTCTTGTCTCATCAGCACTTGGCATAGTGCCTGAAACATAATAGATGCTTAAGAATTCTTATTAATTGATTAATTAAGAAGGGCAATGTGCTAACAATCTCATTGTACTCTTTCTTTGTTAATGTACATCTGGAATATTGTGTTTAAATATAGAAATCACATTTTAAGGACATTGACAAAGTTACTTGTGTCTAGAGGAAGGCAACCAAGATATTGAGGGAATTGGAGATCACATTGTAAAATGATTAGTTGAAGGAACTGGAGGTATTTAGCCTGAGGAGGAGACTTGGGGGAACAAAATGACTGCCTTTATGTATTTGAAGAGCTGTTATATGGAAGAGGAATTAGCCTCTTGGACCCAGACTTAGCCTGGTGGCCCCAGAAGGCAGACAGAATGAAGCTCACAGCAAGGACAAATTTTGTAGGAAAAGAGTTATCCAAAAACAGAATTAGTTGCCTCAGGAAAGGGTGCGCTCCTGCTCACTGGACGTCTTCAAGCAAAGGCTAAATTTCCTGAGGTTATTATAGAGGGGCTTCTTGGTCAAATAGGAGTGGAATCAATAGCCTTTTTCAACATGGAGATTTTACAGCATTTTAAATCTTTTGTTATTGTTATAGGTTTTTTTTTGGAGACCTATTTACTTTTTTAAAAATTTAAATTAAATTAATTAAATAATAAATAAATCAAAATAAATAAATTTAATTAAACATTTAAACAATTTTAAAATCCTTTAAAGGATACAACTCTTTAAGACATCACTTCTGAGAAAATCCTTAGTTAAGGGAAGTTGGATCTAAAGCACATTTTCAGTTCCTACAGATCCTAGTCCCATTTCCAAATCCAAAACCTCCCTTGGGCTTGAGTCTCAGGCCCCTTGGCTTCTCAGGGCTTGCCTACCAGGCTGGCTATCTACAATTTCCTGCCTGGAATCCTAGCTCTCGGGCCATCATGGCTCAAACTCTGGGTCTGGTGAGAAATCATCACTGGCACCTAAAATTGAAAAGGCCAGACAATGCAGAACAGAGACCCCAGGTGCATTTCTTGAAGCCAGGTAAAAGAGAAGAAAGAGAGAGGAACGTATTTCTTCCCCTTCTCCCTGACACCCACCCACCCACCTACCCATTTAAATTCATGGCACCTGGGCTGTGAATTAACTGTATGTGATCTTTGTCCCCTGGAAGCAGAAAGAACGAGTAGGAAAGAAAGACACTGTCCCAGTCTGGCCAGTTTTAAAGATGCAGCATTTCTGACAATGCAGTCAATCAAAAGAGGTTACCCCCACCCCTGGGGTAGGGGATGCAGGGAGTTTCCATGTCAGGTGATCTGGGCATGCCCAGCAAGCCCTCTTACACTTTTCCCCCTGTTTGAAATTTGCTGTCCCCAGCAAATAGTCAGGGATGCATTTTTAACAGTGTTCATCCCAAATTCACAATAGGTTTCTGTGGTCTCTGCTTCTCCAATGTTATACAATAAAGTCTCAAAACAGTCACTGATGCATGATCGTATGCAATCCTGCCTGTACAAATGAAAATGACAATTATCCCCAAATCCAGAGTCTTGCAGATTCATAAAACAAGGAATGTTTGATAAAACTTACCAAACATCTCTACTTACGAACCTTATCCTTACAGGGCCTCTCTACGTCCACAAGGGAAAGAAAGAGCAAAGACAAAGAAAACTTTTTTGGATGGAAATCTAATCCATTGAGCTTTCCAAGCTTCCTGGAGTTCTCCCCACAGGGAGTTGGGGCCTGGGGTTAACTTGACATCATCCCATTCTCAAATAAGAAAATTCTGCTGAGTGGAGATTCTTCTAATGATTCCCTAAGTATGTAAGGCCATCCAACTGGGGCCTGTAAAAAAAGGTTCCTTTCTACACAAAGTTCACCCAAATTCTCTAGGAGTTCTTCTAATATGGGTAATCCCCAAAAAGGTCCAGGCAATTTTCTTTGGGTCTCATGGATGCTTGCTACTGCCAGGGTAAATCAAGTGGAATTGTAAACTTTCCTATTGGGACAAGAAGACAAGTGGTCCCAGTTAGAGAAATAGTAAAGAATATCAACTATTTGTGGCTTTTAGATACAGGCATTCACATCCTAGACAATTGTAGGGCATTTTGGTTTCACAAAAGGCAAGCAATATAGCTCTGTTTAAATGAAATAAGAACAATCCGAACGTTTCACCTAGACAGTAGCAACCTTGTGTTCCCAGATTTCTCAAATTAAACTTAGTATCAGTACTTTTACAGGGTTCAATAAAACAGAACACATCAGCACATCACTACCTTACTACAATTCAATAATACAAATTATCGGTATTTAACAGTCAACAAATGAAAAGTTTGAAAAATTACACCAATGGAATTGACTTGTGAGGAAACATATACTGGGGAAAAAATTGACTGTATATTGATAGCTTACAGAAAATTCACCAAATTCCTCTAGGATCGCCGAGTCCAGGGTATCTAGGATCAAACATTCAAGGAAGAAAATCTCTCCAGGGCCCTTGCAAATGTGAAAGGCCCAATTTTATCCCCACATGTAATATTTTGTACACTGGTACCTGAAACTGAAAAGGACAAACAATACAGAAAAGGGACACATTTCTCTGAGCCAAGGTAAAAGAGACAGAGGGAGGAAAGCATCCTCACCTCCAAGTTCAATTTGTGGTTCATGAATTGCGAGTGAACTGCGATCTTCACTCTCTGAAAGCACCAGGAGAAAGTAAGCAGAAAAGAAGCTAAAAGCACATTGTAATTATGTAGGCACCTAGGTGATGCAGTGGATATAGCCCCAAGCCTGGAGTGAGGAAAACCTGAGTTAAAATTGGCCTCAGACACTTGCTGGCTATGTTACCATGGGCAAGTCACTTAACCCTGTTTGCCTCAGTTTCTTCATCTGTAAAATACATGGAGAAGGAAATGGCAAACCACACCAGGATCTTTACCAAGAAAACCCCAAATGGAGTCACAAAGTGTTGGACATGACTGAAAAACAACTGAACAGCAAATTATGTAGGTTACTTAGGTATAAGGTCAGTTGCTAAGGAAATGATTTTTTAAAATTTCAGGTTATACTACTGTATGTAACAGAGGACTGGCCAATGGAGACCAAATCCTCAGAGCACATGCAATATAAATATGAATGGGGATATGGTGGGGGGGGGGGCTGATTCCAGCAATCCATGATGGCACATAATGGAGGAGCCCTGCCTTGATTTAGAGCATGTGTAGAGGTTCCATGACTATCTCTGGTCAGCTTATTCAGTGGAGACAAAAAGCCTTTTAAATGGCTGCTGAGCAGGAACTGAGTGTATATACTAAAGGCTCCAATGGAGAATCTTCTCTAGCAGCTTTAGAAGGAGGGGGAAAATATCTCCCGGGGGCCTCCAGGTGGAAGAGGAGCTTCAGACTCTCTCTCCCACCCCAGATACTATATGGTTAAGAACACATGGTACCTCTGTTTCTTTCCTCTTTGTATTTATGCTTTACTGATCTTAAGTAAGTGGGCATTGGAAAGGGAACAGACCATGCCATGAACCTGTGAGCTTTGAAAGGTTGGAAGAATCACCAGAGGCCCAGTAATTGGAGCCCATCACAGAGCTTTCTGACAGCCACAGCAGCTGAGGCAGCCCAGAAGAGTGACTTGCCTGACCCAACCCAGTAGAGAGTCTTCTTGGCATCTGAGCTCCCGTTTTCTACCAGCCAGAGAATGATATAGCCATCAGTTATGCCACACCCAGAAATGAACTTGGTAGATGAATGTTTGTAGCAATCATTTTAAGTCCCCTCTCCCTATGGACTGAAGTTGTTAGAGGTATGTGTACTCTTAGTTTTGGAGATTTTTATACATTGGTTCTTGCTATGTCTTCTCAGTAAATATCCATTTATTAAAGCCAATTGTGATTAATTGAAAAATCAACTAATTAAAATGACAGATCACTGGTTAGATGATATTGAGGAGATAGTAACTGGTCAATTGATAGTGGAGAGATATTAACTACTAATGATATTGGGAGGAATAAGCCAGATAGTAGTACTCATGAATAATAACAGTAGAAAGACACTCCTCAATCTTTCAGGGTCCTACAGTATCCTGATGGGAGGGAGAGACAGATGAACTCTGTGGACTCAAACCGCCAGCACAAGTGTGGGTTGGGAGAGTGGGTCCAGAGGTTATATGGATTACACTAGTCCCAGATGAAGAAAGACAGGAGATTTTTCTGCTGTCTCTCATAATGTAGACTGCCAGGGAAACTTCTGAATACAAAAAGAGTGAAAATACATCTATATATTACAGCTAGTTGGCACAGTGAATAGAGTGCCAGGCCTGGAAGTGCCAGGTCAGGAAGATTCATCTTCCTGAGTTCAAATCTCACCTCAATCACTGATAAGCTGTGTGACCCTAGACAAGTCACTTAACATTGTTTGCCTCAGTTTCCTCATCTGTCGAATGAGCTAGAGAAGGAAACAGCAAACCACTCCAGTATCTTTGCCAAGAAAATCCCAAATGAGGTCACAACGAGTTAGACGTGACTGAAATGATTGAACATTGAACACATCTATGTATCATTCATTAGTTCATTTACTTATTTTAAAAAATTATTTGGCACCTACCAAGATATCAGCTTAGGGAGAAATAAAGTTTAATGAAGAGACGGCGCCTGCTCTAATGGGAATTCCCAGGCATATATACAATAATCTCTCTTCTGTTTCTGCCATGCAGTAGAGAGGCAGGAACACTTCTTAGAGAGAAATGACAAATGCTTTCTTTTTCTAGCTACTGGGCAATTATTCCTCAAGTAACCGAGTAATACAGAACCCAGTTGCATATGTAGCTACCAGCTGTCAGGAAAGCACTAAGGATGGGGGCTTTGGTTTCAAGAGAACCATTTGAGCTAAGGATGTTTCATCATCAAAAAAGGAGGTGTAGTTAACTCTAAAGGAAAAAGAAGAGAAAAATAACAAAAGCCAAGAAGTAACAAAGTACTAACTTGTACTTATGTGCTTACTTCTTTAACTCTTTATGTTCTAAGTATATAATTTCAAAATATACACTTCATTCCTGCTTTTTTGTTGCATCATCATTTGAACAGTGTGGGAATTTTCCTGAAATAGTTAAAAAGGTCTTAAGAGCGTAATGAATGGGAAATCCTGCTAATCTCTCTCAGGTAATCACTATTTTCAGTGAATCCTGGCTTCTCAGACTACATGGCCATAACCAAAGCACCCTGATTGCAGACAAAGTACTTGGGAAAAAACAAACAGCTCTTTCCTCTTAAGTGCAGAACTCAGGCACCTGAGCCTATAAAGTGACAAGCCTAAAAACACAGCTCCCTGATGCTATCTGGAAAAGAAATCATTAATGTCTAACATGAGGGCTCAAACTGATGACGCAGAGCTATTTTGAGGGTGTAGCTTTACTGGAGAAGCGACAGTGGTCATTTCAGGTAGAATCCAGCAATTTAGATGGTCACTGGAGGGTCTAGTTATCCTAACCCAGTCACATTTGAGATGCCTAGAAGGGAGAGAATATCTAGCTTGAGAATTATGGCAGGAGAAGGCCTTCAAGATCAGCAATTATGTGCCTCAAAGCAGGTGCCCACCTGTTCGGACAAAAGTCTTCTGGGGTCAGGGTTGAGACTTATATTTATACAGCTAAAACTGGGAGAAGAGAACTGGGTGACCAAGTTAGCACAAGCAGATATTACAGCGTGTTCCCATTTCTGAAAGATTGCTATGAAATAGCTGTGGACTGGAAGAGAAGACTGGACACTGTCAACCAAATGAGAACATGGTGTAGCTCACCCCTGCCATGGATAGCCCACACTACCCACTCACACTGACAGCCACAACGAGGCATTGTTCTGACTTAACACATTGACTTAAAGATGTTGGATGGCTTTACCAGAGGACTACATTCCACACCTATGAGATATTGCCTCTTTGACAACTACTTTACACTTATTTTAATTTCATTTAATAAATTTGTTAATAGATTTACTAATTTAATAAATTAATTTAATTAACTTATTTTAATTGTTTTAAATTATATTTAATTTCACTCTTCAGCTCTCCAAGGAGATAGATAAGGATATTTATTTTATTATTCTCCTTTTACATATTTGACCCACAAAGCGCTAAAGGAGTGCCCAAAAATGTCTGAGCCAAAGGCAGAGCTGGAATCTGAACTCTATGCCCATGAATCCTAAAACTTTGCTTATCCCAGGGAGCCTTACTGAAGCTTAGGCTGAGAAAGACTTATATGGAATAAAGGGTGGAAGGAGGAATTAAACGTCCAGAGGATGAAAATCAGGATGATGAAGGGCCTTGAGTCTATGCCGTGTTATTGTTGTTTGTCCTTCGTTCTTGAAGTGGACCATGACATCAGGAAGATGATGCCATGAATTGGATTTAAGTGAGGGAGGGCTGTGCAAAGTCACCAGCCTCACTTTCTCCTCTGGAGCCATCTGGGTCCAGTGGCAAGATCTAGATCAAAACGACTGGAGATGCCTCCCCCGCCCCAATGCTGTGTGGGGATGTTTAGTCTAGAGAAGAAAAATTGGGGGACGGGGTGCATAGCTATGTTCAAGAATTTGAAGGGTTATCATTTGGAAAAGGCATTTGACATGTTCTGTTAGAGTCCAGAGGACAGAATCAAAAGCAGTGGATTGAAGTTTCAAAGGAGCAAATATGGGGGAGTATAATTAGAAAAAATCTCTAATAGTCACTGCTCCCCCAAGGTGGAATGGCCTGCTGTGGGAGGCGGTGGATTCCTTTTCACTGGATGTCTACAAACAAAGGTTTTGGGAGACCATTACATGGTGGATTTGTTGTAGTGGGTATTATTTTTTAGACATGCGTTGGACAAGATGACCTCTTCTGACTCTAAACTCTGGGAGTCTGTGAATTACCTGCAGGCCTTCTGCTCTAAGTTCTCATAAGGAAGCCAGGCTTCCCCCCATCATTACAAACAGATCAGGTCATAACACATTCTTCCAGTTTAATCCTTTATTCCCTGTAAACAAAAGCAAGGAAAATGACAAGGGGTTTACAACTTCTCATACTAACCAAAATAACAGGGCACCACAGAGGCTGAAGAATGAATGGAGAACTTGTCTAGTGTCTGGAGCCCGAAACCACAGCAGATAACTTAGTGAGTGAGCATTCCCAAGAGAGGAAACGCAGACAAAAATATGCAATCACAACTAGGAACAATTGGTGAAAATTGCAGAGAGGTAATGTAGATTACAGCTTGCTTTTTTTTTTTACTTTATTATTTTCGTTTTCCTGGTTTGTGTTTTCTTTTGTAACGTGGCTAATATGGAAATGTTTTACATGACTGTACAAGTACTTCTCAAGGAGGTGAGAGGGGAGGGAGGGAGAGAATTTGGAACTCAAAACTTTAAAAAAAACCAATGTTAAAAATTTTTGTTTATATGTAATTGAGAAAAAATTTGTGTGTGTGTGTGTGTGTTTGTGTGTGTGTGTGTGTGTGTGTGTGTGTGTGTGTGTGTGTGTGTGTACATAAAGAAAATTGCAGAGGAGGCTTGATGGGGAGGGAAATTTCCTCATAATTGTAGCTGTCTTGCTTTGGGAAGTAGTGGGGTGGGGTTCACCCCTCACTCAAGGTCTTCGGACAGGGACTTCATGACCACTTGTTGAGCAGCCTATGGAGGACATTTTTACTCAGCTGCTGGCCGGACTAAATAGCATCTGAGGTCCCTTTTGGTTCCCCAACCGTGAAATCCCAAACAATTATGTTTTTAGGCTATAACTCCCTTTTTCAAAGGGTAGTTTGAAAGCTATGACTTACTCATATCTTCTTCGGTTCCATCTTCGTAAAGTATATGGAAGCCTCCTACAATATTTTTGTGGAGACAGCTCATTTTAATTTCACTTGTGCCTAAGAATACTCTGTAAGAATGTGGGAGGTGGGGGAGAGAAGGGGAGACTGAGAGGTGGTAGAGAAGAAGTGGGTGAAAATCTACAGAGTAAGATGTCCAGATCTACCAATCAATATAGACTTACTGGTTAAGGGTCGGGGGAGGCCCTCTGGTTATATAGTATCAAATATCCCTTTTCCATACTGGGCTCTCCAGTGTTCTATCATTTCCATGCCTGACGAGAAAAGACTCAGCACATTTCTATTTTATGCTCTTTTTGTCTCCTTTGTGTTCCCAAGTTTTAGTGGGGGAAAACAAAGGCTGGGGGAGAGAGATCAGGAGGTGAGCTAAACACCATAGACTAAGGATATAAAAGTTTGGGCAGCTGATAAAAATCTGCAGGAATGATCTGTATCATTTCCAATCTGTATCTTAAAAAAGCCCCATACCACTAGAAGGTCACTGGCCCAGAATTCCCTGACGGGGCTAAAGATTTTCTGAGAGATCCATAGAGTGGAGGGAGCTGGGGAGAGAGAGGGAAAGCTAGATCTGGAACCAGGGTTCAAATCCTAGCTCGGCCTCTTATTAAGCTGTGTGACTAGGGCGAATCACTTAACCTCCCTGTTTCTTCTCAACAACAACAATAGCCAACATTTTAAGGTTTACAAAGTACTTTACATAGATTGGCTTATTTGATCCTCAAAGCAACCCTCTGAGAGACTTACTATTATGCTCCTCATTTAATAGGTGAGGAAATTTAGGCACAAAAAGATAAAATGACTTGCTCAGGGTCACATAGGCCCTAAGTGTTCGAGGTAGGATTTGAACCCAAGTCTTCTGACTCCAGTCCTTATGCTCTATTCACTGTACCAGTCATCTGTAAAATTAGGGAACGGAACTGAATGATCTCTGATGTTTCTTCCAACTCCACATCTAATGCTTCTAAAGCTAGGACCAAGAAGTGAGAACCAGACTCTGACCTGAGATTTATTAGCTAGAAAATAATCTTCTCCTTATGCTCCAGGTGTGGGACACTGTGGGCTAGTGGGGAAAAAAAAACAACTTAACTTGGAGGCAGAAAAACTATGACCTTGAGCAAAAACTGGCCTCAGTTTCTCCATCTATAAAATGGGGATTGTAAGAACACCTACCTCACAAGAGAGTGGTTGTAGGAGGCAAATGAGATAAAGTATGTAATGTGCTATGTAAATATCATTTATCATTATTACTTTTTATTGTTCAGTCATGTCCAACTCTTCATGACCCCATTTGGGGTTTTCTTGGCAAAGATACTAGAGTGGTTTGCCATTTCCTTCTCTAGCTCACTTCACAGATGGGGAAACTGAGGCAGACAGGGTTAAGAGACTTGCCCAGGATCACACAGCTAATAAGTGTCTGAGGCCAGATTTGAACTCAGGAAGATGAGTCTTCGTGACTCCAGGCCTGGTGCTCTATCCACTGCTCCATCTAGCTGACCCTAACACAAAGTAGACACTTAATGAATGCTACTTGACTGACAGTATTTGGTAGACTGGCACCTATATTAAAATATTATGGTTGTTGTTACTATTCAATCCATTCTTATTTATTTCGGTTGAGTTAGGATAGAAATAGTCCTGGGATAAGTTGTTGTCCTGTTTTTATCCTTTTGTATTTAATAACTGGTGGACTTTTGTACAAGTGGATAAAATAACTGCTTTTCATATCACCATCATAATCTTATTCTTCGCACCATTTTTGATGGAGCTCAGTAGAAATAGTCTGACAGCAAGTCACTATCCTGTTATTATCTTTTTATATTTAATGTTCTGTGGGCTGTAGCGCAGGTAGACAAAATGACTTTGTTTGTTTGTTTTTGGCATTAAGAGTATCATGATGTTTGGGCAGGTAGTTGTCACAGTGGATAGAGAGCCAGGCCTGGAGTCCGGAAGACTCATCCTCCTGAGTTCAAATCCAGTCTCAGATACTTACTGTGTAACCCTGGGCAACTCATTTAATTTTGTTTGCCTCACTTTCCTCATGTGCCAAATGAGCTGGAGAAGGAAATGGTAGACCACTCTGATATCTTTGCCAAGAAAACCCCAAATGGGGGCACAAAGAGTCAGATACTCTTCTGAAATGATTGAACAACAAATCATAATGTAAGCTCATCTTCTGTAGACCCACCAAAACCAAGGCAATTATTCTGGAATAACTGGAGTAGCAGACAAGCCAAAGGAATGATATAAACTACCCCCTGTTCCCACACAGTTTTAATGTTTCCTGCTAGTTCCCTATTATTTTAAAAGCTTTTCATTCCTTGTAATTTGAAAATTCTGAGTCCTTGGCATAGCAATATCTATTTTTTAAAATTATTCCTCAATTTTCAGGTATCAATGCTATGTCCAGAAGGCTACAGGGAAGAGTTCTGTATGTAATAATGTTCTAGTACAAGCATAGTTTATTTGTGGAATTCTCCAGGATATTTTGAGGTTTGGATTTGAATCACAGGGATTAGTCTGTTTATACAGGATAGCAAGCTTCCAGTATGTAATTCTAGTCTCCTGATCCTGTTTCTAGGTATATGGTAGATGCAAACTTTGCAAACTATAGTACCATATTGCACATTTTCTGCCACTTCGTTGCATAATTACATCAGTGAATAGGACCAGGATCCCTAAGAAAACATTTTCTATAATTTCTAATAGCAATGATTGAATTCTGAGTCACTGTCATTAGCTCATTGCACAACTACATCAATGAATAGGACCAGAATCTTTGAAGAATTCATTTTCTATCATTTCTAATAGCAATGACTGGATACTGAATAACTATCCTTAACTCCTCTATTTCTATAAACAAAGTCGGTATGACTCAATACTCCTTTATTGACATGTTGTCAGTTGAATTCCTGTGGGTATCTTGGATCTTAGCCATTTCATAGGCTCCATCTGGAGATAAACCACTTTTATTTCCATTTAACAAGCCCAGTGACACATACCTGATGTCTGCCTTTACAGTTGTTTTGTCTAATGTGGTCTCTTTGTTGTAAAAGTATTTCTGTGATTTTTTTATCACGTTTATCATGCATTCTGAGAACATCCATCAAACTTCTTCTTTGTCTTTTTATTTTTTCTAATATTTCTATAGATTTCTTGGGTTATGAACCCAATGTTTTGTTAACATTGTATTGGTTTTTGTGTGGACACTATTTTATCATGCCAAAATATGTTATGATTGGCATTGTGTAGGTTTTAACTACTCTAAATATGTTCTTCCAGTTACATTTTGAATCTAGAATGATAGTCTCTTAACATACACAGCCTCAGATTTCTATGTAGCCTTAAGTTTCATGCACCTTGACTGCAGAGCACCAAAGTTTTTGTCGCTATCACGTTCATCCGTTAGTTCATTTTGACCTCTGAAATCAAGCTCATTTTCAGTCATTGTTATTCCTTGGGACAAATTAGGAATTTTTTACTTGTTGAGCCCAGTTAAGAATTTTATATATTGAGCATAATTTATCATAACCATCATAGTTATGTTCTCATTTTTAAAATTATTTTAATAATGATGAAGATATAACACCTTTCTCCCTCCAACCATTACCTTTTAAAAATTAGGAGGGAAAATTTATAAATTTTTTTGTATTAATGATTTTTATTAATGATACCTCTGTCCATCAAGTATTCTTTCCTTCCTATACATCCCAGCAGCTAATGATATTAAAATCTCCAGGCTCAGATTCCTTAAGAGTCTAGGCTCAGATTCCTTAAGAGTCTAGGGCTCAGATTCCTTAAGAGTCTAGGGCTCAGTGACTTCTTGAGGATCTGGCCAATATAGCTAATTCTTAATAAACTTTGTCTTTTTCCTTGGCTTGAGTCGAATTCTTTCAGCAGGACCTGGCGTGTCGGTACTTTGGGGTCTCGAGCACCCCCTCAACACCAAACCTCAACATTACCATCCATGTGATGATGGAGTGTCTTGCTTGTGGAAGAGATGGGAGTGCATTGCATGTGATAGTCTCTCTAGTAGAAGATTATCCAGACTATATGATCATAGATCTTGACAAGCTGGACTACTGTGCAAGCCTGAAGAACCTTGAAACCATTTCCAACAAACAAAACTACAAGTTTATACAGGGGGACATTTGTGAACCTCACTTCATAAAACTGCTTTTTGAAACTGAGAAGGTAGATATAGTACTACATTTTGCATCTCAGACACATATCTTTCATTTGTCCATGCCTTGGAGCTTACCTATGTCAATGTTTATGGTACCCATGTTTTGGTGAGTGCTGCTTATGAAGCCAGAGTAGAGAAATTCATTTATGTGAGCTCTGATGAAGTATATGGAGGTAGCCTTGATGAGGAATCTGATGAGTCTTCACCAAAACAACCTACAAATCCTTATGCATCATCTAAAGCAGCTGCAGAATGTTTTGTACAGTCTTACTGGGAACAGTATAACTTTCCAGTTGTTATCACAAGGGGCAGTAATGTTTATGGACCACATCAGTATCCAGAAAAGGTTATTCCAAAATTTATATCTTTATTGCAACACAACAGAAAATGTTGCATTTATGGTTCAGGACTCCAAAAAAGAAATTTCCTTTATGCTATAGGAACCAATTTTGAGATGTCACTTGCACAACTTGTCAAAGAATTGGTACAATTGATCAAAGAGACCAGTTCAGAGTCTGCAATGGAAAATTGGGTTCATTATTTTGATGATAAACCTTCCAATGACATGAGATAGCCTATGAAATCAGAAAAAAATGCACGGTTTAGGATTGAGACCTAAAGTTACCTGGAAAGAAGGAATAAAGAAAACAACGGAATGGTACAAAGAGAATTTTCACAACTGGAAGAATGCAGAAAAAGCTTTGGAACCCTTTCCTGTGGAATAAAAATTTTTACATTAAGAAATATTTATGGGCAAGAAAAGAAGAAAATCATTCTACCTCATAGATATTGATATGAAATCAAGTTACCAAACAGAATTTTCTTTCCTTTCAGAAGTAGATTCAGGTGTTTTTGCACAAAATCTCAAAGGTAAAATTATGTTATAAATAATAGGTATTCTCAGTTCATGGAAGAATTGCGTTATGAGCTGGCTTGATGGAATTTTGTTCTACTGTCAACTGTATTCTCAAAGGATGATGCTACAACAGGAAAAGAGTGGGAAATAAGATGAATTGTAGAGAAGCACAACTTACAGATGTATCTACAAGGAAAGAGTCCATCCCTTGGTTTGAAAGTCCCATAAACTAAAGACCTGCTTCACAAGTGGTCCACTGGCCCAGAAATCAGTCATGGCAGTAGGGAAGGCATCACTTGCAGTCCTGATCCTTTGCTCTTACACAGTGAATATGCTACAGATCTACTTCCCCTTGCTAGGGATTGTTATAAATTTGAATCTTAAGGTAACAGAGTAATTTTTTATCCTAATTAAAGCTTTAAATTCCATAAATGATTTGCAATAAAATGAGAAATACCTGTCTATACAAAGCAATAAAGTTGAAATAAGATGAAAACATTTCAAGCACTTTTAAATTTTGATACTTGATTTTTAATAATTGATTAAGTTCAATAAAATTAACTGTGCAATTTAAAAATTTCTAAAAATTTTTTTTAAAAATAGGAATATAAGATTTGTAGAAGCTTCTAAATTAGTTATTTTAACTGCAAAAAATCGTGAGTTAAAGAAGAAATGGACTTCAAGTCTAGCTTTCATTTTGTATTTATGAAATTATGTCATATTAATGTTTTTAATGAGACATTCATGCTTTTTATTCTATTTTCTATTTATTTTATCTATATTCATGACCAAAAATGCATAGCTTGACCAATTTAGGTTAAATGATGCTGGACACTTAAAACATTCATTCAGCAAATATTTTTGGAGCATATTTTGTACATATCATTGAACTTAAACATTTTTTTAAAAGTATTCTTTTTTAAGAAACCAAAAATTTTTGTTTTTCATTTTCAGAATTACTTTTATACCATAAATTCAGGTCTTTTGCTATCAAGATTAACATTAGTTCTCCAAATTAGCTTATTATGAGGGGAAACATTATTTCAATTTTTAACATTTATAAAATTTATGTCCACATAAACCATTTTCTATTAAAGCAAAAAAAAATCTCCAGGAAAGTCTAGTAAATTATTCACTTTTTTTAAAAAAGTGATTCAGTTTGCTACAAGTTCAGTGCAGTCCATTGCTGGCTATCTGCTCTTTCAAGTAGGCTTGGAATTCCTAGCTAACTGTGCTGCTGAATAACAGGACCTTTACCTTTAAGAAACTGTAAGATATCTTGGTCATGTATCCATTTGACCTTATTTTGGTAAATGGTATAAAAGATACTGGTCTCTACCCAATTTTTGCCAGGCTCCTTTCCAGCTTTCCCAACAATTTTTTACCAAATAATAAATTATTATTCCCAAAACTTAAATCTTTATGTCAAATTCATGGTTACTATTCTCTTGTGCTGTTGTAAATTGTATGTCTACTCTGTTCCGCTGTTCTACCTTATATAATTTAAGATCCAATACTGCTAAACTTCCTTCCTTTATATTTCTTTTTCATGAGTTCCTTTGATATTTTTGACCTTTTGTTCTTCCAAATGAATTTTTTTTAGTTTTTTCTAATTCAGTAAAATACTTTTTTGGAAATTTAATTGAAACGGCATTGAATACACAAATTCATTTAGGTAAAATTGTCATTTTTATTATAATACTGTACTAAACTTCTCATGAACAACTAATATTTCTCTAATTATTTAAATCTGATTTTGTTTGTATAAAAAGTTTTGTTTTATAATTTTGTTCATACAGTTCCTGAGTTTGTTTTGACAAGTATACTCCCAGGTGTTTTATTCTGTCTAGACTTATTTTAAACAGGGTATCTCTTACTATCTCTTCTTGCAGGTTTTTGTTTGTGATATATATATATATATATATATATATATATATATATATATATATATATATATATATATATATATGTATGAATGCTGGTGATTCATGTGGATTTACCTTATATCCTGCTACTTTACTAAAATTATTAATTGTTTCAACTAACTTAGTTGAGTCTTTGGAATTTTCTGAGCATATTATCATATCATCTGCAAAAGAGATAGTTTTATTACCTCATTTCCTATTCTGATTCCTTCTATTTCTTTTTCTTGTCTTACTGCTATTGCTAGGATTTCCAGTACAATATTCAATATTATTGGAGACAAATGGGTATCTTTGTTTCACACCTGATCTTACTGGGAAGGCTTCTAGCTTATCTGCAATACAAATAATGCTTGCTGATGATTTTAGGTAAATACTTTTTATCAATTTAAGGAAAAATCCATTTACATCTAAGCTTTCAAGTGTTTTCAATAAAAGAATGTTTTGCTTTATCAAAGGCTTTTTCTGCATCTAGTCATATAACTTCTTTTGCTTTTATTATTGATATAATCAATTATGTTAATAATTTTCCTTATGTTAAACCATCCCTACATTCTTGGTATTAATCCTGCTTGGTCATAATATATAATCTTTGTAATATATTGTTGTAATCTTTTAGTTGGCATTTTATTTAGGGTTTTTGCATCCATATTCATTCATGAAATTGGTCTTATTTTTGGAGCAGGGTTGGTATCTATATATGTCAAGTACTGTGCGCTGCTCATTAGGAATAGCTATTTAATCATTCATATTAACTGATCATTTTCTATGAGCTTCATTTTATTTAGCCTGAAACACGTTGGTTTGTTTTTTTGGTGGGATTATCTCTTTTTCCTTTTGAAAGGCAACACAGTATAAAGGGTGGAAAGTTAGCCTTGGAGTCAAGAAGATGTAAGTTCAAGCCTGGCCTCTAACACATACTAAGTGTGTGACTCTGGGCAAGTCACTAATTCTCTCATTGCCCCAGGCAACTTCAGAAGATTTTAAATTATAGGTCAGTTGCTGATCTACACTGGCGGAAGAAGTTTTCTCAATGGAAGGTGACTCTTTTACTAGGGGATGAGGATATTTCACCTGCTGATAAAATCACAAGTTTAAATGTCCAATTTTTAAAAAATCTTACTTTTTTTTAGCACCTTAGCCTTATTCTTTTCTGGGAAAGTTTTATAGACAAATATTTATGTCTCTCCTCCCACCCCCCAGTTCCTCCACTTCCATCCCCACCCACTAAAATCATGGTTGACTAAACAGTCATCCATTTAGACTACAAATGCCACCCCCACCCCCATTTCCCAGTATACCTACTTCTCGAAAACTGTAGTCACCTCTGAGTCACTGTCTGATATCAGGGACAAACAGTAGGGACCTTTTTTAAAATAGAGAAGCCACTGATCCGCAGTATTACCCGACTTTTCCAGCTATCATGGGTCCATTTATCCGGGCAAAGTGGTTTATCAGCATGATTATGCTCTTGGGGGTTAATCCTAGCATTGTCAAAAATTGGATAGCATGGACCAGAGGCAAGAGTCCTCTTTAGTTTCAGGAGAATCAGAATGGTTTCCTCTGGGGGACGCTAACCTCCCAAGCATCTATGGAGATAGATTCTATAAGCAAGGCATGAGAGGATGAAGAAAATTTTTAAAAGTAAAGAAAAGCTAGGGTTATACTTTTTTCATCCTCCAACCCCTACCCCTTTGTGTTAGGCATTAAGGATCCCCAGAATAGGGAAGCATTAGCAATATTTTTTATTATTTTCATTGTTCTGTTGTTTCTAACTCTTCATGACCCAATTTGGGGCTTTCTTAGCAAAGATACTGAAGTGGTTTGCCATTTCCTTCTCCAGCTCATTTTACAGATGAGGAAACTGAGGCAAAAAGGGGTTAGTGACTAGTCCAGGGTCACACAACTAGTGCATGAATGAGGCTGGATTTGAACTCAGGTCTTCCTGTCTTCAGGCATGATGCTCTATTCATCTTTTATTCTAGCATCTCTCTCATCTTGGTTTTGCAAACATTACCGCTGTTTACACATGCATGAGTTACCTAGTTGTACAAAATGTTGTTGTAGAGCAGTTATGTATCTTCTTTAAAGACCAGAAGAATTTACTTCAAGAACGAAAGAGGGATACTCTTGCTGATGACATTTGCTTTATCCTGCTGGGCTGTGGTCTAAGAATGAGAGACTAAACTTGCATAATTTTGCTGGCCCTAGCTTCTTTTAACTCTAGGTTGGGGTTTGAGGCTCTTCATGACCAGTTACTGTTCTACAGGTGTGTTAGCTATGGTCATTGAGGTGGGACCTGTCTCTTTGCGGAAGGGAAGATAATGGGTTATCAGAAAAACCATGTTACTGTCTTCATGAAACCATTTCTCTAGTCCTCCTCCCTGCTTCTATCTATGAATGAATGAATGTGCTTGCACTGTAGTAAGTGCTGAGGATGCAAATAGAAAAGCAAGACAATCTCTGGCATCAAGAAACTTATATTTTTAATGGGAGGAACAACATATATAAGGCTTCAGCAGCAAGTCAGAGGGAAAGACCAAGTGGTCCTTAGGGTACAGTGGCAAAACAGATGATAATGCATGTTTTAAATGTCATTTTCATTAATAAAAACCATACTTATTGTTTTAAGGTCACAATGTATATTTATTCCTCCCACTCTACATGCTTCACCATAGTTAAAAATGAAAAGTAAGAAACATTGTGGATAACAGATTATAGGTGGTTGCCATTTTTTTTGCTTCCTAGATAATGGATAATGACTTTCAGGGCTGGGCTGGTAGAAGAGTGGGAGGTTTTGGGGGGCACTGTGGTTCCCAGAATGCTTGGGCTTACCTGTCCGGTGGTGGTGGTGAGGATAGCAGACCCACAAGGCTTGCTCTCTTTCATCATGGCTGTGGGGACCAGGTTGGAATCAGCATTGATAGTCTGTTGGGCAGTACAATTCTTGGGGCTTTTGGACTCTGGGTCCTGGGTTGTCTCTACTGGAGACTGAGGGGAGGAGGTTTGACTTTCTTGGGTCATGGTTGATTCTTCTCTCTCCTTCAGTATGTCTTATTGCTTTAGCTATGTTGACTTGACTGCCCATCAATGCCAGTTGGTATTGACTTGATATACTATTCAGAGCTTTGCATCTTAGCATTTTTGCTAAGTTTTCCCTTTTTGACAGGTTGCTGAATCATGAACCTGCCTAACATATCAAGAAAAAACTTCTACTGTGAATTCTCTCTTCTAATTCAGGGCATCTACTGCAAACAAACATGTCTAATCCAATGTTTGGGAACAAGATTAAATAGTATCATAAGTAAAGAGTAAGAAACAACTAGAGTGTCATTGGATAATAGATTTAGATCTGAAAGGAAACTTAGAGGTCATTGAGTCTGACCTACTTAATTTGCAGATGAAGAAACTGACTCAATCAATTGTTTATTAAGCACCTACTATGTGCCAGGCACTGTGCTAAGTCACAGAAAAGTTTAGTGGCTTGCCCAGGCTCATATAGCTAATAAGCGTCCAAGGGTGGGAACTGGGTCTGACTTCTTGACTTTAGGTCCAGTACCCCATACCAGGGGTGGAGAACCAGTGGCCTCGAGGCCACATGTGGCCTTCTAGGTCCTCGGATGCAGACTTTTGACCGAGTCCAAGTTTTACAAACCAAATCCTTTTATTAAGGGATTTTGTTCTGTGAAGTTTGGATTCAGTTAAAGAGGACCTAGAGGTCCACATGAGGCCTCGAGGCTGCAGGTTCTCCACCCCTGCACTATGCTGTGCTATATCTCTTTATACAGTAAGTTCTACCATTTATAATCATTATAAAATATAAACCATGTACATAAATATTATACAATTAACAAACCATATTCGCCTACAGCAATATTAATGACTGTCCAATTGGTTTTGTACCCAGGATCTTCTCCCCAGAAGCATTGGACAAGGATTCTAATGGTGGGGTTTTGTCAATAATACAGACATAATTAGAATTGAAAGTGACAAAATGGACTATTCTTATAAATTCTGTTAAGATAAATCCATTTTGAACAGCCATTCTGATGAAACTATTTCTTTACATGCTTTTTCTTAAATTTCTGGATATAAAATGCTATTTAAGGTCAAGAGCAACAACCCACCCAAACAGTCAAGATTTCAGTTCATACACATAGCAAATTAACAAAAGGCTACGAAAATCTATGTTTTAAATGGTCCATTGCAGATGTGACAGCCTTGAGTATTTTAAGTATGAACTGAAAATGACGAGCTTTATTTTTACATTTTAAATTTAAAAAATACCATAGTCGCTTCCCAGTATTACCTACAACCCTACTCCATCGCATAGAACTCTCCCTTGTAACAAAGAAAAGTAGTTGAACACAATCAATGGACTCAATGATTGCACCTGTTAATGTGGGCATCATTCCATACCCATAATCCACCACTTCTTTACAGAGGGGAGGGAAGCATGCGCCACTGTTCTCTAGAGCCGCTACATTTAATCTGAGTTCAACTACCTCTCAGAGTTATTTTCACTTATATTACTGTAGTCATTTTGTGCATTACTCTCCTAGCTCTGCTTTTTTCACTTTCTATCGATTTAGACAGCTAGGTAGTACAGTTCATAGAGTGCTGGACTTGGACTCAGGAAGACCTGAATTCAAATCCAGCCTCAGACACTTACCAGCTATGTGACCCTAGGCAAGTGACTTGACCACTGTTTCCCTCAGTTTCCTTATCTGTAAGGCAGGGATAATAATAGTGCCTACCTCCCAGAGGATAACATAAGATAATATTTTTAAAGTGCTTGGCAAACCATAAAGCACCATATATATGCTAGCTTGCTGTTATCATACATCGTACCATGTTTCACTAAATTCCTTATATTTGCCATTGTTAGGGTACAACAATATAACCCTTCATTCATATCCATAATTTGTTCAGCCATTTCCCCAGTTGATGGATACCCACTTTGTTACCAGTTTTTTGCTAACAAAAAATCTTGCTATGAATATTCTGTTCTAAAGGGACTTTTCTTTCTTCCTTTAACTTCCTTCATATATATGCTCAGTAGTAAGATGGCTGAGTCAAAGGTATGAGCAGTTTAATGACTTTTCTTACATTATTCCAAGTTAAACCAAATCACAACTCTGCCAACAATGTGTGTCTGCTTTCTTAACATCATCGAAAAGCTTCCTAATTGACCTACTATCACAAAAAGATAAATATAGAATGTTGGAGATGAAAGGGAACTTGATGATTACCTAGTCCATTTCTTTCTGTTTAACCTATGATGATGTCATTAGCATAGGGCACTCCCAGGGAGAAAACTCCCTTTGCCAATACAAATTGGTGAGTGTTCTGAAACTTAGTTTTAGAAAGGTGTGGGAACATTAAGAAGGCAAGTAAATTAGTATAGGACCATAGATATAAAGTGGGAAGTGACCTAAACGGCCCAAACAGGCTAAGTGATTTACTCCAACTCACACAGATACAGGAAGAGGTAAGCCAAGCAAATACAGGCAGCTAGGTACATTGGACAGAGCATTGGGCACGAGTCAGAAAGACCTGAGTTCAAAGACAGCCTCAGATACTTCCTAGCTGTATGACCTTGGGCAAGTCACTTAACCTCTGTCTATTTCAGTTTCCTTATCTGTAAAATAGGGATATGTAATGGTAATTTAAATTTGAAGATCTTTCCCACCCATTAATAGGTTCACGTGACCTGCTTACATCACAGGAAGCCTAAGTCACATGTGGTGGGAGGAACTTGCTGAACAAGAGGAACTGGAAGGGTGGAACAGGAAATGCTCAGAATGGTTAGAGTTGAGAGAGAGAGCAGACATGTGCTAGCTGTGCTGTGAGTGATTGTTGGTGGCAAGGCCCCAGCAGGGGGCAGGAATGGTTTTGAGATGGAGTCATTTTTGCTGTGATAATGTGTATCAATTTCTTTGCTGCTATGGTGGATTGGACTTATTGGTATTGGGATCTGGTTCTCTGGTGTCTGAATAAATGGTTTACTTCTTCTACCTTGTATATGGAGAGTTTCTTATATTTTGTGATACAGAACCACGCAGGTTTATTTACAATTATCATCTATATTTTGATTATTGCCTTGCTAATACAGGATAATAACACCTACTTCCCAGGGTCAAATGAGATAATAGAGTAATAATAATAGAATAGTGAAAGTATTCTATAAACCTTAAAACACTATACAAATACCAGCTATTAGTAAGTGACAGAATTTGAACCCAGGTCCTCTGATTCTCTAGTATATCATACTTTCCCAGGGTCAGACAGCCAGTATGAATCAGAAGTGAGGCTTGAATGTAGGTCTTCCTGGCTCTGATCCTGATTCTTTATCCACTGTGTTATGTCACCTCTGGAGTTTAATTTTACAAGATAAATAAAACTGAGACTCAGGGAAGGGATGGGATTGACTCAAGGTCATGCTTCACAGACACAAAGCCCTGATGCAGGAACAAAGATGAAAATGGCCAATTTGAAGCATGTGAATTAACACAAACAATTAACAATGAGCAGCAGATGAAGGAGGCCAAAGTTAATTTCTTCCTTAAATGTTAAAGGGTAATGTGATATAAGAGATAAGAACAAGGAAAATATTAAACTCTCCAAGGACTGTGCATTCACATGTACTAAAGAAATGATATTTTCTTAATCCGGGATCAAATTACAATGAATTGATGAGGAGGGGCAGGGAACAACACAGATAATATCAGAAATGGTTAAATGAAAGTTTGAGATTTGAAAAATGGATAGGACCCCCAGAACACACACACACACACACACACACACACACACACACACACACACACACACAGATGCTGAAGGAAATGGGGATAGAAATTAGAGACGCTTCGGTGGGCCCTTTCAAAAGCATAAGAGAAGTCTCCGAGGACTAGAAAATGTAATGTAATGCTGCGTCTGGGGGAAAAGGAGCCAGGGGTACTTTTGGACCTTCAGTTTAGTTAGATTGAGGTCTATTGTCAGGAAAAAAACACTCAAGATCAATTCCGGGAATGGAAGCATGTCTCAGAGCAGCCAGCATTGTTTTCAGAAACTTGGCCCTCAGGAAGGCTAAGAGGAGGGAGGGTAAATGCGCAGAATGACCACTGAGCTGGAAACTAGCTAGTTTTAGGAAGGTTTAGACAAAGTGCAATGTTAGGGGCAAAGATATCCTTCCTAATTTTATGGAGCAAGAGTCATGTTTACCTTCAATCACTGATGGCTGGTGGCAATACATCAAACAGAAAGGAAATCCATCTATTGGGAGAGTCAACATGGTTCAGTATAAAGAAAAGCATCATGAATTATAACAGAGGAAGGTACTGTAAATAGAGACAAAATAGGAGATTTAGTTTTCTCCACCTCAAATAGAAACTGTTTACTCTGAGTAGATTTAACATACCAAGAGATGGAGAAATGGAGGCTCTTGGAGGCTAAGTGATTTTCTTATGGTCATTGATTAGCCTTTCTGAGTCTCTATTTCATCTCTTGGCATAAGAGCTCCCCAGAGTATAAATGATTGCTATTTGGGATGGGGAAAGTTAAATTTCCAATTTTAAGGGGGTCCACAACATACCAGGCATTGTTCTAGGTGGTGGGAATACAAAAAGAAAATGAAACAGCCCTTCCCCTCAAGGATCTAACATCAATTAGAGGAAGCAATGCAAATACCTATAAGGAAAATGTATAGAAATAAATCTGTAATAAATGAAAAATACGTAGAAAATAAATACAAAGTATTTAGGGGAGGGCTAGCAGCTGGGGGAATCAGGATAGCTTTATGTTGGAGGTGGAGCTTGAGCTGATCTTTGAGGAGGGGTAAAGATTTTAAAAGTTGGAGGTGAGTAGAGAGAAAATTCCATGTATGGGGGACAGCCTATGCAAGAGTATGGACTGCCAAGTTCAAGCTTAGTTTAGCTTCACTTAGAGTTCATGAGGGAGTGTCATGAATTAATTCTGGAAAGGGAGGTTGGAAGACCTCCAATGACAAGAAAGCCACTACATCCCCAGGCAGGCCAATATACCTTTGGACAACTCTAATTGTTAGTATTAATTGGGTTTTTTTTTTCTGATGTCACGTGTCTACTCTGTGCAGTATTCCGATGCTGGGCATACCAAGACAAAAGGACAGAGTCCCTACCCCCAACAAGCCTACACTGAGTTTACATTCTACTGGGAATCAGGGGCAGGGGGAAGGGTATGTCTCATCCTCTAAATGAGAGCTGTGAAGCTCCTTCTTTGCTCTTTGTCTCCTTTTTCTTGCCTAGACCTTGGACTCCAATGGGTCTGGATATTGAAGCTGCCCTCATGTCAGTTACCAGGAGCAGGATTATATCTTGGGACCACAGTTTCATCGAATGAGAACGCCAGGACCTGAATAAGTACGTTCATATGCCATCCCTTTCAAAGTCTCTGACAGTGTGGCACTAAGGTTTTCTTCCTTCCATAGATTTATTTACTTCTCTGATATTATCCAGATTAAATGACCAGCTTCTAGAATTCTTCAACCTGAAAGACCTGCTTCTTCTATTGCTCATTGCCCCCACCTTTGGAGCTTCCTTGTAATAACTTCCTTCATACACATACACACACACACACACACACACACACACACACATATTCACAAAACAACAAAAACAAAACCTAATGGAGTCTATCTTGGAGATCAAGGAATCACAGGAACAGGTTGTAAGATACCATTAGCATATCATTAAGTGCACACACACACACACAAACACACAAAGTGGTGTGGCTTCTTCTGAATTTCTCTTATGGAAATGATGGCTGCCCTTTGTGTAACTGAGAACTAGTTCTGCTTTCTCTATAAGAGAGGAAAACCTGCCTTTCCTCTGCGGTCGCCTAGGAATGCAGTGCTAGCCTGGGCTCAGAGAAGAATTAAGTACTTGGTAGCTTTTATGGGAAGAGGGTCCATATAATCCTTGACTCGCAGAATGTTAGAGCTGAAAGTGACCTTAAAAATCATCTGGCCCCTAGTTCAGGACCTTGAACACAGCAGGTGCTTAATAAATAATTCACATTGACATGACGCTTTAAGGTTTGCCACGTACTGCTGGGTGTTAATAATAGTATTGCTAGCATTTGTTTTAAGGTTTGAAAAGTGTTTAATATTTCCTAATCCATTTGATTCTCACAGCAACCCCTAGGAGATGGATGCTAGTGTTTTTCCCATTTTCAGTTGTAGAAACTGAGGCAGACAGAGGTGAAGTGACTTACCCAGGGTCACACAGCTCGTAAGTGTCTAAAGCTGGATTTGAAGTCAGGTTTCTTAAATCTAAACTCTGTGCTGAATCCACTGTGTCATGTATCTTTTTAAATATGTGCAGACCTCCAAGATTTGTGAATGTTTTCTCCTTTCAGGGGTACACGACCAAGGCCCAATGTAGAAAAGAAGGAGAGGTCTCAGACTCAGAACTCAGGGGCCATCAAGACTTCTGATGGCTCAGGAAAGGTACACGGTGCTTTCCTCGGCTTGAAGGTTGGCTCTAAGCCATGTTAAGCTTTCCCCAGAGGGAACACCGAACAGGCCGTTTGCCAGGGGACTGCAAGAAAAAACACAGGATGTGCCCTTAGAACGGCCAGTCCATCTAAATTAACTTTAGAATGTTCTTCCATTCCTGGGGTGGCCCCAGTGGCCCTTACAACACAGCCATGCTCTCTGGAGCCAGTGACTGGAATATTTTCTGCTTGGTTGACATGAGATTCCACCTTCTCCTCCCCACCTCCATACCACCCATAAAACTTTAGTAGTCTTGGTTTTTTACTCACCAATTGATCAATTAATCATATAGGAAATGCCGTAGGGAAATAAAAATGATTCTTTTTTTGAGGGAGGGAGGCAAGGCAATCAGGGTTAAGTGACTTGCCCAAGGTCACACAGACAGCAAGTGTTAGAGGCCGGATTTGAACTCAACTGCTCCTGACTCCAGGGCCGGTGCTCTATTCACTGCACCACCTAGCTGCCCCTAAAGTGATCTTTCAAAAGCACAGATCTGATCGTGTTGCCCCCTCACTCCCTATTCAATAAGCTGCAGTGGCACCCTATCACTTCCAGGATCAAACAGATGTTTGACATTCAATCAGAGGGATAACCCTCTTTCTTAACCTTGCCTCCCCCTTTCCAGTCTTCTTAAATTTTACACTGGACTCTGGCATTCTAGACATTTTCTCTGGCTTTCTCCCATGCATGGAATCCTCTCCCTCCTTCTCACCACCTCTTGGCTTCCCTGACTTCCTGCAAGTCCCAGAAAATCCCGCCTTGCACAGAAAGCCTTTCCCATGCCTCCTTGATTCTAGTGTCTTTCCTCTCCCGATGATTTCTTATTTATCTTGTACGTGGCTGGCTTGTACATAGTTACGGCACTGTTTCCCCCAATAGACTGTGAGGTCTTTGAGGGCAGGGACTGACTTTTACTTTTCTTTGTATTCCTGGCACTTGGCACATAGTAGGTGCTTAACAGATAATTATTGACTGACACCGAGTGAGAGTCTTGGTCTAACAAACTGTGAAATCATCTCTCTGACAATGTTCATCACCAAGCACTATCGTGGGAGAACGTGGCTCTCTTCTTCAACATCAACCTTGAAAGGGCAAGGAAGTGACCTTGAACTTACAGCTACGGGCATCCAATTTCATAAACTCACCGTCTTCATTTTTGAAACTATTTTCAGTCCTTACCACCTCTTGGTGTGATGAATTCTCTAAGCGACTCTTAGAAATGTTACTATTCCCTCAAATATGAATGTTAGAAAAGGGGGAGGAAAAGGAGATGGGAGGAGGAAACCACAGCTGAGCTGTAGACATGGCTATGAAGGAGTGTAGCCTTTATTCCAGGAGTTTGAATCTGCTTTGCAAGTTAGGCAGAGGCTGCAGGCAGCCAGTTTATTCAATTAAACAGGAGAGGCAAGGATGTTATGTGCCAGCCTGGCTCTTTGCAATTCACCAGACACTAAGTGCTTCTGTTAGAGGAAGGAGTAAGGAAGCAAGGTCTATTGGAAGAAGGAAAAAGGAAGCAAGGGCAATATTTGTGGCCAAAAGGCAATGCAGCTTCCATGGTCTTGGATTCCCAGGTCTGCATTTGGGGCCATCGTCAGTTGTCCTGACCTATGTCTTGCCATTGGACTCATGATCTGGAGGAGAGAGTGAGGCTGATGACTGCACAGCCCTGCCTCACTTAAATTCAATTCACTTGCAAGTCAAGACATCACCCTGCTAATATCATTGGTCCTCTTCAAGAACGAAGGATGACCAACAGCTAAAAATGGATTCCTGAGTATCAGCATATCTCTAAGGATTTTATTGTGCTGGTGCACAAATCCTTGGGGGAATAAGACTGCGTATGTTCTCCCATAGGGTGTCTAGGGTGCCTATGACTGAGCTGACTCCACCACTCCAGAATTTGGCTGCCTTTGGGCATACCTGGTTACCAACATGGGTGGTATAGTGAAGACAGTGTTGAAGTAGAAGTCAGGAGGGTTCTAATCTAGGCTTCTAGGCCTGACTCTGCCACCAGCTACAATAGTCACATGACCTTGGACAAGTCACTTCATAGGTTTAACAGGCTTTAAAGCTGAAAGGGACCTTAAGTGAGCATCAAAACCCACAACCTCATTTTTACAAACTAAGAAACTGAGATCAAGAAAGGTGAATTGGCTTGCCCATGGGCACATAGGTAGCAGGCCTAAGATTTAAACCCAGGACCTCTGACTCTAAATTCTCATGGCATTTTATGCTGTGGTTGAGTTGACCTGTTACTTCGGAAACTGGGCACATTTGGGAGTAGTCTGAGATGAGTTTCTGACTTCAGTTGTGCCTCTGTTAAAATCCTCTGAGATTCTCCACACCATTAGGGCATGCCTGGTAAGGGCTACCAACATGACAATGGTATGGTGAATACAGCACTGGTCATCAGGAAGCCTAGAGTTCAAGTTCTGATCCTTTCACTAACTAGCTATGTGACCTTGGGTAAATCAGTTCATGGCAGCTTTACTTTTCTGGGCCTTGGTTTTCTTCTCTATTGAAATGAGGAATTGAGCTCAGTGAGTCCTAGGTTCCCTTCCAGCTCTCAACGTCTGTTTGTTGTCATTTTTGTTTTTTAAAATGTATCCTATAATCCCAAAGAACACATGAAGAAAAATTCTATCTGTCTCCAGAGAAAGAAGTGATGGCATCTGAATACAGACTGAAGCGTGCTATTTTCACTTTCTTTCCTTCTTTCCTTTTTGGTTCATTTTCTTCCATAAAATGACGAATATGGAAATATGTTTTACATGATTGCACACGTATAAAATGTCCTGGACTTTCCTCCTTCAAATTCCCAGCAGAGGCCCCTAGGTTTTAGTGCTCTGAGCTTTGGGGAACAAATTCCACTGAAACAGCTGATGAAACTTCTGTTAAAACAAATAGTCTCAGTACAGACAATGTTGAAAGATGCCACCCGGGCAAGGGACTATTCAATAGCCCAGGCTTTATGCCTTGATCACCAAGAAAAGTGGAGTCAGCAGCATTCAGAATGCCCAGGTGTGTATTTTTCTTCTTTGCTTCAAAAAAAATAATCTCACCTTCCAGAGGAGGGAACTAAGGCCCACAGAGTTTAAGGGCCTTGCCCAAGTCCACACACATAATTAAATAACTGGTCTGGGGTTCAAACTCAGGTTCTCTGACTCTAAGTCCCTTTTTCCATTGTTCTATGATGGATAATGATCAGCAGTGTGTTTCACAACCAGCTCTCTGGGGAAAAAGTATACACGATACACTTTTTAAATTTTTTAAAATTAGAAAAAAAAATGTTAGTGTTTATTTTCATTTGCTGGAGGAGTTGGAACAAACTTTAAATTTTTTCCCTAAACATGAATCATTCAAGTAAAACCAACTAAACTATAGAAATTTAGCAAAGTGAGGGAACAAAAGTAGCACAGCCATCTGAAGGGGTATACTTTTTTGAGTATTTATTTTTAACATATTTTTTTGAAAAAATGTTAAGTTCTGAATTCTCTCCCTCTTTCCTCCCCCTTCCCTACCCATTGAGAAGGCACGCAATGTGATATCAATCATACATGTGAAATCATGCAAAACATATTTTCATATTAGCCTCATTGCAAAAAAAGCAAGAAAAATAAAGTGAAAAGTTACGCTTCAATCTGTACTCAGAGTTCCTCAGTTCTCTCTCTAGAGGTGGATGCATTTTTCATCATAAATCCTTTGGACTTGTCCCGGATTATGGATTGAGCAGAGTACCTAAGTCTTTCACAGTTGGCATGATACACTTTGAAATTTAATCTGCATTATTAACATTTTCTCCATCCTTTTTCATGTCTAGACAATCAATAAAACAATAGATTTAATTCCTAATTCATAGCATTTGCCAATTTCAAGGTGTTCGCACTGAAAATTTAATGACTGGCTCTGGAAAGCCTGTTTGAGCTGCCTGAATGATGTATTTCCCTCAATTTCACAGCTGGTGGAGAAAGAAGTAAAAAGGAATTGAGGACGAAATCACTTAATTCTAAAGAAACAAGAGATAATTTCATTAGAGATGAAGACAATAACAAGAAAACATACCAAAAATTTTGGGATGTAGCCAAAGCAGTTCTTATGGGAAATTTTATGTTTCTAATGCTTTCATTTACAAGGGAGAAAGAACAGATAAATTAATTGGGCATAAAATTAAAAAAAAACCTAGAACACCAACAAATTAACCCCATCCCCTGATTAAACATCAAAATAGAAATTCTGAAAATCAAGTAAAGGTTAAAAAAAATGAAAGGAATCTTCCCTCCCCAAATTGAATTAGCTAAGAACTATTTTTTAAAAATACATTAATCATCAGACCATTCGGTGGGGTTTTTTTAAAGAGAAAGAAAAAACGAATCAGTAATGACAAAAATGAAAGAGAATTCACAGGCTGCCAAAGGAGTCTATGGCACAAAAAAGATTAAAAACCTCTGCCCTGATAGAATGTAAGCTCCTAGAGGGCAAAAGTTATTTCTTCTTTGTATCCCCAGTGCCTAGAATATGCTTGCATATAATAGACACTTAATAAATACTTTTTGAATTAAAACTGGAATTGAATTAAAACTTATAAGTACCACAAAGTGTTAGCTAGTGTCATCATTAGACCAGGCAAGATTCAGGCTATTAAAGAGGAAAGAATCCTGAAGTTGGAAATTTTGGGTTGAAGCTGTGTGCCCCTGGGTAAATCATCTTCCTTCTGATTCTCAGTCTCCTCACCTGTGAAATGGGAATGATGATCCTTGCACTGCTTACGTTCTAGAGTTGCTCAGAATAAAGGGCTCTATAAAACTTAAAGCACTGTACCCATGCACAGTATTAGAAAAACTTGCTCAGAGAAGGAGCTTTCTACTGGTCCTCTCTATAAGTAAAGAGAAGTGACGACAATAGCAATAATTAAGAATTTTAGTAATCAGAATAATGACAGCTAACATTTATATAGTACTTCAAGGTTTGCAAGGCACTTTAAATATATTATCTCATATAGCAAGGAGTACAATAGCAAGCATCAGTGAGGACAGTAATGCCGTGCCTTACCTTACATCTTCCAAGGGGAGTTGTTTAGTCATTTTTCAGTCATGTTAACTCTTCCATGACCCCATTTAGGGTTTTCTTGGCAAAGATACTGGAGTAGTTTGCCATTTCCTTCTCCAGCTCATTTTACAGATAAGGAAACTGAGGCAGAGTTAAGTCACTTGCTCAAAGTCATTCTGTTAGTAAGGGACTGAGGCCAGATTTGAACTCAGGAAAATGAGTCCTCCTGACTCTAGGTCTGGTGCTCTATCTATTGCACCACCTAGCTGTCCTTTCAAGGGGAGAACTATTGCCAAAGACAGAGCAGGTGTGGAATTGTATGAATATGGAGAAATGAAGCTATCTCTCTTCTCTTCTAACTCCAGGGAAACCACATTCAGAGCATGGGCAAACACCCACACCCACACCCACACAGAAGAAAATTTATCTCCCTATTTCAATCACTCTATACACATTTATTAAGTACTTACTATTTTCCAAGCACTGTGCTAAACTGGTGAAGGATAATCCCTGTCCTCAAGGAGTTTACAATCTAATTGGAGTGACAACAAGGGAATAAATACATACAAATGATACATAAAGAAAGGATAAATGAAAAATAACTAAGAGAGGGAAAGCACTAGAATTTAAAGGGGTTGGGAAAGGCTTTCACCAGAATCAGAGTATACTATCCTTGAGACTAGTAAAGGAAACTGCACCAATTTTCTTGTTGGTGCAAAATGAAGACTATAACTAGGTCTTGTGTCCCCCACAGATACCTGTAGTCCTCCACAAAGGATTGCTACTCAGTAATGGATTGTAAGGGGGCAACAATTCTTTGGATTGGAATCTTCTCTGTCTTTATAGAGAGAGATGAAAGGTGCTGGAGTCAGACCTTACCCTTCTCCCTGATCAGCTTCCTCTGCTTTGATAATAAATGTCCATGTTGATTTTTTAAAAAGTCCCCAACGCCTTGTGATCTCCATGATGATAAATAAACTAGCAATGGAATCAAGGGGAAATGAGAAAGAAGGAAATATTTTTACAAATGAGCCTTCAAACTATTTTAGGAATGACTGACCTTTGATTGCTGTAGCAAACCTAGCATCCAGGCCACTCGTTTAAAAATCGGTGCTGCTTAATCATTCCTTCAGGACCTTTTCAGGTGTAACAGATGGAAAGAATTTGTGATGATGAGTTTAAAAGGAAAGACTCTCCTATCACTGCCTAAGACGTAAGCTGACTTTTGCCTTGGTGAGCAGGTAGGTACAACGGAGCCTGAAAGCTTGCTTCTCTTTAGGTGGGAACTATCTGCTTAGAGTAAGCAAGAACACTCTCATTATGGTGGAATTTGAGGAGAATGGGACTTAGAGCCTATTCTGCTCTAGGTAGCACCTGGGGAATACCCTCACATCTGGGCCCCCCAGAAAAGCAACTCCCAGGTTCTGCAGGTCAGGATGCATTTCAAACCATAGTTTATGAGCTCCAGCCGATTTGTCTACTTTTGCCAGTCAGCCAGAGGACATAGCAGTTAAAATTAAAAGGCATTTAATCAAACAATAAAGCTAATAAAAAGACAAAAAAGGTTCTGCCCATCTATATACACATGGAGCATAACCTCCCTTAGATTACTGCACCGTCAGCAGAGGGGGGCATATACACATACCCCTACACATACATACAACATGCTGGCAGGGACATGTATGGAAGGCGTACATGTCTAGAACCTGTGTGGCCAGCATGTGGGTAACTGGGGCAGCTCAGACCTCTAACACAATAGATCCATCACTATCATTTCATGCTGTCATGATGCCACTTTGTGCTGCTTTTTTCTGGGTATTGCTTCTCTTCCATCATTGGATGGGTTGCTTTGACTGAGTACACTGTTTACATCTCTATCGGGAATTTCACCGTCACTGGGCATAGTATTTCTGTAGAGTAACTGATTCCAAACTGCCTTCCATGATTGCCAACTGCCCTCCATTACCATCTGCTGGACTTCAGTTCCTCAGGATCTCTACTGGACTTTCTGCTTCCTCTCCTCTCTTCCAAGGTGCAGTGACTAGAAAGCCTTTATCTAATTATGGCAAGCTGAAAGTTCTTTTTACTACTTTGAGCTACTATGAATTACCACAGCTAGTTAGGAGCAGCCAGGCAGTCAGAGTGCTTCAGGCTAAGAGTAAGTCTATTATTTTGAATTCCTATACCTAGTGCAGGTGGAGGTATGAGGTGGTTCAGCAGATAGAGTACCCAGCCTGGAGTCAGGAAAACTCATCTTCCTGTGTTTAAATCTGACCTCAAACATTTACCCTCAACAAGTTGTTTAACTCTGTTTGCCTCAGTTTCCTCATCTGTAAAATGAGCTGGCAAAGGAAATGGCAAATTACTCTGGTATCTTTGCCAAGAAAACCCCAAATGGGGTCACAGAGTTGGACATGACTCAAAACCACCAAACAACATCTAATACTGATTCAAAGTCTATGGGTCCAGACTAGTATCTGACTTAGGGTTAGAAACTTCTTGTAACTTCCATTTAACCGCTGTTATAGATCCTGTGCCCTGTCCCAAATCCATTTTGGGAATTGTTAGATAATACACAGGAGGCACTGGAGGTTTCAGACTCCAGCCTCTAACAGGTTCACTCTTGATCTGGTCAGACAGGAAACAGAACTTCAGAAGGGTTAATAGTAAGCTTTATTCTAGTCTAATCTTCTCTAACACAGTATTGCTGATAGCGGAAGCACCACAAACTCCCAAAAAGGTCCGAAGTATTCCCTAATCACCCTTCTTGCAGAGGCCATCAAGAAGAGGCAGGGCAATTACCCCTATGTCTCCATGGGGTCAATCGAGACAGGCACAACTTGTGCATTCAACCCTAAAGCGTTCCCTAAATCCCCTCAAGCCTCAATGGGGGCCGGTTGAAGGAAGCACAGATTCCCCCCTCCCAAGCCTTGATGGGGGCCAGTCAAGGCACACAGCATTCCAGCTCGTGCATTCAACTATAAAGGTTCCCCAACTCACTGACCACTGACCACCTGTTTTATAGGGTGTCAGACAAAGAAGGCATATTGCCCACAATAGCCTCACAAGTTTCCATCACCTCATCCCTGTATCTCACTGCGCAGTCACGGTGGATGTTTATAGTTTCAGCACACATGTTTATACTATTTATCCTTATATAATGCTGTGCAAAGCATGGTGGAGATGTTTTGAACCATGAGCCTGCGAACTCATATCTAATACCTGGGAAACAGAGATTGTTATGGCCACAGATTCTGGGAAACTGAACTCTAAGAAATAATAAAGCAAATCTACTTTACACACACTAAAATCTACCTTAACTACGTTAAAATTCACCTTAATGACAGGAATCTATAAAAAAAAAATCACTGAAACTGTCTGGAAGTTTGTACTTCAAAGGCCATCTTTTTGATTACCATGAAAATGAAGTTGAGGAAGAACCAAAAGGAAAGGAAAACTCCACACCCCTTGCCCTCCCTCCTCCTGGTTCGCATTCCTTCCTTCATTATACACACATGTTTTGTCCAATGCAAAACCTTTCTGTCTCCCTACATCTGTGAAACTTAAAACTATATTAGAATGAAAATTCCATAGTAATATGACAAGAGTGCTAGCTCTCAGGCAGCCAAGACAGAGCCTTCTTTACCTTGGTATCTCCCCCTGTACCTAGCTTAGTGTTCCGTGTACAGTAGGCATCTAATAGTGTTGAATTTAACGAAGCTGTTGACTATTTACGGGACACGTGGCTATGGAATTTATGGCTTGTTGTCTCATTCCCTAGCCAGCCACTCCTCCCTTTCACGTTCTTCCATTGTTGGTTCCCCCTTGTGTTGTTGGTTCCCCCTTATGTTGTTAGTTCCTTTGGGGGAATTATTCCTCACCTGTTGCCACAATAGCCTTCGGTCCTTTTTGCAGCTGTGGAAAGAGCTTTGGGCTTAGAATCAGAAGTTTTGGTTCAAGAACTCTGCCACTTACTACCTGAAAGTCCTTGAACCCTAACCTCTCTGGGCTTTTGTTTTCCCATCTATCAAAAGAGGCAGTTAATCTAGACAATCTCTAGAGTCTTTTCCAGTTTTAACCCCACTATCCAATCAAAGTCAATAAGCATTAATTAGTCTCTTTTTAAAGACATTGAGGCAGCACAGGCCCGGAGTCAGGAAGACTTGAGTTCAAATCTGACCTCAGACATTTACTAGCTGTATGACCCTAGGCGAGTTACTTAACTCTGTCTCAGTTTCCTCACCTGTAAAATGAGAAGAAGGAAATGGCAAACCATTCTATTATCTTTGCCAAGAAAAAAAGAGTCAGATACTACTGAAATGATTGAACAACAGGTGGCACATTGGAGAGAGAGCTGGACCTGGAGTCTGGAAGACCAGAGGTCAAATCCAGCCTCAGTTACTAGCTGCTTGACCCTAAGCAAGTCACTTAATTTGTCTTCCTCAGTTTCCCCATCTGTAAAATGGGGATAGTCATAGGACCTACATTCGGAGGACTGTTGTGAGGATCAAGTGAGATAATATTTGTGGAGCACTCAACACAGTGCCTGGCACTTAATAAATCCTTCTTTCTTTTCTTATTATGTGAAAGGGATTGTGGCAGACATTAGAGGTTCAAAGATATAACTGTCACTCACATAAAACTTCCCTTCTACCTTTACTCTAAGCAAGCATATGACAGTCACTTAAGAACAATCCATATCCCCATAAGAAATGGGCATGCTACATGGTTAATAGTATCCTCAGAGTAAAATATGATGATTTATTTGGGTTAACTAAGAAGTAGCTGAGGCTGTGAATGCAGGTGGATCAGAATCAATTCCCTCCATTGCAATCAATATAGTTAAGACATGTGATGGGAAATGGGAATTTCATTTGTTTGGGGAACTCTGTGTGGAAATGCCCTTCACAAATTCAAATTAGCACCTCGTGTATAAATTAGATCGTTAAAGAGTCATCTAAGGCACTGAGAAGTTAATTGATTAGTTTAGGGTCATATAGCTAGTATGTATCAAAGGTAATAGGCAGCTAGGTGGTGCAGTGGATTGGTGGTGCACTGGGCTTGAAACCAGGAAGACTCTTCATGACTTCAAATCTGGCCTCAGACACATACTAGCTGTATGACCCTGGGCAAGTCACTTCACCCTGGTTGCTTCAGTTTCCTCATCTGCAAAATGAGCTGCAGAAGGAAATGGCAAACCACTCCAGTATCTTCACCAGGAAAACCTCAACGGGAGTCACAAAGAATTAGAAAGGACTGAAAAGCACTGAACAAATCAAAAGCGAGACTAGAGTCTCAGTCTTCTTGACTCTAATAGCTAATATTTACATAGCACTTAATATGTGCCAGGTACCATGCTAAGGGCTTTACGACCATTAGCTTATTTGATCCTCACAACAACCCTTCAAGACAGGTACTATTTATCATCCCCATTTTATAGATCAGGAAAATGAAACAAAATGGAGTTAAGTGACTTATCCAAGATCACCCAGCTAGTAAGTGTTTAAGGCTGGATTTGAACTTAGGTCTTCCTGACTCAAGGCCTTGCTCTCTAATCCACTGCACTGCTTAGCTGTCTCTAAGGCCATCCCTCTATGCCATACTGACTTTAAGGGCTGCTATAAACACCGAGAGTGAGGCAAAATTAAGGTTTCAGCTTTGAAACTTAGTCTATCTCAGCAGCCACTCGTTGGTCTATTTCTAATGCTGGTTCTAATCTTCTGAAAAGTAAAAACAAAGAATATTTTCCATACAACATGAATTAAAGACCTGGCATAAACCAAATCAATATTGTCTTAGGACCCCAGAAAAGTCTGTATTCCTTTGAAATGTTACAATCATGAACAGTGACAATAAACAGTTCATGTGATATTTTCAATTTCTGGCACTTGAGTATGACACAGCCTTCCGATCTTGTCTGCTTTACCACAAGAGCAATCAAATTTCAGAGTCAGAAATAATTTGAGATTATCTAGTCTAGACCCCTTAACTAATCCACCCCTTACAAGTCGTCATCTTCTTATTATCGTTGTGGCTTTTTCTCCCTCTCTTCCTCCTTTCCCTTCCCCCTCCCTAAGATGGCAAGCAATCTGATGTAGGTTAGACATGGACTTGCATGTGACCTGGATTCAAGTGAGGCAGAGTTTCACAAAGTCATCAACTTCATTCTCTCTTCTAGAGCCATCGAAGTCCAGCGGTGAGACAAAAGTCGGACCGCTGGTGATGGCCCAGGACGCAGTGGATGACCTTAGTGTCTTCAACATCTGACCAAGTTCTAAGGGATCCACAGCACCTGCTTCAGCCACCTTCATAGATGTTGGAATGAATTGTTCTTATCTACCCATTCCACCAGGGGAAGTCTTCACATGTTTGGGGTAGACATCCCCCTAAGCAGGGTTTGATGCCTGTTGGTTACCCTCAACCTGGGTTAGCCTATCTGCCAAGATGATTTTACCGGAGTGTGGCTGCTGTGCGTATTACAGCTTCTTGGAGCCAAAGGTGAGAGTCGAGTGTCAGTGGATATCAAAGGTGGATAAGCAACCCTGAAAAGGACTTGGCAGCTGTCATACCAGAGGTACTAGTCCTCCCTAAACACCCAATACACCCCAGATAGTCATCTAGTCTCTTCTTGAACATATCCAAGGAGAGCCTTTTTATTTGTGTATGTATTGTCTCCCCTGATAGAATGCTTGTTCCTGGATGACAGGAATAGTTTCATTTTTGTCTTTGTCTTATCGATGCCAGCACAGCACCTAGCAAATAGTTGGTGCTTATTAATTGATCGATTGATCTTGTGAAATATCCTGCTCCATTTTCAGGAAGCTCCAATTATTAGAAATTTTTTTCCTTTTGTAACACAGGTCTCTGCTAGATCTGGAACCCCTTGCCTTGAACCTTCAGGTTCAGCAAGGGTTGTCTTGGGTAGTCATAATTACGGAAATATGGTGCAAGTCTCTATCTAGTGCATTCTCTACAAATAGATAAGGCAAGAACTAAAACTAAAAGAGCAAAACATTTAATCAAGACAGAATATCAAAGTAAATGACCAGGGGACAAATCAAGCAATAAAATCATTGTGTATGTGTCTCCATATACATAATTACAATTTCCCACAGATCCTCTATTACAAGGACAGGTTCTAGATGTCTCATGCTCCAAGGTAAGGAAGGGTTGAGTTCTGACCTCTACTCATATCCTCTCCCAAGGAGAGCTATGATTCATCTAGCTATAACTTATTGCTTCTTAGCTATACCTCTTGCATTTCCCTTAAAGCAGCTGGAGGCTCCCCTTTCAGTGATCAATTCCTTAAGTCTGTGAAATAAGCTGCTTGGACTCTTTTTCCTAGGATAGAGGGTACAGAGAGGTGCCCTGGATATTTTTACTTTTTGTAAGAAGACCCTAGATTACCATTCTTTGGGAGCCATTCAATTCCCATTTAGCTCTTTTATTAGTCAAGTCCTCACTGAATGGGTTAGCACACCATCCCTGAAGAAGGGGAACAGGGGCATGTCACTCTGGCACCTTTCAAGACTTTGCATTCTTATACCCCTCTCACAAAAAGTGTGCTAGTTCTTACTTCTAGCTGCTTCACTATGAATACATTCATTTTTTTCTTTTCTTTCCCGGAGTATGCTTTACCGACCACCACAACCACCACTACCACTGTCATCCTCCATTCCCTCCCCCAAAAAAGCAACATGGCTCCAAACTTCCACTAAGTCTTCTAGGGCTAGGGATGAATGCACACATCTCTTTTCACTTTCATTTTCACTAGCAATTATCACTCCCCTTCCAACAGGAAAACCATGAAACATCACCTAAATAAGAAGCTTCAATGAGCCTCAGTAATTACTCTAGGCAGGAGGAGGAGTGGAGCTGGCAACCTTCATCCTGCATTCCTCGCTCCAGAAAAAGTCACCACCACCTTTAAACTGATGTTGAGCTAAAATCTGCATCTTTCAAACTTCTGACCATTACTCCTAGTTTTGCTCTCTGGGTCTAAGCGGAACACATCTAATCTTTCTTCCTTGGAATAGCCCTTCAATAATCTGGGAAAAAAATTATTCTATATCTCTTAAATTCCTTTTGCATTCTGAATATTCCCAATTCCTCTACTTTATCCTCACATAAGGTGTTTTCACATTTCCTCATCACTCTGGTCACCCTCTTCTGGACCTACTCCAAGCTGTCAATCTCATTCTTAAAACGCGGCAGCCCTAACACAATACTCCTGCTGTTGTCTGATCCAGGTCTGATCCATCATCCCTTGTTCTGTACACAAGTTGTTCTCCAGGTGTAGTCTGGGGTTTCTGACACCCTTTCAGGGAATCCATGAAGTCAAAACAATTTTCATCATAATATGAAGACATCTTAACTTCTAATATGGTCAAATACCCATCTAATATTAACAAAAGCTCTTGGTGGGTGGGGGTGGAGTGGGGATGGGGTCCTGAGATTCCCCCCAAACAATTTTAAGAGTGTAAAGAGACCAAAACGTTTGAGAATTATTGCTGTACATTATGTTTCTATTTGCTATTGCTCAGTTGTTTCAGTTGTGTCTAACTCTTTGTGACTCCATTTGGGGTTTTCTTGGCAAAGATCCTGGAGTGGTTTGCCATTGCCTTTTCCTTCTCCAGCTCATTTTACAGATGAGGAAGCTGAAAACAGGATTAAGTGACTTGCCCAAGGTCACAAAGCTAATAAGTGTCTGAGGCCAGATTTGAACTCAGGTCTTCCTGATTCCAGACCCAGCTCTCTGTTCCATGCATCACTAACTGACCCAATGCTTCCATTAATGTCATCAGAAAACAAATTGGTATTCACATCAAACAGTTGGCTTTCACTGAGCTTGTTGTCTTACCATACATTCTTTATTCTGAATTTTAAAATCTGTATCAGATTCCTTTAACAGTGACTTATAGATATTTTTCAATAGCTAATAACAGCTAGCATTTATATAGTCAGGGGTGTGCTGGAGCCAGCTCGAACCAGCTTCCTAGAACAGATTGATAAACTTTTAGTACTAGTGTTTACATCTCTGAAAATGGCAAATGCCACAAATCGGGACTTGATTTATTGTTCTGTTGATTTAATAGACAAGAAAGCTATGAAGAAAATGCTAATGATACAAATTAAGCTTAAAAATTGTCCAACATTGTTTTTGTTTTTTGGATGTTATGTTAATGTTAAATGTTAAATGTTATGTTATGTTAAATGTTAAACATTTCCAGGCACACCTCTGTATATAGTCCTTTAATGTTTGCAAAGTACTTTATGTATCTAATTTCATCCTCACAACAAACCTGACTGGTAGTAGTTATTTTCTCCCCATTCTACACAGGGGAAATGGGCTGAAAAAATTAAGTAACTTGCTTGCCCAGGGTCACACAGCTAAATACATCCAAGGCAGGATCCTAGCTTCTCCTTAACCTCTCATTCTGATGCCTTTCAGTTAGTTCTACCTCTGAGCAATGCCCACTTTCCATTTTGGTTCTAACAGGCTTTTTCTGTTTATCAACTCTTGAAGATTTGTCAGAGAACACAACCAAATGGATGTTATCTAAGTTTCTTAGATGCAGGTATAACTTGTTCATCTACCAAGATCTCTGCACAGCCTGGAAGTATTTCATTAGTCTAGCCTCTGTGCAGGGGGCTGGGTATTTTTAGCAACACCTGAGCAGAAAGTCTGGTTTCTCAGGCTGGTTGGCAACTGCTTTAGCATCTTTCTATCTGGCATCTAAACCAAGTAAAGTGTCTCTGCCTGGGAACAAGGTATACTCAAAATCTTCATTAAGGTTAGCAATAAAGAACTTAGTAGTTCTTTAAGGCCCCTAAGTGAAAAACCTCCCCACCAGTTCCTTCATTGTTAATGCCAACTTCTCTTTCTTTGCCATGACTTTTTTATTTTTTATTTTTTTAATTAAGATTTTTTATTTTTAGTTTACAACACTCAGTTCCACATGATTTTGATTTTCAGATTTTCTTCCCCCTCTCCCTCCCCAAGATAGCATGGAATCCGATATATCTTCTACATATAACTTCGCATTGAACTTATTTACACAATAGTCGAGTTGTAAAGAAGAATTATGACCAATGGAATGAATCATGAGAAAAAAGAAACAAAACCAAAAAAAAAGGGAAGAAAAAGAAAGGAGAACAAACAGTGTGCGTCAAACTGCATTCAGACTCCATAGTTCTTTCTCTGAATGTAGATAGCTCTCTGTATCATGAGTCCTTTGGAGTTGTCTTTGAACCTTGTATTGCTGAGAAGAGCAAAGTCTATCAGGGTTAGTCATCACAGAATCCATATATCTGTGGTTGTGTATAATGTTCTCCTGGTTCTGCTCCACTCACTCAGCATTATATCATGTAGGTTTTTCCAGGTTATTATGAAGTCTGTATCTTCCCCATTTCTTATAGCACAATAGTATTCCATTACATTCATATACCACAACTTATTCAGCCATTCCCCAATTGATGGGCATCCCCTTGATTTCCAGTTCTTAACTACTACAAAAAGAGCCGCTATAAGTATTTTTGTACACATGGGTCCTTTTCCTACTTGTGTGATCTCTTTGGGATACAACCCTAGAAGTGGTATTGCTGGATCAAAGGGTATGAACATTTTTATAGCCCTTTGGGCATAGTTCCAAATTGCTCTCCAGAATGGCTGGATCCGTTCACAACTCCACCAGCAATGTAACAGTGTTCCAATTTTTCCACATCTTCTCCAGTATTTATCATTCTCCTGTTTTGTCATTTTAGCCAATCTGACAGGAGAGATGTGGTACCTAAGAGTTGTTTTCATTTGCATTTCTCTAATCAGTAGTGATTTAGAGGATTTTTTCATATGCCTGTAGATATCTTTAATTTCTTCCTCTGAAAACTGCCTATTCATATCCTTTGACCATTTCTCAATTGGGGAATGACACATATTCCTATAAATTTGGCTCAGTTCCTTTTATATTTTAGAGATGAGGCCTTTATCAGAGACACTAGTTGTGAAGATTTTCTCCCCATTTTCTGCTTCCCTGCTAATCTTTGTTGCATTGGCTTTTTTATACAAAAAAACATTTCAATTTAACATAATCAAAATTATCCATTTTGCATTTTGTAATGCCCTCTATCTCTTGTTTAGTCATGAATTATTCCTTTCTCCATAAGTCTGATAGGTAAACTATTCCTTGCTCTCCCAAATTGCTTATAGTATCAGCCTTTAGTCCTAAATCATGCACCCATTTTGACTTTATTTTGGTATATGGTGTAAGATATTGGTCTATGCCCAGTTTCTGCCCTACCATTTTCCAATTATCCCAGCAGTTTTTGTGAAATAGTGAATTCTTAGCCCAGAAGCTGGATTCTTTAGGTTTATCAAAGAGTAGATTGCTGTAGTCATTGACTACTGCGTCTTGTGTACCTATCCTATTCCACTGATCCATGGTTCTGTTTCTTAGCCAGTACCAGGTAGTTTTGATGACTGCTGCTTTATAGTACAATTTAATATCTGGTATGGCTAGGCCACCTTCCCTAGAATTTCTTATCATTAATTTCCTAGATATTCTAGACCTCTTATTCTTCCAGATGAATTTTGTTATTATTTTATCCAGCTTTGTAAAATAATTTTTGGTAGTTCGATTGGTATGGTGCTGAATAAATAAATTAATTTAGACAAAATTGTCATTTTTATTATATTAGTGCAGCCTAACCATGAGCAACTGATATTTTTCCATTTATTTAGATCTGACTTCATTCGTGTGAAAAGTGTTTCATAATTATGTTCATATAGGCCCTGGGTTTATCTTGGCAGATAGATTCCCAAATATTTTATAGTGTCTACAGTAACTTTGAATGGAATTTCTCTTTCTATCTCTTGCTGTTGGGCTTTGTTAGTAATGTATAGGAATGCCAAATATTTATGTGGGTTTATTTTATATCCTGCAACTTTGCTAAAGTTGTTTATTATTTCAAGTAGTTTTTTACTTGATTCTCTAGGATTCTCTAGATAAATCATCATATCATCTGCAAAAAGTGATAATTTAGTTTCTCTTTTGCCTATTCTAATTCCTTCAACTTTTTTCTTTTCTTATTGCTACAGCTAACATTTCTAGTACCAAATTGAATAATAGGGGTGATAATGGACATCCTTGTTTCACCCCTGATCTTATTGGGAATGCATCTAGCTTATCCCCATTACAAATAATGCTTGATGATGGTTTTAGGTAGATGCTATTTATAATTTTAAGGAAGGTTCCATTTATTCCTTTGCTTTCTAGTGTTTTTAATAGGAATGGGTGTTGTATTTTGTCAAAGGCTTCCATGAATTTTTTTTTAAATCAATGCTACAGAAATACTTAGAATTTTAACTAGATGAGTAGTCTCTTCCAAAACTTCTGTGGTATAGCAACAAGCTCCCTGGACCTGGATTTAGGAGAGTTTGTTGTTGCTGTTGGGTCATTCCAATTGTGTCTGACTCTTCTTTACCCCATTTGGGATTTTCTTGGCTGAGATAGTGGAGTGGTTTGCCATTTCCTTCCCCAGCTCATTTTACAGGTGAAGAAACTAAAGCAAGAGAATTTGTTGTTATTGACTCATTTCAGTCATGTCTGGTTCTTCACTACTCCATTTGGGGTTTTCTTGGCAAAGATACTAGAGAAGTTTGCCATTTCCTTCTCCAGCTCATTTTACGGATGAAGCAAACAGGATTAAGTGACTTGTCCAGGGTCACACAGCTAGTAAGTGCCTGAGTCCAGATTTGAACTCCAGTTCTCCTGACTGAGAGCTTGGCATTCTATTGCACCACCCAGCTGCCCCCTTTTAGGAGAGAGAAGAGTTCAAATCCCACTTCCAATCCTTCACTAGCTTTTTTGACCTTGAGTGAGACATAATCCAGACTCAGTTTCCTCATCTATAAAAGGAGTTATTGTGAGAATCAAAGAAGCAAATGTATATAAAGTACCTTGAAGTCATGTTGATATTCTTTCCAGATTCAAGCATGAAAATAATGCCATATAAAAGCATAGCTAGGTTATTGTTATTTTTAACAGTGATATAAATCAGTGGAATGATTCCTTCAAGTTAAATGCTCCAGTGACTGAGCATTCTGTCCAGTTTCTCAGGAAAATATTTGGCCTGAGAATGTCTTGCAACAATCAGACCACATTTCTCCCATAAATACCATGTGTCTATCATCTCTGAGTCCAGAATAATAAAGATAAGGATAATAATAACAGAAGCGTTTATGTAGTACTCTAAGGTTCATTAAGCTCTTTACAATTATTACCTCATTCGATTCTCACAAAAGCCCTGGGAAGTAGGAGAAATTAGTATCTCCATTTTACAGATGAGGAAACTGAGGCAGACAGAGGTTTAAGACAGAGACTAATAAATATCTGAGGTAGGATTTGAACTCAGGTTTCCCCACTCCAGACCCAATGCTCAATCCACTGCTCCACCTAGTTCATTATTATTGACCTACTATTGGGTCAGTGGCACTGTCTTGAATATCATCTGTTAGATCTCATAATTTGCTGGGTTTTTTGGTTAATGTCACTATTAAACAAATTCCTGCTGAGACCATAGTATACCACATGATCATAGAACATTCAAGGGGAAGCTTAGAGATGCCCCAAGTCAACCTCTTCCTTTCACAGATGAAGGTAGTGAGACTTATCGAAGGTGATGGCCCAAGAGATTACTCAGCTGGTACGTGACAGAGCAAGGACCTGAACCATGGGCTCCTGAATCCGAATCAGGTGCTTTTTCCACAACCCCATCCCACACTGCCTTATGGTTCAGCTGTTTGCTAAATAAAAATGCTATGATTGCTTCACACTCCATTGTTTTGTACATTTGCTGTAGTTATTTCGGAATCAAGATTCTCTTTGATAAAGCATGAAACTTTCCCTGGAAATCTAAAATTTAAGACATAGCCATTTGGTTTTATTTTTTTTAACATTCACTTTTCTAAGATTTTGAGTTCCAAATTTTTCTCCTTCCCTCTCTCTCTCTCTCTCTCTCTCTCTCTCTCTCTCTCTCTCTCTCTCTCTCTCTCTCTCTCTCTCTCTGTCTTTCTCTCTCTCTTTCTCTCCCCTCCCCCTTCCCCAAGAACATAGCCATTTGTACACTGTCTTGTTGCTTCTATTTCCTTCCAACTTATCTCTCAAAATCTTTTCAATCCTATGGCAACATGGAAAGATGCAGGTTTTAATTAAGCCCCTTCACTTCTTGGTCATCATTTTGCTCATTTTTATAATAAGGGGGTTGGACTAAATGACCTCTGAAGTTCCCTTTCAGTTCTAAATCTACAATTGTATAATTCAATTATTTTTCTAAACATTCATGGAAGAGGCCTCAAAGGCCATTTAGCTTAACTATGTCACTGAACAGATAAGCAGGCTGAACCTCAGGGAGGTTGTGGATGAATGCCAGATCCAGGGCTGAGCAGGCAGGAAGCATCAGAAGTAGGATTTGAGCACAGGGCCTCTTTGGAGTGAATTCTAATCTTCAAAACTTCCAGTGAGGTGTGCTAAAGGTGGCTATTGGATCATCCTATTCTGTAAACTAGAAGTTTCAAACAATCCTGAACCAGAGTAAAATATAACTGGGAAATGTTGAACAAAATTAATAAAATTGCAATAAAACATAGATTATGTTCATTTGTGGTTTTTCTAAGTCAAAATGTGGCTCGCAGATGTTTATTTCTATTTGAGTTTGACCCATTACCCTAGACAATGTGCATTAAGTCTTTTTTTGGTGGGGAGGGGAGAGGGGAAGGCAGGGCAATCAGGATTAAGTGACTTGCCCACGGTCACACAGCTAGTAAGTGTGTCAAGTGTCTGAAGCTGGATTTGAACTCATGTCCTCCTGACTCCAGGGCTGGTGCTCTACTCACTCTGCCACCTAGCTGCCTCTGTGCATTAAGTCTTATGGGCTTCAGGTATGCCTTTAGAGCGAGACTAAAGACTGCTCGGTGTTATTAGGAAGACATAGCTGGTACAATTCTGGGAACCATGAAGGTCAGCTTTGGAAATCTGCAGCATGCCCGGTCCAGGGTCAATAAAGGCCTGTTGACTCTGTGAAGGAATAGGACTGATAGTGGTCCTCTGCTTAACTTTGAGAAGAGACTTTACGTAAACCTCTGACATCTCTTTCTGAAATGTGTAAACAGCGCCGGTGTTGTTTTCTTGCTTCCTAAAATTCTTGCTTCTCTATTAAGATCATTCTAAGAGGACCAAAAAGGAAATGACAGGGAATTAGAAATGTTATTGCTTTAAAAGCTATCCAGGTTATTTTTATAAATAGTACTTTATTTTTCCCAATTATATGTAAAGACAGTTTTCAATATTCATTTCCCAACAAAATTTTGAGTTTCAAATTTTTTCTTCCTCCTACCTGCTTTCCCCAAGGTGGCAAGCAATCCGATATAAGTCATACATATGTAATCATGTAAACCTATTTCCACACTAGTGATGTTGTGAAAGAAGAAACAGAACAAAAGGAAAAAGCCACAAAGAACAAAAAACAACAAAAAAAGTGAAAATAGTATGCTTCTGTCTGTATTCAGATTTCATAGTTCTTTCTCTGGATGTGGATAGTATTTTCTATCATGAATCTTTTGGAATTGTCTTGGATCATGGTAATTGCTGAGAAGAGCTAAGTCTATCATAGTTGATCATTGAACAATGTTGCTGTTACTGTGTACAATGTTCTCCTGGCTCTGCTCACTTTATTCAACATCAGTTCATGTAAGTCTTTCCAGGTTTTTCTGAAATCTGCCTGCTTATCATTTCTTATAGCACAATAGTATTCTATTACATTCATATATCACAATTTGTTCAGTCATTCCCCAACTGATGATGGGCATTCCCTAAATTTCTAATTATTTGCCATCACAAAAAGAGCTGCTATAGATATTTTTGTACATATAGGTCTTTTCTTCTTATTTTATGATCTCTTTGGGATACAGACCTAGTAGTGGCATTGCTGGATCAAAGGGTATGGACAGTTTGATTGCCCTTTGGGCATAGTTCCAAATTGCTCTCCATAATGGTTGCATCACTTCACAACTCCATCAACAATGCATTAGTATCCTGTTTTTCACATATTTTCTCCAACATTTATTATTTTCTTTTTCTGTCATATTAGCTAATCCTGATAGGTGTGAGGTGGTGCTTCAGAGATGTTTTAATTTGCATTTCTCTAATTAACAGTGATTTAAAGTATTTTTAATGTGACGATAGATAGCTTTAATTTCTTCATCTGAAAATTGCCTGTTCATATCCTTTGACCATTTATCAATTGGGGAATGACTTGTACTCTTATAAATTTGACTCATTTCTCTATATGTATGAGAAATGAGGCCTTCATTAGAAACCACTTACTGTAAAAAAATTGCTTCCTATCTTTCTGCTTTCCTTCTAATCTTGGTTATGTTGGTTATCTTTATGCAAAACCTTTTTAATTTAATATAATCAAAATTATCCATTTTGTATTTCATAATGCTCTCTACCTCTTGTTTGGTCATAAATTCTTCCCTTTTCCGTAGATCTGACAGGTAAACTATTCCTTGCTCTCCTAATTTGCTTGTGTATCATCCTTTATGGCTAAATCACATACCCATTTTGATCTTATCTTGGTATGTGGTGTGAGATGTTGTTCTATGCCCAGTTTCTGCCATACTGTTTTCCAGTTTTCCCAGCAGTTTCTGTCAAATAGTGAGTTGTTATCCCAGAACCTGGAGTCTTTGGGTTTATCAAACAGTTGATTACTATACTCATTCACTACTGTGTTTTGTGTACCTTATCTATTCCACTGATCCACCACACCACTCTATTTCTTAGCCAGTATCAAATAGTTTCGATGATTGTTGCTTTATGATATAGTTTGAGATCTGGTATGGCTAGGTCACCTTCCTTTGTATGTTTAAAAATTAATTCCCTTGACATTCTTGACCTTTTGTTCTTCCATATGAATTTTGTTATTTTTTTCTACCTCTGTAAAATAATTTTTTGGTGGTTTGATCAGTATGGCACTAAATAAGTAAATTAATATTAGCTTGGCCTACCTATGAGGAATCAATATTTCTCCAATTGTTTAGTCCTGACTTCATTGGTGTGAAAAGTGTTTTGTAATTGTGTTCATATAGTTCCTGGGGGTTTGTCTTAGCAAGTAGACTCCCAAATATTTTATATTATTTTATATATTTTTATGTGTATTTATTTTATTAATAGATACATTTTTATATATTTCATTTTTTATATATTTATTTTAAATGGAATTTCTCTTTCTAGTGCTTCTTGCTGAGCTTTATTGGCAATATTAAGAAATATTGATGATTTATATGGGTTTATTTTATATCCTACAAAATTTGCTAAAGTTGTTAATGATTTCAAGTAGTTTTTAAGTTATTTTTCTAGGATTCTTTAAGTATACCATCATATCATCTGCAAAGAGTGATACCTCTGTTTCCTCATTGCCTAGTCTAATTCCTTCAATTTCTCTTTCTTCTCTTATTGCTAAAGCTAACATTTCAATACAATATTGAATAATAGTGGTGATAATGGGCATCCTTGTTTCACCCCAATCTTATTAGGAATGCTTCTAGTTTATCCCCATTACATATAATGCTTGCTGATGGTTTAGATAGATACCACTATCATTTTTAAGGAAAACTCCATTTATTCCTATGTTCCCTAGTGTTTCTAATAGTAATGGGTGCTGTATTTTGTCAAAAGCTCTTTCTACATCTATTGAGATACTCATATGATTTTTGTGAGTTTTGTTTTTGATGTGGTCAATTATGCTGATAGTTTTCCTAATACTGAATCAGCTCTACATTCCTGGTATAAATCTCACCTGGTCATAGTGTATTATCCTCATAATAAAATGTTGTAATCTCTTTGCTAATATTTTATTTAGAATTTTTGCATTGATATTCATTAGAGAAATTAGTCTATACTTTTCTTTCTCTGTTTTGGCTCTTCCTGGTTTAAGTATCAGCACCATATTTGTGTCATAAAAGGAATTTGGTAGGACTCTGTCTTTTGCCTATTTTTCCAAATAGTTAATATAGTATTGGAATTAATTGTTCTTTAAATGCTTGGTAGATTCACTTGAAAATCCATTTGGCCCTGGAGATTTTTCCTTAGGGAGTTCATTGATGGCTTGTTCAATTTCTTTTTCTAAAATGAGTTTACTTAAATAATTTATTTCCTCTTCTGTTAATCTGGGCAATTTATATTTTTTAAATATTCATTCATTTTACTTAGATTGTCAGATTTATTGGCATACAGTTGGACAAAATAGCTCCTAATTATTACTTTAATTTCTTCTTCATTGGTGGCGAATTCACCCTTTTCATTTTTGATACTGATATTTGGTTTTCTTCTTTTTTAATCAAATTAACCAAAGGTTTATCTATTTTATTGTGGGTTTTTTTGGTTAAACTAGCTCTTAGTTTTACTTATCAGTTCAATAGTTTTCTTATTTTCAATTTTATTAATCTCTCCTTTGATTTTCAGAATTTCTAATTCGATATTTGATTGGAGATTTTTAATTTCTTTTTTTTCCAGCTTTTTAAATTGCATGCCCAATTCATTGATCTGCTCTTTCTCTATTTTATTCATGTAAGCATTTAGGGATATAAAATTTCCCCTAAGTACTGCTTTGGCTGCATCCCATAAATTTTGGTATGCTGTCCCATTATGGTCATTCTCTTTGATGAAATTATTGATTATTTCTATGATTTGTTGTTTGACCCACTCATTCCTTAGGATTAGATTATTTTGTTTGCACTTAATTTTTAATCTATCTTTCCATGACCCTTTTTTACATGTAATTTTTGTTGCATCATGATCTGAAAGGGATGAATTTAACATTTCTGCTTTTCTGCATTTGATTGTGAAGTTTTTATGCCCTAATACATGGTAAATTTTTGTGTAGGTATTATGTACTGCTGAGAAATAGATATATTCCTTTCTATCCCCATTCAATTTGCTCTAGAAGTCTATCATAGCTAACTTTTTAAAAATTCTATTCACCTCTTTAACTTCTTTCTTGTTTATTTTGTGGTTAGATTTGTCGAGTTTTGAGAGGGGGAAGCTGAGGTTTCACATTAGTATAATTTTGCTGTCTATTTCTTCCTGTAACTCTCTTAACTTCTCCTCTAAGAATTCGGATGCAATTCCACTTGGTGCATATATGTTTGCTATTGATATTACTTCATTTTCTATGGTACCTTTTAGCAAGATGTAGTTTCCTTCCTTATCTCTTAATTAGATCTATTTTTGCTTTTGCTTTATCTGAGATCAGGATTGCTACCCCTGCTTTTTTTTACTTCAGCTGAAGCATAATAGATTCCACTCCTGCCCCTTACCTTTACTCTGTGTGTGTCTCTCTGCTTCAGATATGTTTCTTGTAAACAACATATTTCAGGATTCTGGCTTTTAATTCACCCAGCTATTCACTTACATTTTATGGGAGACTTCATTCCATTCACATTAATGGTTATGATTACAAACTGTGTATTTTCCTCCATTCTATTCTCCCCACCTTTTTATACTTTTTCTGTCTTTTCCCCCTGTCCCTCCTCATGATTGTTTTGCTTCTGACCATCACATTTCCCAATCTTCCCTCCCTTATATCAGCACCCCTCTCTTTTCTTTCTCCTTTCCCCTCATACTTCTGCCCTCCCTTCTATCAGCCACCTCTCCCTTTTCTTTGCCCTTTTCCCTCCTACTTCTGCCTTCTATTTTGCCCTCCTTTCTATAACTCTCCCCCTGCCCTTTTCTTTCCCCTTTCCTCTATTACTTCCCTATAGGGTAAGATAGATTTCTCTGCCTGAGTGTGTATGTTATTCCTTCTTTGAACCAAATCCAATGAGAGTAAGAGTCTAACAATGCTTAGCCTCTCCCTTCTTTCCCTCTATTACAATAGGTCTTTCATGCCTCTTCATGTGATATAATTTATCCCATTCTGCCTCCCCCTTTCCTCTTCTCCCAGTACAACCTTTTTCACCCCTTAATTAAATTTTATCATCACATCAAAGTCAACTTATACCCACACCTTCTGCCTAAGTGTACTACTTCTAAATGCCATAATAGAGATACAGTTCTCAAGAGATACAAGTATCATCTTCCCATTTAGGGATGTAAACTGTTTCACTTTATTGAATATCATGGTTTTTTTTTTCTTTTCACTTTACCTTTTTATGCTGCTCTTGAGTCTTGTATTTGAAGATCAAATTTTCTCATCAGTTCTGGTCTTTTCATCAGGAAAGTTTGAAAGTCTCCTATTTCATTGAATAGCCATCTTTTCCCCTGAAAAATTATACTCAATTTTTCTGGGTAGTTGATTCTTGGTTGTAATCCAAGCTCCTTTTCCTTCCAGAATATCATATTTCAAGCCCTCTGATACCTTAATGTAGAAGCTGCTAAGTCCTATGTAATTCTGACTACAGCTCCTTGATATTTGAATTGTTTCTTTCTGGCTGCTTACAGTATTTTCTCCTTGGCCTGATAGTTCTAGAATTTAGCTACAATATTCCTTGGTGTTTTCATTTTGGGGTCTCTTTCAGGAGGTGATCAGTGTATTCTTTCAATGACTGTGTTATCATCTGATTCTAGGATACTGGGGCAGTTTTCCTTGATAATTCCTTAAAAGATTGCTGTCCAGGTTCTTTTTTGATCATGGCTTTCAGGCAGTCCAGTAGTTCTTAATTTTTCTCTCCTGGATCTATTTTCCAGGTCAGTTGCTTTTCCAATGAGATATTTTACATTTTCTATTATTTTTTCATTCTTTTGATTTTGTTTGACTGATTCTTGATGTCTCATTCCACTTCTCCAATTCTAATTTTTAAAGAATAACTTTCTTCAGTTAGCTTTTGTACTGGACTTGCTTTCTTCAGTGGATTTTCCCCTTATTTGGTCAATTCTATTTTTTAAGGAGTTGTTTTCTTTAGTCAATTTTTGACCTTTTCTAAGCTGTTGACTCCTTTTTCATAAGTCTCTTGCATAACTCTCATTTCTTTTCTCAATTTTTCTTCTAACTCTCTTACTTGATTTTTAAAATCCTTTTTGAGCTCTTCCAAGAGGATTTTTTGGGATCGAGACCATTTCATACCCACCTTAGAGGCTTTGCATGTAGGCATTTTGACATTGTTGGACTCCTGAGTTTGTGTTTTGATCTTCCCTGTTGCCATAGTAGCTTTCTATTGTCAGGGCTCTTTTCTGTGTTTTTTTTTTTGCTAATCTTTAAAAAAATTGAGCTCTGTTCCTGGAGTACGGGGGGCACAGTACCGAGCTTCTTGCACTGGGGGCCAGGGACCTGGTCACTGGCTTTCTGTGCAGGGTTCTTAGAGGCTTGCCAGCTGCACTGGGGTGGTCCAGCCTATTTACACCTGTTGTGCCCTGGGGTCTAGGGATGGCAGTTTGCCTTCTGCGCTGGCATTGGAGGTCTCATAGCTGGCCTGTTGAGCCACTGGTCTGCCAAGCCAGAACCACAAGGCCTTGATACTGCTCTGTGCTATGGCCAAGAACCTCCCACTAGCTTGCCCAGACATCACCCGTGCTGGGATGCACTCCCCTTTTATCCAAGTGATAGGCTGGAAAATTGTTTTGCTCTGTCTCCTTGAGGGTTCTGTTGCTCCAGAATTCTTTTAGAGGCTTGATTTAATGATGTTTCCAAGGGAAACTGGGGAGACCTCAGGCAACTTCCTGGCTTCTCTCTTCCATCTTGGCTCTGCCAGCTAGTCAGCTTTTTAAGGCAGCTATGGATAGAGTACCAGGCCTGGCATTAGGAAGACCTGAGTTCAAATACAGACATAGATACTTATTAGCTATGTGACCCTGGAAAAGTCATTTAACTTCTGTTTTCCTCAGTATCCTCAACTGTGAAATGGGAATGATAATAGCCCCTACCTCCCAGGGTTGTTGTGAGGATTAAATGACATAATAATTGTAAAGAGCTTAGCACAGTGCCTGGCACATAGTAGGTGCTATATAGATGGTAGCTATCATTGAGAAGAAGCATGGGGATATGGAGAGGGAACTGGATTACAAGTCAGGGAGATCTGGGTTCTAATCTTGCCTTAGACATTTACTCTCTGTGTGAGCCTGGGCGAGTTACTTAATCTCTTCATGCCTCAATTTCCTCACTTGTAAAATGAGGGGCTTGGTTTTTAAGACTTCTATGATCTCTTTCTGTTTGAAATCCATGTTCCTATGATACTTAAAATACCAGGGAGGGGAGAACTCTGTCCGCTATTTAACAACTCTCCCTCCTTCTCATTCTTTGGAACATCATAGAAGCAAAACAATTTCCTGACAATAGTGGAAGTCATGTCTCCCTATTTCTTAGCAATACAAAACCTCACATTCCAACCTGAATATTTCTAATTCTTCAAAAGAAAACTTTTCACATGAATCCACCATGAGCATGACTCATTTCTTGGGTGTAAGGATCACAGTGTGTCTCTTATTTTATAAAGCTTCCAAATTTAGAAAGGAAAGTCATGGGATTTTGGAATCAAACAAGATGCTGAAATTGTAATGACAGGGTATGAAAGGCTGAGCAACTTTGTCCAAATAAAAAAGTCACCCATGATGGGTGATGCACCCAGTGAAATTCGAGATTAAGAAAGGCATAATGTCACACCAAGGCCACTAGGTAGCACAATGGATAGAGCATTAGGCCTGGACTCAGGGAGACCTGAGTTTGAATGCAGCCTCAGACACTTACTAGCTGTGTGACTCTAGGCAAGTCACTTAACGCTGTTTGCCTCAGTTTCCTGATCTGTAAAATGAGCTGGAGAAGGAAATGGCAAACCACTCTAGTATCTTTTCTAAGAAAACCCCAAATGGGGTCACAAAGAATCTGAAATGATTGAACAACAATAACACATCAGTCATTTCTCCTTTTAATTTCTTTAATAGTAAAATTGTTAAAAGAATATTTGTAGTACCTACCTTGGTACTAAAATGAAATAATATCTGTAAAGTACTTTGCAAATGTCAGAACCTATGTAAGTCCCACTTATTGTGATTCTTTTTCTAAATCCAAGCCCTGAATACAAATGTTCAATTTGAAGGATGGTCATGATATAATCTCCTTCCCATAACTTTTCATTTAATTTGGTGGTTTGCTATGTGCCTTTGTTGTTACTGGATGGATTCACACAATCATTGAAACCTGAAACACATCCATGCTCTTACCTGAGGACCCTTCCTCATCCCCACTTCACAATCAACCAAGCTGGAAGAGTCCTTTCTGGTTCTTACTTTGAAGATAACAGGAATTCATGGAAACATAGATTAAGAGCTGGTCATTTTGTAGATGAGAAGAATCAAAGCCCAACAAAGCTTAATTTTATAATGATTTGGTAGTAGGAGACCAGAGCTCATGATTTGAATCCAAGTTCTTTAGCTCCAGAAATCACTCTCCATTGAACTGCAGGAACCAAGAAAAGCCACGAATTCTTCCTAGGCGGGGTGTGAAAAATGCATCTCCCACTACTTGAAAATTCTACGTTTTCTATATGCCTGTTTGAAGCATTGAGACTTCACTGTGAGATATTCAGCTTGACTTAGCACAAAATGCATGCCTATATGCCATGAAGAGGAGAATTTTCTGGCTTATTACATTATTAGTGAATTGGAAGGTATCTCAGTGGATGAAGTAGTCCATCTCATACATGAGATTAATCCCCACTCTGGCTGATATTACAAGTGGTCACTTAGCCTCTGCTAGCAGCCCACTCCACTTTTAGATAGTTGTAATCAGGGGCATGTGGGTAAAATGTTTAACAACTCTCTCTGAAAATTGACCCACTTTTAAGCTTAATTTGCAGTATTAATGTTTTCTCTATCCTTCTTAGGACTAGACAATTAATAATTGTTCAATCAAACCCTGATTTATAGTGAATGCTAATTTCCAAGGTGTAAGTACTCATGCAGAAAATTTAACAGTTGGCTCTCCTAAGCCCATCTGAGCTGGCTCCAGTATACCCCTGGCTATAAATGTTGGGAAGTTTTTTGGTTTTGTTTTCTCCTAGCATCAATTCTATATTTGCCTATTGTCAATTTCCAAACATGGCTTCTGGTTTTTCCCTCTGGGGCCAGATGGAAGAAGTCTTAATTCCTCTTCCTATAATAGCCTTTCTCATACTTAAAGACAACTATCATGTGCCCCCAGAGTCTTATCTTCTCTAGGTTCAGTATCCCTAGTTACTTCAATTAATCTTCAAATGATATAGATTCAAGGTCCTTCACCCTATAAAACATTCTCCAGCTTAGCCCAGAACTAAACACAATCCTCCAGATGAGGTTTGATGAGGGTAAAGTTTAGTGGCCTCACACATTAAATGAATCTATGCCTTCCTTACAAATCACCCCTTCTTGAAGCTCCTACTTGCAAAACCCTATCTGCTGTCTGTGCCCTCATCTCCAGAGTAGATTCATGGGGCCTGAGCCTGGACTTCAATCCAGTGGTGACCCTGGCACATGAAGGTAGATCGACCTTTCCACCTGACAGCTATTGCCGCCTTTTGAGCAACTAGCTGAACTGGCGAGGGCCATAAAACCTCATTAGGATGAAAGACTATTCCCATAGTATTTGATGATTGCATTAAAGGCTTTGAAATGTTTGAGTGTTAGTAATGGAGGAGCACAGCTATTTATAGGGTACTGTTAAGAAATGGCTACAATATGTAATTTGTATTCCTTGGCTTGTCTAAACATATATACACATCAATGCTTCAGGGATCTGTAATTTCATGAGTGTGGAAGGAAAGGAGGGAAGGAAAAGAAAAGAAGAAGAAGGGAAGGAAGGAAGGAAAAAAGGAAAGAAGGGAGAAAATAATTATTTTATTAAATGCCTGAATATTCTTTCCTTCTTTTCTTCCTTCCTTCCTTCCTTTCTTCTTTTTCTTTTTTTTCTTTCTTCCTTCCTTTCTTCCTTCCCTCCCTTCTTTCCCTCCCTTCCTTCCTTCCTTCCTTCTTTTCTTCCTTCCTTCCTTTCTTCTTTTTTTCTTTTCTTTCTTCCTTCCTTTCTTCCTTTCCTCCCTCCCTCCTTCCATCTCCCTCCCTCCTTCTCTCCCTTCTTTCTCTCCCTTCCTTCCTCCCTTCCTTCCTTCCTTCCTTCCTTCTCTCTCTCTTCCTTCTTCCATTTGACAACCTTTCATATCCTTGAATATGAGTAGCTATCTTACCTTCTCCAGACTTTAAACATCCTCAGATCTTTTGAAGGATTCTCTTATGACTGTTTCTAGTTCTCCCATTATCCTAGTTGCCCTGTTCTGGAGACATTCCACCTGTCTATGTTTTCCTAATATTTAGTGACCTAAATGTAGTTTATGGAAAGGAAAACAGTAGTATAGATATGATCAGACCAGATTCGAGGGTAGCGCAAATATTACCTCCCTTGTTCCAGACAGTGTGACTCTCTTAATGAAACAGAGGATATTATTAGCATTTTTGGCTTCCCATGTCACACTGTTGATTCATATCAAGCTTAAGTCCACTAAAACCCATCTATATGTACATATATTAAATTTTATATTGCTATCATTTGTTTTTTACATTACCTTCATTCCCAAATAAATCTTTCTCCCCTATCCTACCCAGAGAATCATCCTTTGTCACAAAGAATGACAAATAGAGTTGAGTCAAGGTGACAAGGATTTTTAAAAGATTTACTATATATCAAGCAGTGTTCTAAGTACTGGGAGTATAAACACAAGCAAAAGGAAAGATTTTCCCTGCCCTTTGGGAGCTTACTTTCTAACAAGGGGTCGGTGGTTGTCCTTTGTTCTTGAAGAGGACCAAAATGACATCACTATGCTAGAATCAATTTTCATTGTGTCCGACTGTGGCTGATCAGACCAATAAGAGCTTGGAATGCTCTACCACAGGTCAGGCACAAATAATCTGTGTGAACATTTTGGGGGGGGGATACTCCACACTTGTGCATCCTACATTTCCTTTGAGCTGTCTTAATTCTGCTTTGCTCATAGAGGACAGCACCTTCTCTGATGTGGACATGCCATGCTGAGAGGTCCTGTGCCAGTGTCTCCCACGTCACACAAACAATTCCAAAGTTCTTGAGAGACCTTGAGAGTGTCCTTGTATTGCTTCTTCTGACCACCAAGTGAATGCTTGCTCTGTGTGAGTTCTCCATAAAAGAGTCTTTTGGCAAGCGCATGTTTTGCATTCAAACAATATGGCCAGCCCATCTGAGTTGCACTCTCTGAAGCAGAGTTTGAATGCCTGGCGGTTTAGTTCAAGTAAGGACCTCAGTGTCTGGTATCTTACCCTGCCAGGTGATCTTCAGAATCTTCCTAAGACAATTCAAATGGAAGCTATTCAGTTTTCTGGCATGGCGCTGGTAGACTGTCTAGGTTTCACAAACTTACAAAAATGAGGTTAGCACAATGGCTCTGTAGACCTTCAGTTTGGTAGTCAGTCTAATAACTCTTCTCTCCCATACTTTCCTTTGGAGCCTTCCAAACACTGAGCTAGCTCTGGCAATGTATGTGTCAACCTCATTATCAATGCATACATCCCTGCACTACAAAGATAAGTGAACTTATCCACAGCATCCAAAACTTCTCCATTTGCTATAACCGATGATTCCATGTATGGATGGTGTGGTAGTGGCTGATGGAGCACTTGTGTTTTCTTGGTTAAGCCAAAATTAGCACAACCATCAGAGAATTGATCTACACTTTGTTGCATCTCAGCTTCAGAGGCTGCATTGAGTGCACAATCATCTACAAACAGAAAATCATGTACCAACACTCCACTTTGGTCTTGGCTTGTAGCCTTTTCAAGCTGAAGAATTTGCAATCGATGTGATAGCTTACCTTGATGCCGTGTTTATTCTCACTGAAAGAATCTGACAACATGTCTGAAAACATCATGCTAAAAACATGGGAGCAAGCACACAGCCTTGTTTCACTCCATTGGTGACTGGAAAATCATGAGAGCATTGGCCATTATCCAGAACCTGGGCGAGCATGCCGTCATGAAATTGATGTACAATGCTGATGAATTTCTCCAGGCAACCAAAGTTTGACATAATTTTCCATAAGCCTTCATAACTAACAGTATGGGTTGTAGGGTGTGTTCAGGGAAGACTAGTACCCTTGGTGTGATGGCTGCCAAGCCCTTTTCAGGGCTGCTTTCCACCTTAGGTATCTACCTGTTCTACCCAACTCTTACCTGTGGCTCCAAGAAGCTGCGGCATGAGCAGTGGCCACAGCCTGGTAAACTGTTTCAGCAGATGGGCTAAACCAGGTGGAGGGTAACCAAGGAGTCTCAAACCTGTTGGTGAGTTAGGTGGGTGTCTACCCCAAGTATGTGAAGATTTCCCCTGGTGTGATGGGTGGACGAGAACAATTTGTTCCAAGGGCCATGAAGATAGCTGAAGCAGGTGCTGTGGAGTGCTTTGAGCTTGGTTAGACATCAAAGATGCCAAGGTCATCCACTGCATCTTGAGCTGTCACCAGCTGTCTTGACTCTGTCCTGCAACTGGACTGTGATGACACTGGAGGAGAGAGTGAGACTTCAGGCAACCCTACTTCACTTAAATCCAATTTATGCACGAATCAAAAGACATCACTTTTGATACTGTTAATGAGGGGAAACTATACATAAAAGAGAACTGAAAAACAGGGGGAAAGGAGGGAAGGGGAAGGTACCCACTTTGGGACAGTGCCAAGAGAGGAATAAAGGATGGCTGGCCTGGTCCCTTCCTCAAAATGGAGGTTCATGGAGTCTCTCCCAGTGGGAGATGTGGGCCAAAGAAGCAGAGGCAGAGGGATGTTCCAGGACAAGAAGGTGACAGGTGGAGGACAAAAGAAACTTCCATGGCAGCTGAGGCATGGTGATGAATTTTGGAGGGTGAAGAGAGCCTGATAAGGATGGGGGTGGAGAGGAAGGGAAGGGGAGGGAGGGAGAGAGAGAGAGAGAGATTGAGACTGAGAGAGAGAGAGAGAGAGAGAGAGAGAGAGAGTTTATGAAATTAACCAATGCATCAAGTAAGTCTGAAAGTATGTACAATGTTGCTGTAGCCAAAAAATTTATCTTCTTGCAGCCAACCTGATGAGCCTCAATGAACTTAACAGTACATAGAATGCTGGACCTGGAGTCAGGAAGACCTGAGTTCAAATCCAGCCCAAGACACTTACTAGCTCTGTGACCCCAGACACTTATCTTCTGTCTGTTTCACATACAACTGTAAAAATGGGGAAAATGATAGCACCTACCTCCCAGGGTTGTGAAGATCAAATGAAATATTTGTAGACCACTTGGCACATAGTAGGCTCTTAATAAATGCTGATTTCTTTCCTTCTTCCCTGCCTGTACAGTGACCCTGACTCTGCCAGCACAGCTCTGGAAGGCCCTAAATTGGAAAGGCACCAGATATGGTCCCCGTGGTGGACTGTACGTCTGTGCTTCGAAGAATAGCCTTTACCAAGAGAGTTTCCTAGAGAGGCTCATCACTGACTCTCTCCAAGATGGTTCACTAAGTCTCAGAGATGCTGCAATCTGCAAGGAAGACCTAAACTGAGGAACTTGAAGATCCTCAATTGTATTCAAGTATATTGTTTATCAATATTTTCAAAATTTGCAATATGTTTATTCTTCAGAGTGTTTGGGTCCTTGCGGACAAATGCACCAACAGACCAAAGCATAATGTTGGCATGTAAATTACTGTCTAGAATAACAGGATTAGCTCAGATCAAAGGGAGAATTTGTCTTTGACATCTCCCCCTCCCAACTTCCTTTCTGTGTTCTCTTCTCTTTTCTTACCTCCCTTTCTTCACTCACAGAGATCTTATGCTATGACCCATTCCTAAAGGACCTGATTTTCAACTAGCTATGACAACTGAAAAGCAAAGGGATAAACTCACCCTCCTAGAGGGATTAAGGAGAGAACACAATGTAATGTAGTATTCCACTTTGGAGTATTTTAATTTTTAGAAGGAACTGGTACGTTTTTTTAAGCCAGAAGACCCAGAGGAAGGACTTTCTGCTGGTACAATGTCAGGTACTTGGGGAAGATGCTTTTGAAGGAAGGGGAGGTTTCTTAGGACCTTTTAAATCATGCTCAGGGATAAGGACTGGTGTTGTCTACCCAAGTCAGCCAGATGGCACAGTGGATTAGAGCTCTGGACTTAGAATGAGGAAGATTTGAGTTAAAATCTGGCCTCAGACAATGACTAGCTATGTGATGGTAGGCAAGGAGTGCTTGCTGTGTAAAAGTAGCTCTGAAAACAGCAATGCAATGCCCCTGAAGCTTGGGACAAAGTACTCATCATTCTGAAGGCAGGCATACCCTGACAAAAACCTCAAGCAGTGAAAGACTCAGACTATTGAATGTTTTTTTTGGTGACAAAGAAGATCAAAACATACAGCCAGCATAAGTCAACAAAGTCAAAGAGCCCACATCAAAAGCCTCCAAGAAAAATATGAATTGGTCTCAGGCCATGGAAGAGCTCAAAAAGAACTTGGAAAGGCAAGTAAGAGAAGTAAAGGAAAAATTGGGAAGCGAAATGAGAGTGATGCAAGAAAATCATGAAAAACAAGTCAATGTCTTGCTAAAGGAGACCCAAAAAAAATACTGAAGAAAATAACACCTTAAAAATATACTAACCCAAATGGCAAAAGAGCTCCAAAAAGCCAATGAGGAGAAGAATGCCTTAAAAGGCAGAATTAGCCAAATGGAAAAGGAGGTCCAAAAGACCACTGAAGAAAATACTACCTTAAAAATTAGAATGGAGCAAGTGGAAGCTAGTGACTTTATGAGAAATCAAGAAATTATAAAAAAGAACCAAAAGAATGAAAAAATGGAAGACAATGTGAAATATCTCATTGGAAAAACCACTGACATGGAGAATAGATCCAGGAGAGATAACTTAAAAATTATTGGACTACCTGAAAGCCATGATCAAAAAAAGAGCCTGGACATGATCTTTCAAGAAATTATCAAGGAAAACTGCCCTGATATTCTAGAACCAGAGGGTAAAATAGAAATTGAAAGAATCCACCAATTGCCTCTTGAAACAGATCCCAAAAAGAAAACTCCTAGGAATATTATAGCCAAGTTCCAGAGTTCCCAGGTCAAGGAGGAAATATTGCAAGCAGCCAGAAAGAAACAATTCGAGTATTGTGGAAACACAATCAGGATAATACAAGATCTAGCAGCTTCTACATTAAGGGATCAAAGGGCTTGAATATGATATTCCAAAGGGCAAAGAAGCTAGGATTAAAACCAAGAAGCACCTACCCAGCAAAATTAAGTGTAGTACTCTAGGACAAAATATAGATTTTCAATAAAATAGAGGACTTTCAAGCATTCTTGAAAAAGAAAAGACCAGAGCTCAAGAGAAAACTTGACATTCAAATATAAGAATCAAGAGAAGCATGAAAAGGTAAACAGGAAAGAAAAATCATAAGGGACTTACTAAAGTTGAACTGTTTTGGTTACATTCCTACATGGAAAGATGATATTTGTAACTCATGAAATCTTTCTAAATATTACAGTAGTTGAAGGGAATATATATATATAGGCAAAGGGCATAGGGTGAGTGTAACCAGAGTGACCTTTGTTTTCTTTGAGTGACTCAGCTTACCTCATTGAGCCTCGCTGGGTGCTGGGGGCTTCTCTTCCGGGGCAGGAAGCCCAGAAACCATGCCAGGAAGAAGAGAACTTCCTGTGTGATGAGTCATGGGGCTGGCTGAGGGGAGGTGTTGACTCCAGAGCCACGCCCTGTTGGGTGTTAACCTAGTCTACGCTAGGGGGAGAGGCCAACTCAAGAACCAATAGGCCCTGGTCATTCAGATGGTGCTTGATGATGTCAAAAACTCTATAAGAGGGGAGAGGACAGCTTGAAGATCTCTTTTTCCTTTTCCGGTTGATGTGGGAGCAGCGGGGAGCGTGACGCTGGGCCAGCCCTTGCTCTCGGGCCGAGCCCAGATGTTGGTAACTATGAATTGTATTGTGTCTGTCTGTTGATATTTGTAATTTGTTTGTATTTTGGTTTTGAGGTTCGGGGTGCTGGTTTGTTTTCCCCCGAACTAAATGAATGTGCTGAACTTCAGCGTGCTGGCTGTTTGTTCCCCTGAACTAGCTGACTGTAATCTGTATTTGACCTGTCTGTTGGTGCTTGCCTGTATGCTCCTCTGAACTAACTGAATGCTGGCATTTTTTCCCCTGAACTAAATTAATGTTGTCTGTATGCTAACTGAATGCTGGATTAAAGTAAGCTGGTCAACCCCTTCACCGTGCTTTCCTTGTTTAAGCAGATAAAAAGAACCTGTGCTTTCCCGGCATCCCGGCAGCCTCCTGGGTCCCGGCAGCCTCCTGGGTCCCGGCAGCCTCCTGGGTCCCGGCAGCCTCCTGGGTGCTGGCTGTGGGGGGGGGGGATCTTACACCCCCACAGGAGCTGCTAGCTGGGTTATTAATACAGTGGGTTGTATACGAAGTGATGATATCTAAAAATAAATAAATAAATACAATTAAGGGGTGAGAGAGAAGTATAGTGGGAGAAGGAAAAAGGGAGAGATAGAATAGGGTAAATTATCTCACATAAAAGTGGCAAGAAAAAGCAGTTCTATTGGAAGGGAAGAGGGGGCAGGTGAAAGGGAATGAATGAATCTTGCTCTCATCAGACTTAACTTAAGGAGGGAATAACATACACACTCTATTGGGTATCTTACCCTACAGGAAAGTAGTGAGGAAGGGGATAAGAGAGAAGGGATGATAGAAAGGAGGACAGAGTGGGAAAGGAGGTAATCAAAAGCAAACACTTTTGAAAAGGGCCAGGGTCAAGGCGATGAAATTGAATAAAGAGGGACAGGATAGGGTGGAGGGAAATATAGTTAGTCTTTCACAACATGACTGTTATGGAAGTGTTTTGCATAATGACACATGAGTGGCCTGTTGAATTGCTTGCCTTCTGAAGGGGGGTGGATGGGGAGGGAAGAAGGGAGAAAATTTGTAACTCAAAGTTCTAAAAGCAATGCTCAAAAAAAGTTGTTTTTTACATGCAACTGGGAAATAAGATATACAAGCAATGGGGTATAGAAATCTATCTTGCCCTACAAGAAAGTAAGGGGAAAGGGGATGGGGGGGAGTGGAATGACAGAAGGGAGGGCAGACTGGGGAAAGGAGCAATCAGAATATATGCTATCTGGGGGTAGAGGGAGGGTAGAAATGGGGAGAAAATTTGTAACTCAAAATCTTGTGGAAATCAATGTTGAAAACTAAAAAATATTAAATAAAGAAATAAAGAGAAAAAAAGAAAAAAAAAGATGGTCTTAGAAATTTCATCTGCTACTTTCTACCTGGGAGAAATTGGACAAACCAGTTCCCTTCTCTAGGCTTTAATGTCCTCACCCATAAAATGAGCATCTTGAGCTGGGTGACTTCTAGGTCTCTCCCAGCTCTAAATCTATGAAATAGTAGTTGAGATGGAATAGTTAAGGGAGTGATAGTGGTGCTGATCCCTAGGACTCTGATGGTATTGCCTTCTTATGATCCTGCTAGGGATACAGCCAGTATGCAAGCCCAGGTCTCCTGAGTTCAACTGCTCTTTCCATTATACCTCCTGTCTGAACTAATCCTCCCTAAAAAGACAAAACCAAAACCAAGTTTGATGCAAAGATTATGTCAAGGCACTGAACCAGAGAGGTGGAGAAAAGGAGAAAAATATAGGATGGAAGAAATATTTTCTCAAAATGAAATGCATTACCAAATAAAGACATAACTGCAATCCCTTCCTTAGTGGGGAGCTTGGTACCGCATGGGTCTGAATAGTATGTTTAGTTTACTATATATGAATAGCTTTCTTCACTTTCTGGGCTTGGTAATCAAGTTCAAGACCAATAGACATTAAGAGGGAATAGAATATTCTTTGCATTGATCTGCCCTGCATATTTCCACACCATGAGGCATCATGGAATAATGGGTAGGGTAGCACTTGGCACTGGCACATGATAGGTGCTTCATAAATGTTTATTCATCGACTGGCAGTAGACTCCAAGTCAGAAAGACCTGGGTTTAAATCCTTCCCTGACGCTTACTACCTGGGTGATTCTGGGTAAATATCTTAACATCTTTGCACATCCATTTCCTCTCCTCCAAAGTGGGAGTGAATGGTGGAATTGATGGCCTCTAGGGTTCTGCCTCTATACCTATTAACTTGGTTGTTGTTTTGTTAGTGGGACAAATATTTCTTTTCTTAGTCTATTCTCTATCAATTTTTGTGGTTATTGCTGATTGTTCAAGTGTCCCAGAGAGGTGTTTCAGGAAGGATACCCGGGACATAGTTGAGGGTTCTCACCATGAAAAATTTGTTTTACTGATAGATTTTAAAGAGAATTGGGGAGAGAGCATACTCTGTGGCCTACGGACTGTGACTTGCTCACTGGTCCTCTTTTACTATCTGTGTAGAATGAAGAGAAGGGAGCAATCTTCCCAATGGATTTATCACAGAAATTGCAGACAGATCAAAATGATTCAGCCATACTTTACTTTTCTGAGATAATGGAAGAAGTAGAAGTTTAGCTAAAATAACTTTCTGTTTACCTAAAAACGTTCCTTAAATGGAACTCAGAGAGTGGTGTTGCTTCACTAGCCATCTGCTTCAGGTTTTCTGTAACAAATGTTCAGGAAAAAAAGGTTGAATCTTAAAGCTTAACTATGCAGGCTGGCGTAGGAGCTCAGTCTGGTGCCTTCCCCTCACCCTTTCATTCCACTGTGAGAGGAAGTGTGGAAAAAGAAAAAGAATTAAGTTCAACAATTTCCAATCTGCGTAATTGTGACTAAGTCCCTTAACTTGTGCAGCTAGTTATTACAGAGGAACGAGTGATAGATCTGCAGTCGAGAGGACTCCAGTTCAAATCTTGATTCAGACTGTGTGACTGAGGTCAAGTCACTAAACCCCTTTCAGACTCAGTTTCTTCGCTGTAAATGAGAATAATATTAGCATCTACTTCACAGATCGGTGGTGAGGATAAAATGAGATAATATATGTGAAGTGCTCTGTGAACTTTAAAGAAATATATATATATATTAATAATTACTATTGTAGATGATGACAATAATAGCTTTTCCTAGCCTTTGTCTCCTCATCTGCAAAATGATCACCAATAGTTACACTACCTACTTCATGGTGTTCTTGTGAGGAAATCACTTTGTGAATTTGAAAGCCTCTGTAGATGCAAAGTTTTTTTAGGACAAATAAAAGGGATGCTTAGCACCTTTTAAAAGTAAGTTGTTTATACATCTTGGTCATCTGGTTTTGGAAGAAAGAGAAGCCGATAGCTTCTAACCTTGAAAACATTATTTTTCATACCTGCCTCTAAGGAAACGTGTGCTTTGGAATGCTAAGATAACTTGTGGTTTGGGGACTTAAGAAAGGTTACAAAGAATGAAGAAAACATCACTCACTTCATGTGGTTGTAGTGGGGGGGGAGGGCGGCATTAAGAGATGGCCTCTATGAATTTAAAATATGGGACTACAAAGATCAAAGAGAGAAAAAGCTAATACCTGGACTCCAAGAACAGAAAAACGGTAGACTTACTCTCTAGGGGAAACTCCACGTGGTCAGGCAGCCGGAAGTTCCACGTGGTTGGGCAGGCACGAGCAAAGACCTGGAATTCCCAGGGAGGCAACAAAGGTGAGACCCCTCCTCCTGGCTCCACCCACATCCCAAAGCCCTGAGTTTATCTCAGCAGGCCCCTGGGCCTGGAGGTCTGAGGAGGACAGGGCTCAGCTCTAACACAGCCCGCAACATCTTGGGTCATAAAAAGTGACACCGGTCATCTCAAAGGAAAAAACAAAACAAAACAAAATAGAGTTTTAGCCTAGCCAATCTTCGTCAACAGAATTCTCAGTTTCTTTTAACTATGTTTAAGGAGGTTTGTGAGGATTGAATTCTTGAATTGCAAATTCTTACATTATACCTACTTATAAGTAATAAAGTAAACTGTTTATGCAAATATAATTCTTAATAGTGTCAAGCTTTCTCCTCGACCTTGTTTTAACAACATTTTCACATGGTGGATCACTATAGAGAGGATCCTTTGAGGACCTTAAAGAGTTATATAAATGTTAGCTATTATTAGAGTGGGGTTGACACACTGATCATGGTTCTGCCCGTTCTCATGTCAATCCTGGCTTCTTAAAACACACGTCCCTAAGTCTTTTGGCCCAACATGGTCCAGTGATAAGAACGATGGACCTAAAGTCAGAGGATCCCAGCTTTACTACTCTATGACCTTTTTACCTCGATAACCTTGGATGGGTCTCTTGGCCTCTTGGACCTTAGTTTCCTTGTCTATAAAATGAGAGTGTTAGATTAAATGATCCCTCATGTTCTTTCCACCTCTATCATCTATGATCCTATGGACCTAGGACCTGAGTACCATTCCTGACTTTGCTTCTTATGACCTATCTGTAACATAGTGGATAGAGCGCTGAGGTAGACCGGAATCCGAATCGAGCTTCAGAGACTTACTAGCTGTGAGACCCTGGGCAAGTCACTCAACTAACCTGTTTGCTTCAGTTTCCTCATCTGTAAAATGGGAATTATAACAATAATAGTAGCTATCTCCTAGAGTTGTTGTGGGAGTCAAACGAGATAATATTTGTAAAGTTTTTAGCACAGTACCTGGCACGGAGTAAGGACCCTAAATATATTAGCTGTGATGATGATGATGAGGAGGAGGAGGAGGAAGAGGTAAGTCATTTGACTTCTCTGAGATTGAGCTTCCTTATCTAAAAAATGAGTGGCGATCCCTAATATCCCTTCAAGCTCTAAATCCAACCCAATCCCATCCAATGCAGTGGGTGAACGACGAAAAGACCTTTGTTCCCTCCGTCATTCCATCTTTCACCCCTACACCAACAATCTATTAACTAAGCATCTGCCATGTGCAAAATACTTTTCTGCGTACTAGCAATGCAAAGACCAAATGAAAAACAGCCCTTTCCCTCCAGGAGCTTTCTTTATCCTAGAGAATACAGTAGAAGAACGGGGGGAAAGTAGACTTACCTCTAGAAGGGACCTTGATTGTTTCAATTCTTAACCAGCCCTTAGTCATTGAATGGGTGTTGCCTCAGATAAACCGAGGCCTGGGAAAGGCTTTAATTTAGAAAGGCCAAGGTCACCCACTGCATCATGGGCCATCAATGGTCATTTTTCCTTTTGTCTTGCCCCTGGACTTCAATGGCTCTGGAGAAAAGAGTGAGTCTGATGGTTTTTGGAAGCTGCCTCACTGAAATCCAATTCACTGAGAGTCAAGGCATCACCCTCTTGATGTCGTTGGTCTTTTTCTAGAACAAAAGATGAACAACAATAATAACAAAGACAACCTAATCAAAATCATTTCGATTTAAGTGAGGCAGAGTTACAGAAAGTCTTCAGATTCACTCTCTTCCAGGGCCATCAAAGTGCAATGGCAGGACAAAAGCGAGGATGACCAGTGATGGCCAGGATGCAGTTGAGGACCTTGGCTTGGTTTTGGATGTCTAGCCAAGCTCTAAGTGCTCCACGGGGCCTGCCTCATGACCATCGGAACGAATTGTTCTCATCCACCCATTCAACCAGGGGAAATCTTCATGTGCTTGGGGTAGACATCCCCCAACTTGCCAACAGGTTTGAGACCCCTTGGTTACTGGGTATAGTCGCTGTGTATGCTGCGGCTTCTTGGAGCCACAGGTGAGAGTTAGGTGAATCAGGTGGACACTGAGGTGGAAACCGAACCTGAAAAGATCTTGGCAGCCCTCACACCAGAGGTGCTAGTCCTCCTTCAACACCCCAGTCTCTTTAACTCCATTTCCTATATGATGAAACCAATTCAGAGAGATTAAATGACTTTGCTTCTTAGAATCACACAGGGGGCCTTTGAGGCAGGATTTGAACTCAGTTCTTCTTGATGTAAATAAGCAACTTTTTTCGTAATAGACACTGCTTCTTCTAGTATACCCAAAAATATACAGATATGACACAGAGATGCAGATGAGAGTAATTTAAAAGATAGCACATATACATTTCATATTGAATTCATGAATTCAGTCTATGAAAAAGTAAGGGAATGAATAAACTCTTTAACAGTGATTTTTTAAAAGTCTGTCTTAGTGGACAGTTTCCAAAATGAGAAGAAAAGAAATAAGCATTTACATAGTGCCTACTATATTTCAGGATAAAGTAAATGCTTTACAAATATCTCATTTGATCCTTAAAACAATCCTGTGAGGTAGGTGCTTTTATTATCCCCATTTTACAGCTGAGAAAATAGAGGCAAACAGAGGTTAAGTGACTTGCTCATAGCCACACAGCTAGGGTCTGAGACTGGATTTGAACTCAGGACCTCCTGACTCCAGGCTGCACCTTCTAGTTGTCACCAAATGGGAGGTCAGTATCATTTACTTTTTATCAGGGGTGACGGATGAATGGCATGAGAAGGGATTTAGATTTGGTATTAGAATAAATTTGTCACTGTCCTGGCCATTCTTTATAAACCCAACTTGGTCCTTCTCCAGTGTCTTCTTTTTGAGTCGTACCAGATCTTAACAGCCCATCTTCATTTAGAATCCATTGAAAAATGGGATTCTTCTGCTTCTTGGTGAGGAATCTCTTAATTCTGAACGTCTTATGGGAAAACATGATGAAAAGATGGCAGCTGAACTTCCAGTATGATAACTGGAAGGGCAGGGAAAAAAAGTCTCTCTGTGATTATTACTGGTATAGAGAACTCCCAGATGAAGAAACTCCATCTATCAGTAAAGATCAGCACCTTTTCTGCAGTTTAACAGTCAGAGAGTGGTCTAGTCTCTAGGCCATAGAGCACTATGAAGTTAAGTGATTCATCCAGGGTCACTCAGTTAACCAGTCAATAAATACTCATTAAGCACCTAGTGTGTGCTAGGCAATATGCTGAGGTGGAGGAGAAATCTCAGACTAGTGCAGCCAAGTGAGAAATGAGATATTTGAACTGAGCTCCCTCCTTAAGAGGAAAATTGGAATTCATGGCTCCACCCTCTAATCAGAGAGGCAGAAGGTAGGGATGAGGTAGAGCATCAAGGCTGATAAGATCTTACAGTTATCTCAATAGTGAGGTTCCTGGGCCATTTTGGAGAAATCAGTCAGAGAAGTCACTCAGCCAGTACATGTGTCAGAGATGAAATTTAAATTCAGTTCTTAGTTTGGAGGCCAGCTCCCTATCCTCTATGCCAATGTTGCCTCTCACAACAAAGAATAACAGATTTAAAACCAATCGATCAATCAATCAGTAAACATTAATAACCTTTTCCTGTGTACCAGCCACTGTGCTAAGTGCTGGGGATACAAAAAGAGGCAAAAGACAGTCCCTGCCCTCAAGGAGCTTACGATCTAATGGCAGAGACACCATGTAAACAAAGAAAACTAGTTCTCTGTTAGCAGAAGTATACCTTTCCCTCCCCTCCCCTCCTGGGACTTCCCATGGCCCCTCCCCCTCCTTGGAATTTATGTAAAGTGAGAACTGTGTGTATTCAAAGCAAGCAGTACAGAGGATAAATAGGAAATAACTAAAATTATATAAACTATAAATATAATCAATATATAAAATAATACAAATATAACATAATAAATATAAAAAATAAATATATAAAATAATATAAAACAAAATAACTAAAAGAGGGAAGTGACTAGAATTAAGTGGGGTTGAGAAAGACTTCCTGTAGAAAGTATAATTTTAGTTGGAACTTAATTAAAGGAAGCCGGGGAGGTCAACAGTCCCAGCAGAGGAGAGGGAGTATTCTAGGCATGAGGGATAGGGAGAGAGAATGCCCAAAGCCAAGGCTACCTTGTTAGTGGAACAGCCAGGAGGTCAGTGTCACTAAATAGAAGAGTGTGCGTTGGGGAGTGTAAGAGTGTAAGAAGCCTGGAAAGATTAGGGCGCTAGGTTATGAAGGCTTTGAAGGCTAAGCAGAGCATTTTGTGTTTGCTCCTGGAGCCACTTTTGAGTTTATTGAGAAAGTTTATTTTGGAATTTATTGAGGGGGAAAAAAACAAAGACTGCACCAAAACTGAGCAACAGATGAGCCAATTTGGACATTATTTTCCGTGTTTTTCTTTGAGGCCTTCCTGCTTCTTGGCCACTCCATTTATCAGTTCCTCCCCAGCCCTAGTCTTTTCTCCACTGCATCCCTAGTGGCCTCAGAGGTCAATTGTTTGTGCAGGGAACACAATAGACTAACCTATGGAATCCAACCATTACCTTTACAAGAAGAAAGTGGAAAAGAGCCTTTATGCAACTATTAAAAATGCCAATTAGAGTAAATTATGGTCCCTAATAACAAAACAACATGCATGCAAGTGAGAGTTCCTGGTTCTGCGTTTCAAGGCTGCCCTTTCCCTCTCTCTCTTCCCCTCCCCCCACTATGATTAAGAAGACTGGCCAGAAGTAATGTGGGGGAGGGTCAGAGCCATGGTTTGGTGACCGAAGGAGGCCACCTGCCTTAGAAACAGGATTAAGTAAATAATCAAACTAAACAAACAGTTGGGCTTTAGTGTTCTAATTCAGTTTGTACAGCGGTTAAACCTTATGGGCTGAGCAGGACTGAAAGCCTGCAAACATCCTCTATTAAATCTGAGCCAACCTCCCTGGGGCAAATGTCTTTGTTTACCTTTAGTCTTTTAGTGCAGAAGGCTGCTCCATTACGGTCCTGAGCTAACGTAGGTGTGGCCTGTCTGCAGGAACAACTGCAGTGACCCCAGCTCGGAGGAGGCTATGGACAGTCCCTCTAAAACTATGTCTCTCCCTTGGTGTGTAAACTGGTCCAGGCAGAAATTAAGGCACAAGGCCTGAGCAGGAGAAGCTGGGTGACGCTGGGTAAGTCTGAGAGAGCTTGGGATCATGTTCTGGTATTCTTCAGCTAAGGCTAGGACAAGGCTTGAGGGGAAAGAACATGGTTAGAAGGAAATGTGTGCTGGGTTTAGAGCCAAAGGAATTGGGGTCATATCCTAGCTGTGCCCCTTGCTATATGACCGTAGGTGAGTCATTTAGGCTTTCTGGTATCTAAGCTTCCTCATTTTACAGATGAGGACTAGATGGCCATTTTATAAGATGGACTAAAAAAGTCACTAAATTTTACATAGGTTATCCCAATAGTGAGGGTCCTGAGGCATGGTGGAGAAGTCACTCAGCCAGTACATATGTCAGAGGTGAAACTGGAACCCAGTTCTTAGTTTGGAGGCCACCCAGCAATTCCCTCCAAAGAGTCAAAGCAAGCAAGCAATTAGTAAGCATTTATTAAGCACCTACTAATTACCAGGCACAGAGCCTGAAGATACAAAGACAAAAGAGAAGCAGTCCCTGCCCTTAAGGAGCTTATGTTCTAATGGGAAAAGTAACAGGGACATAAGAGGTATGGACAAGGCATCCACAACCATAAATCAAATAAAAAGTGATCTTGGAGGGAAAGCCACTAGTAGTTGGGGCCTCCCAGAGTCAGTAGAGTTGGTGCTGAAACCAGGGATTTCAGGAAGGTCACATGCAGAGGGAAAGCATTCCAGTCTATCAAGATTACAGCCCTCACACCCCAAAGGTGCTAGTCCTCCTTGAACACTCCATACGTCCCTTTTCAGGGCTGCTCAGCGACCTTTGGAGTCCACCTGTCACCCAATTCTCACCAGCTCCAAGAAGCTATAGCATGGGCAGCGGCTACACCCCACTAAAACCATCTCAGCAGATTGAGGGTAACTGATAGACCTCAAACCTGTCAGTGAGTTAGGGGGATGTCTACTCCAACCATGTGAAGAATTCCCAGGCAGAATGGACAGAGGGGAACAATTTGTTCCAACGGCCAAGAAGGCTGTGGAAGCAGGGGCTATGGAGTGCTCAGAGCTTGGTTAGACACTGAAAATGCCAAGGTCATCCACTGCATCCTAAGCCATGGCCAGTCATCTTGACTTTACTCTTGTTACCGTACTCCAGTGACCTTGTAAGAGTGAGGCTTTGTGCAACTCTGCCTCACTTAAATGCAACTTACGCCTGAGTCAGAAGACGTCACCCATATCATTTTTACCCATATCATTTTATCATTTGAGATTACCTACCTCAAGGTTCTATGGCAATGGGAAAATGAAGCAGCTGTAGATCAAAAGAAACATGAGATATACAAATCTTCACTCCAAAGGTTCATATGGACTGTTTACGCCTGACCTGTGGTAGAGCCTTTTGAGCTCGTATTAATCCTAAGCTTCTTCCTACATAAAACTCATCTTCTTAACCCTCATATTCGCCAGGTAATGATGCATGCCCACACATAATGGAACACTAAATTCTCTGAAGAATCATAATCATGGTTAAAGAAGAGACACGAGGTAAGTGAAACTAGATTGTACTGTATTACCAATAATGACTTGTATTGTCAAAGAGATCATCAAGGCAACATGACCAGGGAAGGGGATAGGCCAGTCATGTTCCAAGACTGAGAGATAACAGAGAAATGAACTAAGAGCTACATTAAAGGGCTAAAGGAATTGGAGGAAGACTCCACTATCACATTTTGAATAGATCCTCTATGGACACGAAAGGCCATGGACAAGAATTCCATTGGACCTCATGTGGATGAGTCATGAACTGCACCCCTGAAGAGAGTCCCCACACTTACGAAGACATAAATTAATTGAAACACCAAAATATTGAAATGTTTGTATATGTATGTAAACATATACATACAAAAATATATATGCATATTACATACATATTTTTTCCACACCCAACTTGACTCTCCAGATTATTTTATCCTCTTTCTCCTCTTCTTCATGAACCACCTTCCAACCCTGGAAATGGTTCTGCTCTGGAGTTCCTCTCTCCTAACTAGGGATTCCCTGCCTAGGCCACTTTTTCAGGAGGATGTCCCAGCTATGTTCTGCTTTGTTCAGACCTCCTCCTCCTCTTCTTTGCTAGTTATATTGCACCCTTAAAAGCAAGGACTAATTTCTTTATCTTTCTATGCCTAGTGTTTAGCACAGTGTTTGGAACATGTCAAGAACTTAATAAATGCTTTGTCCACCTATCTACCTCTCTGTCTATAATCTATCTATAATCTACCTACTATTTATCATCTACCTTTCTATCCATCTATCTACTTACCCATTTATCTGTCATCTATCCCTCTATCTACCTATCATCTACCTTATTTATATCTATCTATGCATCTATCCACCTATCATCTATCTGTCTGTCTGCCTGCCTGCCTGTCTGTCTGTCTGCCAGCGCACCTGCTCATCCATCCATCTATCTATCTATCTATCTATCTATCTATCTATCTATCTATCTATCTCTGTCTGCCCATCCATCCATCTGTCTATCCATCCATCTATCTGTCCGTCCATCTCTCTCCCTCTCTCTCTCTCTCTCTCTCTCTCTCTCTGTCTCTCTCCCTCCCTCCACCCCCCCCCCCATCTATCTAGTAAAATCAATTTTTGGCTGCCTCTCACCTTCCCTTCTGCATCCCTCTTCCACTTCCAAGGTGCCTCCTTCATTGTCCCTGAGTGTTCAGTACCTTCATTGTGCCCCCTACTTGCTCATTCTTGTCAACCACAACAAATCTCTATAGTCCTGTGCTTTTCAGGAATTTCTCAAATTCCAAAATGACTTTTTCCTCATCTAACTCCCACTTCAATAAAAATATATTTTACATTAATAAATTGATCCCAGCTAGCTACTAGGTAGCAAATACCTGATTGTTGGTTGTAATTTCCTCCAAGTTGTGAATAACTAATAGCTCAGCTTAGGGGAGAAGTGGTTTATTATACTTTAAAAAAGGATTTTCTCTTACAGACTAATTGTGTGACCCTGAGCAAGTCACCTAACCTCTACTTACCCTAGTTTCTCAGCTGTAAAAAGAGGATAATAATAGCACCTACCCCCCAGGGTTGTGCGAGGATCAAATAAGATTATATTTATAAAGCTCTTAGCATATAGTAGGTGTTTAATAAATGCTTGTTCCCTTCCCCTTCCCTAACAAAATTTCAAATAGTGTTGCAGGGTAAAGTGAAGAATATTGGTCAGTTGAGAAGAAGATTTTGGAAAACAAGGAGAAATGTCCAATTGTTTCTGAAACCAAATCATATAGGCAAACGCTTATGCTACCTATAGCTAAAGCCAGCCCAATCCTGCCACTGTGTCAGTCAGTCAATAAACATTAATTAAGTGCCTACTGCGTGCCCTGCTCTGTGCTAAGTGCTGAGGATGCAAAGAAAGGCAAACGGTCCCTGCTCTCAAGGAGCTCACAGTCTGATGGGTGACAACAACACACAAGAGGAAAGTAAAAAGCAGGGGTGCAGGAAGGGACCCTGCCCCAGGAATGATGAAGTCCAGAGACATGCAGCTGGGTGGGAAGTGATGAAATGACCACCTTGGGCACCCCCCTTAAATGGAGGATGTGGGAGGAGTTTCCCACAGTTCATCTTCCACCCTCTCCAATCAGAGGGAGGGGCTCCGGAGTGGTGTGTCAGAAATGAAAAGAGACCTCAGACCTCAGCGCTCTCCTGGAGGTAATTAGTCTGAGCCAAAATCTGTAGGACGTGCTGTCTTGGAATAAGGTTACTCTTTCGAGTGGAATGAATTCAAGTCAAAAGAAAAAAGGAATGAGAGTGTGATGTTGAGGCTAGACAGGGAGGATGCATCACAGCCTGTCTCCTCCGGGTGAGCATTCTCCTGCCTCTATCTTCTCCCATAACTAGGGGCTGCTTAGTGGCCATGAATCTTCCTTCAAAAATGTCATTTGTATTTCTGGGAAGAGGCAGCATAATCTAGTGAATAAAACTCTAAACTGGGAGTCAGAAAAGCTGGATTTGACCCCTAGCTCTAATACAGTCTAGTTGTATGACCTTGGACAAGTCATTTAATCCTCATTTTGTCCATCTGTAAAATGGTAAGACTAGTACCTATGTTATTTCCCTAACTGGACTGCGAAAGATAAAACATTATTTAAATTTGGATTTTTATTGGGGCAACCCCCACTGCATTTGCATAGTAGGTTTTCATGACAAGGCTACCCCAGGTTCCAGGTTATCTGTGGGGCTATATCCACTCAAAATCATCATTCAAAAACTCCAATGCACAATGTATTTATATAACTAGTCAACCAGAAGACCCAAGTAGTTCAAAGCAAAAGCAATGGGTGATATAGTAAGAAAAGTAGTAATAAAACATGCCCCACTCCTCAATCAGAATAATATAAACTTTCTATATAAACTTTCGCATAAATACACCATTGAAAGGAAGGGTACTCACATGGTAGAGAACACATATGTAGAGACATGCACATAGGTAACATAAATGGCCAGGATACTCACATGGAGTGGTGACTCATGCAGAACATTAAATATCTTTTGTTGACCTAATTGTGCTACTTCTGCCAGGCCTGCTCCATGCCTATTAATCTCATGTAGCATGCAACCACATTGTACTCTGCCATATGTAGCGTCTCTGCCAGGTGTATGGGGATGGCATATAGCCTCTGTTGAGAATTGGCTCCTTGCTGCCTTACTGGTTTCAGGACTGTCTCCAGACAGCACGCTTATGGGGATTCTCTATTCCTCACTTTTGACTTTAGCTGGAGTCCTCAACTGACATGTTCACTTCCCGGGGGCGGGGGGGTGGGGGGGGGGGGAGACAGGACTCTGCCCACACTATTTTTGGTTTTTGTTTTTATTTGTTTTTTCCACAAGACTAATCTTTATTTGGGAATAACAAAAGCTTTGCCAAAATCTACTGTATCTAGAGCATTCCCCTTATCTCTTAGTTAAGGAATCCTGACAAAATAGCAATGAGGTTAGTCTGGTATGACCTATTCTTAGTGAAACCATGCTGACTTTTTTGGAAATTACTGCTACCCCTTCTAGATATTTGTTAACCATCTCTTTTCTAAAAATTCAATATAATTTTATTTTCAGTTCTAAATTCTCTTCCTCCTTTCCCCCCTCTTCTACCCATTGAGGAGACGAAAACAACAAAGCCAAATACAATGCATTACAATGTATACAATGTTACAAATATGTATAGCCATGCAAAAAAATTCCTGCATTAACAATGTCAAAAAAGAAAGAAAAGCTACTTTAATCTGCACTGATTCTTTGCTACCATAGAAAGAGTTCCTACAAATATTTTTGTGCATATGTGTCCTTCCCCTCTTTCTTTGATCTCTTTGAGGTATAGACCTAGCTGCAGCAGTATTTCTGGGTGAAAGGGTATGCACAGTTACTAGCTTTTTTGGACACAGTTTTACATTGCCTTCCAGAACGGCTGGGACAATTCACAGTTCTACCAACTATGCATTAAAGTATGTACTGATTTTTTCCACAGCTGCTCCAGCATTTGTCATTTCCCTTTTTTGTCCACTTAGCCAATCTGATGTTTTAAAACAGAGTTGTTTTAATTTGCATTTCTCTAATTATTAGTGAATATTTTTTCATATGCTATTGATAGCTTAGATTTCTCCCTCAGAAAACTGCCTATTTATGTCCTTTGAAATAAATTGGAAAGTGACTCTTATTCTTATAATTTTTATTTGGAACTTGAATTTGACTTGGTACTTGAATTCATTGTGACTGCCTGCAGTATTTCTTCCTTGACCTGAGAGCTCTGGATTTTGGCTCTAATATTCCTGAAAGTTTTCATTTTGGAGTTTCTTTCAGGTGATGGGTAGATTCTTTCAATTTCTACTTTGTCCTCTGATTCTAAGATAGCTTGCCCAGACTATTTTTGTTATAGTTCCTTTAGAAAGGTCAGATGTTATACATTTATACATTGCTGGAGTGGGAGTGGTTGAGAATCCTTGTAATCTTTCTCCCGTGAGAGGGGTGCCAAGTTCTTTAGAATACAGAGCCACGCCAGATAACTACTGAGTGCTTTCAGACATAATAAGCTTACTCTTTTGCCTTGACTTTGCCGTCATCAAAAGCAGAATTTCTTTCAGAGGCCTTACTCTGATTTAGAGTTAGAAATTCCTGTGGCTCCTTGCTGAATTTCCCATTGTTAAACTGCATCTGATCATCATCAATTTAAAGGTTGCTTTTAGAAACAACTTACCAGATGCTCTCTGGGTTTGTGTACCTCCCAAATTTTCAACTGCAAGATTCTTTTGGTCTCCTATGGAAATAAGTAGAAGTGGGGGAAAAGCATGGGAACAAAACTAAAGTTAGGGGGCAAGGTCATTATCTTTCTTCTGCCCATCACATTCATGGCCTATATTACTCTAAAAGTTAAAGTTAGAAAATGTGGCTAAGGCCAAACTAGTTTCCTTAGGAATATTTCCACTCTACACTATTTTCTGAATCACTATTAGTAGTATCTGCAACTTGAAACCTATGGAAATAAGTATTTGTTTCAACAAGAAATTGAAATTTTCAATGGAAAACATGATCTCCCTTTGTCCTTGGGCTGGATAAAATGTAAATGGCTATCACTCCTCATTCTTTGGGACATGAAATTCGCAGCATTAGCTTCCATCAAGGAGAGTTTCAAGGCTAAGAATACAACTAAGAAGTTTCATATCAGTGTAAGAATATGAGATAGAGTCTTACATTTAATAGGTTCTTTAATAACTTTGTTGAAATAGTTGTTGGATTGAATTTGTAATTTCCTTATTGCTCTTTCCCAATACACTTTGCACTGTAGTTATGTGTGTAAAGGTTTTTAGTGTCTCTGATTAGACTATAGTCTCTCTCTAGTCAGATATTGTTTTAATTCATCTTTCATCCTAAATAGCACCCTACACAGACTAGGCTCTTGATAAACGATTGTTGACTAAATAAATGAATGATGGGCACACCAGGCAACATATAAAGTGATTGGAAACAGCATTGGATTTGAATTTAGAGGATTTGATTTAAAATTCTGTCTCTGACACTTAATACCACATCTTCTAATCTCTCTGGATCTCTATTTTCTCGTCTGTAAAAGGAAAGGTTTGAAATAGGTGTCCTAATTTAAGGTCCTTTCCAACTCTGAAGCTATGATCCTATGACCCTTTGCTTCTTTGGAAGCTCCAAAAACTCCTCCACACGGGGCTTAATCTTTAAACCAAGCTTACCCATACCTATCACCCCGGGAGACATCCCATCTGGTGCAGCCGATAAGTGTTATTCCCCAAACCACCAAAAACAATTGTTTTTAACTTGCTTGATGAGAAAATAAGAGGGAAATGGTCATAAAACTAAGCTACTCCTTTTATCTTCAGAGAGTATATTATTTAGGGAACCTCTTTTTATACGGTTGGAAGTATCATGTCTTTTCTATTTGTTCTTTTCTGCCATAGATGTCTCCTGGTCAGGGTCATAAAGTGCCTTCTTTTTCTTAACACTTTAAATGTTTATACATTCTGTATCCAGTAAATAAATGCAAGCATCCTGGTCATTTTATTAAGGTTAATGTATGCAATATCACCCAGAAGCCATGTCATCCTACCTCCCACCTCTGACAAATGTTCAATCTGTTAAAGGCATATTCACAAATAGGAAAATGACACACAGGAAGAGCAAATTAGCAGCATTATGAGAACCTCTATATTTCTTGACATTTTTAGAGTTGACATTTTCAGCTTTAACATTTCCTCAACAAGGCATTTTGCATTTAATAAGTTCTGGGATTGGGAGTTCTCTTCCCCAGAGGCCAATATTGGCTGCAGTTGGCAAAGCTGGCTGCATCTAAAATGCTGGGGGTAAACCAAGGACATTTTTCTCAAACATCTAGGCCTTATTTAATGAAAGGATGTCATTTTCTGATTTTCTCTCCTTCCAGCTGTTAGCATTGACAGACTAACAAAAGGAAGAGAAAACATCTCCAGATATTTCTGAACTGCGAATTTTAAAAAGCAATTTTAAAAACTTCACAATTTCGCATATAAAATTAAATTACCAGTTTGGGTAAATAAAAGGGCAATTTAGTGGGGAAAGAAACTAGATTCTTGTCTCATAAGAAGACAAATAGATTGGTTCTTTTCTGTTAGGACAAAAAGGATACAAAACTACAGTGTTTCTAGATTTCATTGTGTCTGTGTCACTTTCTTAAGTGAATTTGATCCATCATCCTCTATGTTTTGTTTAGATGGTGTCAAACAAAACTGGGAACATGGGGATCAGAATTCAAATAAACAAAAGTAATAACACTGGGGGGAAAATTTCTGGACAGTAAACATGTAGTCCTGGACTGCTTCAAGAATATCTATCTCTTGATAGTAGCAAAGTATCTGCCTTTTGACAGTGAAGGTAAATTCATCACCCTTTTCCAAGATGACACAATGGATATTTTTTACTTCTCTTGCCATATTGGTTGTAGACACAATGGAAAGTGGAATGGGGAATCCCAGCCCTTCCTGAATCCCTTTTATTCTTTTCTTTATGCATTTCTGTACCCAGCTAAGTGGTGCATTAGATAGAGTGAGGGGCCTGGAGTCAGCGAGACCTGAGTTCAAATCTGACCTCAGCCACTTACTAAGTGTGTGATCTGCCTCAGTTTCCTCATCTGTAAAATGAGCTGGAGAAGGAAATGGCAAATCATTTTAGTATCTTTGCCAAGAAAGCCTCGAAGGGGTCACAAAGAGTCAGATACAACAGAAACAACTGAACAACAAAAGTTCCCAATTCCCTGCCCTTTCAGCTTAGACCTGCTAGACAACCTGGAACAAAGCAAGGTGGTGAAGGAAAGGAGGTTCAGAGGCCTGAAGGCCTAAGATGATCACTAGATAACTGACAATCAATTATGACGTTTGTATTTTACTTCTGGCACCAGTTTCCTCTGAGGGAGCCTTCTAGATGGATGTCGAATGGAAAATTCAAACCTTCTTCCTTCCCTGCTAAAAGCAAACAAGAAAACAGGCATGTCTGGATCAATTGGAAAGACATTTTGGTAAAGCTTTTTTGTTTTGCTTTGAATTTGCATTTCTATGTTACGGCATATAGAACTAGTGGATAGAGAGCTAGTATCAAAGCCCGAGCGTGATAGGATTTCAAGCATCTGACACAAATTAGCTGAGTAACTTTGGATAAATCACTTACCTCTTTGTGCTTTAGGTAGCTCTCTGAGAATTATAAGTTGCAGAGAATGTGTCAAGCAGAATTGATAGAGGGAGTTCCTTTACCTGGTAGTTTCCTATAGTCATGAAATGACAGATTTAGTTCATAGATATATTCTCATTTAATTTTCTATGTCAGCTTGGTAAACAGACAGAGTTGTGGAGCACATCTATTTTATTTGCTTTGTTTTAAAAATTGGGTTTTCCTACCATCTAGCATTCATCCCATCTTCCCCATTGAAAAAGAAAAAGAGGGAGGAAGGGAGGGAGGGAGGGAGGAAGGAAGGAAGGAAGGAAGGAAGAGAGGGAGGGAGGAAGGAGGGAAGGGAGGGAGGGAGGGAGGAAGGAAGGAAGGAAAGAAAGAAGGAAGGAAGGAAGGAAAGAAGAAAGGAAGGAAGGAAGGAAAGAAGAAAGGAAGGAAGGAAAGAAGGAAGGAAGGGAGGAAGGGAAGAAGGAAGGAAGGGAGGAAGGGAAAGGGAGGAAGGAAGGAAGGAAAGAAGAAAGGAAGGAAGGAAGGAAGGAAGGGAGGGAGGGAGGAAGGGAGGAAGGGAGGGAGGAAGGAAGGGAGGGAGAGAGGGAGGAAGGGAGGAAGGAAGAAGGGAGGGAGGGAGGAAGAGAGGAAGGAAGGGAGAGAGGGAGGAAGGGAGGAAGGAAGGAAGGAAGGGAGGAAGGGAGGGAGGGAGGGAAGAAGGAAAGAAAGAAGAAAGGAAAAGAAAATCACATAAATAATCAAGCACAAGTTCCCACATTGGTCATGTTCAGAAATGCATTTCTATAATGGCTGATTGGTTGAGCAGAATTATCAAGTCTTAACGTGATAAATAGTTCATATCTAAAACTAAGAGCCATCATCATGTGTAATAGGGATAAACTAGATTTTTTTCCAATAAGATCAGGGATGAAACAAGTATGTCCACTGTTGCTACTTCTATTTGACATAGTGCTAGAAATGCTAGCTAAAGTAATAAGATAAGAGAAAAGAAACGGAGGGAATAAGCATGGATAAAATAGAAACAAAATTATTACCCTTTGTAGGTGATATGGTGAAATGGTTAGAAAACCCTAGAGAGTCCATGAAAAATTAATCAAAACAGTAACTTCATCTAAATTGTAGGAGATAAAATAAATACACACAAATTATCAGTATTTTAGCATGATACCAATGAAACTCAGCAGAAAGATATAAAAAGTGAAATTCTGTTTAAAATAACCTTAGAATGTATAAAATACTTGTAAGTGTACCTATCAAGATATGCAACTATATAAATACAACTATAAAAGACTGTATGCAATCTTAAGTAATTGGAGAAATACTTATTGTTCATGAATAGGAAGAATCAATATAATAAATATAACGATGCTATCTTCTTTCTTTCTTTTTCTTTTTTTCCCCATCTCTGTACTTACCAGTATCTGGTAGAATGCCTTACATATAGCAGGCACTGAAATTGACATCAAAAGAGGACATGTACTCATCAAGGAACCAGAGCCTCAAAACAATACTGGTTGTAGCAGTAATCTTTTTCCTAGGCTATTTCAGAAGATGCCTACACAATAGAAAATAATATGATATAGTACAAATTAATTACTTTAAATGTAGGTACTTACTAATTAAGTTCAGTTGGTTGCATTGACATTGAATATTTTTTAAAAAATCATTCAATTAAAAAACCTGTGCTTCCTCCTCTATTCCCCACACCCCAAGTCAATTGATTTGGTTGAGGGTTGGAAATACACAACCACAAATTCTCGCTTAAATTTGAATAGTTATTACCCCCAGCTGATTCATACTTATTAAAACAATCTTCCCAGTTTTGCTGTTCATGCTATCGAGCATGCTTCTATCTCTATTGTAAGAATAGCTTAGGGGAGATTAAAAGGATAAATATCTCACTGTTGTCTGCTCTACTTATCCCAGCAATCTCCCTCTTCAACCAATACCTGACATTTATTTATCACTCTCAAGTTTACAACATGCATTATGTCACTGAGCCTTACTGACAACCCAATGAGATAGGTACTATAGGCATTATTATTCACATTCTAAAGATAAGAGAAGTGAGGCTCAGATCAGTCAAATGACTTATCCAAGGTCACATAGCTAATAAACATCAGAGATGGCTCCTGAACACAAGTATTCTTGACTCTAAGCCCAGCATTCATCCACTAATACCCATCACTGCCTCTCTGTGATGTGTCAGAATTCTGAGCAATTTCCTTCTAATGGGTTGGGATTCACAGAATCTCAGAGGAGGAAGGGACATCAGAAGCCATCTAGTTCAAACCATACCTAAATAAGAATCCTGTCTATAACATAACTAACAGTGAGGAAGAACCCAAAGCCAAGGCTGATTCTTCTAGAGCACACTGCAATTGCTTACATCAAGAAATTATTCTTTTCTCTGAGCAAAAAGTGTTTGCAATCCAGTGCATTAATTAGTAGAAAAATGTTCCTTACCTCAAACAGAAATAAGTCTCTTTGCAAGTTCCCTCCTTTGTTCCTACCGCCCTCTGTGACCAAGCAAAGTAAGACTATTCCCTCTTCTACTTGATAGGACTTAAAATAGTTGATACCACAGGCTTCTTCAGAGCAGTGACCATTATCTTCATGTAAGCCCTGGCACCTAGTGCAGTGCCCAGCACACAGTAGGCATTTAATAAATGCTTGTCGATTGATTTATTCATTGAAGACAGTTGTCATACCCTCACAAGTCTGCTCCTTTCTAATTTAAGCACTCTCAGTTCTGTCTATCTCCAAATGAAGTCCCACAACTTAAATCTGTACTGGGAGGGACTCTCTAGGGTGGAACAGGTCTTGGCCTGAGACCCAGACCCAGAATTACAGGACTTAAAGAGTTATGTTGGGTTCCAACTCCCAAATGACAAGGCAGCACACAGAACTATCTCTTTTGGCAGGGAGAAAGGCATAGCAGCTACTAAATCACCTGCTGATAAAAATTAGCCCACCATATTTCCATCTATTTGTCCTAGGGTCAAGGTGATGTTCATACAGAGGGGCCTTAGAAAATCAATAACTTGGGGTACCTAGGTGGCAGAGTGAATAGAGCACCAGCCCTAGAGTCAGGAGGACCTGAGTTCAAATGTGCCCTCAGGCGCTTGACACACTTACTAGCTGTGTGACCATAGGCAAGTCACTTAACCCCAATTGCTTTCCCTTCTCCCCTCCGAAAAAAATAAAACAACCAGAAAATCAGTAGCTCACTTTCCCCTAACACTTTATAGGTTCAAAGTGCCTCACTCCATTCTTTTCCTCTTGACACTCATTATAAGACCAATTCATATTTCTATAGACTTTGAAGTTGAAAAAGCCCCTTTCTTAAAACACTTGGGTGAGGAAAGTCAGGGAGCTTAAGGAGTTTACAAATTTTCACACAGCTAATAAGTATCAGAGGTTGGGTTTGCATCCCAGTCTGCCTATTTTTAGCAATATTTCCTTTATACCACATTTTGATGCAAGAATTACTATTCCCATCTTAGAAGTGGGGAAATTGAGCATCAGACAAACCCAGACTCAATCCCAAGTCATGTAACTACAAGGCTAATGCTCCTTCCACCCTTCTGCCTCTGCCATTGACTCTACTCCTTTTCTTAATTTATGGAATAAAGCAAAAGGTGATTGCACATGGAACTGCAAATCTATTGAGTACAACTTGCTGTTCCTTTCAAACATATGATGAAGTTATCAGGTAAATTTCTTTTTGTTTCTTCCCTTCCCCCACCCCTACCTAGAGATGCCTACCCCATTCCTTCTTCTGAGGAAGTCAGCAACCTACATGCTGGAAAATATGACCGCTAAGGTCTTCCAAGTATGTTTCCCTGAGTAATTACTGATACTATATTATACGTTTCCTCAGCTGGGTTTAGATTAGCATAGGAAATGATGGAAGCTTGTTCGTCTAATTTTGAGCAAATTAAACAATAATGATTGAATCTTCTGGGAAGGAAACCCAGAGCTTTTGTCAGACCTCAAGTAGAATGCAGGAATGTGTTAATTAGTCTGCTGGGGGTGTGGGGGAGGTATAGGGGTAGATGGGGGAAGAGGGGGAGAAGGTTTATCTGTAAACTTCTATCCATATGCAGCATCTCAATGTTACTTAGAAATGACTTGACTACATGTGAAGTTAAATTCATGCTTCCTCCAGAAACCGAGGCCAAAGGAAGACAAAGCTAATTCATAATAATACCAACTAATAATAATTTATGTAGATAGCACTTTAAGTTTTGCAAAATATTTTACAAATATTATCTTCTTTGATCCTCACAACAACCCTGGGAGGTAGATGCTCTTGTTATCCTCATTTTATAGATGAGAAAATTGAAACAGACAAAGGTTAAGTGACTTGCTCAGGGTCACACAGCTAGTAAGTGTCTGAGGCCAAATTTAAACTCCTTCCTGACTCCTCGTCCAATGTTCTGTCCACTGAGACATGTCTTAGTCAGTAAATGGTCACTGGGTTTCTGCTTCACATATGGTAAACTTTCTTAGAACTGTTGGGGACAATAAAGTCAAGCCCAGTCCAATTCAGTACAACCTACAAATATCAATGGCGTACTTACTACATGCTGAGCACTGGACCAGGAACTGAGGAGATTACAGATAGGTAAGAGAAGAAGCTATAACATCACAGGGCTAATTACGAAAAGGCTAAAGAATACTTCAAAATAAATGTTATTCCTTTAAAGATGGTGTCTTGGGATGCTTACTGTATACCCATTCCAATATGGCAGCCATTTAGTGAAACAAATGTCTTTTGGAATTCTGCTTACAGACCATAGTTCATTTGTTCATTTGTCTATTTATTTATTTATCCGTCCTATCTCCACAAATACATTTTATACATAGCTTGTTTATACATAGTTATTTGCATATTATATCCTCCATTAGATTGTGAGCTTCTCAAGCAGCTGTCCTCAAGGACTGTCTTTTACCTTTCTTTGTGTCCCCAGCACTTAGTACAGTGCTTGGCACATAGTAGGTGCTTAATAAATGATTATTGACTGACACAATGAAAATCTAAAACAAGAGGTGTTTTCATCATTGCTCTTGACCAAAGGCAAGGAATGCAGAAAGACAGAAGCACACCTGGAAAGTGAACAGCTGGCTAAGAACATAGTATATGAGAATTGGATTTGTGTTGCTGGACCATGGCTTAAGATAGATTAATGACAAGTTCTTGGCCACGTACCCAATGTGGGCTGGTAAGACTGTATTTTTGGGGCAGCTAGGTGGCACAGTGGATAGAGCATTGGGCCTGGAGTCAGGAACACCTGAATTCAAATCTGGCCTCAGACATGTACTAGTTGTGTGACCCTAGACAAATCACTTAACCCTGTTTGCCTCAGTCTCCTAATCTGTAAAATGAGCTGGAGAAGGAAATGACAAATCACTCTAGTATATTTGTGAAGAAACCCTCAAATAGGGTCACAAAGGATTGGACATGACTAAAACAACTGAACAAGACTATATTTGCCTGGATTCTAGTAAAACTAATCAAAAGGGCTTTAAATGGAAAAGAAAGGGGTAGTTCTTCAAGCAAAGGGTAAATGACTGCTTTAGGGGCACGTTGTAGAGGAAAAATCATATTTGATTATGAGTTGGATGACGTTGCTTCTGAAACCCCTTCCAGCTCTGACATGCTATCATATTTGTTTATTAAAACCAGTCTCGTTATTTTATAGCCACTGCTCGTACTGCTGCCCTTCCCCTCTTCCCACCCTAGCAGGAAATCTAGCCAAGGAGACAGGAATAAATGTATGAGGCAAATAACAATACAAAGAACTCCAGTACAAATACAAACTCCACACAAATAGTTCTAAAAGAGCGTATCATTGATTGCCAACTGAATACTACAGGTAACCAGGCTGACAGAGTAAAAGAAGACATCATAGAGAACATTCTGTGATCCTGAAAAAGGTCAAACTTCTGAGTAGTAACTTGATAATTAAAGGGCATTTCTTTCTTCATAGATTCTGTTGTCTTGGTGGTAAAATTAAAAAGCCATGAATCCTTGAACAAGTCTCTGACCTTAACAAGCATTTCAATAGTCAGTCAAAAAGTAACTATGAAATGTTACTCTCTGATCTGGGCAGTGACCAATTCCAGCCCTTCTGCAGTACATGATAAGAAAGGACCAGACATTTAAATGATCAAATTTAAAAAAAAAATTAATTCCACCTTCATTTTGGATATTCTTCTCTCTTCCTGCCCTATTCATCCTCCCCCACTTCCGCAAGTGGGCCTTCTCGTAACCAAAATAGTAAAGAAAAACCAGCAGACACAACCATCTCATTCCACAGGATATGCCTCATTGTACACTCCCTAGGCACCCCCGTCTTCCACGAGGAGAGCGGTGCATTTCTCAATCTCTTCTCTAAGACCAAGACTAGTCATTATGCTTATACAACATTCAAGTTGTCATTTGATGGTTCTTTTTGTTTACATTATTGTGGTCCTTGTATACGTTGTTTTCTTGCTTCACTTGGTATCAGTTTAGACACGTCTTCTCCAGTTTCTCTGAATCTCTCCTACTCGTTGTTTCCCATGGCACCACAGTACTTCTTCCTTTGATGTGCCACAATTTGTCCAGCCCTTCCCTGCTTTTAACTGATTTATAACAAAGGACAACCTTCAATGGTGCAAGTTCTAGTTCATTGACATGTATACCTCAGTGAGTTTCCATTTTCATTCAAAATATAGATTAAGATCAGAGATTTAGAAGTAGCAGGAACCTAAGAGGTCATCTGTTCAGTAATCTTTCAGTCATATCTGACTCTTTATGACCCTATTTGGGGTTTTCTTAGCAAAGATACTGGAGTGGTTTGCTGTTTCCTTCTCTAGCTCATTTTACAAATGAGGAGATTGAGGCAAATAGAGTGAAGTGACTTGCCCAGGGTCACTCAGCTAGTAAGTGTCCAACTTTTTTTTCTTCCCTCCCCCCACCCTAGAGATGGCTACCATTAAATACAAATATATGTAAAATTGTTCTATACATATTTCTATTTATCAGTTCTTTTTCTGGATACAGATAGCATCTTCCTTCATATGTCCTTTATAGCAGCTCTCTTTGTGGTGGCAAAGAACTGGAAATTGCAGGGATGTCCATCAATTGGGAAACAGCTGAACAAGTTGTGGTATCTCATTGTGATAGCGTTGTGATTGCACTACTGTGCTATAAGAAATGACAAGTTCAATGGTCTTAGAAGAACACGGAAAGATTTGCATGAAATAGTGAAGAGCAAAATGAACAGAACCAAGAGAATATGTATGCAGTAACAGGGAGCTATGTTGTGATTCAGAGTACTGGGCTCAAACCTCAACTCTGTTACTTGCTGCTTGTGTGATTTTGCACAAGTCACTTAGCCCTCTGGACCCCAGTTAGCTCATATGTAAAATAAGTTTGGGTAAAGAGGTTCAGATATCCAAGATTTCTTCCCACTCTAAATCTACAGTCCTATGAGGAAGGCCCAGAGGCATTTTACTGTAAACTGTTTGGCTGATATTTCAGAGAGTTTCAAAATCACTGTTCAATGAAAATCAAGAAAAATATTAAGAAACAGCAGTAGCAACAGCACACAAAGGGAGCATCACGGTTCTTCCTCGGTAAACCATTCTGAGTTTCCCATATTCCTGTTACCGAGACACTTGAATAAATTATCTTCTCTAAATCTACTGCTTGAACTTTCGGCCCTGAAATGTCTAATAAATCAGTGTGTTCTTTAATAAGCCTTGGTAAATAAGAAAAAAAAACAATACTGATTTTTATGACTATCTAAACAAATAAAGTAAGTTTAATCCATGATATCAGTATCCTGAGTTCAGTTTGCCAGGGAACAACAGAGAAGATGAAGAGATGAGGAGTTGTTATTGAGTTTCTCTACCGAGCAAAGAATGCCCTTTCTGGTTTTTCTGCTCCTTAAAAGGAAACATCTATTAGCTAGCAAGAACTCATTGGGTACTCAGGAATAAGAACAATAGTGCTTATCACTATGGAGTAATTTTTTTTTAAAAAGGCCATCCTTGATCTTCAATTTTCTTGGAAAGTGTAGCCACAGAACTCCAGTTTTGGAAAGGACCTCAGATATTATCCAGGTCACCTAGTGTTTCAACAAAAATCCTTTTGTACAAAATATCAAAATAGTGGAAGACTATGCTTGAAGACCTCAAATGAGGAAAAACCCATTGATGGCTGCTATAAGCAAAGGGCTCTATTTCTGCCAAAAGTAAAAGAACACATGGTCTTTCCTCATGTCCAGTGTCGGAAAGATGTATATTTGTGACCATCGTCATTTATGACATCTTTGAAGGACATAAAGGAAAGTGTATACATGGGCTAGGGGGTGATGATGTAGAAGCAAAAGTAACAGGTGGGACAATGGAGCCCCGGGTTCTAGTACTCATTCTGATTCTACATTGCTATGTGATCTTGGGCAAGTCAACTGGCATGAGAAAGATTTGGGGATGTTAGTGAATTGCAAGGTCAATATGATCATAGATTCAAAGCTAGAACATATCTTAAAGGCTATCAAATTCTGCCCCACCCACCATCTTACAAGATGGAGCACAGAGAGGTTAAGTAATTTGTACAAGGTCACACAGCTAGTAAGTGTTTGAGTTAGGATCTGAATCCAAGTCATCATCCCTCCAAGTTTATTCCCTATCCATTACACCATGTTGATAGCATGACAAAGCAGCTAAAAAGAATTAATGTGATCATAGATTCTATTAAGAGAAGTAGAGAGTCTAGGAATAAGGAATTAGTAGACCTGCTGAACTAAGTCCTGATCATGCCACATTTGGAGTACCATATTCAGTTTTCTTTATGATATCTATAAATGATCAACCATTCTTGGCCGGAAGACCTTCAATGGGGAATCTACTATGTCTTAAGACCTGGTGAATTTTTCTTCTGCTGAATTCTTCTATTCAGACAACCAGAGTCAGGCATTAGAAATGGAGCATCCTTTTTCCAGGATGGGGCTGGAGATAAACTGACTATGATGATGATGATGATAACTAGACTTATATCGCACTTTGAAGTTTGTAAAAAGTCTTATATATATATAATCTCATCATATCATAATCCAGGAAGGCAGGCGCTATCATTATCCCAATTTTATAGATGAGGAAATTGATGCTGAAAGGTAGTAAGTGACTTCTCGGTGTCTCACAGCTAGTTAATATCTGAAGTAGAATTTGAACGCAGGTCTTCCTGACTCCAAGTTTAGGGCCCTATCCATTACACTACCTAGTTAGCACAGTGCCTGGCATATAGTAGGTGCTTAATAAATATTTATTGACTTTTGACTTCTGACCTAGTTACAACCCGTCACTGACTTATGCCTTGTCATTTTCCTTTTCTAGACTCCAACACTTCTTCTGTGACACAATCTCAGAAATACTGTAGTTCATTAGATTCCAGTTTATCTTACCTTGGATATATTTTTGTCTCCTAAATGGGGACTTGGGAGAGACATTAGTCTTTTGCTGAGATAATAACTAACAATAATAATGATGATGATGATGATGGACTTTTACCTAGCGCTTTGGTGTTTGTGAAGTACTTTGTCCATATCTCATTTTAACTCTACAACAACCCTGTGAGGTAAAGATTATATAGATGTTACCATCTCCATTTTATAGTTCAGAAAACGGAGGCTCATCAACGTTAAGGCCACGCAATCTCTAGGAATCAGAGGTGGAATTGAACCCAGTTCTTCCTGACTCCAACTCCAGCACTCACATGCTTCTTCTATCGGATTTGAAAGACATTGCCCTCCATCGATTGGGGAATGGCTGAACAGGTTGTGGTATATGATTGTAATGGAATACTTATTGCACTACAAGAAATTACAAGAAGGATGATTTCAGAAAAACCTAGAAAGACTTACACAAACTGATACAAAGTGAAGTGAGCAGAACATTGTATACAGTAACAGCAACATTGTATGCTGATCAACCGTCCGTGCCTTAGCTATTCACTACAATATAATGATCTAAGACAATCCCAAAGGACTCATGATGAAAAATGCTATCCACCTCAGAGAAAGAACTGATGGATTCTGAATGCAGATTGAAGCATATTTTTTCACTTTATTTTTATGGGTTTTTTTGTTTGTATTTTCTTTCACAATATGACTAATATAGAAATATGTATAACCTATAACAAAATGCTTACCATCTCAGGGAGGGGATGGAGAAGGAGAGAGGGAGAGAATTTGGAGCTAATTTTTTTAAATGAATGCTAAAACATTGTTTTCACATGTAATTGGGACAAAGAAGATATTATTTTAAAAAAGAGAAAGAAAGAGATATTCCTCTCCTCACTGCACTCCACCCTGAAACTCTTCTCAGTAACACATTTCTAGGTTATTTACCTCTGCTGCTGTCTTATGTTGATCCTTATTAGATTTGACTTCAGAAGGTAACTTTTGTTTAACCTTGACCACAGATTCTTGGGACCTCACCTTCTCTGGGACTTGCCACTCCCTAAGCAATGATTAAAATATACTCCACTGAATGCCCCAAATAGAAAGCTTAGAATAAGCAGGTAGCATTTCAGAATGGTTCTAGGGTCTCCATTAGTTTGCACTGTTCTCCAGCCCACCCCAAAATAATCTGGCACTTAGCTATGAAAAATCAATTGTGTCACTTACGTTTCCTTGGAGAAAAGCCAGAATTCCAATAGGCAACAGTTTCATGAACAATGTATTCACTAAAACAGTATTAAAAGACTGCAAGAACACTCCAAGCCTCTTCCCACCCCACTCAGAAGTATTTTCTATTTACTTATCTGTGTACATAGTGTATATCCTGCCTTCCTCCACCAATAGATTGTAGTGTCCTTGAGGTCAGAGACCATTATGTTGGTTTTAACCAAGTGCCTTACACCTAGTAGGGGCTTAATAAATGCTTCTTGAATTGAACTGAAGCTCTGTATGGGCAGATCATCCTTTGTTGTTGTTCAGCAGTTTTTCGATTCTGTCTGACCCTTTGTGGCTTTCTTGGCAAAGATACTGAAGTGGTTTATCATGTCCTTCTCCAGTTCATTTTACAAATGAGAAAACTGAAGCAAAGAGGGTTAAGTGACTTGCCCAAGGTCACATAGCTAGTTAGTGTCTGAGACCAGATGAATCTTCCTGACTCCAGGCCCAGAACTTAAATAGGTCAGTCTTTAAATGTTTTTATGGGGGCATACAAGTGTTATATGCTCATACTGTACAGGAAGAAACTGATAACTGAAAACTGGTGTGTGTGTGTATATGTGTGTGTGTGTGTGTGTGTGTGTGTGTGTGTAATGACAGAAAGTTAGGGGAAGAGGGAGAGGGGAAGGAGATATAGTGGAAAGAATGCTAGATTTAGAGTCAGAAAAATCTAGATTTAAATCCATGCAACCCCAACCTTTATTAACTGCATAACTAAGATTAAATGTCAACCTCTCCGATCCTCCATTTTTTTCATCTGTAAAGTAGGGATAAAGTAGAGCTCAATGATAAACGTCACTTAATATTATATAGATGACAGCAGCAGAGCTGGGATGCCACATTGGACAGTGTGGTGTTAGGGCCTCTGATCTGGGTACTTTAGTATTAATTCTGGGTACATCACTCTAGTAACTGACTAATAGTAGTTGCGTGGCTCAAGCAAATTCTCACCACTTCCAAAACTGGGCAATGGAAGACAACAGGCAGAGATAGAATGGATAGGGTATTGGATTTGGACTCAGGAAGATCTGTGTTCAAATTCTGCCTCATCTACTTAGTAGTTGTGTGACCCCAGACCAGTCCTTTAACCTCTCTGGGCCTCAGTTTCTTTATCTGTAAAATGAAGGGTTTGGATCTGAAAGTCTCCAAGGTCCTTCCAGCTCCAAATCTATGATCCTATGATTCCTAGATTGGATGGTTCTTTTGTCCAACTCTTGCCCAAAGCACAAATTTCCTCTATAACATTCTTCAGAAATAATCATCTAATCTCTGCTTGAATATCTCCAGTGATGGAGAACTCACTACTTTCTAAGGCAAACCATTCTATTTTTGTAGATCTCAGGTTGTTAGACGCTACTTTCTTTAATGGAGTTGAAATATGTTTCCCTTGTAGCTTCCACCTATTTCTCCTGGTTAAGTTCTCTGGAGCCAACTAGAAAATAGCCCAGTTATGACCAACTGTAACAACAATGTTGCTAGCAGCTGCTGTGGGGGTGAAAGACCCAACAAGACCAGCAACAAGAGCACTGCTAGCGCAGATTCTTTGATCTGCTTTTCTAAGGAAAGCAACTTTAAGGGGTTTGCAATCTCACTTTAATTAAACATACATATATCATTCACTTAGTTCAGGGGGAAAAGCCAGCACCCTGAATTTCAGAGCAAATACAAACAGAAATTACAAACAAAGACAATATAAACAGAGCAAATAACACAATTCAACAGACAGGCTTTGTCTGATCAAGACATCACATATATAGTCACCAAAAAGAGAAGCACCAATATCTGGGTTTGCAAGCCAGGGGGGGCTCTTAACAACGGCTGCCCAGGGTCTTGTCTAGTCAAATCACACGACACTCTTCCAGTGAGTAAGTGCTCCAAACAAAACGCTAACCTCTGAATTTATATACCCTGTTCAAGGTCAAAGGACATCACGACCATGTGACTTAAACCTGTATGAACTAGGCTTTCCTGTTTCTTAAGCAGGTCATCAAAGACTCCCAGATTTAATCAAAGAAACAAAGGCACTTGATTACTTCAGTGCTCCAAAAGAGAAAACAGTAAAAAAAAAAAAAAAGTCCCACCTTAATTAATAATACACCAACCTACACCTAGGGACAGTTAGGCTTATTTAAATAATACAGCCCTGAAAACTGTCAGACCTTGAGACATCTGCACTGGCCTGCTCAAATTCCATACTTCCCAGTGTTATTTCAATCACACATAGAGTTATGATGATTATCAGTTTTTCCCATCTAGAAAACCTTCTCCCAGTCATCCCTGTCTAACAAGAGGCTAGCCACCATTAGATTATAAGCTCCTTGAGGGCAAGGACTATCTTTCTTTCTTATTTGTATCCCCAGAGTTCAGCATAGTGTCTGGCATATAGGAGGCATTTAATAAATGTTTATTGAATTTAATTGAATTCTAGCTTGGAGGAGAAAGGATGGAAGGCAGGGGACTCTAAGTAAGGAGCCAGGACTTGGCATAAATGAAACATCTTAGAATTTAATCTCAACTCTACTCCTGAGCCACAGGGATCATAGATCTGGAAAGAACCTTAGAAATCGTTAGTTCTGACTAGGGATTCTGGGAATATGATGGAGTAGGTCAGAAATTTCCAGGCTCTCCAGATTTCATCTAAAAATGAATATAGAGCAGCAAAAACATAGGGGTAAAGGAGTTGTCCTCCTGAGACAACTTGAGAGGACCCTGGAAAAGACAGGACCTCCAGGGGCTGAAGTTTGGCCTGAGTGAAGGGTAGATACTTGCAGGCCAATTCCACTGAATCAAAGAACAGCAGGCCCTGAGGGCAGCTCTGTTGGGAAGTGGACTAGGCCTCAGGAAATTAATCATTAATAAATTAATAATAAATAAATTGATTAGATCAAAAATAAATTAAGAAACTGAGGCCCCAAGAGGTAAGATTACTTATCCAGGTAACATAGCAGGTAACGACAGGGTTAGGATTCAAATCCTAGCCTTCTGGCTACAGATCAAGAGTTTTTTCACAACACCACAGGATGTTGCTTTTTCAAAGTCATTTTGGATTTCCTCATTTGTATGTGGGAATGTGACAGTTAGGTGGAGAAAGTGGATAAAGTGTCAGGCCTGGGGTCAGGAAGTCTCATCTTCCCGAGTTCAAATCTGGCCTCAGACACTTACTAACTGTGTGACCCTGGGCAAGTCACTTAACCCTGTTCACCTGTTTCCTTCTCTATAAAATGAGCTGAGAAGGAAATGGCAAACCCCTCCAGTATCTTTGCCAAGAAAACCCCGAATGGTGTCCCAAAGAGTTGGACATGACTGAAACAACTGAACAAAAACAACAACATATGGTAATGATTGCTAGGAAAATTAGCTTATCAAAACACTGCAAAGCCTTGTAAATAAAGGCACAACAGTAATGAAACACTGAAAGGACCTAGAAAAAACCGTCCCAAACCTTCGCTTTCTCAGGATCCTCCCTGCCCTTTGGTGAGCAGACACCACTTACTGAGAGCATATGTCAGACAGGCTACAGACAACGAGCATTCATTAAGTGCTGTATGTCAGGCACTAGGTGGTATAGATAGAGCACTAGTCCAAGTGTTGGGAAGACCTGAGTTCAGATCCAGTCTCAGACACTTATTTAGCTGTTGTAACTCTAGGTAGGTTACTTAACTTCCGTCTATCTCAGTTTCTTCATCGTAAATTGAAGGTAGATGTTGGTCAAGTGTTTTGTGCAGTTCCTGATATGTAATAGGTGCTTGATAAATGATTATTCATTTCTTCCCCACCCTGTGCTAAGCAGAGGTATTGTGTAAGCTGAACCAGAAGGCTATTGTGCAAGGTGCTTCACGATCTGTGGATTTGCTCTTGTGGGGTCTACAGCTCATTAGCAGTCAAATCATTTACCAGGATACAAAAGATTTATGAGCCACAAAGTCATAAATAATAGCTACCACTGCCACTGGGAACAACTCTCAGCTGCGGTTAAAGCTTTTAAGTGAACAGCTTTTTTAATAAAGGGAGAGGGGGTTCCATAATTCCTTCTCACTCCAGAAAAGTCTAGACTGGAGCTTCCCCACCAACCCATGACCGGTAGTCTTCAGATCTTTGTTAGATCTTTGTCCTAAAGTAGTTAGCTAAAGAGAAATAATAGAACCACCAACCACCACAGTCTTCACCTGTCTCTATCTGTCTCTGTTTCTGTCTCTCTGTCTCTGTCATTCTCTCTCTCTCTCTCTCTCTCTCTCTCTCTCTCTCTGCGTGTGTGTGTGCGTATGTGTGTGTGTGTGTGTGTGTGTGTGTGTGTGTGTGTGTGTGTGTGTAACAGGAGTCAAGACTAGCCAATGAGAGTTCAGTCCTTATGAGCATGAGGAGTATGCTCTGATTGATACAATACAATATAAAGTGGACTTTGGAGCATATGTGGCTATTACACATACCAGGAAACATATAACTGTTTCTTATGCATACAATACTGTGTGGCAAAGTTGACCTTTTTGATTGGTTCTTGAGACAGAACTCAGTGTAACATATATTAAAGGCATTAGCCAACTGAGTCAGTCGCTCTCAACCTTTCTCTCCCTGGTGTTCGAAGAGTATGAATGACTGTGAGTCTCTGGACTGGGGAAGGTCCTCTGGCTCATCCTCATCCCGTTTCCAGGAAGCCATCAGTAAACAGTATGACTGTGATTTCTGTTTCTATTTTGTCCATTCTTTCTTGCTTTTCAGTGAAGGATTATCAGACACATAAGCTTTAAAAGGTCAGAGGAGCAAGACTGGTGAGGTTCTGGAATTGGAGGTCATATCAGCAGCTGATGGCAGCTGAGCCAGGCAGGCAGCAGCCCAACCCAAGACCTGCTTGACCCTGCATAGCCGCCAATCTGTGGCAGCCAGGGAGGTATTCTTCCAGCAACTCTGTTACATTCAAAAATAAACTTGGCAGAACAAATACTTGGTAGCATCTGCTCTGAGTTTGAGCCCACTCTTCCACATCCCAGGAACCGAGGAGGTAGAGAGAAGAATGCTGGCAGAAATACTTCATACTTTTTTCTTTGATAAAGCTTCTCAGTAAATGACTCCTTGAAAAAGTTAATTGATACTAATTAGCTACATTGACAAAGAAGGCACTAGTCATTAGGGCAACCAATGATATAGGGGAAATACCATCTGCAACTGGCAACTGACACTGGGGACAAAACTCTGGAATGGGTTTGGACATAGTTTTAGAAGAACCCCACAGTCCCTGTGACCTTCACTCTCACAGTGTCATTTCCCCTACTACTCTGTTTCCAATGTTTTCAAACCATCAAGGCAGAAGGAATATTGGGAAGTCACCTTGTCCATCCTACCGTTGGACGGATGTACACTTGAGCTACTTCTGGAATGTAACTCTTCATCGACCCTTTTCCTTAAACTTCCAGGAAAGATATTAAATAATGTGATACCTAAACCCCCTTGGATAACCCATCATGGCCTTTTAAAACCCAGATAGCCATGCATTTTTTCCTCACATGATTAGTTTAAGTGAATATACTGTGATACAGTATTAGAGAGGGGAACAAACATTTATTGTCGTTCTTCAGTCATTTCAGTTATGTTTGACTCTTCCTGACCCCATCTGGAGTTTTCTTGGCAAAGATATTGGAGTGGTTTGCCATTTCCTTCTCAGCTCATTTTACAGATGAGGAAACTGAGGCAAACAGGGTGAAGTGACTTGCCTATGGTCACATAGCTAGTAAGTGTCTGAGGCCAGATTTAAACTCAGGAAGATGCGTCTTCCTGACTCCAGGCCCAGGACTCTGTCCACTGTACCACCTAGCTGCCCCTAAATATCCACTATATATGAACCTTGACAAATATTAACTCATATGATCCTGTCAACAACCGTAAGAGGTAGGGACTATTATTATCTTCATTTTAAAGTTGAGGAAACTGAGTCAGATAGAGGTTAAGTAGTCATTTAAATTCAGGATTTCACAGCTCGTAAGTGTCTGAAGCCAATGACTTCAAGTCCAGCAAACTCATTTGAAATCTGGAAAAAAAACTGAGCTCAAATACCACTTTGTTTTTTACTTTTCTCTAGCACTATAAAATAAATTTTTGGTAGTTCGATTGGTATGGTACTGAATAAGTAAATTAGTTTAGACAGAATTGTCATTTTTATTGTATGGGCTCAGCCTACCCATGAACAATTGATATTTTTCCAATTTAGATCTGACTTTATTTGTGTGAAAAGTATTTTGTAATTGTGTTCATATAGTTCCTGGGTTTGTCTTGGCAGGCAGACTCCCAAATATTTTATATTGTTTATAGTTATTTTAAATGGAATTTCTCTTTCTATCTCTTGCTGCTGGGATTTATTGGTCATATATAGAAATGCTGAGGATTTATTTGGGTTTATCTTATATCCTGCAACTTTGCTAAGGTTGTTAATTATGTCAAGTAATTTTTTAGCTGATCTCTAGGATTCTCTAAGTATACCATCATATCATCTGCAAAGAGGGATAGTTTTGTTTCCTCATTGCCAGTTCTAATTAATTCCCTCAATTTCTTTTTTCTTCTCTTATTGCTATAGCTAACATTTCTAGTACAATTTTGAATAACACTGGTAATAACGAACTCAGATACCACTTTGGATACTTACTAGTTCTGTGTCCATGCACAAAGCATTTAACCTATCTAAGCCTCAGTTTCTATAACTGTTCAAAGAGAGGGTTTGCCTAGTCCGGGGTGGGGAACCTGTGACCTCTAGGTCCTCAAGTGTGCCCATTTGACTGAATCCAAACTTTTCCTAGATAACTTCTATGACCCCTTCCAACTCTTAATCTATGATCCTGTTCCCCCATTCCTATCCTATTCCTTCTTATCCTGTCCATAGTAAAAATGGAACAGCTGCTTACTGTCACTCATCTCATATCCTTCCCAATATACTTAGAGGGTAATTAACTGGCCGTTCCTACTCTCTTTTCCTTCAAGGTTTCTCTTCTCTAGCTTAATACTGTACCTATTCTCCACCCCTGAGTCTGAGTTTAGGCCTTTCCTCATAAGACCTATGAGTCAGAGTCGTTAGTTTAAATTAGTTTCTCTCTTCAGAACCTTGTCCAAGGCCTTCGTGGAGCATTTCAATAGTGAAGTTCAAATTTTTATTCTAACAAAAGTACAACAAAAACTTGGGATTCTCTTAATAGTTACTAACGCTTTTAAAAAATTATTTCTTTTAAAGAAAACTGTATACTTTAGGAAGAGGCTCAGTGGTATGATAGATAAGAAAACTGTCCTGGGGATCAGGAAAACCTGGGTTTCAGTCCCTCCTCTCACATCGATTGGCTAGGTGACTACAGGCAAGTGTCTTAACTTTCCAGAGCCCTAAACAACTCTTTAAAACTACAATTTGCAAGATATACATTGGTCAATGGAGTTTCTTCACTGAGAGGTAGTTTGTTATACCAATAAAATCACAAGTCTGGTCTAAAACATACTTTTACACACATATGTTACAGATAGTATGCGTGTACATATGCATCTGCACGTATATATGCATACATATATGTATATATGGAAAGTGTGCGTGTGTGTTTGAGTGAGTGCATGTTCCAAAAGTCTTAGTACGGTTTTAAACATTAATAACTAAGACTTTTGAGGTTCCCTGTATTCACATATACATACACATACATACAAACAGAACCTTCATTTTACAATGTCTTGCAGCTATTGGTAAGCATTTTATAATTAAACCTGAGGGTTATTCTTCATAAATACCCTATTTCAGAAGTCTGTGTTTATACTTGTGTCACAAGAGACAAAAATTTGGTCTCCTCCAGAGACTTCATAGACCTGCTGTAATTGTAGTAGTCTGTCTTACCGTCTGTGGCAAAATCAAGAATAAGGGATCCAAAGGCCCTCCGATAGGAGAGGCAAGAGATCAGCCAGGGGATGTTGAGGAAGAAGAAGAAAAAGAAAAAGCCCTCTTCCCTGTCCTGCAATCAGACCTAGGGACAAAGCATAGCATCATGTGCTATAGGGATTACAAAGAATTACAAGACACAATTCCTTTTCTTAGGGAGCTTACAGTCTGGTAGGGAAAGAGAAAGACATGTATGTAAAAATGAAATGTTGTTGTTGGCCCTTCATTTTTGGAGAGGACCAGTGACATCATGGAATGATGGCTTTACTTGCTCCTGAATTGGATTTAAATGAGGCAGAGTTTAACACAAAATTGTCAGCCTCACTCTCTCTTCCTGAGTCATCAAAGTCCACTGGCAAGACAAAAGTCAATGGCCAGGAATGAGTCTTCAATGTCTGACCACACTCTGTAGAACTTGCTTCAGGACAAATTGTTCTCATTCACCCATTCCACCGGGGAAAGTCTTCACATGCTTGAGGCAGATATCCCCCTAATTCACTGAAGGTTTTGAGGCCTCTTGGTTGCCCCCAACCTGATTTAGCCTGTCTGTAGAGACAGTTTTACTGGGGTGTGGCTGTTGTGCATGCTGCAGCTTCCAGAAGTTGCAGGTGAAGAGTTTGGTGAAGAGAGAAACCAAAGAAAGATGAGCAGCCCTGGCCTGGAGAACCCGCCCACCAGAGGTGCTAGTCCTCCTTAGCACCCCATACATCCCATAAATTAAAAAAAAGAAATCAAATGTAGTTATAGATTTAGAGCTGGAAGGGAATTTTGGGGGGATACACACTCACACGAACACGCACACTTAATCCCGTTTGCCTGTTTCTTCACCTATAAAATGAACTAGAAAAGGAAATGGAAAACTACTCCAGTATGTCATAAGAAGTCAGACATGACTGAAAAATGAACCACAACTGAAAAACAACAAAAACTGAACAACGACAAAAGTGCACGAAAGTGCTTGAGCTGAACCTTGAAGGAAACTAAGGCCGCTGAGAGATGAAAGAGCAAGAGGGAGTGCATTCCAGGCACCAGGAACAGCCAGTGCAAAGGAATGTAAATCTATAGATTTAGAGCTGAAAGTTCATTCACTGAACCCCTCATTTTACAGATGAGGAAACTGAGGCACGGAGAAATCAAATGATTTGTCCAGGGTCATACAGCTAATAAGTGTCTGAGGCAAGATTTGCACCCAGGTTTCCCTGACTCCAAGTTTAGTGTTCTATCTCCTGAACTCTCTCTCTGCCTCTCTCTCAGACAGGCCCTGTGGATTCCATTGACAGAAAAGAATATCACAATACATGCAATAACCAAAGAAATTTTATACTCAACTCATTGCTAGAGAGATTCAGAGGGGGAAAAGGAGGCACGAGCAGGTGACAAGCTGCATTGTCTTTGGAACGTTCCCTTTATGTTGGCAGAGATATGGCCCCTTGTAGGAGGGGAGCACTCTTGTGGGTCATCAGCCTGCAAAATGAGACCATGAGGGACCCCACACAATGGATAACAATAATGCCTTATGTCTACATCTTACTTGAAAGAGCTTTTTAAAACTGCTTTCATATCAGAAACTCCCTTGAGCCTCATAATAACCCAATGAAATAGGCTATTGCCCGGGATGCACCATGGGGGATGAGGGATGGGGGTGGGGAGGTGAAACCCAACAAAAGTAACATAAACATTTTTATAAATGTTCATGTTTTTAATGCCAGGAAATTCAGCATTCTGTGAACTGAGGCTATTTATTTTATTTTTTAATACTTAATTTATTTATTTTCAGTTTTCAACATTCACTTCCATAAGTTTAAAATTTTTTCTCCCTCCCTCTCCCCTCCTTCCCCAAGATGGCCTGCAATCTGAAATGGGCTCTACACATACATTCCTATTAAATGCATTTTCACATTAGTCATGTTGCACAGAAGAATTATAATGAATGAGAGAAACCACGAGAAAGAAAAACAAAGCAAAACAAAAGAGAAAAGAATCTGCTTCACTCTGCATTCTGACTCCATAGCTCTTTCTCTGGATATGGGTGGCATTTTCTATCATGAGTTCTTTGGAAAAGTTTTAGGTTCTTGCATTGCTGAGAAGGACCAAGTCTATCAAAATCAGCCCTCGCACACTGGCTGTTACCACGTACAATGTTCTCCTGGTTTTGCTCACTTCACTCAGCATCACTTCATATAAGTCTTTTTAGGTTTTGAAACTATTTATTTTAAATCAAGAATCCATGTTTACATGCTGAGCTTCATGTGCCACGAAGGTACCAAGCTTTGATGAATTCTGCCTACTCCAAAGCATCCTCCACGCAGCTGCCGAAATGATTTTCCTAAAGTGTAGTTTGGACCAGGTAACTCTCCTGATCAATATATTCCAGTGACTCCTTATTACCTCTAGGATCTAATAGAAATTCCTCTGTTTGTGCCTATAAGCCCTTGATGACCTGCCCCCAGTACCTTTTTCAGCTTTGTTACACTTTTCCTCCCCTCCAGATATACTACAGTCCAGCCGAACTGGTCTGCCTACTGTTCCTCCTTCTCAACTCTCCAGCTCCAGCTTATGTTGCTTTGCACTGGATGCTCGTGGTGCCTGGAATACACTCCCTCTTGCCCTTTCATCTCTTAGAGATCCTAGTTTCCTTCAAGGTTCAGCTCAAGCACTTTTGTGCCCTTTTGCTGTTGTTCAGTTGTTCATTTTTCAGTCATGTCCGATTCTTCACGAGGTACTCGAGTGGTTTTCCATTTCCTTCTGTAGTTGATTTTACAGGTGAAGAAACTGAGGCAAACGGGTTTGTGTGTGTGTGTGTGTGTGTGTGTGTATGTGTGTGTGTGTGTGTGTGTGTGTGTGTGTGTGTGTGTCCTAAAAGCTCAGAACCTTATCCACTGTGCCACTTAGCTGCCCAGGCTCAAGTACTATCTTCTACCTTAGAACTTATCTGATCCCTCCAGGTGCACTACCGTGCCTTCTTGTCAATTTTGGATATATCTGTACATGGGCATGTTGACTCCTAAGATAGGCCAGCTGGGAGGTGGAATTTAATTCATGGGATTATAGACTTAAGGGCAGAAGGGGCCTCAGAGGTCATCAAGCCCAATGCCCTCAATCTCTTCCACCTTCTATGTTCATGACCTTCCTCCCACAGTCCCCTGCATCTCAGGATAACTTCTATAAAGCAGGCTTGACACAGTTTCAGGACAGTAGACTGCTGGTAGTATTTGGGGGGGGAGGTGTCAGGGAAGTATAGCTCCCTTTCTTTTAACTTCCTGGGAAAATGCTGAAAGCACAGGTTATTCCACTGGGTGAATTCTTAATTTCCCCCAGCATAGTCTGACCCTGATGGTGACTCAAATGAACTTAGTGCTCTGTCCAAGTCCTCCTACACAGTCCCTAGACTTCCTTTCTCAGTCTCTGAATAATTGCTCAGGCTGGTGTGTCAGTCTGGAAACCAGGACATTATGACAGAAGGATGAAGTGATGACAACTTCCTCAGCTCAGAGATAGAATTTCATGCTGCAGGGTCAGCCCCAAGAAGGACAGCTTCTTGATTCTGAATTCCAGTTTTATCCTATACCTCAGGGAACAGGAAATCTGGGGCAAAACCCTCCATATGACAGTTGCTTAGCAACATGAAATCTTCAATGAAACATGCTAAAATCAGAGGAGGGTCTTTTCCTTTTGAGAATACTTGAGACAATAACCTATACCAAATTGCTTACCTTCTCAATGACGGGAGAGGAAAGGGAGGGGACAGAATTTGAAGCTCAAAATTTTAAAAAATGAATGTTAATGTTTTTATATGTAATTGGAAAAAAATATTTGAAAAAATAGAAAGAAAGCTTGAGACTCTTCTGGTACTGTAGTTATTTTCATGGAGGAAGATTTGATAAGGAGATAGATGCCCTGGGAAATTTTCCTCTGACTCTCTGTCATCTACCTCAAAGCCCATTTTTAGATTTAATTTGGTTTCCTCAATTTCTTCCAGCAAAGCGAAGAGTAAAAAAGTAACCCTACTGGTATGGTTGGTTATCACATCACATGTTGACATCCATTCATTTATTAAGCACATACAATGAACTGTATCTGGTGCTGGAGATACAAAGATAGAGATGACAGGGACCCTATTCTCTAGAAGCTTACAATCTGAAGGGAAGACAGATGCCTGTGTGAAGCATTATGTGGACTTTTTGGTTTCTGAAAGGGGGAGAAAAAGAACATTTGTATGCATGTGTGGAAAACTAATAAAATCAGCTTAAGAAGAAACACAGCCCATCAGATAAAAATGCTTAAGGAATGACACATGGTTTTGAAAGGACCAGAGAAAAGTATCCTTCAGAGGCTAAAATCTAGACTGAAGGTGGGACAATTACAAAATACTAGCATCCAAAAGCCCATTTGCATCTAGCTATTTTCAAGGTTTTGATGGATAGAACTGAAAAACGATAAAGTAAGTAATTGTTTGGGGCGTATGGGATAATCATATAAGGTCGACTGAGGACATGCTTGATAGAAAGGTGGATTTTTAAAGGTTTTTCATCATAAAGTAGAGATGAATCACTAAACACAAGGAAGTCCTGACTGAGGCAGTAGAAGATAGGTATTGAGGAAAATCTGATTTCAGGAGTAGTCAGAAGAAGCTGGGGTTAGTAGCCACCAAAGAGAGCTTCTCACAAAAGAGAGAAGATAGAAATTGATGGAAACCAAACACAACAGATAGGTTGGTTTTGCAATTGATACATTGGAGAAGATCACTGTGCTACTGGACACTGATTGGAGGGGAGCTGAATCCTTATCCTTGGAAAAGCAAATAGAAATTTGCCTACATATTTTGGGGGGCCACTAGGTGGCACAGTGGATAGAGTGCCTGGGCCTAGAGGCAGGAAAACTCATCTTTCTGAGTTCAAATTTGGCCTCAGACCTTGCCTAGCTGTGTGACCCTGGGCAAGTCACTTAATCTTGTTTGCCTGAGTTTCCTCATCTGTCAAATGGGCTGAAGAAGGAAATGGCAAATCACTCCAGTATCTTTGCCAAGAACACCCCAAATGGGATCACAAAGAGGTGGACATGACTGAACAGTAACAAGCATTCTTTAGGCTACTTCCCTAGAACTATCTGATACCCTGTATATTCCCCTATGTGGATATGCTTAATGGGGCCTTAAATGGAGTGAAAGACAAACAAAATATATTAGATCTTTTTGCCCATGTCCACCCCAGGTGGCTAGTCTGAGTCCAGGCTCTGAACCTGGTACCTATTTATTCCATGTTAATACCCCTCTGTCCTTCCCAGTAGTTCATCTTCAAAATTCTACAAGTTTGGATGGTGAGCCATACACTCTACTTTCCTCTCCTCCCCACACTCTCTTAAAAAAACTGGTCTGTACAAAAGCCATTCCCCAATACATAAGTGGTCAAAGTATATGGACAAACAATTCTTAAAAGAAAAATTACAAACTATTAACAGTCGTATGAAAGAATGCTCCAAATCACAAATAGTAAGACAAATGAAAACCAAAATAACTTTGAGGTTTCACCTCACACCCTGGAAATGCACAAAAATGAAGATGGGAATAATCAATGTTGAAGTGGTTGTTGGAAGACAGGCAAGCGAGTACATTGTTGGTGGTACTGTGACTCAGTACAGCATTTTGGAAAGCAATATGTAATTACGCTAGTAAAGTGACTAAGATGTCATGTACATTTTGACTTAGAGATTTCATTACTAGCATTATACCTGAAGGAGGTCAGAGATAAGAACAAGGTCCCCATAGACACCAAAATTTATAGCAACATTTTTTGTGATAGCAAAGAACTAGAAACAAAGCAGATGACCATCATTTGGGGGACAACTAAACCAACTGTGGCACATGAACATGATAGAATATTATCTATTTGATCCTCACAACAACTCTAGGAGGTAAATACTATTACTATTTTCATTTTAAAGTTGAGGAAATTAAGGCAAACAGAGGTTAAGTGACTTGCCCAAGGTCACATAGCTAATAAGTAAGTCTCTGAGGCCACATTTGAACACAGGTTTTTTGACTCCAGGTCCAGCTCTCTAAACACTGTGTCACCTAGCTACCAGTTGTGGTGGTAAGCTTGTATGGAGGTGGGGTATTGAATATGGTATAGAAGAATGAATACTAAATTTGGAGCCTAAGGACCTGAATTCAAATCCTGACTGTGCTGCTCACTCCTTGTATGACCTTGGATGACATACATATTCTCTCTTGACCTCAGTTCCCTCATCTGCAAAATGATGGGACTGGATAAGATGATATTAGCATGCTATAGTGGGAAAAGTATTATATTAATAGTCAGAGGAGCTAGGTTTGAATCTTGACTCTGCTACTTAACTCCTTGTGTGACACTGGGTAAGTCACTCTCTACGATTCAGTTTCTTCTTCTGTAAAAAAAATGAGGGAGCTGAGCTAGGCAACCTCTGAATTCCCATTTGGATCTAAGCAGATAATACTATGAACCTTCCCAACTTAAATCCTATGATACTTTACAAGAGATTCCCCTTCCCAAGCTAATAGGTTGCCTCACCCTAAGAAAAATGCACATGGCCCCAGAAGTCCCATTAGCACTGACTGTATAGGTTGGAATTTTGGATGCACTGGCAGGCTTGTGGTGAATTCCGTATTGGATAACTGGACTTTTTACTGTCTCAAATTATACCATGTAATCAATAGCTATCCATTGGGAGGGGTCTCTCACTCCAAAGAACGTATGCTAGAGTTGGGGAGAGAAAACCAGCACATGTGCAGCAGATTAAGAACAACTGAATACCAAATTAGCATCGATTCAGGCAACATTTATTAAATACTTACTGTGTGCAGAGAAGAATCCACATCATTGAGATCACAGCTCTGCTAAAGAACTAAAGCATCCTCAGCAGTGGTGTTCACTATGGATAGGAGCCAGACACCCTTTCTTTTAAGATCAGCACTTTATCCCAGTAAAGACTGAATTTTTCATCCTCCCAACAGACACAAGTGGAAGCCAGTATCTCAGCACTCCCTGGGGGTACCATTAACAATCATTTGCTTTTCAATGCTACCTAGGTTCGTTTCAGACAGTGTCAGGAAGCTGGTTTCTTTGTGCTCTTGGGATCCCTTTGCCAGCCCTTACACAGAATGATTCCTCTCGAAGGGTTCAGGGATCTTAAGGAATCTAGGTATGCTATGGCACCAGCCTGTTCTCTTAAGGAGACCCCAGAATCAACCCACCTATTTGGATGCCTTCAGACTTCTGGGGTCCCGGACTAATATCCCACTACCAGGGATGGATGACCCTTTATGTGTAATGAATATAAGGAGAAAGGGCTGTGAGGTTCAATCCTCGAGGATTGAGATCCATGCATAGATGGAAGTAGGAGGTGCCAAAATGGTATGAAGGGAGAAGTGCTAGTTAGAGACCTTAACCAAAAATATATCTTCCACTTGACTATGGTAGGGCCTAAAATGTATCACCAGATGCTTTTTTCTTTGGATCAAGGTGCTGTCTCCTATTAAATGCAAATATACTTGAGAAGGGTAACTCATCAGATGTGATGGGGGAGGTGTGAAAGAAAAGTATCTTAGAGTTTTACTGGATTGCTAGCTTGCTATTCATCAACAGTGTGACATGGGAACTAAGAAAGCTTTGTTTATTGAAAGAAGTGCAAGCTCAGAATAAGAGTTCCTATATTTTGTCCAGGTCAATTCATATCTTGAATATCATATATAGTTCTGCATGTCACATTTTAGGGAGCTGATGAACCTCTGGAAGAGGACAGGCAGAAGAGTAATTAGTCTGGAGACCATTCAAAGACCAGGCAAAGAAACTGAGAATGTTGATTATGAAGAAGAGAAGATTCCAGGGGGCACATGGTAACTGTCTTCATGTATTTGAAAAGTTGTCAGAGGGTAGATGGACTAGGCTTGTTCTGTTCAGCCCCAGAGGGCAGAACTAGGAGCAATGAATGGGTCAAGGATGCAAGGAGGCAGCCTTGGGCTTGATGGAAGAAAATGTTTCCTAACAGAGCTATCATGGAGAGAATTGTGCTGCTCAGGAACAATGGATTTCCTCTTTACAGTAAGCCTGTAAGCAGCAGCTGTAGGATCATAGGATTATGAATTTTGGCCTGTAAATGGACCTTAGAGGTCACTGAATCCAACTGCCTCATTTTACAGATGAGGCTACTGCCCAGTGTCACAAAGTTAGTAAGTGGGATGGGAAATGGGATGGCATCCTGATGCCAAATTCTATTCTCTGGTCACTACATCAGCAATTGTTGGGGATGTTGTTGAGTGGATTTTTGGTGAGGTATTGGTTGAAGTAGGTAACCTCTGAGATCCTTTCCAAATCAAAGATTCTGTGGTTAATACTTTAGTGTAGATTAATTTGCCACAATTTTTCAGATGATAAAACTAGGTAAGGGCTGGGTGTAGAGAGGATAGTCAAGAAGACTCACCTTCCTGAGTTCAAGTCTGGCCTCAGACACTTACTAGCTGCGTGACCCTGGGCAAGTCATTTAGCCCTATTGGCCTCCATATCCTCATCTTTCAAATAAGCTGGAGAAGGAAATGACAAATCACACCAATACCTTTGCCAAGAAAACCCCAAATGTGGTCACAAAGATTTGGACAAAACTGAAAATGACTGAACAGGTAGGGCAGTGGATAAAGAGCTGGCCTGCAGTCAGGAAGACATGAGTTTAAATCTAGCTTAAGTCACTTAGTAACTGTATGACCCTACCACCTGTGAATAAGGGAATGTCAGAATCTTCCAAGAGGGACCACATTAAGAATCCTATAGCTTTGTTTCAATTTTAAGGCCTTATTTTGTCTAGATGAAGCTACGCACTATCTCTCAGATTTAGTAGACCATACTTGCAATCATGAACACTTCTCAGACAATGTACAAGCTGAGTTTGGGTAATAACAAAATACAGAAATGGACACTTTTGACATGAAGCAAATACTCCATGGAAAGAATTTTTTGTCCTAATTAGAAAGTGGAAATAGAGAGTCATCAAGTTTTATTGGACTCTAGATTGAAGAAGGAATGAGTTTCCAAATGGACTCAACCTTAACAGGAAGATAAATATTATGAGTGCACTAAATTCTCCATTTTCAGACCTTGTCTTAGTGTCTATTTTAATACCATGCAGACCAGCTGGAAGAGACTAAAGTAATCACCACCCAAAAGCAGTGACATTCAAAAATTATAGGGGGAAGGAATAAAAGGAATTTCTAGCTCTGTCTCTGCCCACACTAGAACACCCAGATTGGAAACACTGCCTCTGCCTGGGAAGAGGAATTGAAGATATTCTCTTCATCAATATCATCGTATCGTATCAATGGGCTACACACACACACACACACACACACACACACACACTCATACAGTTCAGTCCATTCTCCACCATACATGCAAAAGGAACAGATCAACAAAGAGACATGTTACTTGGCTTCAGGAAATGTTGGGATGTGTTCACAGAGTTAGGAAATAACCCAGAACCACCTAGTCCAATCCATATTTGAAGGAGAATCTCCTCTACAGCATTTCAAATGGGGGGAACAAGACTTTGCTTGAAGACATCAAGGAAGAGCAGGCCACTACTTCACCAAGAAGCTCATTCCATATTTGGATAGCTTTCATTGTTAGAAAGCATTTCCTTATATTAAGCCTAGTTGTTCCTAATTCTGGCCTCTGGGGGCAAATAGAACAAATCTAATTCAGTAGCCTACTTTGTAAAAAATTAGATTTTTTTTCAAATACAAATCACCTTCTCCCTCTCCCTAATTGAGAAGGAAAGAAAAAGGAAACCCTGGTTACAAACACATGTAGTTAAGTAAAACAAAATCTCACTTTGGCCATGACTAAAAATTCATATCTCAATCTGTACTCTGAGTTCTCCGCCACTCTATTAGAAGATGGGTAGTTTGTTTCAACACAAGACCTCTGGGATTGTGGTTGGTTACCGTGATTATCAGAGTTCCTAAGTTTTGTCTTCAATACAATACAATACAGTACAGCACAGTGCAATAAAATGCAATACAATACAATTGTCCTTACAATATTATTGTTATTGTATAAATTGTTTTCCTCATTCTGCCCACTTCACTCAACATCAGCTCACAACTCCTCCAACAATGCATCAATAGACTTGTTTTTCACATAGTGCCTTCAGCATTCGTCATTTCCTTTTTTTGTAAATTAAGCCAATCTGATGGGTATGAGGTGGTACCCCATAGTTGTTTTAATTTGCATTTCTCTAATTATTAGTAATTTAGAACATTTTTCCCATATGGTTATTGATAGCTTGAATTTCTTCCTTTGAAAACTCCTTGTTCATAGGTCTTTAGCTCATTCATTTATTGAAGAATGGCTCTTATTCTTATAAATTTTCATCAGTTCCCTCTAAATCTTAGAAAAAGACATTCATCAAAGAAACTGGATGCAAAATTTCCCCTCTCATTTTATCTGCTTCTCTTACAATTTTAACAACATTGGTTTTGTTTGTACAAAAACTTTTTAAATTTTATGTCATCAAAATTGTCCATTTTAGCTTCTATGACCCTCTCTCTTCTTTGGTCATGAACTTGTCCCCTATCTACACTCTGAAAGGTTCATTTCTTCCTTGTTTCTCTAATTTGTTTATCTTGAAACCCTTTATGACTAAGTAACATAACCATTTGGAGCTTATCTCGGTAAATTGTGTGAATGTTGGTCTATACTTAGTTTTTGGTAGAAGCTAGGTATAGTTTCCAGTTGCCATTTACTTTCTAGTTTTCCCAAAAGTTTTGGTCAAATATTGAGTTCTCACCCTAATAGCTAGGATCTTTGGGCTTATTCAACTCTAGGCTATGGTACTCATTTGCTTTTTTATACTGGGCACCTAATCTGTTTCACTGAATAACTACTCTATTTCTTAACCAGACCAAATTGTTTTGATAATTATTGCTTTATAATACAGTTTGAGATCTGCTACTGCACAATCATTTTCTTTCCAACTTTTCTTTGTTAATTCCCTTGAGATTCTTAACCTTTTGTTCCACCAGGCGAATTTTATTATTTTTTTTCTAGCTCTGTAAAATAAATCATTTTTATTAAGGAAAATTGCCCTGAAGTTCTATAACAAGAGGGTAAAGCAGTAATAGAAATCTGCTGTTCACCACTTGAAAGAGATCCCAGGAGGAAAACTTACATGAATATCATAGTCAAGTTTCAAAACTCCCAACTTAAGGAGAAAATATTGCAAGCAACAACAGAAAAAATAATTTAAATACTGTTGAAATACAATCAGAACTTCACAAGACCTAGAAGCTTCTACTCTAAAAAAACTGTAGGTCTTGGAACATCATATTTCAAAAAGCAAAAGAGCCGGGGTTGCATCCAAGAATAACTTACCCAACAAAGTTGAGTATAAACCAGAATGAAAAAAAATGGACATTTGACAGACTGAAAGACTTTCAGGCATTTGTAACAAAAAAGACCAGAACTCAGTGGAAAATTTGATAGAAAAGATCCAGAAGAAATATAAGATCAAACTGTTTAATATATAGGTATATATACATATATGTATGTATATATGTATGTTTGTATACATATATATGAAAATGTTATTGGTATTTTTTAAACTGTCATCAATACTAAGGTAGTTTGAAAGAAAGGTTGGGGCTTAGTAGTGTTTCTGATGGGGTTATTCGAAAAATAGGTAAAAGGTAAAAAAAGGTAAAAGGGAGCAATCATATTATTAAAATGGGGCATGAAAGGAAGAATAAATACAGAGGAAGCATGTTGGGGTAGAGGGCTGGTAATATTGGAACCTTACTCTCATCTGGGTTTAACAAGGTGTTCTTCTGGAAGGATGTAGAAGTATTCTGAACATGTGAAGAGGTGAGAAAGCTGGAGGACTGGGTGGGGGAGGGACTTTTATAGGAGTGTGTGGATTGGGATTTGGGAGGGTGGGGGAGAGCATGAGGGGACTTTTGGAAGGGGGTATGTATTGAAATTGGGGTGAGGGAAGGTTTGGGGGACTTGGAGGGGTGAGTGAAGTGGGGGGTGAGAGGGTGGAGGGAAAGGATAAGGTAACAAGGATAGGATGAAAAGAGAGACTAAGAAAGAAAATAGTGAGTAAAAATAAAATGGAGAGAAATTCACAAATAGTAATTACAACTTTGAATATGAATGGGATGTTAATAGAAGATCTTTTGTGCTGGCAAAGAACTGGAAACTGCAGGGATCCTCATCAATTGGGGAATGGTTGAACAAGTTGTGGTGTATGGTTGTGATGGAATACTACTGTGCTATGAGAAATGATGAGCTCAATGATCTCAGAAAGGCATGGAAAGATTTGCACGAAATGATGAAGAGTGAAGTGAGGAGAACCAAGAGAATGTTGTATATGGTAACAGCCATATTGTTTTAAGAATGACTTTGACACAAGTCCAAAAGACTCATGATGGAAAAAGCAATTCACAAGCAGAGAAAGAATTACCGAGTTTGAATGCAGATTGAAGCAAACTATTTGCTCTCTCTCTCTTTCTGTTTTTGTTTCTGTTTTGTTTCTTCTTTCTCATGGTTCATTCCATTGGTTATAATTCTTCTTTACAACTTGACTATTGTGAAAATATGTTTAGTGCGAAGGTATATATAGAACCCTTATTGGATTGTATGCCATCTTGGGTGAGGAGGGGGCAAGGAGAAGGAGGTGGAGAAAGTTTGAAACTCAAAAATTTGAAGAACTGAATGCTGTAAACTAAAAATAAATAAATTTAAAAGAAAAAAAGAATGACTTTGAGCAACTATGCCATTTTGACTATTATAAATACACAAATTAAAAATAAAGGATAGATGAAGAAAGATGCTTTCTGTAGCCAAAGAAAGAACTAATAACTAGAAGTATGCATAGAATAACTTTACATACATACATACAGACATATTATATTATTGTAAAGGCCTCTAGTTTATCCTCATTACAGATAATGTTGATTATTGGATTTACATAGATGTCACTCACCCTATTGGGGAATATCCATTTATTTCTATATTTTCTAGTGTTTTTGAAAGGAATGAGTATTCTATCTGTTCAGAAGCTTTTGATATTTACATATTTATTGATATATGTTTAATATTGATATATTTATTATATATGACATAATAATATAATATTGCCATTATATATTACTGAGATAATAATGTGGTTTTGTTGTTATAATTATTAATATGGTGAATTATTTTCATAGTTTTCCTAACACTGAAGAGTCCCTGAATTTCTGGTATAAATTCAACCTGATTACAATGCAATCTTTGTGATGCTATTGTCTCCTATATAATATTTTATTTTAAAAATTTAGATCAATGCTCATTAAGGATACTGATCTATAATTTTCTCTCTCATTTTTGGCTCTTCCTAGTTTAGGTATCAAGGCCATATTTATATCATAAAAGGAATTTGATATTTCTTATTTTTAAGCAGTTTATATAACATTGAAATTGTTCTTTAAATCTTAATTGAATGCACTGGTAAATTCATCTGGTCCTAGAATGTTTTCTTTGGCAGTCCCTTTATGGCTTGTTTGATTTCTTTTCTAATATTGGGTTAAGTCCTTTGTTAATCTTTCTGTTAATCTAGGTATTTTATAGTTTTGTAAATACTATTTTCACCCATTTGTTATAGGTTATCATTTTTATTGGCACATTATGGGGCAAAATAATTCCTAATAATTTCTCTTATTACTTCATTGGTTGTGAATTCTTTTTTTTTCAGTTTTGATTTGTAATTGTCTCTTATTTTTTCTTTTTAAAAAATCAAATTAGTTGATAATTTGTTTATTTGTTTTATTGGGTTTTAAAAACCAGTTCCTAGTTTCATTTTTTTTTTGCTTTTATTTTTGTCAATCACTTCTTTGATATCCAGTATTTCTATTTTGCTGTTTAATTTGGGGGGGGGGGTTGAATATGCCAGTTTTTAGTTGCATGTCCAACTTTTTTATCTGTTTTTTCTCTTTTTGATTAAAGTGTTTAGAGATATAAATTTTCCTGTAAGGACCACTTTGGCCACATCTCCACAATTTTGGTATGTTGTTTCATTGGTGTCATTATCTTCAATGAAATTATGGAAAATTTTCTGTTATTTGCACTTTAATTCAACCATTCTTTAAATTAATTTAATATACAATTAAATTAATAATTCCTTCAATGAACTCTTATTAAATATAATTTTATTGCATTTTTGGTCCATAAAAGATGTTTATTTTACTTTTCTGCATTGGTTTGTGAGATTTATATGTCCTATTACACAGCAAACATTTTAAGGTGCCATATATAGGAAATATGTACACACCTTTCTTTTCCCATTCAGTAATGGGCAGAGATCTATCATATCTTTAACTTTTCTAAATTTCTATTCAGGTCCTTCACTTCTTCTCTGTTTATTTTTTGTTTACATTTTTCTAAGTCTCGGGGAGCAAGGTAAACCACAAAAAAAGTAGACAATTAAAAGAGATAAACAAGGAAATTACATTTTGTTGTAAGTTACCATAGCTAATAATTAATATCAATACTAAACATATAAGTACCAACTGGTATAGCATCTAAATACTTAAAGGAAAATTTAATTGAGTTACAGGAAGAAATAGTAAAAACTAAATGGTGGAATATATCAGTTTACTCCCCTTTCAGAAATAGATCATGATTGCTACTCCCTGAATTTTTTACTTTACCTGAAGCATTATAGATTTTGTTCCATCCTTTTATTTTATATCTGTGTGCATCTTTCTGTACAAGAGTGTTTCTTGTAAATATACAGTTGGATTATTCTTCAAAATCATTCTGTTATCTTCTTTTCCTTATGGATAACTTCACTCTATGCACATTCACAGTTACAATTGTTAATTGTGTATTTCCTTCCACCCTATTTTCTTATACTTTTTCTTCTCTTTGTTTCCTCTTTATGAAGAAGAAGAGGATGAGGAGAGGCAAGAAGTGAGTTTGAGATTTAATGTAATCTGCTTCTGTTCTCCTACCACTCTTTTCTTTCCCTCACTCAGAACCCAATTACAGATTTTTATTCTTTCTTTCTAGAGCTTTTTTTGAAATCCACTCTCCTTAAAATCAGTTTTTAAGACTAATCGCTTCTTTAATCTACCTTTCCTATTATTGCGCCTTTTCCCTTTTCCCTCCTTTTTCCTTGTTAAGTGAAACACATTTCTATACCCAACTGTGCATTTTCTTACCTCCTTCAACCAGTTCAGATAAAAGTGAAGTTAAAGTGTTGCCCAATCCACCTCACCTCTTTCTGCTTCTTTATATGCACCCTGATTTTGTGATATTTTTTTCCATTCTGCCTCTTCCTTTCCCCCTCCTAGAATATTCCTTTTCCTCTCCCTTTCCTTTCTTCTTTTAAGATCCTTAAAACATAACAGAAACAATCCCAGGGTCTCTGTCTAATTAGATTCCCTCTTTGACTCCCGATAATCTGAGGTAATACATGTATTTTCTTATCATATCAGAATATAAACACTTTAGTTTCTTATGATTGCTCATACATGTTTATTTTTTAATTTTCTCCTGACTCCTTTGCCTGTATTTCAAAGTTTCTACTAAGCTCTGGTCTTTTTTATCAGGACTGCTTTGAATTCCTCCATTTCATTCAAGATCCATTTTCTCCCTGTAGGCTTATATTCATCTTGTCTGGGTTAGATATTCTTATTTATAAGCCTTTGTCCTTTGCCTTTTGTAATATTATATTCTAAGCTCTTCTCTCCTTTATAGTGGTGGCTGCTAAATCATGTGTGATTCTACCTGTGGTTACTTAGTACCTGAATTATTTCTTTCTGGCTGCTTACATTATTATTTCTTTGACCTAGAAGCTCTGGATTTTGACTATAATGTTCCTGGAAGTATTCATTTTGAGTTTCTTTAAGGAAGTTAACAGTGAATTATTTTTTTCTTTCTATTTGGTCTTCTTAATCTAAGATATTTGGGAATTTTACTTTGTTGGTTTCTTGAAATATGATAATGAGGCTTTTGGGGGGGTTGTGGCATTCATATAGTTCTAATGATTTTTAAATATTGGTCTGTTTTCTGAGTCTCTATTCTGTTTTTGCTATAACTTACATTTTATTTTTCAAGCTTTTGACTCTGTTTTAATATTTCTTGTTGTCTCATGAGATCAGTAGTTTCTATCTGATCCATTCACTGTTGTGTCAGGTTTTGTACTTGTTATCCAAGAAATTAGTTCTCTTTCCAAATCTTTCTTCTATAGTCTTGATTTCTTTTCTCATTATTTTTTCCTTTAGAGCTCTCACTTGGTTCTTAAAATCATTTTAGTTGTTTTTTTTAATCTTTCTTAGACTTACATGAACTGATGCTGAAGTGAGCAGAACCAGGAGAACATTGTACATAATAACAGCAACATTATGCAATGACCAGCTTTGACAAACTTAGCCCTTCTCAGCAATGCAATTATCTAAGACAGTTCCAAAAGATTCATGATGGAAAATGCTATCTACATCTAGAAAAAGAACTGTGGAGTCTGAATGTAGATTGAAGCATACTATTTTCTCTCTCTTTTTTTCCTTTAACATGGTTTTCCCCTTTTGTTCTGATTCTTCTTCCACAACATGACAAATGTGGAAATATGTTTAATATGATTGTACATGTATAGCCTACATCAGATTGCATACCGTCTTGTGGAGGGGGAGAGGAGAAAAATTTAGAACTCAAAATATTATACAAGTAAATGTTGAAAACTAAAAAAAAAAAAAGAAAGAAAAGAAAAAGAAAAAATCTTTATTTATTCCAGGAATTTTGGTAGGCCAAATCTCTGCTTTTGCTTTGTAGCTTTATTTGCAGATGTTTAGTCATTCTTTTCCTCTGGGTTCGTGTCTTAAGCATCCTTGTCAACATAATAACTCTTTATGATGGAATTCTGTCTTTTTTGTTTATTCATTCTTCTAGCCAACTTTATGACTTTGGACTTTATGGTAGGGTTGGGCTCAGTGAATTAGAGGGGGAAATTCTGAGCTACCCTTTTGTCCTTTTAGGTCTTTTCTGCTGCTTTCTTGGGGACAGTTCAAGCCAGGGAAATGTAAGTTTTCTGTGGTTCCTAAGTAGTGTGATCCAGGGCAAAATCTGACTCCTAGTCAGAATTCTGCAAGTTCCTGATTTGTTTCTGCACAACACTCTTGTTGGCTTGTTGAAAGTTCCAGTAGACTGCTGCTGGAATCAGCCACTGTCCAACAGTGGCTTTCCAGCCTTCCAAGATAGAAACCTCTGCTGATTCAGAGTGACAGAACTATAGACTCTCCTTTGGTCTGTGATCCCTGCCATGATTATTGAGCTGCAGGCTTCAGAATGGGTGGGAAGAAGGAAGGAATGAAGGAAGGAAAACATGGTTTTGAGGCCCCTTAGCTACACTGCTACCCTTCCCTGGATGTACTCCAGCTTACCCTGCCCTTCCTACAGATTGGAACCCTGAACAAAATCAATGCTACAATGATAATCTAATCAGGACAAAGCACAGTGTGACTATTATCATCATCATTTTGGGCATTGTTCCTCTCTTCGTGATGTCTAAGGTCATATTAGTTCTTTTAGCTGAGGTTATGAGTGCTCTAAATTCTGGTTTATTCCATTTAATTTTTCAGCAATTGTAGTAGCAATTAGATTTGAAAATCTTTCCCACCCATTAATAGGTCATGTGACCTGCTTATGTCACAGGAAGCCTAAGTTATATGATGGGAAGAGCTTCCTGACAGGAAAAGGAAGTTATGACACAGGCAAATGCTGAGAGAGAGAGAAAGATATGGCTACTGGTGGCTGCTAATGGCTGCCCTCATGATTGTAAAACTGAACAGGCTGATTTAGCTGTACTGTGAGTTTGTTTTGGGGAAGACCCCAGCAGGGGGTCAGAGAGGTTTTGGGATGGTGAGGGTCCAGGCTGTGATATGGTGTTTTAAGTTCCTTGCTGTTATGATAAAGTGGGCTGACTGGCTGTGGGAGCTGAACATTTGGTTATGGGATATGATTTTCTAGTGTCTGAATAAACATTATACTTCTTTTACCTTCTTTATGGAGAGTCTCTCACACCTTGCCATGCAGCACTACATAGGCATATTCACAATTATCATTGATGTTGTGTTTATTGCCTTACTGTTTCAGCAATATATTTCCCATCTGAATTCTAGTGTGGGGCTTAACAGTCTTTGTACCCTCCAGTCAGAAGCCAACTGATGGCAGTAGGGAGCAGGGTCAGAAGCATGTTGGATGGCAAAGAGAAGTAAGTCTAAGATTCAACATTAGCCCTGGACAACCCACAAAGGGAATAGTTACATGTAGACATCCTAGGCATGACTGCAAGTTACTCTAACAACTCAAATAAATCACCAAAATAATGAGAAAATGGAGTAAGAAAAGCAAAGACAACTCAGCTCTAGAAGAACATGTTGCCTCCTCCACTGGGGGAGCATGCTCAGTAGTAACAAGTCTATTTATACTACGTAGTGGCTGTATGACCCGGGCAAGTCACTGTCCCAGTGTGGGCCTCAATTTCCTCATCTGTAAAATAAGAAGCATTAGATTACAAAACAGAATCATAAATTTAGGACTGGAAAGATTATAGAATGATATAACTTGAAATAATGATAGAATTTGAAATGGGAGAGATCTTAGAATTCATCTTGTCTAAGTCTCTTGCTTTACAATTGAGGAAACTGAGGCCCAGACCAGGAAAGTGATTTGTCCAAGGTCATAAAAAAATAAGTAGCAGAACTGGGATGATTGAGAGGCAGCACAGCATAGTAAATAGAATGCCAGAGTTGAAGTCAGAAAGAACTGGGTTCAAATTCCCCCTCTCCCTCAGTACATCTACAAACTTTAAAGCACTATATAGATGTCAGTTATTATTATAAAGTCCATTCTAATATGAACCTTGTGATTATCAACATTTTCCTCATGAGAAGGAACAGCAAGGAAGATAAAGAAAAGGATTCGTTCTCAGCCATCTTCATACCATGCCTTTTCCACACAGGTCATCATAATAGCTAACATTCATACAGTGCTGTAAAGTTTGCGAAGCAAATTTTAAATGTTATTTCATTTAATCCTCCCAGGTGCCATGATTATCCCTATTTTACAGATGAGGAAATCGAGGTAGACAGAGATTAAGTGACTTTCCCAGGGTTACACAGCTAGCAAGTGTTAGAGGCTGGATTTGAACTCAGGTCTTGCTAACTCTAGTAAGGTCCAACACACTAACCACAGAACCACCAAGTTGCCTGGTATTTCTACCTTTTTCCCACCTTAGACCGCCCCCCTGGGACCATCCTAGGCTTTGGAAGCTATGGACAAACTAGATTCACTGAGGAAAAGCAATTCCAAAGAGTCTAAAAGGAGCACAGAAGAAACCTAACCCATGCCAAAGGAGAGCTTTATGAGGGGTTCCACTCCATGAAGGAGAAAAAAGGACTTCCGGCAATCAGGAGCTATGAGTTACCCCTTTTTCCAGATGTGTCTCCAAGCCTAAATTTGCTTTCCTCAGGACTGTGTACTGTATGTACTTGTGAGAATATCATAGATCTTTTGGGGGATGTTTTGTACCAACTACAATTAGTATACCATAATACCCATAATATAGCACATACCCTTCCTAAAAGTTAATTAAGTGTAGTCAGCTAGTTGTTATTAACTGATAATCCTTAGTCTGGGGAAGCACACTGGTAGGGGCTCATAAGGCACAGTACTAGAAAAAAAACATGTCCACTCTGTAAAGGCTATGCTGAGGAGTGTCTCCCTGTGGGAACCCAGCCTGCCAGTGTGAATGAAGGCTGGAAGAGTAGTTTTAGAACATGGGATACACACAAATGAATTAGGAAACAGTTTTGCTTTCAAAATGCTTAGGACCTAGCCAAGGAGGCTGGGTATGCACACATGGAAAATTAATAGATAATATTAAGAATTAGCATTGCAAGAGCTGTACACAGTCTGCTTTTAAATCCTTGGAGACCTCTGGTTAGCAAGAGATCTAGTGCCTGAATATGGCACCATTCAAAGATGGTGGTTTGCCTAAAGTAATGGTTTGCCTTGAGCTGGTGAAGTTGTTTTGTAACTTCACTGACCTGGGAAGACTTCTCTTGCCCTCGTGGCTTATGCTTCAAGATCCCCAAACGAAATATGCTCTGTCAGTGTAAAGTGGCGTTACTGGTAATGCAGAAAGGCAGCTCCCAGAGGTGACAGGTCCCAGCTTGTACCTTCCCATGTATTGAACTCCTCAAACTGGACTTGCCAGCACCTGTACTGAATATGAGTTGATTTTCTAGTTTGATGACGAAGGTAAGTGCAGGTTCCCTCCCCTTGCCATCTCCATGGTTTACCCTCTGGCTGCTGCCCACATAATCCTTAGCATTTCTTCATTAGTAAAGGATCAACCAGAATCTCAAAGGAGATCATGGACACAACAAAGAATGCTGTAAACATGTAGAGGGTTATGCAAATGTAAGATGGCAATATTGGTTATTATTGGGTTTTGTGGTTCCCATGCCTTGGGAAGCTCCAGAACATCAGGGGAAGAGGACAAAGGTGCCAGTTACCGACCCCATTCATTCCTAGTGACACATCCCTTCACAAACAGATAGGGGCTCGATGGAGGCCAATCAGCTTGATTTTCCCATGTGCTCTGGGCTCTCTCCCATCAGTAAGACAATTTACACTCTAAGCCCAAGGGATCAATAGTTATTAAAGTGGTAATGATTTTTAACTCTGTTCCTGTGGACTCAGGAGAGAAGCACAAGTCAGCCTCCACGTCATTTTCTAAGGAAACATAAAAGGTGCCGGTCCTAGCAAATCTCTCCAAGGCAAAGGGAGGGCACTGTTGGGAATGCAAACCCATTGAAAAGAGCCTCATTGAGCCCAATTCTCTTCCAATATGCAGTAGCAGCAGACTTATAATACTACATAGAGATCCCTCACAAACTTCTAGAGGGGGTGAGGTGGGGAGGGAGGGACCAGGAAGGAGGAGAGGATAATTCTTCTACCTGGCAAAGGATGTGTGAATACTAGCCTAAGTGGTAATAATTATAATTCCCATTTATAGGGGATAGGACTAGACCTGCCATTTCATTGGTATAGGGAACTCCAGGGTGAGGAAATTCCCTCTTTCAGTGCAGGTTGGGACCTTTCCTGAAGGTATCTTAAGTAGTGGCTTAGAGCAGGAATTTTAGTGACTTATTCAGGGTCACACAGTTTGTATATATCAGAGGAAGAAATTTAACTCAGATCTCTATCCACAGTATCAGAGGGATTCTCACAAAGGGCTTTGCTATTGCTGTTGAGTCATTTCAGTCATCTCTGACTCTTTGTGACCCTATCAGGGGTTTTCTTGGCAAAGATACTGAAGTGGTTTGCTATTTCCTTCTCCAGCTCATTTTACAGATGAGGAAACTGAGGCAAGCAGAGTTAAGTGACTTGCCCAGGGTCACATAGCTAGTAAGTGAGGAGAGATTTGAACTCAGGAAGGAAATCTTCCTTCCTTGAGACCTAGCACTTTATCCACTGTACCACCTAGCTGCCCTATATAGGGCTTTACAATGTACAAAGTGATCTCCCCATAATAACCTTATAAGGTGAGTGGTACAAGCAATGTTATACCTATTTCACAGATAACAAAACTGAGGCTCAGAATACGTGATTTATCCATGGTTACATAGCTAGTAAACGACAAAGTCAGAACTGTAGTCCAATTCTTCTGATTCTGAGTTGATTTATTTTTCCTACTCTACCCCATTGTGGAAAAAATATTGCCCATATGAACTGGGATCACCCAGCCCCATATAAGGATCTGTCAGAGTGGATCCAATTGCTCAAGTCAATGGTCCTCTGGTCCTCAGTTGCCTCATATGCAAAATGAAGGAATTAAATGGCATGATTTTTAAGTTTCCTTCCTAAGAATCATTCCATAATGCTATAAACAAATCTCACCTCTTTCTAGCCTCTAGAAGGAAACTCAGATTACAGGTGTGGCCCTACCTAACTAGGGACACACACCCTGGCAGATCGTTGTTGCCTTGTAGGAGATCATGGCTCACCTATCTCACAGTCATTCGCCTTTGGGGAGACTCTAATAGTAGGCAATACTACCTCCCTGTGGAGAAATCTTGCAGATTTGGATCTAGCAATAATGAGATGGGGCATATGGATCAATTCACTCCTGTGCCTGATCTCAAGTTAGGGGAATGATTGATGCAGCTGGGGAAGTTGAGATCTATATAGCTGGGGAAAGAAAATTCAACTTGGGCTGCGTCAGTGCTTGCGCTAGCATATCTGGCTTTTGGAAAAGATACTGAGCACCCTGTGGGTTCCTGAATTCATTGGCCCAGTTCCAGCAGTCACCCAATTTGTCAGCAAAACCCATTTACTCAGCTCCTAACTGGGAGTAGTGCCAAGAACTGAACTTCCAGGTTTTTACCACCCCAGCTGCTTGGGGAATTTGAGCAGAGACTGAATGAGTTTTGTAGTCTGGGAGGCTTTGGAATTAATATGATATGATGCTTTCATTTACCAATTTGATGCTTATTATTTCTAATGAACTTGATAAAGGTGAATCAATAATCCACATGTCAGGGATGGGTTGAAATGAGAGTGGCTGGTAGGATGGGGGGCTGAGCCAAGCAACTTTGTTGGTGGAAATACAAGCAAAAGCCCCTAGACAAAGGTGACCCTGGCACCACCTGAACAGAGGCAGAGCTAAGGGATCACAGGCAACTAGATGCTCTGAGATCATGGCAGAGAAGTATGGGCAGGTTGGCCAATAGAGAACCCTCTGGTGTTGGGAAGTTTCCACTACTTCAGAAAGTCCATGTTGAATTTCAATGTTGAAATGGTTTTTAATATTAATAAAAAAAAAACAAGATACTCTGTGCCCCAGGATGGACTTTACTACCGTGAATCCACTTGATATAGGGAAGAAAGAGACCTGATAAATCTCTCTTTCATGGAGGGAAATAAGAAGGAATACGTATATACATACATGTACATGCACATATATACTTGGGGTTCCATCTAGAGTCATCCTGATGTATATCTTGTCATTGGACCCGGATGGCTCTGGAGGAGAGAGCGAGGCTGGTGATTTTGCACAATCCTTCCTCACTTAAATCCAATTCACTTGCAAGCCATGGCATCACTTTCCTGATATCATGGTCCTCTTTGAAAACTAATGACAAACAACAACATACATACATACATACATACATACACACACTAATGCTTCACGTATCCAGAGATCAGATATATATATTACTGTAGGCACACTTCCCTTCCCCACCTTTGAGTATGGCAGGTATATACAATTCCGCTTCCAATCTAGAGTGTGGAAAATTGGGGGTGGGGGCTACTTCAGGCTATATGTAACTCAAGGCCCTTTGGAAACATTTTTGGGCATTGGGGGCCTAATGCTGAAAAGTCTTTTTGGCACTTTAGAATGATGTGATAAACTTTGACTGGTCCCTTGATTATTCCTCCGCCATATGACAGCAGCAAAGTATATTTGCACAAGATTTTTTTTAAAGAGGCTATCTCCGTTTGGGCTCTCTTGGATGCAGCCTTCTAGCCTCGAGGTTGAACTGAGGAAGGGTTAGAGAAAGATGGCCTGCCATATCTCACATGGAGTGAGACTCAAGCCAGGCAAGTACCCAGGCCTCTGGTTGCCTTTGCCTCTCATGGGTTTCCTTCCTTGTGAACATCAGAAAGTTAGGAAATATTGTATCAGTGTCTACTGGCATCTTCTCCCTCCCTAGGACCCAGAAGTGCAGCAGTGGGGAGAGAATACCTAAAAAAACTAGGAGTGGGCTGGCCACAGGAAGACTCAGCATCAGAGGAAGGACTCCAAGAATATCCAGCTTGGCTGGTTGATTGGACAGTGCCAACAATAACAGTTAGCATTTATGTAATGTTTTAGGGTTTGCAAGGCATTTTACATGTTACTTCATTGTATCCTTACAACATTGCTGTGTTACAGATGCTGTTATGAACTTTCTTTTAAAGATGAGGAAACTGAGGCTGACTGAGATTCAGTGACTTGCTCAGGGTCTCACAGCTACTAAGTGTTTGAGGAAGGATTCAAGTTCAGGTCTTCCTAACCCTACATCGAACACACTATCACTACAGATGAAATATAATAAGGTTATTTAACAGTCTTGCAAACAACTGTTCTACGTCCCAATGAGGTTTGAATATTAATTAGCTTCCCAGCAGACTGAACTAGGAGCAAGAAGTTAAGCTACTTAATTATGTTCTAATCATTTTTAAATTCTTGCTCTGAGGTTTTGATGCTTAGCATTGCCTTTTTCATGTACGAAGGAATGATATGTTATATACCTGTTTCATGTTTGTTCTTTGAGTATCTCTTTCACTTTCTTCCTTTTTGGGAAATCCTAGACTAGGGCCCAAAGCAGACTTGTCCCCAGAGCAGTGGAGGTTTCTTTTTCTTTTTAAATTTTTTTTATTTCATTAACTATTTCCCAACTACATGTAAAAATTTGTTTTAACAATCATTTCCAATTCTCTTTAACAATCTCTTTTAATAATCAATTCCTTTTCCTTTCTTCTATCCCTCCCCCATCCCTGAGAAGGCAAACAACTGGATATCAACTATACATGTGAAGTCCTGCAAAACATATTTCCTTATTAAAAACACAAGTAAAACAATAAAAATAAAGTTTAAAACAAGTATGCTTCAGTCTGCATTCAGAGTTCATCAGTTCTCTCTCTTGAGGTAGAAAGAATTTTTTCATTATGGGTCCTCTGAGATTAGCTTGGGTCATTGTCTTATCAAGATCCCAGATTTTTCTGAAACTTATCCTGCTCATCATTTCTTATAACATAAAAGTATTCCATCACAATCATATGCCACAACTTGTTCTGCCATTCCCCAAAAGATGGGCGGGCATCCCCTCAATTTCTAATTCTTTGCCACCACAAAAAGAGCCACTATAAATATTTTTGCACAAATATGTCCTTTTCCTTTTTATTTGATCTTTTTGAGATACAGACTTAGTAGTGGTATTGCTGGGTCAGAGGGTATGTACAGTTTTATAGCTCTTTGGGTGTAGTTCCAAATTGTTCTCCACAATGATTAGATCAGTACACAGCCCCACCAGCAGTGCATTAGTGTTCCAATTTTCCCACGTTCCCTCCAGCATTTGTCATTTTCCTATTCTGTCATGTTAACCAATCTGAAGGCATGAGTTATTTTAATTTGTATTTCTCTGATAAGTAGTGATTTAGAACATTTTTCATGTGACTATTGATAGCTTTAATTTCTTCTTCTGAAAACTGTTTGTTCATATGCTTTGACCATTTATCAACTGGGGATGGCTCTTATTTATATAAATTTGGCTCATTCCCCATATATTTGAAAATGAGGCCTTCATCAGTTTTACCCAGTTTCCTGTTTTCCTTCTAATTTTGACTGCATTAGTTTTGTTTGTGCAAAAGCCTTTTAATTTCATGTTATCAAAATGATCTAGTTTACTTTCCATGATCCTATCCCTTTCCTATATTCATAGATCTGACAGGTACATTTTTCCACGCTCCCCTAATTGACTTATTATATCACCCTTTATGTCTAAATCATTTATCCATTTTAATATTTTCTCGATATATGGTGTGAGATGTTGGTCTATGCTTCATTGTTGCAAAACTGCTTTCCAGTTTTTATATCTATTTTTATCAAATAGTGAATTCTTATCCTAACATCTTGGATCTTTGGGTTTATCAAACACTAGCTTACTATGGTCATTTACTACTATGTAATGCTGTAACATCACAACATGATCAACTCACTCTCGCACCTTCTTTCTACGTCGAATCCAACTGCCTTAATAATGATCGAATCCTTAGAAGATACATTTGTCATCTTCCCATATAAAAAGGTAAACAGTCTAACCTTATTGAGTCCATCGTGAGTTCTCTTTCATGTTTACCTTTTTATGCTTCTCTTGGGTCTTGTATTTGAAAGTAAAATTTTCTATTCAACCGGTCTTTTCATCAGGAATGCTTGAAAGTCCTCTACTTCCTTAAACAGCTATGTTTTCCCTGAAGGATTATACTCAGTTTCACTGGGTAGGTTATTCTTGATTGTAATCTTAGCTCTTTTTACCTTCCAGAACATCATATTCCAAGCCCACAGCTCCTTTACCATGATAGTTGCAAAATTTTGTGTGATACTGATTGTGGCTTCATGGTATTTGAATGGCTGCTTGAAGTATTTTCTCTTTGATCTAGAGTTCTGAAATCTGGCTATAATATTCCTAGGAGTTTTCATTTTAGAATCTCTTTTAGGTTGTGACTGGTAGATTCTTTCAATTTCTATTTTACTTTCTAGTTCAAGGATATCAAACCAGTTTTCCTTCATAATTTCCAGAAATATGACATATAGGTTCTTTAAGCTGCTGCTGCTTTTGTCACCTCCACCTATCCCCACCATTGGTTTCTTATTCATGTGGGCTCTGGACCAGCCTCTACCCCCAAGTTACAGATCAATCTTTCTGGCCTCCTAAGTTGTCTTTGGCTGGAAGACTGTGTCGCTCTGACATTTTGTTAGCTTTGCCACTTCAGTACTCAATTCGAGGTGTTATTTTGAAGTTGTTTGAAAGAGAATGTTGGGAGAGCTCAGCTGAGAGCATTTACTGCTCCACCATTTTGGCTCCAATCCCAGAAGTTGGTGGGGCTTTCTTAGTGAACCAATGAGTGTGAAAATGGGAAGCCTACTCTCCTTACTGAACTAGGAAAAACCAAGAAGTATGCATTAAAGGCCATGCACTTTAGATTCAGAGGAGAAATCATGAGGTCCCCATTTGAAACCTGTTATGTGTAATTCTAACAAGCCTGATTACCTGGTTTCCCAAGAGATTAGCTGGGGCTAGCAGAAGATAAATTAACAACAATGAGGAATAATGACTTGGTAGGAAGCGAAGGCACATCCGACTTAAAAAAACTAAGACAGTCTGGGGCCAATTAGCATAGGAATAAAAAGTACAACATATGAGCATTACTGTGTTAATTATAGCACAGTACAATGACTGATGCTCTTAAATATGACACTGAGTTGCCATGAAAAAGCTAAATTATATTATGGTCAGTTTACTCTGTATAAGAAGGCAGGGAAATGCAGATTTTAATTTGATATAAAATGTAATTTTAGAGATTTCATTAAGATGATTAATTTTAAAAATATGTTACTATGTTGAAAGGGGCAATTTTTAATTTTCTGGAAAAATCATTTATATGCAGCATCTTATTTTTCAAGAATGCCAAATATATGAAGCTTGATGTATGTATGTGTATCATGGCTAGAAACATCTAGGTGGTGCAGGAGATAGAGCACTGGACCAGGAGTCAGGAAGATGTCATTTCAAATCTGGCCTCAGATGTTGCATTGCTGTTGACCAGCTATGTGACCCTGGTCAAAGCACTTTTCCTGCCTCAGTTTCCTCATCTACAAGAAATGGAGATAATAAAAGTCCTTGCCACTCAGGATGATTGTCAATCCCTTCTTCCCTAAGTCTGGCTTGGATTGTCAAAAGCAAAGCTATGTCCATCCCGACTAATTAACCCTTCTTCCATTCTAAGTATTGAAAGGCTAACCATGTCAAAGGGGCCGGTCAGCTCTGTATGGATGTAGTTGTTTGTATATTACCTCCCCATAAGAGTATGAGATTATGAGCTCCTTCAGAGCCGGAGACAAGTCTTTCTTTGTACCCCCGAGGCTTAGCACCATGCATGGCATGTAATTGTTGTTCAGTCATGAGCCCATTCGGTGTAGTGAACAGAGAGCTGTGCCTAGAGTCAAGAAGACCCATCTCTCTGACTTCAAATCTGGCTGCAGACACTTACTAGGTGGGTGACCCTGGACAAGTCACTTCACCCTGTTTGCCTCAACTTCCTCATCTGCAAAGTGAGCTGGAGAAGGAAATGGCAAACCAGTCCAGTATATTTCCCAAGAAAGCCCCAAAATGAGGTTACAAAGGGTCAGACATGACTGAAAATGACTGAACAACAACAAAAATATAGGGGTTGGCTTCAGTGGTTTCTAAGGGCCCTTCCAGCTCTAAATTTATGATCTTATGAGTGATTCTGGGAATAAATCAAGACCTTGGACGTAGTAGATAGTCATTAAATTAAAAGGAAATTCTCACTTTGACAGGAATGTATTTATGCTGCATATATGTATATATACACACATCTCTATGCCTCAGAGGCCATAATATTAACATCGTTGGTGAGTCAAAGTATTCTTCCACATTTGGGCAGAACCGATAGTCAGCCTATACACACAGACTCACTTCCGAGCATGAAGCACACATCTCTAAGAATGCCTTGAATAAGCAGCCATTCAAAAACATTTCAATTTGTATTAATGAATCATAGATGTGGAGTTAGAAGGGTCCTTACAGGTCATCTAAACTCCCTCATTCTACATGTGACAGAAGAGAGAAGTTATTACTTCCCCAAGTTCTTCTGAATAAAACTCTCTTTCCACTATTATCACACAGTTTCTCCACTGTTAGTGACATACATCAGGGCTGCCCTGATGCCCAGGAATAGGAAGGTAATTGTCCCATTGTAGTAGGTCCTCATCAGACCTCATCTGGGGTATGGTAGGGTATCACATTTGAAGAAAGACATTAAGTGAGAAACTGTCCAGAAGAGGGAAACCAAGATAGTGAAGAGCCTTGAATTCATGTCATATGAGGATCATTTGAAGGGCTGATAGGGGAAAGAGAGATTAGGCTTGTTCTAGGTGGCCCCAGAAGGCATATCCAAGACCAATGAGTAGAAGTCACAAAAAGATGAATTTATAAAAAGGCTTGATGCAAAGAAGCTTGAAGACAGGAAAAAACTTCTTGCCAATTACAGCTGTGTAAAAGTGAAATGGCTTGCTTTGAGAAGTGTTGGATCCTCTCTCCTTAGAGGTCTTCCAGTAGAGGCTAGAAGACCAATTTTATAAAGGTGGGTCTTTTTGTATATAGACTAAACTAGATGGCAGCTGAAGTCCCTCCTAATTCTTAAATTTTTTGATTCTGGCCTTGAGCAGAGCGGGGCCTGACATTTTTCTAAGTTCTAATAAATACTCATTGAAGTAAAGTTGGCCAGAGTACCACCTGGTACACAGAGCAGTTTGCTCAGCAGTACTAAGGCAACATGGTATAACAGTAAGAGACTTGGCTTTGCCTGCTATCTACTAGCTGTACAAACTTGGGGAAGTCATTGTATTTCTCTGAGCCTCAGTTTCCTTATCTGTAAACTGGGGATAATAATGTTTGCACTAGCCACCCCAAAAGGTTGTTGGAAGAATCAAATGAGATTATATCTACGTATGTGTGTATATGTATACATATGTATGTGTGTGTGTATATATATACACACATATATATACACAGTATACACAGAGAGAAAGAGAGAGCTCTGTAAAGTGAGATGTAAATAAATTATTATTATGGCCTAAAAGAAAATGAACAAGTTGTAGAGATGCCAAAGCTTCTTGAGAACCGGGACTGTCTTTTGCCTTTCTTTGTGTCCCCAGCACTTAGCACAGTGCCTGGTATATACCAGGTGATTAATAAATGCTTATTGACCACCTGACTGATTTAGGATGAAGAGAAGCTCTGGGGTGAAGAGAATCTAGCTTAAATAAAATGTTGCATCACTCAATTCTGAATGATACTGACAATAATAAATGGGTGCACTAGAAACAAATAAAAGGCCATGTGCCAAAGACCACAGCAAAATAAATCCCCTGGAGGAAAGTTCAGATGGGAGCATAACATGATTATTTTTGTCTCACTGGAAAAAGCAACTAGAGTTTAGTTCAGTTCATAGGCTCAGAGATTTAGAGCTGGAAGGGAAAGCAGAGGCCATCATGTAGTCAGGCTCATTTTGAAAACTTAATTTTTTCAATGAACAAAAATCTATTTTCTGATTCTCCTACTCCCTCCCCCCAAAACTAAAAAGAAAAAAAATAAAACTAAAACCCTCATCATACATATACATAGTCAAGCAAAACAAATGTCAAGATGGGCTGGTTCCAAAAATTGTCTCACTATGCATCCTGAGTCTATCACCTCTCTCTCAGGAGGTGGGTAGTGTGTTTCATCATCACCTGAGACTCTCATTTAGCAGGTGAGGAAACTGACTTGTCCAAGGTCACACAACTAGCAAGAAACAGAGCTAATTATCTAAGCCAGGTGCCTTGATTCAAAATCCAGTCCTCTTGGCATTGTACCACACCATCACTCAAGAAGAGGAAAAAGATATTATCTGAAAACAAACAAGCAAATACTTTATCAATATGAAAGGTCAATGACTTGGTCAGATAATAAGTAAGAGAGGCAGAATTTGAACCTGGGTCCTCTGCCTCTTTTCACTACTTCCATCCAGCTAATGAACTATTTGTTAGGTACCTACCATATGTAAAACACAGGGGCTACAAAGATGAAAGTGGCATATTCCCTGCCCTCAAGGAGACTGAACTCTATTAGGAAGCTGGGGGTGAGGGAAATGGGAGGCATAACATTGTAATGTTAATGGAATAGGAAGATCTTCCCCATGCATTAATAGGCCTGTGTGACCACATGTTCACAGCTGGAATACATCCTGAGTCACATAGAGTCTACTGGGGGAGGAACTTGCCTAAGAGGAACTTGCTTAAAGGGGAAGCTTGCTTATGAGAAGGCTTGCTTGTAGGAAGGCTCTCGCACCTTTTGGTACTAAGCTAATTAGGCACTGAGTCATGAGGGTCATCGTGATGCCTTCTGGCTCTGAGCCTATTAGCCAAAAGAGTATATATATTCTGAGGTGAGTTTTTTCTTTGGGGGTTTGCTTATGAGAAAAATCTTTTGATTCCCTGGGTGGGACTCTGAGTAGCCATTTGTTAAGAGGTTCCCCCCAACTACTCGGATGTTGTTGATGCTGGCCCAATCCAGTGGTGTATGTAAGTGGTTGTATTACCTTGTTCAGACAGATTAGACCCCTGTCTGTTGGTCTTTGTGCTAACTTCTCTGCTTGTATTTTCTCCAAGTTCAGGGTGGTCACCTTTTTTCCTGAACTAGTGAATGTAACTGAAGTAAGATTGTTGACCCCTTTAAAACTATCTTTCCTTTAAAAACAGATCAGAGAACCTGTGCTAGCAGGCCATCCTGGGTGTGCCAGGGTGCTGGCTGTTACAAGTATAAAGAAGGGCATGATAGGGACAAACAAGATAAAGCACTCCAGGAAATTTTGAGGAGGGGGGTGAATACTGTTAGCTGAAGGGGTCAGGGAAGATTCAAGGAGAAGGTGGTCCCTAAGAAGAGCCTTGAAGGAAGAGGAAGATTTTAAAGAGATAGCAAAATCAGGCCTTCCAAATGTGAACCCTGGTGGAAAAAGACAAATTGTCCCAATTAGCCCATTGGTCAGGCATTTATTTATTTTTTTAAAAAATACCCATCTTAGGTAGCTGCTGCCAGTAGGTAACCAAAGGACCTGCTTATTCCATAATACTTCTGATCAGGCCTTTCAAGCATATGTTTTTCATAGGATCATGATAGTGGTTGATAATTGTGGGAAATCAGTCAATAAGCAATTATGATGTGCTTACTTAGTAGGCAATAATTAGAGAGCGTCAGGGCGGGGAACCTGCAGCCTGAAAGTCACATGTGGCCCTCTAGGTCCTCAAGTGGGGCCCTGTGACTGCACAAAAGGATTTGTTCCAGGCAGTTTTCAGAGGAAGAAATTAAAGCTATCTACAGGCATATGAAAAAATGCTCTGGATCGCTGCTGATTAGAGAAATGCAAATCAAAACAACTCTTAGATACCACATCTCTCCTGTCAGATTGGCTAAAATAACAAATCAGGAGAATGATAAATGCTGGAAAGGATGTGGGGAAATTGGAACATTGTTGCATTGCTGGTGGAGTTGTGAGCTGATCCAGCCATTTTGGAGGGCGGTGTGGAACTATGCCCAAAGGGCTATAGAAATGTTCATACCCTTTGACCCAGTAATACCACTTCTAGGGTTGTATCCCAAAGAAATCATGCAAGCAGGAAAAGGACCCATATGTACAAGAATATTTATAGCAGCTCTCTTTGTGGTAGCCAAGAATTGGAAAGCAAAGGGATGCCCATCAATTGGGGAATGGCTGAACAAGCTGTGGTATATGAAGGTGATGGAATACTATTGTGCCATAAGAAATGGGGATGATGCAGACTTCATAACAACCTGGAAAAACCTACACGACATAATGCTGAGTGAGCGGAGCAGAGCCAGGAGAACGTTGTGCACAGCCACAGATATGTGGATTCCGTGAGGACCAACCCTGACATACTGCGCTTCTTTCAGCAACCTAAAGGGGCAAGGACAATTCCAGGGGACTCAAGATGGAGAATGCTATCTTCATTCAGAGAAAGAACTGCGAAGTTTGAATACAGACTGAGGCACACTACATGCTCGCCTTTTCTGCTTCTCTTTTGTTTTTGTTTTTGGGGTTTTTTTTTTTCTTGTTTGTTTTGTTTTTTTTTTTTTTTGGTTCTGTTTCTTCTTTCTCATGATTCATTCCATTGGTCAAAATTCTTCTCCACGACTTGACTAGAGCATAAATTAATTCAATGCGAAGTTATACATGACAGTTATATGAGACTTCATGCCGTCTTGGGGAGGGAGGGGGGAGGGAGGGGAGAAAAACTGGAACTCAAAACTATGTAGAACCGTGTGTGGTAAACTAAAAATAAATAAAACACCTTTAAAAAAAAAAAAAAAAGGATTTGTTCCGTAAAACTCAGACTCAGTCAAAAGGCCACACCCGGTGATCTAGCCACATGTGGTTGCCTAAAAGAAGTTATGGAAGACTACTGGCAAAGCCAGCCTTCCTGGCTTTGGAGGAGAAGACCTTTTCTATACCAAACTGTCCTTTCTACTCCACTCAGTCTCAGTTTCAGGGACAGGACCGCCCTTTGGGCTTTGTCTGAAATCTTATTGAACTTAAAAATATAACCAATCAAATGACCACTACTAGGGAAGCACTGACCTGTGAGAAGTCGGTGAGATTTGTCTTTATCATTCTCCTACCATCTCCCTCTCACTACTTCCCTCCCCATCTTGGCACCTTCCCTCCTGACTCCCCTGGTCTCTTTTTCCTGTGTGATATAGGCAATGAAGCATCACCATTGTTTAGAGGTAGACTGCTTCTGAAAGGAAGGTATCCATTCATTCATTCATCAATTCATTCATTCAAACAACATTAAGTTGTTTCTGTGTTGTTTGTTTTTCAAAGGAACCATTGACATCACTCTGTGATGGAATTGCCATCGATTTGCATGAGAACTGATTTTAAGAGAGGCTGAGTTGCACAAAGTTCTCAGCCCTACTCTCTCCTCCTGAGTCACTGCAGTCCAGTGGCAGGACAAAAGTCAAGATGACTGTCAATGGCCCAGGATGCAGTGGATGACCTTAGCATCTTCAATGTCTGACCAAGCTCTAAGCAGTCCACAGGGCCTGCTTCAGCCTCCTTCACAGCCATTGGAACACATTGTTCTTATTTGACCATTCTTCTGGAGAAATTCTTCACATGGTAGGGGTAGCCATCCCCCTAACTCACAGACGGGTTTGAGACCTACTGGTTACCCTCAACCTGGTTTAGCCTGTTTGCCAAAATGTTTTACTGGGGGTTGTCCACTGTGCATGCTACGACTTCTTGGAGCCACAGGTGAGAGTTGGGTAAAGGAGGACACTGACAACATTAAGTACATATTGTGTATGAGGTGTGACGCTATCTGCTGGGGCTAGAAAAATAACTAATGTCTATTTGTATTTTGTTGCTGTTTAGTCATTCAGTCATGACTCTTCACAATCCCGTGGACCAATAGTACACCAATATAATACTACAATGTCCAGGGGTTTTCTAGGCTAAGATACTGGAGCAGTTTGCCATTTCCTTCCCCAGTGGGTTAAGGCAAAAGAAAGTTAAGTGACTTGCCCAGAGTCACACAGCTGGCAAGTGTCTGAAACCAGATTTGAACTCCAGTCTTCCTGACTCCCAGCAACACTCTATCCACTGAGCCATCTAGCTGTCTCCTAGCTAATAGCTAATACAAAAAAATGCCACCAACCTTGCTCTCAGAGAGCATGTAATGTAACTGGGTGGTGTGGGAAACAGAAAGGAAAAACACATCCACGGATAATTATGATATAAAGGAAAATTGTTGTTTGTTCTTGTTTGTTCTTCATTCTCAAAGAGGACCAATGACATCAGGAAGGTGATATCTTGACTTGCAAGTGAATTGGATTTAAGTGAGGCAGGGTTGTTCAAAGTCACCAGCCTCACACTCTCCTCCAGGGTCATCTGAGTCCAGTAGCAAGACACAGGACAGGACGACTGGAGGTGACCCCAGATGCAGTAGGAGACCTTGGCCTTTTAAAGTTAAGGTTGTTCCCAGGTCTCAGTTTGAGGCAACACCCATTCAGTGATTTCACAAGGGAGAATACAAATAAGTACAAAGGAGAGGTGCAAGCATGGTGCTAAGGAGAAATCACTTCCACGCAGGGGGAGAACAAGACACGTATAGTAGAAGAAATATCCTAATTCCACTTCCTCCTCACCCCCACCCCTGCCCCCATGGAAGCTAGGCTAGTTTTTTTTTTCCTTAAAAGGTATTGTAACTATGGGAAATTTGGTTGGCTCAGAGGACTAAGGCTTGGACCACTGACACAGATAGCTTCTTGGTCATCATGTGGGTACAAAATAGCCCGGACACTAAGGCTTCCCAGACGAGCAGCGTAAACAATACTGGGTAGCTGCTGAGTTTGTTGTTTTATCCTGGACAAAACTCCATCCCTTCCTGTGCTTCCCCTACTCTGACAAAGTAAGATTCCTTTTGTTAACTTGTTGGATGGATTTAAAGTATCTCATTTTGTTCCAATTTTGGACCTAAACTTTCAGGCTATTTGATTTCTCTGAAATAAACCTTGCTTCCTCAGGTAACAGGAGGAAAATGACAGATGGAAATTCTCCCGAGCTCATGGCCAGTCTCTGAAATGATTGTCTGGGGCATATTTTTCATGAAGATAGTTCACAAAAGTCAATCCCAGTTACCTGTATTAATCCTAAATATAACAACCTGAGGTTAAGGCATAGTGCTATACAGTTAGTGAGCAAAAAAACACTTACCTGTGTATTCTCTGGGGCTCAGTCAAGTTCTTCTATAGTAGGCCATATAGTCAGAAATTCATCTGTGTGCAAGTTGCATGGATTTAATTATGCAATTAATTATATTCAGCTTGAATTACTGCTAACTCATTGATATAAGCTTGCAAGGATGACACCTGGAGGCAGTCAGTTGTACAGTGGTAATGGCTAGCAGATGGTGAATCCTTACTGGCCCTCTGGGTCACATATGCTACTTAATTAAGGTTTTTTGGCTTTGTTTTGCTTTTGGCTAATTATCTCAGTCAAGAGGGTTGACTCCATCCTCATCTAAACGGTGTGGGCCACATGTTGGATATTTGGTGATTATTTCGTTTGAGCTTCTTCACCTGTGGAGATGGACCTTGCTGGTTAATATCCCCATTTTATAGAAGAGACTGAGTTAATCTGTCCAAGATCACACAACTGCTGGGTGGTAGATGCGAAGAGATCAGAGTCTACCCTTTCTGCCTCCATTAGCCTATAGCCTCCTCTCTCTAAGCCGACCTATATGGAGCATACAAGAATCCCAGTTCATATTTACAATAAGACTTTATCTACACTATGTCATTTGGTCCTCTCAAGCAACTCTTTCAGGTAGATATTATTAATATCATCATCGCCAATTTACTGAAAACTGGGGCCAAGAGGGGCCCCGAATCACCCACCTAGTGTGCACCTAAGGCAGGGTTTGAACCTAGGTCTTCCTGATCCTAGGGCCAGCCCTGTGTGCACTTCACCCTTGGGTCACGTTGTCTTACAAAAGAACTTTCTGCTCTCGTCCAGTCCTCCCCAACCCCTCAAAAAACCTGCAGGAACAATCGCATTTGTACTTTCTGCCACGTCTCCATGCAGAGGACAATGCACGATTGGCCTCCGAGAGAGGGCAATGCTTGAACCAAACACAGAGACAAAGTCTTGGATTGCATTCATCTGCGGGCTTCGGGTTCCAATCCTTTCGCCACTAAACAACCCCCCAGTGCAAACCAAACAACAGCTTCCCTCTGCTGGAGCCGGGAAGACTGGCCCCTGACTCGGCCCTTCTCAATCCCCAAAGCACACAATCTGCCCTGCCTGGCTCGCCAGCAGAAAGTGCCCAGAGGCCCCAGACCAGTTGGCTCTAGTTCTCTCGGGTGCCCGCCTGCTTCACGGGGAAGCAGGCTCCACCCCGTCCCAAGCTGCCCAGGCCTTGGTCTCTTCTCAGGCTTGCAGCAAAGAAGCTGTGAAGCAGGGCCAGGATCAGTTCTGCAGAAGTTTGATAGCTCAGACGGGCACTGAAAGGGCTGCAGCTGAGCTCACAAGCTGGCAGAGCAAACTGGAACACAAAACTCTTAAGGCGCAAGGAAATCAGACACCTGACCCGCAGGACTGGCTTCTCAGGGAGCAGAGGGAGGGCCCAGCGGCTCAGACTGGAGCATGGTGCCGGGGCAGGGCGGGGGCAGGGTGTCCTCAGCCTCCCTTTGTAATGGAACTGGGAGAACAGGAAAGCTGGGGGGCCCTACGGCGGTCACTCTCTCCTTATCTCACAGAGCCAAGTTTCTGCCGGCTTGGCAGGGCTGCATTCAGGCTTTCACCGGCTCCTCTCACCAGGAAATGCACGCTTTTGTAGAGGGGAGGAATTTACATATCGAAATGCAAATTAGGGAAAAATAACGGATTGTTGACTGATGGGTAAGGGAGAAGCACCAGAGAGTCTGGAACCCTTTCACCCCCGGGGCTTAAAAGGGAAGGGAAGAAAACCCAAAGTCCACAAAACTGTCTTTCTAAAGAATGGACCTGTGGTTTCATTGCAAGAGGGAAGGAACCCCTTTACTGAAGCAAGTCAGCATTCTCTCTACAACTTTCAGTCTTGTTTGAAGCATTCAGGGGTAAAGTGACTTTTCCAGGGTCACATAACTCTGGTTCTCCATCTATTGTGCCTTGTGGCCTCTCTACACTTGGAAAAAAAAAAGACCCATATTTACAAGCCCCGTTGAAATAATTTCCAGACTTGCCTTTCTCCAATAGTTAGGATGATACATTTAAGATCCGGAAAGGACCTTAGAAATCATCTAGTCCCAGTTCAATTATTTTATAGATGAGAAAACTGAAAAGTGAAGTGATTTGCCAATGGCACAAGATAAGAATAGTGCTCAGTAGCATTTATCTGGGGCTTTGAGGTTTGCGAAGCCTGTATATGTGTTATCTCATTTGATTCTCACAACCCTTGTGAGGTCAGTACTATTGCTGTCCAACTTTACGGATGAGAAAACAAAAGCAGACAGGTTAAATAACTTGACCATGGTCACTCATCTTCCCCTTCCCATATCCAGAATTCCTTTTGTTGTGTTTGTCCTTTCCTTTCGAAGAGGACCATGGCATCAGGGAAATGATGACATGACTTGCAGTTGACTTTGATTCAAGTGAGGGAGGGCTGTGCAAGGTCACCAGCCTCACTTTCTCCTCCAGAGCCATCTGGATCCAGTGGTCTGATATTCATCAGGATGACTGGAGATGACCTCCAGAATTCTATCCATTTCTTGACTCCACATCCAATAGGCTATTCACTGTGCCACCTAGCTACCTTTAGGTAGTAAGTATGACCTTGGGCAAGTCACTTACCTCTTTGGGCATCAGTTTCCTTATCTCTAAAATGAAAAGTTTGGACTTTAAGACCTCTAATATCCCTTCCAGCTCTAGCTCTAGGTCTCTGACCAGCCAAAATCAAAGCCACAAGGTCCATACACATTAACGTTCGTGTGTTTTAGTTGTAAGAGAGCTCGGAAACTCACCCTATTGAGCCTATTCACTCTTAGTTAAGACACAGTTCTAACAAGATTAGTTTATATCTTTTCCCAGACCATAGCACATTAGAAGCAACAAATTAGGAGCAGGAGGGAGGGCTTGACCATACTGGGAAAAGAGACACAAAAGCCCTAATTCATCTCACTCTTTGTCTTGTTTATAATTGGTAAACCAACATTAAAACAAAATAATAAAGCATCTAGTCATAGCCATAGTCATAGTAATAAGGAAACATGGGATGAGTCTTTTTGTTGCCCAAGGAATTGTCTGAAATTGATTTGCAAGTTATTTAAGGTTAACTTGTATGTGATGAGTTATCAGGCAATACACATTTATTAAGTGTCTACTGTATGCCAATCATTGTTCTCAGCCCAGGGACTACAAAGACAAAGCCTAAACACTCCTGCCCATGATGCATGATGGCATATCGTAGTTCTAGTAACCTGTTGTGTGCCTTTGGGAAAGCTACTTAGCCATTCTGAGCTCTTTTTTTAATTAAGATTTTTTTTTATTTTCAGTCCACAACACTCAGTTCCACATGACTTTGAGTTCCAGATTTTCTTTCCCCTCTCTGATGATAAAACTTTCACTGACATACAAAGTTATTACGAGGATAGAATGAGGCAATGAATAAAAATTGTAGGCTCTTATGATTATTTTCAGATATGTTCTTGTGTTGCATGGATCCAATTAATGACTTCTAGATAAACCTCTGTAATACCTACCTTGTTCATAAGAATTAATTATGTGGAGAAAAACACTGGTTTTGGTGTCAGGAGGAGCAGGGTGCAAATCCTGGGCCGACTAGTACTGTGTGACTTTGGCCAGGTTACTTCCTACTCTTCTCTGGATTTTCTCAAATGTCAGATGAAGGGGTTTGACTAAAAGATGTCTGAGATTCCTTCTTGCTCCAAATCCTACGATCTATATATTGAGTTTCTATGACCAGTGACTGCCATGTGTTTTGAGCCTTCCAGAGGTCATGGATCTTTGTCGTATCAGGAACATTTCCTTATTGGCCAGATAACTCTTTGAAAGAGTGAAAAATGGTGGTCTATTTCTCCTCTTTGAACTCTGAAAAAAGAACAACCTGAATTCTGGGGATCGTTTTTAGAAAACGGATGAATGTCCAAGGTTACCTTGTGTATGTGAAAACTGACCCAGGGTGATCGATTTTGAGGAGACTGCGTCAGACATGGAAATACCATCTGGTTTCCTCTGCCCTCCTTTCGTCGCCTTGACTTTAAGCATGGCCTGTTCCTTATGACACAATATTGCCATCTGCTGACCAAAGTGTGTGGCATCGCTTTTGCTGAAAAATCATCATTTGTATTCCCAGGAGAATATTGTATATGGAGGGGCAGCTAAGGCATAAATGTTTCAGAATCTACCAGTGCCTACTGGGGTTTCTCAATTTAACTTGGCCTCCTGTCAAACCCCCAATACTTTCCTTTAAGAAAATTTTTGGCATTGTAAAAAAATGTCATTTTGCATTCTGTACTCCTTTTACAATCAGGAATAGTTAGTTAAGTTCTTTTTTTCAGCACAGTTATTCCTAAGAACTTGATAATCAAAATATCCACATGCCAAGAGAGCTAGTGGAAGGCTCCCAGCAAGTTCGGTGGACCCCATGTAAAGCATTTATGGGAGGATATAGACAAGAGTCCCATAGAACTGAGAAGAATGAATGGACTGCATTGCTGAAGTCTATCAGTTAGCTCACAGATAAATAAATGTTTGCTACCTCCAGAACAGAGGTTCCCAGACTTATTTGGCCTACTGTCCCCTATTCAAAAATAAAATTATTAAGGAACCCCTCTGGATCATTCCAGTACCCCTCAGGGGGTGGTATAGCCCACTTTAGGAGCCTCTGCTCCAGAAGAAAAGGTACGATGATTTCAATATCGACTTATCCAAAAAGAATAATCAGAGAAGGAAAACCAAGCCTCATTTCTAAAAATGTTCTTTGTTTTTATAATTCTTTATTTTTATACAGATCTGTGTCTATAGCATCATAGAGATGAAAGAGGCCTGGAGGGAGGAGAAGAGGGAGGGAGGAAATTTAGAACTCAAAATCTTATAAAAGTGAATGTTGAAAACTGAAAATAAATAAATAAATATTTTAAAAAATAAAATAAAATGTTTATATAAAAAAAGAGGTCCTGGAGGTCATCTGGTTTAACACCTCTTCTTGTGTGAAAGCAGTGTGGCAAAGTGGATGGAATGCTTGGCTTGGAGTTAAGAACCTCCTAACAATTTAGATTCAAATCCTAGCTCTGCTATTTATCAGCTGTGTGGCCCTGCACATGTCACACAACCCCAGGACGTATCTGCCGTCAGATGGGTTGTAATAGGTGTTGGTAGAAGGAGGTCTCTTGCATATCTACACATATGTATATTCCCATTTTGTGGTTGTTGTATAATCATTTTTCAGTCACGTCCAACTTTTCACGACCTCATTTGGAGTTTTCTTGACAAACATACTAGAGTGATTTGTCATCTCCTTCTCCAGCTCATTCTACGGATGAGGACCCTGAGGCAAACAGGGATAGTGACTCGCCCAGGGTCACACAGCTAACAAGTGTCTTGAGGGCCTCATAGCATAGAAGAGGGCGAGCCTTGGCATAAGGATAATCTGAGTCCAAGTTGTTATGGTACATACTTAGCTGTGCGTTGAAGGGGTAAGTCTCAATGCCTCCTGGCAACTATGTTACTTTAAGTTATAGGCAAGTTGCTGCTCCCATCAATGAACAAGCATTTATTAAGCACTTGCTATGTGCCAGATACTTGCTAGATGCTGAAGATACAAAGAAAAAATACAAAGTTAAATGTTTGGGAGAGATATGATCATCCAGGGGGATCAGGAAGGCCATCATATCAAAAATTTCTTTCAGAGAAAGTTTCAGCATCAGGAATTCCCCACATCTGTTCAGGCTCCCAAATTATAAATTTAGCAACCATCAACAAACATAGATATTCAAATACATAAACAAGAATTTTTTAAAAATCAGACATGAAGTTGTAAACTTCCATTGTTTACAATTTATTTTTAAATATATATATTAGCTTTAGCAAGCAAGTATCAGAACTATCTTATTTGTTTCCTGAACTTCAACTTCTTTAATATATTTTTCTGGATTTTGTTGCTAGTAGTAGTAGTAGTAACAGTAATAGTGGTAGTGGTAGTAGTAGCAGTAGTAAACAAAATATGTGTCAGGGTGTGATTTCTCATGGCACAATATTATTCTATGCATGTGTCACAATTTGTCTTAGCCATTCCTCAAGCATTAGACACTTCCCCCCACCCCCATCATTTATAAAGCTGCTGTGAATGTTTTTGTTCAGATAGATCTTTTTCCTCCATCATTGTTAAATGACTGCAAGATGCAGTTTTGGGGTCACTGAGTCAAAGGATATGGACAACTTGAACAATCATTCTTCCAACCAACATTTATCTATTGTTCTATCTCTAGAAAGGTATTCTTAACCTGGGGTCTGTGTCCTTTAATTTTTTTACTTAACTTTTATTTTCATTGGTCTTCTTCAGAAATTAAGGATGAACAACAACAACATCTTTACAATATAGTTATCACTGTGTAGATTGTTCTCTTGGTTCTTCTCACTTCACTTTGCATCAGTTAACGTAAGTCTTCTCAAGTTTTTTCTGAAACCATCCCCATCATCATTTCTTGCAGCACAATAATACTCCATCACACTCACATACCATAACTTGTTAAGCCATTCCCTAGTTGATAGGTATCCCCTCAGTTTCCAATTTTTTGCTACCACAAAAAGAGCTGCTATAAATATTTTTGTACATATGGGTCTTTTACCTTTTTCTTTGGTCTTCCTGGGGTATGGTCTGAACACTCTTAAAAATATTTTTATAGCTATCTTTCAATAGAATTGGTTTTCTTTGTAATCCTATATTTAGGGCAACTACATGGCACAGTGGATAGAGTGCTAGGCCTAGAGTCAGAAAGACTCATCTTCTTGAGTTCAAATCCAGCCTCAGACACTTAATAGCTGTGTGACTCTGAGCAAGTCACTTAACCCCCCTCAAAAAAAAAAAACAAAAAAAAAGAATGAAAGAAATGGTTCAAGGGAGAAACAAACAGCAAAGAGAATCTGGAGAGACAGAGGAGAATTCGAATCTGCATTGGGAGACTAGAGAATAGAAAAACATTACCCAGAGAATAAAGGGGAGAAGGACAATGGAAACTTTGGGAGCTAAAGAGTAGATTTGTGGCCCTTCCCCATGAAGGAGAAAGTCAGTTCTTCTTCTCTGTAGAATGATGATGTTATCCCAGTTGCCATGAGGAAAGGAGCCATCCAAGAATGGCCATGGGAAAAAGAGCTAAGTCCTATTGGTTGGTGACTCCATGATAGAACTATAGCCCATTCCATCTAAAAGAAACCCTAAATGACCAGAAGCTTAGATTTAAAGAATTCTTTAACTGCCCAATCCAAAATGGCCCCACCCAAGCTATTGGTGCCTCCTCTGGCCCTCAATTTATTTTGTGTTTGCTTTGTGTATGTTTATATTTTGTATCTACTTTTATATACATGCGATTTCCTCCTGATTGATAGAATTTAAGAAAATACTGTTTTAGTTAATTCCTGCTTTCCTTAATTCACTGGAGAAGGAAATGGCAAACTATTCCAGAATCTTTGCCAAGAAAACCCCTATAGACAGTATGGTCCATGGTGTCACAAAGAGTTGGACATGACTGAACAACAATACTCACAACAGCAAAAACACTACTGTAAGCCAATATTACAGGACAATCACTTTGTAAATGAAGTCTCATGGCATGCCCTAAAATCTCAAAGCAACAATTCCATTAATACACAAATCCTTTGTAGAATGTCTTGGGGCAATGACCTTTGTTGAACCACCATGACGGAAAGGGGTTTTTAGTGCAGTTCAATGAAGCACAGACATGATAAACCATTTATCTATAGTTTTTTTTTAAAAAATGATGAATCCTAAGGATTTTAGAGCTAAAAAAAAACACCATAGATTGTTCAAAACCCTTTATGTTATGGGTAAAAAAAATGTCAACCAGAGAAGTGAGGTATGGCCTTTCCAAAGAGTCACATAGATGAAAGAGCAGGAATTTAGAACAATGTTTTCTTTCTCCAAAAGCAATTGTCTTTCAACTATACCACAGTGTCTGCTCATGAAAGCTCTTAGTTTTTTGAAATCAGGTGGGAAGCAGAGAGAGAAAAGTATTTCAAAAGCCAGGAGTGTGGTGGCACACATTTGTTATCTCTTGCTACCAGCAAGACTAATGCTGGAGAATCTCTTGAGCCTGGGCATTCCCCACTTCAGTGGCCTATATCGATTGGGTAGATTGGGTATCTGAACTAAATTTGGCATAAATATGGTGGGTCCTGGGGAATAGAGGACTACCAAGATGACTAAAGAAAAGTTGGAAAATAGAGAAGTTCAAAGCACCTGTGCCTACCAGAGTGGGATGGACTGGGTAAGATAGAGTGACCTAGTCATTAAAAAAAAGCCAGGAGTAACAGTGACTGCCATCAAGGTGGCCCATTTCTTTGTGTAGCATCACTATGAGTCTTCATTAGAGATTAGACCTCCAGGAAATTACACCATTGGAAGATACTTCAGGAATTAAGCCAGGAACTCTGACTCCAAGATGTTGGGCAAGTAGGTATGCCGCCTTTGCTTGTGAAGAGTAGTTCAACACAGCTCTAGGCACACAGTAGGTACTTAATCATTATTTGTTGACCCAACTTGACTTGGAAACATTCAATGATGGGAAACTCACTAAGATAATAGGATTGCAGAATCTCAGATTCGAGAGGTTCTCAGAGGACATCTGGTCCAATCTCTACCTGAAAAAGTATCCATTTTACAACATAACTGACTAGTGGCTATCCAGTCTTTACTTGAAGCCATCCAGTGGGGGCATCGGGGGTGGGGGTGGGGCAGGCACTGACAACTACCTAAGGCAAGCTTTTAGATAACTAAATGTTAGGAAATTTTTATATCGAATCAAAATTCGCCTTTTTTGTAATTTCTGACCATAACTATATAAGGAAGCCCATTTTACTTTTGTATACTTCTGATAGTCCGGAAGTCAATTGTAAGGCTTGATATAAAGTTTTTATAGCATATATATATATATATATATATATATATATATATATATATATATATATATGTATATATATACATATATATACACACACACACATATATACATACATAGATATATATACATATGTGTACATATGTGTATATATGTGTGAATGTCTCTGTATGTATGGGTATACACACACACATATATGTACTAAAGTGAAATAAAATTCACTTTGGAGATTGTCACAGTTCTCTGGAAGATAACTGGAGACCTATAGAGAGGCATTGCAAAATCAGGGTTGTCAGTCAAGGCCCTGAGAATGTCATTCCTTTGTAAACATTGGTCCCAGCACTTCAGGGCTCACCCAGTGGACAGTTGGAAAACGAAGTGAGTGAACAGATCTTTTCGTTGTCACCCAAATGAGCTAATTTCTTCAAGTAGAATGTAAGCTCCCAAAGGCAGAGACGGTCTCACGTTTTTACTTGTATCCCTAGCATCTATGAATTGTCCAGCACATTGTAGGTGCTTTGGAAATGCTTGCTGGATTGGACTAAATCAATTGCATCTTAAGAGGGCTGGTGTATATAGAAGAATCCATAGATTCTGTTGAGGTGCTGTATTCTAATATGGAAAGAGAATCAATTATATGGGGCTGGGGATGGGTAGAGATATGAATCCAAGCTATTCATGGGTCCTTGAGGAGGTCCCAGAATCTCTTTGGGCCTCCCTCCTTTCCAGTTCTAAATCTCTAATCCAGTGAATCCCTAGTGGCACGTGTAGCCCAGGACCATCCCCAGGAAGTGAAGGCAAGGAGTGAATCATATATGTTTAACCTTTTTCCCTACCTCAGTGTATTTAAATAGCTGAAACAATTTCTAATAGTACTTTTTTATTAATGCCATTAATATTTATATTAATTACATTGTATTATATTGCTACTAAATATTAATATACAATACATTATTAAAAGCTATTACTTACATTTTAATTGAAACTTAGTATTTGATAACATTAATAATAACTAACTTTATTATATAGTACTTTAAGATATGCAAAGTGCTTTACATGAGAGTACTTTACAGAGAAGGAGCTCGGTGTAGTGTTAAAGAAGTAGCAGTGGAGTCAGGAAAGGCATTAGTGAAATACAGCCTCTGATCCTTACTAGCTGTGTGACCCCATAACTCAAAGACCCCATCTTTGTTCGTTCAAATCTAGCCTCTGACACTTACTAGCTGTGTGACCCTGGGCTAGTCACTTAATCCTGTTTGCTTCAGTTTCCTCCTCTGTCAAATGAGCCGGAGAAGGAAATGACAAATCATTCCAGTACCTGTGCCAAGAAAACCCCAAAGGAGTCATGAAGAGTCAGACAGGACTGAAACAAGTGAACAACAGCAGACCATGGGTAAGTTACTTAACCTCTGTGAGTCTCAGTTTCTTCATTTGTAAAATGAAAGGGTTAGACTGGGTGGTTCAAAAGTCCCTTCCTACTTTAAAATCTATGATCCTGGTACGGTATTATTAGGAAACTGAGGCTCAGAGTAGTGAAGGGACTTGCCTAGGGTCACACACTGTTAGTCAATGTCAGAGGCAGGATTTGAACTCAGGGCTAGCACTCTGTGCCATTCCCCCTTGTATCATAGTTATTTGTGTTTGTGTCCTATACAAACACACACATACACAATTATAAGCTACTTGAGAGCAAGAACTATGTTGTCTTTTCTGCAAAGATAATACAACCTTGCACAAAGTTTGTTGTTTAATTGCTTTTCATCTGTATCCGACACTTGGCAAAGATACTGGAGTGATTTGCCATTTCTTTCATTTTATAGATGAGGAAATTGAGGCAACAAGATTAAGTGACTTGCCCAGGGTCACACAACGACTAAGTGTCTGAGGCCAGATTTGAACTCAGGTCTTCTTGGCTCCAAGCCCAGCACTCTATCCAAAAAGCACCCAGCACCTAGCACCTAGCACCTGGCACCTAGCACCATCTAGCTACCCACTGCACAAAGTGGACACTTAATCAATTCTTGTTAAATTTAGCTAAACACCAAAGGCTGACAAGGGAAGAGAAATGTTTCCACTGTTGTGAAAATGGTGGCTTGGGGATCTTATGACTGTGCAAAGGGACAGTCATACTCTCCCACCCCAGCTTTTTGCTGTGGGGAGAAGACCAGGTGGTAGGGTAGGGGGATGTCCATGGGCTGACTATATGAATGCGATCTTAAGATCTTTGTATTTTTGTAAGTCAACATTTGGTGTGACTACCCTTTTTCCTCTGGGCCGCATCCCTGAGTTACTGAGGATGAATTGATAAAAATAAAAATAAATAAAATAAGATAAAATAAAAATAGCCCTGTAGGGCCATCCAAAGCTCAGGGGACAATGCCTGATTTTTTTCCTCCTCTTCATTGCCCCACCTCCCCATTCCTACCTACTTCTCAGGAAGCAATAACTTCCTCTAATTAATAAAGTGCTAGAAATGGAGTCAGAAGATTGGGTCTGTGTAACCCTGGGCAAGTCACTTAACCTTTCTGAGCCTCAGTTTCCTCATTTGCAAAATGGGGATAGTGATGCTTATTATAACTATCTGACAGGGTTGTTGTGAAGATCAATTAAGATAATGTATATAAAACAATTTACAGTCTTTAAAGTGATATAATGAACATCAACCATTGATAGTATATTTCCTCACCAGAGCTCTTGAGCCTAGACTGTAAGACCATTTGTACAAAATTGTAGAAGAGAGTCATGTTTCAAGTGTAAGTCAGACTAGGCTATTCTTGACTTCCATACAACTCAAAGGTTATTTGATTGCAGGGGGCCATCTCCAGTCATCCTGATCTGGATGCAGATGGCTCCACAGGAGAGAGTGAGGCTGGTGACCTTGCATAGCCCTCCCTCACTTAAATCCAATTAACTTGCAAGTCATGGCATCACTTATTGATATCATGGTCCTCTTTGAGAATGAAGGACAAACAACAACAATCTGATTCCATGAAATAAACAGATCTGGGATGGGACACCTGGTTTCCCTGATAGGGATAGGGAGCATATATGTGATTTCATTGACATGGGAACTCCTAGAAGAAGAAACTTCCTCCTCCGATGCAGGTCAGTATATTCTCAGCAATTTACAGTCTTGGAGAATTTCCTACAGGACTGAGAGGTTAGATGTCCCTTACTGAGGGTCCTGTAGCCACTATGTATGAACCAAAAGTAGGACTCAAACCCATCTGAGTCTGCGGCCAGCTCTAGCCTGTACACCAAGTCTGTCTCCAGTTTTCTGCATGGGGAGGTTCTAATGATGGGAGGCAAGAAAACTGAGCCAATGACATTATTTCTCTAGGAGGACCATGGCACTGCAATAACCTTCAGCTTCTTGTTTAGTAAAGATGAGCCTTCCATCCCACTGCAGGCAAGAATGAATGAAAAAAAAATAAGCAAATGGTAAAACTTGCTCACCTTTATTTTTCTGCACTAGATGACCAGATATCATTCGGAGGAGGAGTTAGTGGTATGCGTAGAGAGAAGGATTATGGACTTAAATATAGAATTAAATTTCTCTCTCCTGGCTTAAATTTTATTTCGTTATGAATTTCCTCACACATTTGGAATTATTAGGCTTTTATCCAGATCCATCTTCTGAAATGGTTTGAACTCAGATTAGAAACTAATTTAACATGCAAAATAACTGAGCGAAAAAACAAATTATGAAGCCATAAAACTTGAAAACTGATTTTTCTGAACATCAGAATTATACTCTGAATTAAACCTTAGCTTAAGGGCTCATGGGAGTTCATACTTAGGCTTGATTAAAACCCACAAATCCTTTTCATAGTGTAAATAGACTTCTACCCTAGTCTGAAGTGTTTTGCATGGTTCCATATATGCAGAAGGAGATGTGACTCCTGATTGGTGGAGAGACTGCTAAATGTCAAATTCTCTGTTCCTGGGTAATAGATTTTTAGATTTGGATCAGACCTTCTTTGAGGTGCAGAGCCTGTCCATTATATGCCATCACAACTCTCTTGGAGCAGTGTTCCCAGCCTCTTCTCTGTGGGCTGGCAGCCAACAGAGCATCCCGTATATGCTCTAAGGATTGGGCTCCTGTTGGCCAGGTCTCTGTTATCCTCAGAACAGCTGTCTAGCCATGTCTTCCTCATCTTATAGTTGTACACTTGTGTAGTTGATTTAACCTACAAATTAAAATATGTCGGGCAGTTGATTTATTTAACCTAAAATTCAAACTTTCTTTTAAATTAAAAACTTTTCTTTGTGGGGAGCATTTCCTAAGCAAAGAGGTCTAGAGGAAGGGTTTGTCATATCCCAATAACTCCCTTTTAATCCCACTGACTGGGGTCAGTCAATCACCAAGCATTTATTAAGTACGTGCTGGGTGTCAAGCATAATGGTATAGTGTGTAGTAAAGGTCCACAGACCTCTAGGGATGCATGTATAGATTTCAGGGAGGGTGTGAATTTGGATGGGAAAAGAAATTATATCTTTATTTTTGCTAACCCCTAACTGAAATTCAGCATTTCCTTCCATTCTTTTTCTTCAGTTTTTTTGTTCAATAAAAATGAGCCTTCCATCCCACTGCAGGCAAGAGTGAATGAAAAAACAGACAGTAAAACTAGCTCACATTTACTGCTCTGCAGTAAATGACCATGTATTATTAGGAGGCAGGGTTAGAGGTGTGAGTGAAGAGAGGGTAGTCAGTTCATAGTCTTCACTAGACTGCTGAAGGGTCCATCACGGAGGGAAAAAAAGGTTAAGAACCCTTGTTATGGTAGGTAGAAAGCCCACTTCAGAGTTATGAAGTCCTGGATTCAAGTCTTGCTTCTAACAAATACTAGCTATGCAATCCTGGCACTTAACCTCTTGGTGCCCTCAGGCAACTCTCTTAAGAGTGTAAGATGCAGAACAGGTGCTGATTTGTACTGGTAGAGGGTAGGGTTTTTTCCATTGTTATCTCCCTATACGAATGGAACAGCTCTGGTTCATCAAAAAAGGGAAAACCAGACACTGATCTAGGCAAAAGGTATACAATGCTAAAGAAAGAAGGAAGGAAGGAAGGAAAGCAAAGAGGGAGGGAGGAAAAGGGAAGGGAAGGAAAGGGAAGTGGGGAAGGGGAAGGGAATGGAAGAAAAGGGAAGAAAGGAAGGAAGGAAAGAAAAGGGAAGGGAAGGAAAAGAAAGGGAAGGAAGGAAGAAAAATGAAAAGGGGAAGAGCAAAATCCTTGTATTCAGGGAGCATGTGGTTTATGTGGAGGAAAAAATATACGCATCTAAGTGTATACAAAGAAAAAATAATGTAATTTCATTGGGGTCATGGGAGGTACTAGTAGGAGAAGGGACGTCAGGAAAGGCCTCATACAGGAGGAGGCATTTGACGTAAGCTTTGAAGAAAGTTAGGATGAAGTGAGGAGGGCGTGCATTCTAGACTTGGGAGAGACAGCTGTACAAAGATACAAAACTGGGAGCAGGAATGTTGCATGGGAGGAGCAGCAAGAAGGCCAGTCCGGCTTGTCCGTAGGGTGAGCAAAGGAGAGCGTGGGTATGTAGATTGAAACCAGGTTGTAAAGGATTTATAAATGCAGAGCAGGAGCTTGTGGTTGTGTTTTGTCCTTGGTTCTCAAAGAGGACCATGACAGCGGGGAGGTGATGTCTTTCATGACTTGCAATTGACTTTGATTTGAATGAGGGAGAGCTGTGCAAAGTCACCAACCACACTTTCTCCTCCAGAGCCGTCTGGGTCCAGTGGCCAGATATTGGTCAGGATGACTGGAGATGGCAGGTATAAAAAGCCATAGGAGCTTAGCGAGGAAGGGAGTGACGTGGTAAGATTGGTACTTTTGGATCATTGTTTTGGCTGATATGATATGATATGATAAATCTATTTAGAGAAACTTGAGGCTAAAGACTTGTTAGGAGGCTATTGTAATAATCCAGGCAGAAGGCAATGTGGATCTGATCTAGGGATCCCATGAACAGCCCTAAATCCTGGAATAACATGATGATGAGCAAGTGAACCCTTGACCAAAGGAAGAGTGAAATTTCATTGTTAATGAGGCCAAGGTCTCCTAGATTCGAAGTTCTCTCAGGACAGAAACTAGATCTTATTTCATCTCTGTTACTTTTTTTTAGAGACAGACACAGTGCTCTAAGCATGGTAGACACATCATAAATGTTTATTGAACTGAACTGAATGCTAAGGATTGGATATTTAAGCTCTGTACCACGATCACAGGACGTCCACTAGGTAAATGCTTAAAATTGAACCTTGCTGTAGAACCTTGGGTGGAAGAAAGTAAAGAAGGATGGTGGCAGGGGTGTGCTGGTAAATGTCTAACAACCAGTCCTCCAGGGGAAAAAAATGTATACATGATATGCTTTTACTTTTAATCTGCATAATTAACATTTTCTTCATCACTTTCTTAAGTCTCGACAATCAACAAAACAATAAATCAATCCACAATATATATGCATATATATAAATCTGTTATATACACAATAAGCACTACATTGTGAAATATATAATCACATATATTGCATGTTATATATACAATAGGTATGTATATATGTGTGGATACATACATACACATAGATGTGTACAGACACATACACGGGTAGAGCTGAGGTGGAAAATATTACATTTCCCGGGATGCTCAGCATAAATCATAGTGCTAACACTATCTTTTTGGGGTACATAAGAACTACAATGCCCATGATGTGTGCATGCAGCACTCGATTTCATTGGAGGAGTTGTAGGAAGAAGGGAGCCATGAAGGAGGACTATTAGTACTTTCTGCAGGTCTGGGGCCATGTGGAATAAAGAAGCAATCTGGGAACTCCATAGAAACTTGGAGTTTCTGGAAAGCCACAAATAGCCAGCAGCAGAAACCAGGAGGACATATGTGGATACAGTAAGATCAGAATACACAATAAAATGAAACAAAGCATTTATTCTTTCTTGATGTTTCTGAGCATTTCTCTACTGAATAGTTCTCAAGATCACCAAGGACCTTTTAACCACCAGGCCCAATGTTCTTTTGGTTCTTTTCGTATCTTTCCTGACCTCTGTTGATTCACTTTCCTTCTTAATACTCCATCAGCTTTCATGATGCCACATTCTCCAGGTTCTTGTTCTTCTTTTTAGGTTACCCTGGTACTGAATCCTCAAAGAAGTCAAAGGTGTTTGTGTGTATGTGTGTGTGTGTGTGTGTGTGTGTGTGTGTGTGTGAAACATGGTTGGTTGGTTGTTGTCCTTCATTCTCAATGAGTACCAAAATGACATCACTACACTAGAGTCAAGTTACAGTGTGCCCGACTGTGTTCTACCACAAGCTGGGCACAAATAGTCCGTGTGGACATTTGGGGTGGATTCTCTAAGTTTGCACATCTCATATTTCTTTTGAACTACTTCAATTCTGCTTTGCTCATAGAGCATGACATCTTCTTTGATGTGAACACACAATGCTGGGAGGTCCTGTGACAGTGTCTCCCATGTCACACAATCAATTCCAAAGTTCTTAAGAGTGATCTTGGGAGTGTCCTTGTATCGCTTCTTCTGACCGCCATGTGAACACTTGCCCCGTGTGAGTTCTCCATAAAATAGTCTTTTTGGCAAGCATACATTTGGCACTTGAACAATGGGGTCAGCCCATCAAAGTATGAAACATACATAAAGTTGGTAGTTAAAACTGGAAAAGGATGTGATTGTTGAGACAGATACTGGATATTACTTGGGGTGTAGAGAGTGAACATCAGAGAGTGTGTTGCTTAATAGGGAGAGAGTATTTGGTCAGAATTGGAAAAAGTGTGAGTAAGAGAGGAGATGAGAAGCAAGACCTGGGAAGCTTCACATTACTTTGGTTGTTAATCTTGGGTTTGCTCTCTTATATTGTTATTCTGGTCCATGTAGGATCTTCCTAGTGTCGATATTGGTCTATGTCAGGGGTGAGGAATCTGCGGCCACATATGGCCTCAAGGCTTCAGGTTCCCTACCCCTAGAAGTTATATCTTGCGTAGCTACTCAGTCTGCACACACTTATACCAGTAAGAAGAGAAAATGATGATCAGAGTGTGATAATGAATCTAGTCCAAAGCGCTACTTATCTGAACTGTATCAACTGGGAGCATAGGAACAGAAGAGCACAAATTTAGAGCTTAAAGGGACCTCAGAGACCATCTAATCCAACTCCCTTATTTTACAGATTAGGAAACTGAGTCTCAAGGAGGTTAATTGACTTGTCCAAGGTCACTTAGGAAATAAATGCTGAAGAGGGGGATTAGAACTCAGGTCTTCTGACTGCAGAGACTGTTCTTTACACTGGCCTATGGCTTGCTTCTGTCCTTGTCCCTAGAGCAGTTATTGGCAGCATGGCAATGACATTGAGGATTCAGCACCAGGGCAACCTAAAAAGAAGAACAAGAACCTGGAGAATGTGGCGTCATGAAAGCTGATGGAGTGTTAAGAAGGAAAGTGAGTCAACAGAGGTCAGGAAAGATACGAAAAGAACCAAAAGAACATTGGGCCTGGTGGTTAAAAGGTCCTTGGTGATCTTGAGTAGATTCAGTAGAGAAAAGCCCAGAAACATCAAGAAAGAATAAATGCTTTGTTTCATTTTATTATGTATTCTGATCTTACTGTATCCACTTATGTAAAAATGTATAACCTATGAAGGATGCATATGGCAACCTTCAATTAACTAGAAGTCAGTTAATCAGAAGAACCCATTCCTCTACCATTCTGGGTAAGTGCAATTTACTGTAGTATTGTTAGTGTCAGTCAAAGTAAAATTATGATTCTAGAAACCATAGTAATTAAACATGAGCCTGTTGACTGACTGACATTATGTGGGAAAATGTCATGGCTTTGTACTTTCCCACTGGGTACAACATGCACATTACTCCTGGGGCTATATTGTTCCTGGGTATGCTTTTAGGTGGTGACTAACCCTTGAGGAAAAAAGATAGTCTCCTTGCAAAGGAAGCTATGTGACTAATCCTGACACCAAGACGTAAGTAAAGTAAAAATACTTTAAATGCTTCAATGGTTTCATAGCATCAGTCAAAATAAAATGAAAGCCTTGGATGAGGATTTTTTTTAAAAATCATTCATTCACTGGCTTATCATACTGACTCATCACTAAGTGATGCCTGGTCATTCAGTGATGAAATCTTTGGGCGCAGCAATCCATGAAACAAATAAACCTATAAAGTTGTCCAAAGTCCTGTATAGCTGCCCCCCTTCAGCTTCCTCAGTGAAGGTAATAGAGTAGTGGAAAAGTAACAAAAAATACCAAGGTCCCATAGCTTTTTTAGTGTCTATAATCATTAACTTAATTTGTTGGTTGTCTATTTGTGAGAAACTGTTCATTGACCAATAAGTGAATGTACTACTGAGAGGAGCAAATTCGTATCTCCATCTTGACATTATTTTTTATAAGTGAATTTTGAAGACAAGAAGAAAGGTGCAGCTAAATTGCTCACAGGTTCTCTTTGGAAAAACGAAAAAAAGAGGAGTTGGCACAGATGTTTTTATTGTTTGTAGAAAGGGAACAGGAAGCACCATTTTGTGAAACACTTGGTCATCCTATAGTGCAGTGCTCATGAGAAACTTTTGCATAAAAACCATGATGAAGATAATTATAGCCTAATTGCCAACATCTGTTGCAGAGGATCAATAGGTAGAGAAATTCTATGAAGAATTTAATAAGCCTCTCCTAATTAAATCATCATATATTTGGTGGCTTAAACACTAAGGGGTAGAGGTAGGTGGTGAGAAGATGGTGGAAAAATGGCTCAGAAGTACAAAATAAGAAAAGCTAAAGGCTTTTCACCTGTCTAGAAATATACTGAGAGAGTAAGAAAGCATTGAACATGAAACAATATCACAAAAAATGAAACTGATTATGTTCTAACAGAAAAAAATGATTCATTACTGATGTGAGATTAATTTCCTAATCAGCAGTATTGACTTGTTTGAGCAAAAATAAAATCAACACCAAATTTAAAAGAAAGAATAAAAATGAGAAGATAGCCTGCAACTATTTAGACAAACTGACGCATAAAGATAGGAAGTGGATAAAAGAACAGATATTAATTCAGACTAGCTCCATTTCCTAAGAAAGTCTTACTGATGTAAGTCAACCACAACAATGAGGAAACCATAGGAGCCTGGAAACCATCTCAAGAACTGGATTTCCTGGCAAAGCTGAAGGATATGGCAATCAAGAGTAACATGGATTTCTAATATAAACTTGTTTGTAAAATCTTATGTAGTAGGATGTTAGAGAATATACAAAGGCATGTGCTGGGGAAAAACACAATACTGAAGGTACTGACAAATTAGTTCTCAAAATATGTGAAAGAGGGGACAATACAAAATACTTGGAAAAAATCACAGATCTTATCATTACCAAAAAAGTGATCAAGAGAATATTTTGATGAGGATAATTGTATAGTGGTTAAATCTGTATGGAGAGAATATCTCCTGAAAGTATGAGAAAGGAACAGGCAGGTTTTATTTTAAAATTTTTAGTTTTATCATTTTCCAATTAACAAGTATATTTTCTCATTCATTCAACAAACATTTATCAGGCATCTACAGTTTATAGTTGCCATGATGGGTACAAAGACAGTAATAATAATATTAACTAACATTTCTATATGGCCTTCCAATTTTCAAGATACTTTCACATTCATTTTCTCATTTGACCCTCACTACAATCCTGCAAGGCTAGACATCATCCTCGACTGTAGTCAAAGAATTTAAATGACTTGCATAGTCATGTTGCTAGTAAGGGTGGAAGCCAGAGCACAGCCCAGTTCTTCCAACTCCTAAGCAGGCACTTATCCTAACAAAAAATCAAGAAGGCAATAACATTTCCTTCTCTGTTGGGTTCAGGGGGGTTCTTCTCCTTTAAAAAAAAAATCTTACCTTGAAGTGGGTCATGAGGCCCATCTGGAAATAAATAGGAGGATATAGTAGATGAGCTCTGGGAGGCTTGTTCTAGTCCAGGCCTGCACAACCTGAAGCCCACCAAAGGATTTTGGTGGCCCTCTATATTTTTTGCGGGCTGCTGGAAATCCTTTGGTGTGTCCTCAGGCTGTAAGCAAGCCACAGGTCTCAGGTCACAGGTTGTGCAAACCTGTTCTAGTTCTTTGATTACAGAAGGCTAGGAGAGGACTGGGCAACTAGGCGAGGCTGAAGTACGTAGATCCCTGGGCCTAGAGTCAAGAAGACTCATCTTTATAAGTTTAAATGTGGCCTTGAACAGGTGGTAACTGCGTGATCCTGGGCAAGTCACTTAACCCTGTTTGCTTCAGGTTCTTCATTTATAAAATGAGCTGGAGATGGAAATGGCAAACCACTCCAGAATCTGTCAAACGGAGTCACAAATTGGACACAATTGAACAACAGGGGAAGGACCGCTTCAGGAATTCTCATCAGATAAAAAGTTAGAGTGGGTGCTGAGGAGTACAGTCAATATCTGTTGGATTGGAAAATAGGCTCTGAAGAGAAAAATTAAAGGAATTTATATTTTATAATTTGAAGAAGAGATTGGTAAGGCCACAACCCAGATTGGACACAAGAAATCACTTTCTGTATGTGCCGGCTTAAACACTAAAGCAGACAATCTCCTTCCTGAAAGACATTTATCATAGGGAGAAACCTATTTTTCTTCAGCAGCATTCTGCCAAGAGTAAAGAGGGAGCTAGGCAAAAGACAATCTTTGGAGGTGCCTTCCAGCCTCAGGATTCTATTAAAAAGCTGACAATTATATGATAAACACCAAGCTTCAAAGGGCTTGGTTGCTAGGCATTGTACCTGACAGCTGCCACCTGTTTAGAGTTTTAGGGGCTGAGGAGACTCATAAAATGTGATCCATGTCTTTTCATGAATACAAATTTTCAGGATTGTAAATTAACCTTAAATCAACATTTACAGAACAAGTTCAGAGGGCCAAATCTCTAACCCTGAGATCCGGCTAAAGTACAACGGCAAAGACTTCTTTCTTCCCCATTCTTCTGTAACCCTACTCCCCTCTTTCCAGGCCCCTGCTGATCCTGTCACTTTTATATATACCTCCGCATTTTCCAATTGGGTTTCAGTAACTCCTCATTGGTTTCATAAGGGAACCAACCCCACCCAAACAATTCTGTCAATTAGCCATCCCTGCCCATGTGCCTGCACTATCACACCCACCATTGCCAGCCACATGGCACAGTGCATAGAGTGCTGGAATTAGAGTCGGCAAGACCTGAGTTTTTTATCTTGTGTCAAACACTAGCTGTGTGACCCAGAGCAAGTAATTTAACTGCTCTGTGCCTCAGTTTCCTCATCTGAAAAATGGGGAAAACCCTCCCAGGTTTGTTTTGAAGATCATCTGAAATAACATGTAAAGCTCTTTGCAAACCTTAAGGCGCTACATAAATGCTATTATTGACATAATTATTATCAGCAAGGGAGGGTGTTGCCAACCAAGACTAAATTTGACCTATTCCAGCAGATTCAAGGTTTTTCTTGTTTAAAAATGAAATAAACACTTGTGAACCATAAAAGGCAATTAAAATTACTTTAATATTTAAAGTTTAAGAATATAAAATGCTAAAATAAAAGTGTATAAATTCCCCTTCTGAAGTCAGGAGTATAGGCAGTTCAAGTTTAGGGGAAACACTCCATGCCCCTGGCCGATTCTTTTATAATTTAAACCGCCAGGCCTGCAAAGCACCAGGTGGGGCTGAACCAAAGGCTGGGGCAAAGGACTGGCTGTTCCAAGGAACCAGCCCAGACTCCCGCTGCAGAGGGTTTGGGATTCAGAAAAATCAAGAGTACAAATGAGTGTGGTACTGCGGAAGAGCTGTACTTGTGGGACCTTGGGCAAATCAGTTAACTTCTCTGGGCCTCAGTTTCCTCATGCGAGGGGTCCCTTCTAGCTCCCAAAGATCCTACATTTAGACTTGGAAAGGACCTGCTAGACCATCTAGTCTAGACCTACCTCCTCATTTTGAAGCTCAGGAAACTGAGGGTCAAAATGGTTGAAATGACCTGCCCAAGGTCATACAAGTAACTAAGTGGCAGAGTCAGGTTTTAAATTCAGGTCCTTTGGCTCTAAATTCAGTGTTGCTTCCACTACTGTTGGTATTTTGTAATTTTTCAAAAGCTTCTCCTCAACTCAAAAAGAGAAAGAGTTAAAAATAGACTTGCAGAGGTGCTGATGCCTCTCTGTTAAATTGAAACATTTTTTCAGGGAAAGCTTTGCTTTAAAATAATACCTTTTCCAACAGAGTGAAATGTAAAATGTGATACCGAGGAGAGGGGTTTGGTACAAGGCACTGAAAAACAATCCTGTAAATGCATGCTGATAACTGGAGATGTGCTGTAATTGCTTGTTAATTACTGTAGAAAATGTAGCATTATTATGGGATGAATATATGCTGCCAATAGATCAAAGATTATTATCAAACAATAACAAAAATGGACTGCGTGATTTTACACACAGTTAACCACAGACTAAATTCAGAAAGCAACTTAATGAAGAAGTTTCAAATGCAACATGTCCAAAACAGAATTCATTATATTTTCCCCAAATCCTCCCCTCTTTCCAACTTTCCTGTTTCTGTCAAGGGCACCATTATCCTCCTAGTCTCCCAAACTTGCAATCTTTCACATCTCCTACTCTTCACTGCCACTTTATATCCACTCTGTCGTGAAGTTCTGCCATTTCTAGCATCACAACAGCACTTATGTCTGTAGCCAACAGGCCTTAAACCCCCTGATGAGTTAGGGGGATGTCTACCCCAAGCATGTGAAGACCCCTCCCAGCAGAATGGGTGGATGAGAACGATTTGTTCCAACGGCCATGTAGGCTGGGACACTTAGAGCTTGGTCAGGTATTGAAGATGCCAAGGTCATTCACTGCATCTGGGCCATCACCGGTCATCCTGACTTTTATCTTGCCTTTGGACTTCAATGACTTGGAAGAGAGAATGAGGCTAATGAATTTCTGCAATTCTACCTCACTTAAATCCAACTCATGTGTAAGTCAAGACATCACCCCATGATGTCAGTGATCTTCTTTGAAAACAAAGGACGAACAATAACAACTAATACAGACACTGCCCTGGTATAGACCTTCATCATCTCTTGACTAGACTATCCCAATAGCTTTCTAATTGGTCTCCCTGAAGCAGGGGGGGGGGGAATCTCCCTACTTCAATTATCCACTCAACTGCCAGTGATTCTCCTAAAATTCAGGCCTGATTGTGGCATCCTCCTACTCAACCAATTCCAATGATTCCCTACTACCATTAGAATCAAATACAAATATCCTCTGTTTGGCATTTAAAGCTCTTCATAAGCGGGCATCTTCCTACCTTTCTAGTATTTTTATTCTGGACTTTCCTCTATGTACTATGTACAGCTACACTGGCCAATCTGTTACTATTCCTTGTAAATATCTAATAAAGTTATCATGTAAATTTATTTTTCTTTCTTTTTTTGAAGAATGTTTTCTACTTTACTTTTCTTACCCTTTAGTATTTTTTTTTTGCTGCAACATGGCTAATATGGCAATATGTTTTGAATGACTCCACCTGTATAATTGATATCATATTTCTTACCTTCTCCTACCTCAGGAGAAGGTGCTGGAAGGAGGGAGAGAGTTTGGAACTCAAAATTTTAAGGAACGAATGTTAAAATAAAGTATAATTTTTAAAAATGTTTGTGGACTAAGTCACAGGCTCAGTGTCAAGCGAATATAGCTCTCTAAGATTTGCAAAGTGTTATGTACATATTATTTCATTTTACTCTCACAATAGCCCTGGAGGTAATTATCTCCATTTTTATAGATGGGGAAACTAAGGCTGAGAAAGGTTAAGCAGCAGGCTCAGGATCACACAGCCAGTAAGACTCTGAGACAGGATTTGAACTCAGACCTTTGGTTCTTACCCATCTCTCAGGAATACTTTAAGTTAAATTTTTGCTGCAGGGATGAGTAGAGTCTGAGCTCAGAGGTTCTTTAAAGGTACATGAGATTCTGTAGCTTGATTGTCTTTTTTAGGGTAGAGAAGGTGCTAGCATCATATGTATTCAGACACCTGGACACCAAGAATCTTCCTTTGCTCCACCTGGTTGCCTTTTTTTCCCAGCTGTCCAGGTCCAGACCAGAACTGAAGGAGGATAATGGAGTAACCGTGACGTTCCTTGTTTCCTCCTCACTCTTCTCTCATTATCTCCTTTAAAATTTGTGTAGGAACGGGAAAACAGACAGATATTAAGGTTCTACTTAAGGCTGTACAAATGTAAGGCCTCTCTTAAGGTTTGCATGGCTATACCTTCATATAAAAAAGCCAGAAATCCAGCTAAGCTGGTGGAGGCAATGATCTCACCCCCTAGGATTAGCTTTGTCTTTTAAACTTTATCTAGCTCACTAATCCATATGGGAAAATGGAAGAGATTTGGGGTTAGAAGGCAGAGGCAGCAAGGTGGGCCTAGGGAGTGGAAGTTGGAGCTGGAGGCATAAAAAACCAAATTCTAATTTCACCTTAAATACTTATAAGCTGTGTAACCTTGGGTTAATCATTTACTCTCTCTCAGTCTCAGTTTTCCCGTCTGTAAAAGTGGAGATCATAACATGTACCTCACATGGTTATTGTGTGGATCAAATGATATGAAGCTCTGCATAAGGCTTAAAGAGCTATATAATTAGCATTGGGAAACCTGAGAGCCCAAAACTCCGGAGGTATTAGGTAGTTATTGGGCAAATAGCCATTAGCTGGATAATAGTTAAACCTTCAGAGATTAAAGTGGAGAGGTATATGGAATGGTCACCAGAAGCTAGGCTAAAGTCTCTGACAGAGAGATACAAGTTTCTGAACCCGGGGGGGGGGGGAATAATGTCCCAAAGAAAAGATTAATTCCAAGGGCATTAGCTAGCTAGAAGGACCTTACTTCTCATTCTGAAAACAATTTAGAACCTGGGTGGAGAATCTTGTCTTGTCATTGGGAGACTTAGCCAAGGTTATAAGGGAATAAGACAGGAGAACCTGAGGGTAGATGATTTCCTGGTAAGGGTTTCTGCCTTTTCTTTAAAAAAAAATCTATAGCGATAAAAAGCTTATTTCTAAAAGAAAAATCTATAGCAATAAAAAGCTTATTCTCTTAAGCTAAAAGAGTATGACAACACCCACTTTTCCCTTGAGAAAGAAATAGCCAAGATTTTAGCTGAGCCAAGATGTTGGAAGTAGAGAGAATGACATTCAGCAGAGATTGTATATCTAGCCAAGCTTCATGAAGTAAAAGTCTATAAGACCACCTGCTCAGGTAGGGCAGCATCTTGATATCAGTGGACAACATCAATGGCTCTTCATGAGCCACGGTACCATGTCTGTGCCCTTGCCATATATGTTACCTCCATAGGCATCCCTCCACAAATATGCCCTGACTACGTGTATTATATGCGTGTACATGTGTTTCCATATTCCCTACTTGTATCCACTCAAGTGTAAACCTGTCTCTCTTTCCCTTAAATATATCCAAGAGAGGCTGGGTTTTCCAAAAGAACTTCTCCAAAATCAAGGCAAAGTACATCAAAGTAATTTTCAAGCCACAGATCATGGAAATTTGTCTAGCCATGAAGGGATGACCCAGCTTCCTGGGTTGCTTCTATCTACCTAGTATCAGTCCCAGAACATGGTGCCACCATGTTGCCTTGGGGATAGAACCTGTCTTTGGCCTCATTTCAACCTAACACTTATTTTCTTTCCATGTCAAAGCTGTCTTTCCTTTCTGGTCCTCCTCTCTACCTTCCTAGGTCCAAGCTTCCACATACCAAAAGATCCTCCACATTAGCAAGGTTCTACTCACTTTGATGAAGTAGGATTCATACTTCTCCCTGCTTTGTTCTCCCCACCAAAAATGTTTTCTCAAAGTTCTTCAGATGTATTGACCATACATAAAGCACAGTAAAGGAAGGGACATTTTGTCACAGTCTTCAGGGCCTGTGCATATCAATCCTGCTGCCTTCCCTGGATTGACTTTTCCTTCTTCCTCTATAAATGACCATGCAAAAGTTCTTCTCCTCACCCGAAGAAGCCCAGTCTTCCCAATGAATTCCCAGGGGAAATCAAACATTGGATATGGGAAAATATCATACAATACAGCAGTTGCATACCAAGAAGCGATGAATAAAAACTGAATGGGAAAATGAGGGTATGCCCCTTGGGTGGGGAGTGACGTTCTGTGCATTTTCCCACCTGTGCTGGCAGGTGCTCAGGGACACAGAAGGAATGAGGGGTATGGCTTGGCCTGCACTGATTCACCGGTATCTCCCCCAATTCACTCCAGAGCAGCATTAATGTCTTGGTACTTCTTGTTCCTACTTGGAGATTGTTCCAGAAAGTCAGTGATGTCATTTTTATGGATTTATGAGCTTTTCCTTTAAAACCTTCCTGTGAATGCCTATTCCTCTTGCTTCTCCTTCTGGGCAGGGCCCACAGAACCCACTTCTGGCTTATCTTTATTGTTCATCTCCATGAGTAGTGTTATTAAAGTGAACATTTTCCCCTGGATAACTCTCACTGTCCAAAGCAACAACCTGCAATCACAGCATGACAGTAGATGAAAGACTGTGTTAGTCAACTCTAATTATCTGTGATTTTAAAATAAAAATTTTAACCATTTGTTGGAAAAAAAATTTGTTAGGGGAAAAAATGAAGACTATCTTCTCTTTCTCCATTGATTTGGAATACAGAGGTGGGAGGAACTTAGGAATCATCTAGTCAAAGCCCCACATCTTGCCGATGAGGAAACTGAGGCTTGAGGCAGAGAAGTGACTTATCTAAGGCCACACTAATAAGGGTCCAAGCCAGAATCACAAGAGCATAGATTTCAAGCTGAAAAAGGATCTCAAAGATGATTATCTAACCCAACCCCATCATTTAACAGGTAAAGAAACTGAGGTTCAGGGAGGTTAAGTAACTTGTTCATGGTCACATAGGTAGTAACCATCTGAAGAGGGATTCTACCCCAGGTTCTATGACTCCAGATACAAAGCTCTTTCTGTTGGCCCTTTCCAATCAATCTAATCCAACAAGTATTTACTGATCAGCTGCTATAAAGAAGGTACTAGGCTTTCTGGGTGCTGACAACATAAAGACAAAACAAAAAACAGTCCCTGCCCTCAAGAAGCTTATATTCCTTCTTAGTCATGTCCATCTTCCAGTTTAGTTTCTTCCACTTCCAAAACAATTTCTCATCTCCATTGATCTTTTTCATTACCTTCCTTTCTAAAGAAAACACAACCTCCATCCCTTTTTCCCTCTTTGCCCCTTCTGCCCAATCCTAAGGGTCAGAGACAGTTTGAAACTGATTTTGAAAGCGATGCTCAAAATGAGTGAAAAGAAAATAGTTGTATCATAATCATGGCATATTAATGTATTACATAAAGTTCTATGAGATATACGTATATGTAGTATTTGTATAGCAGATACACGCCAATTTTGGATCTTAGATTGTAAACTCTCAGAGGACATAGATTGTGAGGTACCTAGCACTCTGGGGATGACCAATGTATAGTAAACTCAAACCTAACATTCCTTTTTTCCAGATAACTCCTTACTTTTTTAAAAATAGAAACCTTAATGCTAAAAGATTAGTTGCTTAACTAGGAAAGGAGAGGGCTGAGCAGGAAAAAGATTAATGAACCTAATGTGTTAATCTTAAACCTGTCTTCCTGCATTGTTCCTTTCTCCTCTTATGACCAGAAGCAATTATAAATTATCCTTGAATCTAACTTTGGAATTAAGCCTAAGAAAGGGGCTTGTATATTCCCTCCATCATAAGATGGAGGCTACATTCTGTCACACCAGAGACAGCCTGATTTGGGGAAGGTGCCAAGAGGTGGGGAAGGTGCCAAGAAGTGTGACTATAGCACCATTAATTTATGACTGTCTGGTGTCAAAGAAGACATTACTCAAAGGCAGTCTGGATTTCCCTTCATGCAAATTTATACACTCATACATTGCTCAAGATTTTCCCAAGGCAACTGCCCTGAGAGTAGATCTAAGTTCCTTGTAATATGCCCTCCTGGGACAGCTAAGTGGTACAGTGGATAGAGAACCAGCCCTGGGGTCAGGAGAACCTGACTTCAAATTTGGCCTTAGACACTTATTAGCTATGTAACCTTTAGCAAGGCACTTAACCCCAATTGCCTCCAAAAAAAAAAGACTATATCCTCCCTGTAAATCCATGGTCTTTTCCTCCCTAGGGTAGCAGCCATGTAAGTTGAGAGGTGCAAGGCATAATGTAGAGGTAGAAACTGCAAGACTTGGCAACTAAGTGGATATGTTGTGTGAAGAAGTGAGAAGTTGGGAACAACCCCAAAGATATGAACCTGGGTGACTGGACTCTGCTGACTGATCCATAAGAAAAAAAAGCCAGATATGAGCGATAGCTGCCTAATCTGATCAGCCAAGGCCAACAGTGCAGTTAGCAAGCAGTTGCAATAAAGCCCCTGCATTCATGTTAGAGTGGTGATGGAATAATGAGGAGCTCATAAATAGCATTGAGAATTCTTGATAGAGACAGTTAACTTTAGTTATCTTAAAAGATGCTTTGTTAGAGAGCACTATCAGAGAAGTGGATGTGATATTTCAATACATGAATAATCTGTTGTGGGAGATGGGGGAGGCAGCAAGTCACAGTTTGGGAAATCTCTCCACAACAGAACAACCCACCATGATTCAGCAGATAAGTCCTAGGATCTGAGATCCTTCAAAGTCAAGTGACTTGTTCAGGACCATACAGCTAGCAAATATCAGAGGCAGGATTTGAACACATCTTCCTGTCTCAGAGCACAGCATTCCATGAATCTCTAAACACACTCAACATATTCCTAGGGCAAATAGCTGATTACCAAACCTCTTACTGTAACCTTCAGGTGGCACTATCAAAGATAGTTGAGGAGTACTTTTCATCCCACCTCCACCCTCCCCCTCCTCCCTTCCTTTGGCAAATGGAAGGAGTCAAATCCTCCTAGACCACCCACAGATCTTGGCTTTGTTCAGGGCCTTCCCTTAGGATCAAATCGTTACGCATACACACACCCCTTCATTAAAGGATGGATATAGCTCTTATCTGGGGTTCCTCATCACAGCCCTTTCTCCTTAGTATCTTCTCTGTCTCCCTGAGTTGGAGATTTAATCAGCCACACCATTACAATAAGCTCATTTAGTCTAAAGGCAAAATAGAAACCTCGAATTCAGTGTAAAGTTTTGCCTGTTGGAATATTTGTCAAATGTATGAATTATGAGAAAAATCATAATATCTCTTCAAGTCCCTCCCCCACTTTCCTCCATATCCCCTCCTCCAACCTGTCCCCCACTTCCATTCTACCACCAGTCCAGGAAGGAAACTTTCTGGCCAGATAAATTCTTCCTGGATTTTCCCATGAACTCCCCTCTGTACTCCACCCTTATGCAACCATGTACAGTACAGCATTTATGGTTGAGCATAAATTTTTATGTGAAGGGAAGGCAAAATATAAGAATAACAAAGCGTAGCAAGGAAACAAATCCCAAATGGATGCCAGATGACAAACAAGTACATGGAGAGAAATGGTTAAATTCAACCATCTTCTCTAAGAGATATTTCCTCCTGATTACAGGTTCAAGACACAAAAAGCAAGTTCCAATGATCAGAATTCCAAGATCCAATACAGTCTTCATCATTCTAATCATTATCACTATCTTCCCTTCTCAAGTGTCAAGCAGGGGAAGACACTGATGCTACTACCTCTGTTCCTCAATTCTCTACTGCTGCTGGTGCTATGTAGTCCTCTTCTTCTTCTCCCCAGATTAGTTCAAAGCTTCTTGGGATATTAAGGAAATCAATGAAAAAAATGTGATGGAAGGTGGCTTAGCAATAGCAGATCTCAAACACTATTACAAAAAGGTGATCATCAAAACAATTTCGCACTGGTTAAGAAATAAAGTGGTGGATGAGTGGAAGAGATTGGGTACACAATACACTTAGTAAATGACTATAGTAATCTAATGTTTGACAAACCGAATGATCCAAGATTTTGGGACAAGAAGTCACTATTTGACAAAAATTGCCAGAAAGACAAGAAAACAGTTTGGCAGAATCTAGGTATAGACCAACATTCACACCATATACTGAGATAAGGTCAAAGTGAGTACATGATTAGACAGAAAGGGTGATATCATAAAGAGATTAGGGGAGCATGGAATATTTTACCTGTCAGGTTTATGGGAGGAATTTATGACCAAACAAGAGATAGAGAGTATTATAGGATATAAAATGGACAATTTTGATTATATCAAATTTAAAATTTGTACAAATAAAACCAACTCAGCCAAGATTAGAAGGAAAACAGGAAACTGGAGGAAAAATTTTACAGCAAGTATCTCTGAGAAAGACCTCATTTGTCAAATATATAGAGAACTGAGTTGAATTTATAAGATATGAGTCATTTCCCAATTGATAAATAGTCAAAAGATATGAACTTGCATTTCTCAGAAGAAGAAATCAAAGCTATCTATAGACATGAAAAAAATTCTCTGTCGCTACTGATTAGAGAAACACAAATTAAAACTCTGAGGTACCACCTCTTGCACCTATCAGATTGACTAAAATGATAAAAGGAAAAAATGACAAATGCTGGAGGAGATGTGGAAAAATTGGGACACCAATGCACTGTTGGCAGAATTGTGAACTAATCCAACCATTCTGGAGAACAATTTGGAACTATGCCCAAAGGGCTGTAAAATTGTGCATACCCTTTGATCTACCTCTGTCTCACCCAAATCCAGTTCATGAATAAGTCAATACATCACTCTCATAATGTCATTGGTCCTCTTTGAGAATGAAGGACAAACAACAAGTACTCTGTTTAAGGTCTTTACACAGAGAGGACTTCCAGAGTAGGTAATTTGAGTTAAACCTTGTCGCACATATTTCTTACATGCATACCTCACTATTATTGGGGTCAAAGTTTAAGTTCACTCCTCCCATGGATGTAGCATATATTCTCCAGGTTCTTAGGAGGTTTTGTATTAACTGTCTCTACTATATTATCTGAGAGGAGAAGGAGTAGCTGCCCTCTGGAGATCCAACCTGCCAATTCAAACAGAAGCTAGAAAATGCTGCTATCTCTCTCTCTCTCTCTCTCTCTCTCTCTCTCTCTCTCTCTCTCTCTCTCTCTCTCTCTTTCCTTCCTTCCTTTCTTCCTTCCTCCCTTCCTCCCTCCCTTCTTTTTCTTTGTTTCTTTCTTTCTTTCTTTCTTTCTTTCTTTCTTTCTTTCTTTTTCTTCTTCTCCTTCTCCTCCTCCTCCTCCTACTCTTCCTCCTCCTCCTCCTACTCTTCCTCCTCCTCCTCCTACTCTTCCTCCTCCTCCTCCTCCTCCTCCTCTTCTTCTTCTTCTTCTTCTTCTTCTTCTTCTTCTTCTCCTCCTCCTCCTCCTCCTCCTCCTCTTCCTCCTCCTGTTCCTCTTCTCTCTTCTTCTTCTTCTTCTTCTTCTTCTTCTTCTTCTTCTTCTTCTTCTTCTTCTTCTTCTTCTTCTTCTTCTCCTTCTCCTTCTCCTTCTCCTCCTCCTCCTCCTCCTCCTCCTCCTCCTCCTCCTCCTCCTCCTCCTCCTCTTCCTCCTTCTCCTTTTTTTAAAAAACTGGAACAATTTTCTTTTTGTTCTGTGCAGTTTTCATCTCTGATTTCTTGAAATATAGGTCTGAAAAAACAAGCTTTAGAAAGCCTATTGTGTTTTAAATGGAATTACTTCGCTAAGCCTTTAAACTCAAATCATTCTGGTTTTCATTGAAAGGCCAATAATAAATAGCCCAGCTCAAGCCTCTGTGGCTTGTTATTTAAGTTTTAATGGCTTAGAATGAGTGTAAATAGCTAGTTCAGTATTTGGGAAGCTCTGAAGCAAAGCATGGGAGAGAAGGGGTGTTAGACTGACTGCCAAACTGAGGGTCTACAGAGCCATTGTGCTGACCTCATTGTTGTTTGCCTGTGAAACCTGGACAGTCTACCAGCGCCATGCCAGGAAACTGAATCACTTCCGTTTGAATTGTCTTCAGAAGGTTCTGAAGATCACCTGGCAGAATAAGGTACCAGACACTGAGGTCCTTTCTCAAAGTAAACTGCCAAGCATTCAAACTCTGCTTCAGAGAGCACAACTCCGATAGGCCAGGCACATTGTTTGAATGGCAAATGTACACTTTCCCAAAAGATTATTTTATGGAGAACTCACACAGGTCAAGTGTTCACACGATAGTCAGAAGAAGCGATACAAGGACACTCTCAAGGTCTCTCTTAAGAACTTTGGAATTGATTGTGTGACATGGGAGACACTGACACAGGACCACTCAGCATGGTGGGCCCACATTAGAGAAAGTGATTTTTTGCCCTATAAACAAAGCAGAATTGAAACAGCTCAGAAGAAGCACAATTTAGAGAATCTACCCCAAATGTTCACATGGACTACTCGTGCCCGGACTATGGTAGAACATTCCAAGCTCTAATTGGTCTGATCAGCCACAGATGGACACATGGAAACTTGACCCTAGCATAGTGATATAATTTTGGTCCTCTTTGAGAATGAAAGACAACAACCAACCAACCGAATAACAATTGTTTTCTGTTCTGGCCAGAAACTCTGAGGGTCTTCCATTCCCATACTAATATTTTATATGAAAAATTGAGCCTAGACCTTAGTCATTGAATGGGTGTGGCCTCAAACTGATAGCTAGAAAAGATCTTAATTTAGAAAGGCCAAGGTCACTCACTACATCCTGGACCATTGCCAGTCATCTTGACCTTTGTCTTGCTACTGGACTCTGATGACTCTGGAAGAGGTAATGAGGCTAATGACTTTGCACAGCCCTGCCTCACTCAACTCCAATCTACTCAAGTCAAGGCATCACCCTCATGTCATTGGTCCTGTTTGAGAACAAAGGAGGAACAACGACCATAAGATTCTAAAATAAGCTTAAACTCTAAATTGGTGTTGCCCTTGGCTTCTCTGATAACTGATGAGATTAAGCATTTTTTCTGGCTGAAATAGGGACTGCTCTTTAAGTTTCCTCATTGTGTCAACCATTTCTCATTGGTCAAAACTTCTTTAGGAGCTAGCAATAGACACAGCTGATATTTCCATCTCTATTCACGTCCTGCTTCTCACTTTCCAGAGTCCCACAGCAAGTAACTATGTGTAAAATCTTCTTCTTTTCTTTAGCATTTCTTCTAGTCTGATGTTTACTTAGAAAAATTTCAGTGATTCAAATTTAGGAGACTCCTACATCCATGGCACAGGGTTTGTGAGTCAGCTTATTTCAAGTAGATGTAGCCATCCCCTTCTGGACCCATTGTGAGAGTATGTGCCACAGATCTGGAAGGAGGGACCAATTAAAATGGGGTAGAGATAGTGCCATTATCCAAGAAGTCTGCCTCAACAACTCGCTGAACCAACAAGGAACGCAAGTGACTGAAATGCTGCCCACAGTCCCACAGGGTTAGATGACTCTTTACTATTTATGGATTTGTTTGTTAAGCTTCTAGGTGAAACATCATGTGAACAGATGGTCAATAAGACCTAAGAGATGGGATCTGGAGAGCAATGGGGGTGAAGTGGTCTACTCTATCCCTCCCTCAGTCCATCTGTGACTTCCATATGGGCTGGGACAAAAATACTATCAGGCCAATAGAATTTAAAACATGATAACTTGATTTCATTCTGTGGGTAACATCTCAGCGATCAAGTCTTACTGGCCTTGTCTAACTGTATACTTTATTTATCCACTCAACCACATGCTAATTAATATTCCCTCACCCCAACCCCTACCCCAGTACAAGACACCGCAGGTGGAACTGTGGGTTTTACAGAAATGAACAATCCCTGGAGGCAAGAAACCTACTGTCTAGTCAGGGAGCTAAGTCATGACCAGGCACATAAGCCCTGGACTTAGAGTCTGGAAGATCTGAGTTTGGATCATGATTCAGGGTCTTACTAGGCTTTGGGAGAGGAGAGGAGAGGAGAGGGGAGGGGAGGGGAGGGGAGGGGAGAAGAAGAGAGGGAACAGTGTTTTATGGTGTGCAAAGTACTTTCCTCACAACATGACTAGTATTAGCCCCATTTTACAGATGACTGAACAAAGGTTCAGAAAAATTAAAGAATCTAACCAAAGTTGCATGACTAGAAAGCACTGGGCCTCTGTATATGGAGGGGCTAATGAGCAAACTAATTTTTCTGGAATGGAGGGTCTGTCCTTGGTAAACCCTGATTATGACTTTTTCATTTCTCTGATCACTGAACTTTAAAAGATAAGCTAGGCTAAAAAGCCTCTCTATTGGATGACCTATATTCTAATGCAGGCTTTAGCATTAAATTAAATATGTCACATCATCTAATCATGCTGCATTTAGCACCCTATTTCCATAGTCACACCCCAATTAACACGCATAAGAACTTTTCTCATAAAAGTAATTTTAAGGCAGTCTCATAAGACTAGAAGCAAAGAACATTACCAACGACACCAAAGGGTCAGTACTTTTTCTGTCTTTGAGAAGACAGAGATCAAGTCTAGCTTTTCCTTTAACTGTATTACTGCAAAGTAACCTATGTTGAACAGTGGATAGAGCATTGGGCCTGGAGTCAGGAAGACTCATCTTCCTAAGTTCAAATCTAGGCTCAGATACTTACTAGCTGTGTGACTTTGGGCAAGTCACTTAACTCTGCCTCAGTTCCTTATCTGTAAAATGATCTACAGAAGGCGATGGCAAACCACTCCCATATCTCTGCCCAGAAAACCCCAAATGAGGTCGTGAAGACTCAGACACAACTGAACAAGAAGAATCCTTGGAATATTAGAAAAAAAATCCCAGAAGCTCCCAGAACAAAATTACCACATTTGTTATCACATTAATTCTTTGCTCCAAAATCTCCTATGAGGAAGAGAGAGCAGTACAGTGGACCAAGCACCAGATTTGTCATTAGAAGATCCGGGCTCAAATCCTAACTCTTCTCTTTATTGTGTGACCTTGGGCAAATCACTTAATCTCTCTGAGCTTCTTCTTCTTCTTCTTCTTCTTCTTCTTCTTCTTCTTCTTCTTCTTCTTCTTCTTCTTCTTCTTCTTCTTCTTCTTCTTCTTCTTCTTCTTCTTCTTCTTCTTTCCCACTTAATAGTATTTTCCCCCAATTATATGTAAAGATAGTTTTCAACATTCATTTTTATAAGATTTTGAGTTCCAAATTTTTCCCACCCTCCCTCCCTGTCCTCCCCCTTCCCCAAGATGGCAAGCAATCTGATATAGGCTATACATGTACAATCATATTAAACATATTTCCACACTAGTCATGTTGTGAAAGAAGGACCAGAACAAAGGGGAAAAACCATGAGAAAGAAAAAAAGAGAGAGAGAGAAAATAGTATGCCTCAATCTGCATTCAGACTCCATGGTTCTTTCTCTGAATACGGATAGCATTTTCCATCATGAGTCTCTTGGAATTGTCTTGGATCATTGTATTGCTGAGAAGTTAAGTCTATCAAAGTTGGTCATCGCACAATGTTGTTGTTACTGTGTACAATGTTCTCCTGGTTCTGCTCGCTTCACTCAGCATCAGTTCATGTAAGTCTTTCCAGGTTTTTCTGAAATCTGCCTTGCTCTTGAGCTTCTTCATCTGTAAAAGAATGGGAGGTTAGACTAGATGACCCATAGAGTTCCTTGCTTCTCTAATTCTGGATCCTGTGAGCTCTAAGTTCCCGTCCAACTCTAAAATCTTGCATTCAGTCAATCAATTGACATTTACTAAGAACCTACTGTGTGCCAGGCACTGTGCAATGCACCAGGGATACAAATAAAAGCAAAAGACTGTGCCTGCCCTTGAGGAGCTCACAATATAATGGAGGAGACAACATGCAAATAACTATGTACAAATAAATCATATACAGGATATCTTGAAGATAATCAACAGAGGGAAGGCAGTAGAATTAAGAGGGCTCAGGACAAGGTTCATGTCGAAGGTGAGATTTTAACTGGGACTTGAAGGAAACTAGGGAAGTCAGGAAGCATGGATGAGTAGGGAGAGCATTCCAGGTGTGGGGGACAGCCAGTGAAAACACCCAGAGTCCATAGAAGGATCATCTTGTTCCTGAAGCAGAAAGAAGGTCAGCATCATTGAATCAGAGTATGTGGTGGTGGTGGCTGAGGGGAGGGGAGTGAGGTGGAAGAAGACTGGAAATGGGGGGGGGCACAGATTTTTAGGGCTTTGAATACTAAGCAGAGGATTTAACAGTTGATCCTGGAGGTGATAGGGAGACAATGAAGTTTATTGAATGGGGGTGGGGTAGGGTAGGGTGATATGGTTGGAAGATCTCTTTGACAGCTTCATCATCAAAAAAGTAAAGGTATGGTAACTACTAGTCACGCCAGAGCATCATTTTATCTCAGTAAAGCCTTTTGCTAAATAGTTCTTTAATAAAGATTATTGACCATCAGCCATGACTTGCTACCTAGGATATATGTGTCATTGGAATTTTGCTCATGTTTTAGAGTGACTTTGATAAAATGGAAAGAACATTATATTTGGGTTTTAATTCTGTTCTACCACTTACAGCTGTATGACTTTAGATAAGTCATTTTGCCTCTCTGGGACTCAGTTTCTTCACCTGTCAAATGAGAGCACTTGAACTGGGCCAGCTCTAAGACTGTTGATGTTCTTGTTTCTCTAGAACCCAGTCAGCAGGCCTCCAGGGACCTGGCCTGTCATTTCGAGTGGGAGGTAGAAATTAAGCCAGGAGGAGTGCTGCATTTCTGTAGGCTAAGTTCACATTCTTTCTTTCCCCCTTTGGCTGCTATGTTGCACTTAATTTAAGAGGGCTTTTGCCTATAAAGGGAGGAAAAGAGAAAAAGGTGGCCCATTAGAGATGCTCAATCAGATACAAAAGAAGGCAGCAGGTATAACATAGAGAGAATAACAGTAGAATCACTGAGAAACAACAAGTAAAAATAAAAACAGTAACAGAGAGAAAGGATAGCAATGGTAGTGATGGACCAAGATGTCTACATGCTAAAATTTGAAGTGTGAGAAATAAAAAATTTGAACTAAAGGAGAGATGTCACTGAGATTTTGTGAGCCAGACTGGCTTAGCCCTACAGCAGCTCAGAATTCCCAAGCTCAAGAAATCCACCAGTTCCAACCTCCCCATTAGCCAAGATTAAAAGCATATGCCATCCTACCCGGCTCTGGTGTCCTTTGGACAATCCGATCATTAGCGAATGTCTTCTTAAATGGAGCCAAAGTCTGCCTTTCTGTAACTTCCAGCCCTTGTTCCTAATGTTCTATGCCCTTTGAGGGCACAACCAGAATTTCCATATACCGTTAAGATTAGCAAAATACTCTACAAATATTACATTGTTTGATCCTCACAACTCTGGGAAGGAGTGCCTATTATTATTCCTACTTCATAGATGCCAAAACTGAAGCAAACAGAAGTTAAGTGATTTACTTGGTTTAGACACAGCTGGTGAGTGTCTAAAGCCAGGAAGCCAGAATTCCTGACGCTAAGTCCAATACTAACCATTGCTCCTCTTCCACAGGACAGAAAGCCCTTCAAATACCTGAAGATAGTTATGGCAATCTGCCCCTCCCCCTCTCCAAGTCTTCTCTTTTCCAGGCTATCTTTAGTTTTTTTATCCAACCCCCACTTGTATCCTATCCTCTCATGTTGTTTGTCCTCCTCTGGATCTATTTAACCACTGGGTGGCATGCTAATCACTGTTGTGTCGAGTCATTTTTTTTTCAGTCACGTCCTATTCTTCATAACCGTTTTTGGGGCAGCCACTTGGTTGCCCATAGTAATCACTAACCTGAACCCATTCAGCTAGAAAACTCAAGAGGGCAAGAAGGAGGCCTCAAATGTCAGTTCACATGTGCAATGGCCTTAAGCTATATGAGGATTCAGATTTCAACCAAAGGTCATGGGGTAGGGAAGTAGACCCCACAAATAAGGGTAGTACCACCTATTACAAGCAACTAAAGGCATTATTATAGATCAACCAGCACTGGAGAATAATTTGTAACTACGCCCAAAGGGCAGCCAAACTGGGCATACTCTTTGATCCAGCAATACCAGTATTAGATCTGTATCCCAAAGAGATCATAAAAAGGGAAAAGGATCTACATGTGCAAAAATATTTATAGCAGCCTTTGTCATGGTGGTAAAATATTGGAAATTGAGGGGATGCCCACCAATTGGGGAATGGCTAAACAAGCTGTGGTATATGAATGTAATGGAATACTATTGTGCAATAAGAAATGATGAACAGGCAGATTTCAGAAAAATCTGGAAAGATTTGTATAACCTGATGCAAAGTGAAATGAGCAGAACCAGGAAAACATTGTACGTGGCATCAGCAACATTGTGTGATGATCAGCTATGAATGATTCAACTCTTCTCAGCAACACAAAGGTCTAAGACAAGTACAGAGGACTCATGAAGGAAAAGGCTATCTGTATCCAGATAAAGAACTGATAGACTCTGAATACAGATTGAAGCATATTTTTTCAATTTACTTTATTTTTTTGTGGTTCTATTTTTATTTTGATGTTTCTTCTTTTACAGCTGTGACTAACATGGAAATATGTTTTTCATGATAGCATGTGTATAACCTGTATCAAATTGCATACCATTTTCAGAAGAGGGGAGGGAAGGAGGGAGGGAGAAAAATTTGAAACTCAAAATCTTATAAAAAATGAATGCTAAAAATTGTCTTGACATGTAATTGGGGAAAAAAATAAAATAGTATTAAAAAATAAATCAACCAGCATAGAAAGGTTTTCATAGAAGGTGAAAATTTTCAAGGCCAAAGTTCCAAGATCCTCAGAATGATAAAATATCAGCAATCTTCTTTCAGCTCTTAGCCCAGGGAAAGAAAACATAAGGAAGTCACAGAATAAGGGTTCTTGACCTTTTTGTGTCATAGTCCCTTCTGGCAGCCTGGTAAAGCCTATAGATCCTTCCTCAGAATAATGTGTGTTTGGGTTTTTTAAAATTCAGTCTAATTTTATTTTGGGGCAGCTAGATGGAGCAGTGAGTAGAGTGCTGGGTCTGGAGTCGGGAACACTCATCTTCCTGAGTTCAAATCTGGCCTCAGCCACTTATGAGCTGTATGACCCTGAGCAAGTCACTTAACTGCTTGCCTCAGTTTCCTCATCTGTAAAATGAGCTGGAGAAGGAAATGGCAAACCACTCCAGTATCTTTGCTAAGAAAACCCCAAAATGGCATCACAAAGAGTCAGACAGGACCGAAAAACCACTGAACCACAACGATCTTATTTTCACTTACAAATTCTTTCTCTCCCACCTTCCTCTCCCCCATCTACTGAGAAGACAAGAAAAATAAAACCCATTTCGAATATGAACAGTCCAGCAAAACAAACTCCTGCATTAACCTTCCTACCGCAATAGATTTCAATATGCACCCTAAGTTCATCAGCTCTCCCTCTGGAGGTGGATAGCATGTTTCATCATGAGTCCTTTGGAATTGTGGGTAGTCATTGTGTTGTTTCTAAGTCTTTCAAAGTTGATTGGTTTTACAATAATGTTGTATAAATTGTTCTCTTCTTTTGCTCTTTCATTTTGTTTCAGTTCACACAAGCCTTCCCAGGTTTTTCTGAAACTATCCCCTTCGTCATTTCTTACAGCACAGTAGGAATCCATCACTTTAATATTCCAAAAATTGTTCATCCATTCTCCAACTGATGGGCACCCCACCTCAGTATCCAATTCTCTGCAACCATGGAAAGAGCTACTATAAATATTTTTGTACACATGGATCCTTTTTTCTCTTTGATCTCTGTGAGGTGGTATAGACCTAGTATTACAGTTTCAGAAGATATGCACAGTTTAATAGCATTGGGCGCATGGTTCCAAATTGCTTTCCAAATGGCTGGACCAGTTCACAACTCCAGCAAAAGCGCATTAATTTACCTGTTTTCCCACAGCCCCTTCAGCACTTGTCATTTTCTTTTTCTTGTCAACTTTGTCAGTCTGGTGGATATGAGGTGGTATCTCAGAGTGGTTTTATTGTTCATTTCTCTAATTGTTAGTGGGGGTTTTTTTACAGGTGATTTATTTTTTAAGTTCAAGAGCAGGCTAACGACAATATGTTAGCAACATTAAGAACAAGAGTTAAGTCATTAATATATAGTCAAAGACTGACTCTAAGGAAGGGGGAGAGGAAGAAGAAAGTATATTAGTACTGTAGGAAACAGAAAGACCAGATCCTCTCATCTGTATCTGCTCTCGAGGGGGCCAATTCTGAATTCTGAGCCTTTGTCCAGGGCACATAATGAAGCACAATAAGAGGAAGTCAGAGAATTTATATGAAGTTCAGAGGAGTGTAGTTTTAGAAAACATCAAAGGGCAGCTAAAATCACAAAGCTCAGGGGCTGGAATTCTCCTTGGCTCAGGAGCATTACTTCTTTTTTCAGAACAGAGGCATAAAAGTTTGATAAGTTCCATCTGACATATTTCAGCTCTTATGAAACATTCTTGTAGGTAAAGACTTTGTGCTAAAGAATTAATTCTTTCATCCCTTCTACTGAACAGCAACAATTTAAATGATGGCTCCTATCACTGGGGCAAGGATAGGTAAAGCCATACACAATAAGTATAGAAAGGCTATCTGCAGTATGCTCATATTTTCTAGAGGTGTGCAGTCTTTGCTGGTGTCCTGGGAACAGCCCCCCAATGTCTGCTTCAATGAACTCTGGGGGCTCCTTGACTGTCTCCACCATGACATCATCTAGACCAGGGAAGGAAAGAAGGAGAAAGGATAGAGAGGGGGAAGGAAAGGAGGAGTGGAAGAGGTAAACAGAGAGGAAGAGGGACAAAAGGAAGGGAAGGGGGTGGGAAGGTTAATGAGAAATAAGGTCTTCTCCACCCATCAATATGCCTCATGTGGAGCCCACTAAAGGAAGCCTGCTTGCTTGTAAGAAGGCTTACACACCTTTTGTTCATTTCTAATTAGGCACTAAATCTATCAGCTGAAAAAGTATATATTGTGAGAGGTGAGATTTTGCTTTGGGGGCTCACTTATGAAAGATGTGATTACCTGGTTAAGACTCTAAGTGGCTGTAGGTTCAGAGCTCCCTGACTCCTCAGAGATAAAGGCTCTCTTCATTCAGTGGTGGATGTAAAGCTTTGATTCAGGCAGTAGAGCCCTGTCTGTTGATCTTTATTTCTCTTCTCTGTAGTTCCTGTGTTTGTATTTCATGTGATTAAAAAAGAAAGATTGTTGACCCCCGAAACAGCTATCTTTCCTTAGTAAAGCAGATAAAGGAAACTGCTCTAGCCTCTACCCTGGGTATGCCAGTGTGGTTGCCATTACAGAAGGGAAAGAAAAAGAGGAGGAAGAGACCACAAAGCTGATTTTTAAAAAGGGGGAATGGGAAGACTCTCCTGGCCATCAGCACTCCACCACACCTCTGCCTCTATATTAGCAATTTAGAGCATTTTTTTTTCTTTTGCCTACTGAAAGCTTGAATTGTTTTTCTCTGAACATTTGCCTGATCATATCCTTTGATCATTTATCAGTTAGGAAATACCTCTTATTCTTACAAATTTGACTCATTTTTCATATCTATCTTTAAAATGAAACTTTTAGCAGAGAAAATTTGTTTCCCCCAATTTCATTTTAATTTTAGCTTCATTGGCTCTGTACAAAAATTTAAAAATTTTATGTGATCAGTATTATCTATTTTACCTCTCTGTCTCTTGTTTGGTCATTAATTCTTCCTCTATCTGTGGATCTGATTGGTAATTTCCTACTTGCTCCTCTAATTTGTTTAAAATGTCACCCTTTATGTCTAAATCATGTAGAGCTGGTTTTGGTACACAGTGTGAGAAGCTGGTTTATACCTAGTTTCTGCCAGACTGATTTCGAGTTTTCCCATCAGTTTTTGTTGAACACTGAGTTTTTATCCCAACAGCTGGTATCTTGGGTTTATCAAACACTAGACTACTGCATTTGATTGTTTCTTTATGTTGAACTCATAATCTTTTCCACTGAACCACCTTTCCATTTCTTTCCTGGTACCAAATTGTTTTGACAATTACAGCTTTGTCATATAGTTTGAGATCTGATACTGCTAAGCCTCTTTCTTTCCTACTTTTTTTCCATTAATTCCTGTGTTATTCTTGACCTTTTGTTCCTCCATATGAATTGTTTTTTTTTCTAGCTCTATAGAGCAGTCCTTTGGCAGTTTGGTATGGTACTGAATAAGGAAATTAATTCAGGTAGTATTATCATTTTTATTACATTGGCTACTCCTACCCATGAGCAATTAATGTTTCTCCAATTATTTAGATGTCTTTATTTGTATAAAGAATATTTTGTAATTGTGTTAATTTACTTCCTGTGCCTACCTTAGACTGCCAAATATTTTATACTGTCCATAGTTATTTTAAATGGAATTTCTCTTTCTATTTCTTCCTTCTGGGAAAGAGTTATTTCTTTATCTGAGGAGTAGGGGAAACAAAAATCAAATTTCCTAGATTCGTGGATAGCAGGTAGAAAAAGATATATTTCATCTGGGGAGCAATTTAAATAATGACATTTAGGAGGCAGCTAGGTGGCTCAGTGGATAGAGAGCTAGGGCTAGAGTCAGGAAAGACCAGTTCAAATCCATTCTGATACTTCCTAGCTGTGTGATCCTGGGTAAGTCATTAACCTCTGTTTGCCTTAATTCACTGGAGAAGGAAATGGCAAACCACTCCACCATCTGCCAAGAAAACCCTATGGACAGTATGGTCCACAGGGTCACAAAGAGTTGGACACTACTGAACAGCAACAATTTAAATGATGGCTCCTATCACTGGGGCAAGGATAGGTAAAGCCATACGCAATAAGTATAGAAAGATTTGTCTGGGGAAAAGCATATAAAAAGGGGTTACCTGTTTGAACCTGAGGCTCTTGTACCCTGAGCTGAGGGTTGGCAAAATCTAAGGAGACCTACAATTTTGTTGTCTAAATCCATTGGCCAGAAACTGAGGACAGATCTAATGCCCAGCCCAGACAGGATTAGGCTGGCTGACTCAGAAAGACAAGGCCTATAAGAAAGAGGTAGAGAGGTCAGCCAAGGAAGTAAGCAAGAACAAAATCTTCTTCCTTGTAAGACTAAAACCCAGTTTCCTGAAATTATGCCTAGGGGAAGAACACCTGATAAGGCCTTTGTAAGCCTGGCAACTTCGTCCTTTGATCTGTTATTCTAAACCTACTGAAGGCATTTTTTTGTCCAGTAGTGCTTCTCAGTAAAAATCCTTAAAAGCACATGGAAAACAAGGGTAATGAACCGCTTTCAGGTGGCAGGGGAGGAGAACAGTCTGGCAGCTCTCTTGCAGATGGAGCTGGGACATGAGCAGACCTGTTCTAGAAAGAAGGGCTACCCTCTAGAAGCCATTTGGGACCACCAGCAATCCAAATCCTAGAGCTTTCTATAAAATGAAAAAAGAAAAAGGTCATTGAGAATACAGGGCAAGGGTAGGAGACACAATGGAGGGAGGCTTGAGGACCTGGCTCACCACAGAAGCTATTTCATTTTCTTTTTTTTTTAATTAAATATATTTTTAGAATTAAAATTTATCTTCTCTCAATCTTACCTCTATCTCCACGTTGGTCAGGGGGAAAAAGAAGAAAAATAAAGCCCTTGTAATAAGTATAATTTGTATAGTGAAGCAAAACAAAATCTCCCATTGGCCATGTCCCCCCAAATATGTCTCATTCTGCACAGAGTCCATCTTTCAGGAGGTATACTGACGGCATACTTTGACCTCTAGAATCATGGTTGGTCAGCTATGTTTTTCAGAATTTTTAACTCTTTCAAAGTTGTTATGGCTGCTTTGCTCTAACCCGTCACCCAGGTTAGAAGTACAGAAACCACTCGTGGGCCCAATTCCGCTGCTGACCAAACTGGGACAGTTTGCCCCTCCTTGGGCAACCTGGTGCCCCTCCCCTTCCTGGGCCTCAGAATTGGTGCCATATTTAGTGTAGATACCCAGTCAGCTTTAGTACTATTGTCCCTCAGAACTCCTATGATACACCAACCTCAGGCTCTCGTAATAGCAGAAATCAGGCTTTTTAAAATATCATTGTTATTGCATAAATTGTTCTCCTGGGTCTCCTTACTTCATTCTTTATTGGTTCATATAAATCTTCTCTGTTTTCTCAAATAGCTTTAATCATTAGAATGCTTGTAGATCAACATACTGGCAATCGGCATCTTTGTGATTTCTACCCATGTTTTGCTCAGTCAGAATGTAAACCCCTCAACTAGAGCACAATCTGCCCACAGGCAGGCACTGTCTCTCAAACACTATTGGAGGGGCTGTTCAACAGTATCAAAGCCGTAGAGAGATCAGAAAGGTTTGAGGACTGAGAAAAGGCCATCAGATGTAGCGGTTAAGCTATCTTTGGTAGCTTTGGAAAAATCCGTTTCAGCCAGATTACCCGGCATTGAAAAGTGAGTGGATGGTGAGGCAAGGGGTCACATTATTCTAGCCAGGGTCTCACCCATGCTTTCAAAATAGCTTAAGCCCTACCTTTAAGTTTGGGTGTGCATATGCACACATACATGACTGTGCATCACAAAATGCAAGCCTCTTGCTTTGAATATCGGGTTGCAATGTGTTTATGGTATAATCTGCCTAACATTTAATGAACATAAGGGATAAATTTGGAAACCCACATAAGTTCTTAGAATAGTTCACCCACAGCTGTACTTTTCTCTCAATTCAGCTCCAGGAAGCTGATCAAAGACCATAGACCAGCCTTTTATCTCTTTATGTGGCTACTTTGCTCTCGTCCCAGATCAACAGACACTGAAATAATGAGAAAAAAACTCTCCTATTGGGGATGAGGCCAGCATTCTTATTTGCGAAGGTCACAATTTCAGAACACCTAAGTATGGAGTGAAATCTGAGATTTTTTTTCCTGCTGGAAAAGTAGCAACCAAGCATTTGGCTGATTCTGCATGAACACACAGGTAGATTTTAGGATCCTATTTTTTCTGCCTCAGTACACACACCCACACAATCGAGCAGGGGGAAATGTGATGAATACTTGAAGACAACCAAGGATCTTTGAGAGAGGGCTTTGAAAATCATTGTTCCCATGGAGGACCACATGACTTTGGACAAATCCCTTAACCTTCCTAGACTTCGGTTTCTCCGCCTTTAAAATGACAGAGTCAGATTAGATGCCCTCTGAGGCCCCTTTCAGCTCATGAGGTTCATGAAAACTGTTAACTACTTCTAGAATCTGGGAGAAACAAGGTGGTGAAAGTCTTCAGTATCACCTTTCTGCCAGCAGGTGGCAGAGTTCACCTCTCACAGTACCATGGAGAGTAATCTGGTGATGGCTGAAAAGGAAAAACAAGCAGATTTACCAAGTTTCCCAAAGCTCTTTCAGCTGAAGCCCAGATATGTCAATGCCCTGCATAGTTAGCGCAACCTCTGCATTATTATTAACATATCAAGACAGGTAGTATGATGTAACAGAGCAAATCATTTTAATTCTCTGAATAAAAATTTGTAAAGTGCTTAGTTAGCAAAGTGCCTAGCACACAGTAGGCACTTAATACATCCTATTCCCTTTCCTTTTAGTTTCCTCAGCTGTAAAAGGGGCATATAATAATCTACCTCCCAGGTGAGGATCAAATAAGATAATATTTTTAGTACAATCAAACAAGATAACATTTGTAATATGTAAAATAAGATAATATTCGTGCCTGGTATATTGTAGGCACTATATAAATACTTGTCCCCTTCCCTTTCTCTTCCCCCTTCCTTCTCTCCACTTCACATCTGTAGAATGGAGTAGGCAAGGGTTCTTAACCTTTATGCATCACAGAGTTCTTCAGCAGTCTAGTGAATCTTATGGCCTTCTCTCAGAAATTTTTGAAGATTTGGAGAAAATGTTAAATATCAGTTAGAAATAAAAATGTAATTCTTATCCCATCCAAGTTCACAGATACCCCCGCCCATATCTATGGTCCCAAGATCGCAGATTAAGAGCCTTTAGAGAAGAGAATCCTTAAAGTTCCTCCTACCTCTTTGGTTCTATGAGCTTTTTGGTCTCCGAATATTGACAATTGGATGTTGACCAGTCATTTCAGTTGTGCCCTACTCTTCATGACCCCATTTGGGACAATAGGAGAGACATCATATAAATACTCTATACTTTCTCCAGTCAACCCTGGAGCTTACATTCTATATGTTCAAAGAGAAAATTGTGGTCTTTATTTGATGCAAGTGTTAAAATAAGCTTGAGTTAAGCAAATGAAAAAATGCATCCTATGGAGCCTTCCTCTTGCCTATTGAAAATGGAGCAGACTATGCATAAGAACAAGGCAACTTGGTGGTGGCTTGGAGTCAGGAAGATTTGAGTTCAAATTTGGCCTCAGATACTCACTAGGTACGTGGACCCTGGGCAAGTCACGTAACCCTGTTTGCCTCAGTTTCCTCACCTGTAAAAATGATCTGGAGAAGGAAATGGCAAGCCACTCCAGCATCTTTGCCAAGAAAATCCCAAGTGGGGGTCACAAAGACACAACTGAAAATGACTAAACGACAACAACAAACACATAAGAACTCACTCTCAAGGCCAATGAGGGACCTCAAAGTATCTGTCTTTCTTGCCGGTTCTCTGTGATGACAAACAATAATAACTGACATTTACATAGTCTTTAAGGTTTGCAAAGGACTTGATATATTGAAAAATTTGCTTCTCACAACAACCCTATGAAGCAGGTCCCATTATTATCCCTATTTTATAGATGTGGAAACTCACGCTTAACAAGAGTAGATGACTTAGGCAGGGTTACACAACTTGTAACTGTCAGATGTGAATGGAACCCAAGATTTTTTCCAGACTCCAAGGCCATCTGTCAATCCACCATGCTGCATATTATCTCCACTTGAGAGTTGAAGAGACTAAGGCCCATAAAGGTGATGTCACTGATTCGAATCTTTCCCTGTTTTCCTTTGTTTACAACATTTTCCTCTCTATCTGGTTTGAAACTTTGACCAAGCAGAGCTTGCCATCTTCCTCTTCCTCACACCCCTGCCCCATAGAGAGTTCTAGATTCCTTCCAGCAGAGCCTGTGGTGGTTCTATAGGACCCCTTCCTCCGGATCTGTGCTTAGGGATAACATGCCTCCTAGATGAAACTGACTTTTAATGATAGTCTTTTAGTATTTGCTATGGACACCAAATGCTGTTCCTGTTGCTGGTGGCAATACCTTATATTTGTAAGCAATCCATATATTTATTACCTCATTTTATCAACATAACACAGAGACATCAGGCTATAGAATAACTACAGTTATTCTATTAAAAACCAACCAAGGACTAATTAGACCTTGATTTAACTGATTCTACATTCATTTCCACAAGATTTTGAGTTACACATTTTCTCCCCATCTCTATCCTCCCCCTCCACCCCGAGATGGCATGTATTCTGACTGCCCCTTTCCCCAGTTGGCCATCTCTTCTATCACCCCAGTCCATCCTCCCATCCTTCTTCCCTTTACTTTCTTGTAGGGCAAGATAGATTTCTGTACCCCATTGCCTGTATAGCTTATTGATTCTAAAAATCTATTGATTCTAAAAATCCTAAAGATATAACCCCCCAAAATGATATGTTTTCTAAGAGGTAGGTAAGCCGGTAGGAACAATAATAGTACTTAGAGCATTGAACCTAGAGTAAGAAAGCCCTGAGTTCAAATCTGGCCTCAGATACTTACTAGCTGTGTGACCCTGGGCAAGTCACTTAACCCTGTTTACCTCAGTTTCCTCATCTGTAAAATGAACTGGAGAAGGAAGTGGCAAACCACTCCAGTATCTTTGCCAAGAAAACCCCAAATAGGGTCACAAAGAGTAAGACATGACTGTGTGTGTGTATGTATGTATATGTATGTATGTATATGTATATACATGTACACATACTCACATGGATGTATCTATGTATATATGATGCTAGTTATTTATTTTATCTATTTATCTACTGATATTATCTACGTATCTATTATTTATTTTATCTGCCTTTGACTGTTGACCTAAGCTCTGAGTATGAAGCATGGGAAGGCATTGGATTAACTCCAGTTTCCTGATGGTGAAATTCAACTATAACAGACTTCCAGAATTCTAGCACCATTTCACTCACCAATGAACATGAGAAGTCTAGTTTGGTATCAAAGGCAGTTATTAGTAGATGAATAACACATGTCTGCCTATCATTTATTAAAGGCATAGCCTCTTCCTGAACTAAAGAATTTGATCTCAGGCACAAATAGGTCCTTGGTTTCCTACCTGGGTTTTTCCTACCTCAGACATAAATAACAAATATTTTGATCTGATACATTACTCTTTTTTACTTGGTTTTCTTTTTTACTACACAGAAGAGAACTAAAGGGGAAAAGTAAACTGTATTTAAACTGAGAAGCTGGGAGAAGCTGGGATTTAGTCCCAGGTGGCATGCTGACTGGTGATTTATCACTGGGGTATTCTAAAGGCTTACTATTTGCTGGTGGATGGCTTCCCCAAAATGGAGCGCAGATAGTGTGAAACATAGAAGAAACCATATACACCTAATGTGACAGGTTTGGGGAAGGGAAGGGGCTCTGAATATCCTACCCTCATTAACACCCTGTTGGTAGGATGCTGTGAGCAGGCCCTCCCTGGGTGCTCTGCTGGACAAGCTCATACACTGACCAAATGGAGAGCAAATTATTAATTCAAATCTGAGGGTATGAATTGAGGTGGCCCTTTAACGAACAGCTCAAATTTTTTTTTGTCCAGTTCTGTTTTATGGGTTCTTTATGGTAATGATGCTCCAGTCGCCATGCTTATCTTGTTTTTGTCATTATCATCATAGCTGACATTTATGTCGTGTGTTAGGTTTACATAACATTTCACTCATGTTATCTCGCTTAGGATCACAGATCCTTACAACAATTATAAGGTAAGTATGTCATTATCTCCATTCTGAAGGGGAGGTTAAGTGACTTGACCAAGGTCCATCATTTGGCCAGTGAGAGGCAGATCCGAGAGTAGAATCCAGGTCTTTGGAATCCAAGTGCAGTGTTGTCCTTGTTGTTCAGTCATGTCTCACTCCTCATGATCCCATTTGGGGATTGCTTGGCAAAGATACTACAGTGGTTTAGCCATTTTCTTCCCCAGCTCATTTTACAGATGAAGAACTGAGGCAGACAGAGGTTACAGGACTTGCCCAGGGTCCCATAGCTACTAAGTGTCTGATGCCGGATTTGAACTCAGGAGGATGAGTCTTCCTGACAATAGCCAACACTCTACCCACTGTGCCACCTAGCTGATGCACACACACACATACACACACACACACACATACACATATATACGTACACACATATATATTACGTGGCTATTTTATATTTAGCACTTTAAAGTTTGCAACTCCCTTTACCAACTCCATCTCTTAGTGGGGGAACAGAGAACAGATAGCAGAGTAATTTAATTTTGTCTCAAAATCCATTAAATTTTTCGAGAAAGTTGACTTGAAATTTATGAACAACAAAAAACTATAGGAAAATTTCCCTTCTCCACAAGAATTCCATAGGCTCATAGAAATTAAGACTAGAAGTGATCTCAGAGTTTGACTAGCTCAAACTTCTCTTTTTAGAGGGGATAAATTGTAAATCTTGGAGTATGAACCTAATTCCTTGGAGTCCAGATTCAATGTTTTTTTCCACTACGCCACACTTGGAATCTAATGAGCTTTAGAAGCCACAATAATAACAAAACAACAACGATATAACGGTCACCTATTTCACTGGCTGTCCCCTATGCCTGGAATTCTCTTTCTCCTCATCTCTACCTCCGGTTTTCTCTGACATCCTTCGAGTTTGAGATACCTTCTCAACAAGTCTTTCCTGATATTCCTTAATACTAGTACTTTCCCTCTGTGTTGATCTTGGTTGTAGAAAGTCATTTGCATGTTATTTCTCCATTAGAATGTGAACTTCTTGAAAACATGGACTAGAGTTGTTTTTCCCTCTTTGTACCCTTAGTATAATGTCTGGCACATAGTAGGTACTTGGGGTGTAGGTTGTACTCAAGGAGGACTAGGACCTCAAGTGTGAAGGCTGTCAAGCCTTTTTCAGGGCTGGTGTCCACCTGATTCACCCAACTCTCACTTGTGGCTCAAGAAGGTATAGCATGCACAGTGGCCATATCCTGGTAAACCATTTTGGCAGATGGGGTAACCAGGTTGAGGGTAACCAAAAGGGTCTCAAACTCTTGAGTGAGTTGGAGGAGAGGGAGTGTCTGTCCCAAACATGTGAAGACTTTCTCAGATAGAATGGAAGGATGAGAACAATTTGTTCCAACGGCCATAAAGGCAGCTGAAGCAGGCACTGTGAAGTACTTAGAGCTTGGTTAAACACCAAGGTCATCCACTGGATCTCAAGCCATCACCCATCATTATGACTTTGCTTGCTACTGGACTCCAGTGACTCCAGAAGAGAGAGAGTGAGGTTGACAACTTCACCCAACTCTCTCACTTAAATCCAATTTATGCTCAAAAAAAAAATGGTGCTTAGTAAATGCTTGTTAACTTGATATGACCAAAACAAAACCCCAAAGATGTTTAATTATTCCCTCACTTTTTCTATTTTACCTTATGTATTCTTTTTCTACCTTGACCTACACTCTACGTTTTGCATCTCCTTTATTCACATGCATCCTTAAGTGAGGGGACCCAGCCAACCAACAGCTTTCAGCCTATTTTGTAAACGCGACCCACAGCTTGTTATCTAAAACAAATTTCCCTACGGAAAGTTGTATAGAGTCTAGAAAAATTATGATTAAAGAGCTGGAATTCTAATATATTTTGGATCTCTGAAGAAGAAAGTTGAAGCAATCAAGGGATAAATGTAAAACAACGCCCGCAATACTCCAAAACTGCTCTTTGAAGCATGTAAGGGCTTTGTCTGTACATTCTGAGATCTGTAAAAGATTAGAAATTGGAATTCAAGTACTGTTAGAAACCAGACAAGCAGAGCCCCTTGGGTCCAAGGTCTTGGGCTGGCAGAGAAGAAATGTGTTCTCAAACAACTGACATTAAATCCACAAGGACACATTCCCCATTCCTCTCCACCCCCCCCCCCCGCACCCTTTTGTGCAGACAGCTTTAGCTTCCTGCATGGAATGTACAATTTTGAGTTATCAGAACCAACTGGGAATATATACATCTGCCCTTGGGCATCTTGGAAGAATTGGCTTGTCAAATTCTCTCCACTGACTTCAAAACACCCAGGGAATTCCCCCATTTGCTGCCTAACCCACCATACATGCCTGAACACGATTGAAGTACAGAAAGCTGAAAAAATAAAAGGCAGGCTTCTCAGCCGTGTGGTATCTTGGGAGGTCAGTACACCTTAAGGCTATTAACCCTCTCACATCTGCTGCTTTCCTTCATCTTCTTATTTAGAAATGGAGCCAGCAATGCAAACTTGATGACCTGAGGGTGAAACACCATCCTCCAAAAAAGGAACTTAGATCAAGCTCTGGAGAGTACCCAGTGCACCAAATCTCTCAGTGAGGCCAGATGGCTAAAGTCAGAGAAGAGCCTCAGTCCAGTTCCTGCTCCATATCAGCATCCTGAAGCACAAAGACAGGCAGGAAAATATAGGCAAGAAGTCACTGCTGAAGCTCTGGTGATGTTTCTTCTGGGCCAAGATACATACTTATTTATAAGAAAGTAGGGGGCAAGAGAAATACAAAACAAAAAACTCCAAGGCTTCATCTCATACTCAGCAAATTAGTAAAAGATGACAAAAGATAGAAGTGGTCACTGTTGGAGGGACTGTGGAAAGACTGGCACACTAATACACTGTGCTAGAGCATTTCAGTAAGCATTTTGAAATGATGCTAACATAATAACTAAATTGTCCATGCCCCTTCACTTTGCTGCTAGGCATATGTCTCAAAGAAATCAAAGACAGAATGAAAGATTTAATATACTCATGTTTAGAGCAGGACTTTTTGTGGTAGTAAAAAATTGGATGTAAAATGGATGTCCATAAATTGGGTGATGGCTAAGCAAGTCATGCTACAAAAATGTAAAGGAATATTACTGTGTCATAAGAAATGAAAAAGATGAAGAATTCAGAGAAGCATGAGAAAATTTGTAAAAGAGATGTAGATTAAAGGACAGTAGCAGGAATGACCACAAAAACATAAATGGGAAGAATAAGAACAACAAAGTAAAGCCAAATACTGTGCAATTATAATGATCAAAGTTGGCCCTCAGGAAAGTGCGAGAAAATGCACCTCATCCTGCCCCCCTCTTTATACAGAAGTGAGGGACTATGGGGAGAGAATGCTACATATACAATCAGACATATTTGATGGATTGATTGATTTTGCTGAATGGCTTTTTTCTCAGTCTTTAAAAATGTCATCCTTAATCTAAGACAACTCCAAAAGACTCACCATGGAAAATGCCATCCACATCCAGAGAAAGAACTTGGGAGTCTGAATGCAGATGGAAGCAGAACTTTGGAGTCTGAATGTGGATGGAAGCAGACTATTTGCTCTCCTTTTCTTTTGTTGTTTTGTTTTGTTTCTTCTTTCTTGTGGTTCCTCCCATTGGTTCTAATTCTTCTTTACATCATGACTAATGTGAAAATACGTTTAACATGAATGTATAAGTAAAGCCTATATCAGATTGCATGCCATCTTGAGGAGCGAGAAGGAGAAGGTGGGGGAGAAGATTCAAAACTCAAAATCTTACAGAAGTCAATGTTGAAAACTAAAAATAAATTAATTAATTATAGAAATGTTGACCTTATAAATGGTTAGCAGGGTATGGAAGAGGGAAGGATATGTCCCAAGATGAAAATAATATAAAAAAGATATCGATAAAAATAGGAGAAAGGGGGGAGGAGTGTAGAAGGAGGGAAAAAATGGAGCATTGTATGAATAATACCGAACCACTCCTGAAAACACTGGACAGATAGATAAAAAATAACATTTATCAACAGGTAAGTTCTTAACTTCCTTCAGTGGCAGGTCTATATCATCCATAAAATGAGGGGGTTAGACCAGATGATCCCCTCCAACTCCAAACTAATGATCATACAACCTGCTTCTGGCATATTGCCCTTAAAATCTCCATTGCAGAGATATTTACATCTTGAAAGGGGTCCCTGAAGATCAAATTCAAACTCCTCATTTTTCAGAAAGGGCTCACAGAGGATAAGTGACTTGCCCACAAACAAGTAGAAAGAGACAGGGCCACATATCAATTTAAATTTCAGCCTCTAGATCCAGCACACTGAGAACTATAGCACCTGCTACTTCCCATATGAGCTGTTCCTCTATCTATGAGTTTTCATGTTGTTGCTGCCGCTGTTGCTGCTGCTGCTTCTGTGGCTGCTGATGTGTGTTTTAGGGTAGATCAGTCTCTTCTGGTTTCCTTGCTGTTTTTCCCAACTTCACTTTATCACTAACTCACTCTGATATTTTACACTTATGTTTTTCAGTGTAACAATTGTTGAACCTGAAAGTTGGTTGAAGGAAACAACAGGCTAGGTGATAGAAAAATTCGTATTACTTATACCTTTATTTATTCATTCCCTTTAAACTTAGCGGATACAGGCATGCATGGAGTCAGACCAAAGTCTGACTCCCCAAACAATGAGGAAGCTTAAATACATTTTTTGGTCCCAACACAGCAGCCTGCATTACATCACTTTTATGACCCCCATGTATATTAATTATGATACAAGACAAGGATTTTCCTTAATGGAATAGATTGTAAATACAACAAGTCAGATAGTTGACAAGGTGTCAATTGAAATTACAACCCAGGATCTCTGTGTTTAATTTGCCGCTAACATTCCATAACATAGTATATGCCCATAAAATATTAAGATAAGGAAAAGTCACATAATTCAAGATAGTATCTGGGGTCAAGGTTTTCACCCTTAATGGCCAAGGACAGAGCAAGGAATGCTCTTTCTGAGTGTATTGACATAAGAAGAAGCATCTCTGAGCTTACTCAGAGAACAAAGAAGCTGTTAGGTCCAGACTTTTCTTCTGGTTAATCAGTTCAGACTGTAAGTCTTATTGAAATTACAAAAATGATATAAAATGGTATAAAATGTTCCACATGATCCTATGTTACTATCCCATTTTATAGATGAAGTCTGAAAAATAAAGGCACATATCTGGAATGTGTTCAAGAAGGGGACTTCTGACCAAGATGAGCACCTGAACCAAAGCAGACTGCCCAGTTTCTAAATACCTTGCATATGCTTACTAGCTGTGGCACCTTGGGCAAGTCACTTACCCTCTCTTTGCCTTAGTTTTCTCATCTGTAAAATGGGGATAATTATAGCAACCTGCCTCTCAGGGTTGTTGTGAGGATCAAATGAGTCAATATTTGTAAAACATAATAGATGCCTTTCTACAGACTTCTCCCTCAAACCTGAACCACACTACATCTTCATCTCTGCCCTTCAGAATTCTTAACTTCCTTCAAGGCTCACCCCAGGGGACACCTCCTCAGGGATCACCTGAATTAGTGGTCTCTCCACCTTTAAACCACCTGAATTAGTGGTCTCTCCATCTTTAAACCACATTGTATTAATTTATCTGCTTACATGTCCCCACCCCAGTATAATGTAAACTTCTTGTGGGCAGAAGCTGTTTCTTTGACTTTGTGACCATAGTACCTAGCCCAGTGCTTTGCACAATTCAACTGCTTGCTGAATTGGATTGAGTGAATGTTGTGAACTGAATTCTTGGTCGAGTACTGGTTGGACCAGATGGTTTCTGAAGTTCCTCCCAACTCTGAAATTCAGGGGCTTGCTCATGATCACACAGTGTCAGAGTTGACCTTCAAGCTGAGTTGTCCTGATCACAAATCTAGTATCAATCCCCGGAACCCCTCTCTTGTTCTTCATCTCTCTCACTCAAATGGGCTTCCCACTTGCAGTGGCTGCTTTCTACGCCCAGCTTTGCAGATGACTTAAAAACAACTCCCTCCAAGTTTCCGTCTATCACCATCTCTGCCTCACCTGTGTGTTTCAGTTTTGTTATGACAACAGAGTATAAGGGCAGTGAGAATGAATGGGGCAGCACCCAGCCCTGTGTTACACAGTCTAATTTTATGGCATTTTTTTACTGACTGAGTTTAGTAAACACCTTCATTTTACAGACGAGGAAGCTGAGGTCCATAGCTCGCTGGCTGTGTGGCTTGCCATTTCCCCCTCTGTGGACCTCAGCTTCCTTATCTATAAAATGAAGGTGTTCATTCATTCATTCAATAAGTACTTGTTAAGTTACTACTATGTGAAAGGCATTGTGGTAGGAGCTATAAATTCCAAATTCATTCATTCATTCAATAAGTACTTGTTAAGTTACTATTATGTGAAAGGCATTGTGTTTGGAGATATAAACACCAAATTCATTTATTCATTCATTCAATATGTACTTGCTAAATTCCTATTATATAAAAAATAGTGCGTTAAGAAGTACAGATACTATAAAATAAAATAGTTCCTACCCTCAAGGAGCTTACATTCTACTAGTTGGATTATATGATTGGTAAACTCCCTTCTCAGTTTTGAATATTCTCTGCTTGTAGTGTAACTGGTTGCTGGAGATAGTGCCTGATGAAGGAAATCCACAGTATTCAATTATTCAATCTCCTAAGAATTTATCCTAACCAAAGAGTTGTTGAAAAGGGGGTTGATGTGACTTAAAGACCCATCCTCTCAGGAGAAGGAAAGGAACAGATGAAGTCTCCAGGGGAGTGAGAAAACACACTCTGGAACAAACATGAAGGTACTAGGGCACATGTGGAGAGGAGAACAAAATGACCAGGGATTGAGAGGAACAACCTGGGAAACTCTGAAAGGAGAGGGCCAGACATGAGAACCTCAGACTATGAGACAATCTCTATGAGATAAAAGGATGTGCGAGAGGCATGGCATAGGTGCTGGGTTGCTAGAACTATTTTGGATTGCTGAGCCCAGAAGTGGTAAAAACCTTACTGTCTTTCTGCCCTCTTTTAAACCTTCTCCCTCTGAACACACTCTATGCCTTCCTTTTTCCACAACACAACTCACACTGTTCTCTATCCTTGAAACATTCTCCCTGTCTCTCCTTGCCATCCTTTGTAATTCAACTCAAGTACTTTCTCGTCCAGGAAGTCTTCCCTGGTTCCTCTTCTGTACTCACACATGCACAGGCATGCACACACATACACATATTCCTGTTAGTAACAATATTTCCCTTCTCATCTCATAGAACATTTAAATTTATAATTAATGTTCTAATGTACTTATATGAAATTGCATATTCTAATTATCTATGTTTATGTTTTATCTTACTACTATAAACTGGATTCAAACCAAGATTGAAGTTGTTTTGTATATGCTTTGTATATTATACTGATGAGTTTGTGAAGGGAGATATGACTCCTGACTGGCTGAGAGAATGCTGAATGCAATCCTACTATAATTGGTTCCCAAGATTCTTTGAAGAGAGATGTGAAAAAAGAAGAGGGATTTTTGAATGAGACTAGAGCAGTTGGAAGCTCAGAGGTGTAGGAGGGCTGACACCACCATGCTCCTTGACCTCTAGGGCTTGAGATTGTTCACCTTCTCCTAGTCCAAGCTGAGATTTAATTGAACTCCTTGCTAAACTTGCTCTGTGTTTTTTAGTATACTCTTATCCGTAGAATTTCTCCAATTTCTTTTTGTTATTTTGCTTGAATAAATGTGTTTACTCGATATTAGCTATTCGGGGGTAATCATTTGTTTAACCTGTGGGAAGGGGCTAGGTTCATGAGTTTCTTAAGAGCAACAAAGGAAGTGGCTTTCCTTCTGAACCCAACTCAGAATCCTAGAATAGAGATATTTGAGGGATGACAGGTAGATAGGACTCTAACCCAACACATCTTGGAGATAGGAGAACGCTACCACAGCAGTCCTGGACCCTGCCTTCCCCTCCTCCAGCTAGCAGGGTAGCAGTTTACTTATGACTCCTCAGAGGAGACTCAGACCTCAAAACATATCTAACCAGGTCACTCGAGCTACATCCAAGTATTTGGAAACCTTATACACATGTGCCTTATGCTACTAAACTGAAATGCTTTGAAGATAAAAATTATTTCTAATCCATTAACAAGCATTTATTAAGCACCTACTATGTATCAGGAACTATATTGGGAAAACAGAAAAAATGAAATAATTTTTGCCCTCAAGAAGTTTACATGTAATTTTGTACCTCCCCCAGTGCCAAGCATGAGTGAACGAATAAATGAACGTATGATTGCAAGATTGAATACCAACTCAAATTCATATGGCACTTTGGAGTTTACGAAGTACTTTCCCCAACTACCCTGAGGGAATTTGGAAGGTAGTGAAACATTATTTTCATTTTGTCTATGAGAAAGCTGAGGCTCAGAGAGGTTAATAGATTTGACCAAGTTCACACAGCTAGTGTCAGAAACCATTCTCAAGCCTAGTTTTCTCAACTTCAAACCCAGGGCTCTTTCTTCTATACTGCACTTCCTCCTTGTCCGAAGGACACAAAAAGCAAGTTCTTGGGGAAACTAAGAATAACCTACAGTATAAAGCTGTGCACACAGTATATGCTTAATAAATACAAGCACTTTTATTCTTATTCCAATCTGTTGCCCATAGTTCGTATTTCCTCTATGGACTGGCAACAGATCCATTAGTACTAATTAACTTTGTCAAGGTGAAGCTATTATATTCTGAATGGACATATGACCAAAGAACTATATTTTGGGGAGGGGGTGCAAAGTAATAGACCTATACTATGGTGTATTTTCTCCTGAGCCAGGGCTGGAATAGAGTTGTTGATTATTCCAAAAGACAATCCATAACCATCAACAGAGACTCTCTCTTCCCTGGAACAAAGCCCCTGCCCAAGATTATAGTGTCAGCCACCAGCAAGGGAGAGAAAATCAGCAAACCACTTTCTTCTGTTACTACAGAGCTTGGCCAAGGCAGAATTTCCTTAGTGAAAATAGTGCGACAATTGACAATGCCTCAGTTCTCCTTAACAACAGAATAGCTAAATACCTGTCACCATTAGCCTACTGAAAGGACCATAGCCCTCAGAAGTCAGACTTCTTTCCACCAGAACCTCATCCGAGATCAGATCTTCGGTACCAGAACTCCCAAGCAGGTGTAAATCACAAACTCTATAAGTAGGATATCTAGTGATTGCGTATCATTTCCTTTTGCCATCAAGAAACTGGAGTTGAATGTAGGTTTTGTTAGGCTCTTGGGGTCCTAATCACTATCTACTTACTCTTTATTATATTACTCTTTACTACCCAAACCCCCTTGCCTAGTTTTTGAGAGGAACACGCTAACACCACTATTCATCATCATCATAAAATGATCATGGCTGAGAACATCCGTCAAACAGTATTTTTCTTATACTAAGCAAGTGAATTCCTTCCTCATCTTCTCCTAATTCTTGTGATTCATAGTCTCAGATTGCCAAGGCAAAACCTCCTTTCCATTTTGCTATTCTTCAATCCCTTTCTCCCAACCGATTTAACCCTGCTCCTCTAGAGTCTGTCTTTTTCTGTCCTCCCCTTTGAAAACACCCCTGGAATCTCCCTTCTATTTTTAACAAACTTCTTTTCATCTCATATCTCATTCTCTTACATTATTTTCATCATCTTGGACTCACGAAAACCTATTTCCTACTTCCAAAAAAGATCAGGCCATCCATACCACCTCATCTTCCATCTCTTTCAGAAGAAGTCAAAAGGATTATATTTTTACAGGTAATTCCAGTTCCGCTTTGTATCATGAACGTGTCTGATATGATCCTCTGGAATTTAAATTGGTAGAATGCAAACTCCCAAAGTGTAGGGACCTACTCTTTGCTTTTGTTCTTTTTTGTTTCTTTCTATCCCCAGAATCTAGCAGAGTGTCCTGGGCATAGTCAAATTCTTTGGTTAAAACTGGGGGTTTCATTTGATAATCCAATAGATATGCAAAATGTAGCCTTTCTTGATTTGCAGAGTTCTCTGGATATATTATTTATTAGTTTCCATATTTCTGCAGACAGATAGCCCTATCTACAGAAAATGCTTAAAAAGTTGTCTCTGTGCATTCTACATGCCGGTCTGTGAGGCAGTTCTTTATATTAGATGCTCTTCACACCTCATGCTTAAATGATTTGATGATCTCAAAGGTGCTAAGAGCTGGGGATACAAATACAAGCAAGAGAAATAGTTCCTGCCCTCAGGGAACTTATATTCTAATGGTGAAAGAAAATATATAAAGTAGAGCTAAAAGCAGTGGGGCATATAGCTTAGGAGGAAGAAGAAGAAAAAGAAGAAGACAAAATGAAGAAGAAGGTGAAGAAGAAGGAGGAGGAGGAGGGGGAAGGGAGAAGGAGAAGGAGGAGGAGAACAAGGAGAAAAAGGAAGAGGAGGAGGAAGAGAAGGGGAAAGGGAAGGGGAAGGAGGAGGAGGATAGTGGTAGTAGCAGCAGCAGTAGTAGCTAGCATTTATGTGGTGTTTTAAGATTTACAAAGTAATTTATTCATATTACATCTCATTCTATCCTCACAACAAGCCTGGGAGTTAACTGGCTATCATTATTCCTAGCTATGACATGGTTTGGAGCTGGTGGCCAGGAGGTAAGGTAGAGGCCTCTTTCAGGACAATATGAGGGGAAAGCTCACCTATCAGAGCCTCCTGTGGTTCCAGAGGTAAAGTCCAAGGTTTCTGAGGAAAGAGGGGAGGAAGGTACTCACAGAGGCTGCATGAGAAAGTCCTGTGGTGCCAGAAGATGACTGTAGTTAGGTAGTAGGAAGATTACTTTATTTGAACTTAGGAGACCTGGGTCTAAAGCTCTGTGTACCTAGGCAAGGCATGTAATCTGTCTGCACCTCAGTTTCTTTAAAGCCTTCCTGTTAAAGGTGGCTAAAGATACTCATCATAGAATCACAGAACTTTGGATTTTAAAAGGGCCTCAGAAGTCACCAAGTTCAATTGATATTTGAACATGAAGACACTTTTAAATATCATTAGCAAATGGCTATCAAGCCTTTGCATGAAAATCTCCAGGATGGAAGACCCCACTGACTCTTTCACAGAAAACCTTATGACACTCTATGAAGGTGAAGGTGTACTGATTGTAAATGTAATATTGTTTTTATGCTAAGCACCACTTTACAATTATTGTCTCTTTGGATTCTTACAACAACCTGGGAAAGTATGGTGGGCGGATTGATTGAAATGACTGAGGAAGGTTCAAGGTTCTGAGCATATCAATTTATTAGACAATGCATGCCAATTGCATAACAAATAGGGTCTAGGCCTCCTCAGCTTTGGTACTAGACCCTAAATACAAGGAGAGACAGATTTTTGTGCATTAAAAATAATAAATAAAATAAGAATAATTAATTAAAAGAAAAACATTAACAAGATTACAAAATTAGGTAATCTTATTCCTATTGGAAGAAAGATTAAGGGCTTTCTCAGTTGGGAGGGGGAAAGCAAATGGCTACAGTTCCCTGACATCAGAAAACTACACTGTGTCTCACTCCCCCGAAGTATCTGTAAACAATCAAGGGAACATGGAACTCATAACTGATCAACCAGTTATAGGGCCAGTTTTCAGATAAGACATATGGGTTGCTTGAGACGTGCAATTGTGAGAAAACTCCTTGCATCAGTCTTTGGATCTGACTGGATTTCTGATTAGCACAACCTAGTTATTAAGGGTCTCTAAGCAACAGGTAGAGATGGCTCAGCTCCCCAGCTGCACAAGGCTGGTTCAAACAATGCATCAAAGTTTTCTCACAATTCCCACAAGTGAATAAAGTTTTCTCACCAGACAGAAATTGGGCTAGACCCAAAATTGAATAGAAAGGGAACTGAGCTAGATCCAGAATTGACTCACAAGATGGAGTTAGTATGGTTCACTCAATTCTCATAATTCCCTCAGAAGTAGGTGTTATTTGATCCTTACAACAACCCTGGGAAGTATGGCAAGTAGATATTATAAATATCCAAATTAACTATAAAGGACATACAAAGAAAGACACCATCTGCATCCAGAGGAAGAACCGATGAGTAGAAGCATGTATAGGATAATTTTACGTACATACACACATACATATGTGTGTATATTATATATACGTATTTGTATATATACACATATATACCTGCTTGTGTCTAATGGTAGCCATCTCTGGGGGGGAAGGGGAAAAACTTAGATAACTTTGTTATATATTTAAAAGAAAAAGCAAGTTATATATAATAGATTTGCAATTTCATGTCCAATCATTTTTATTACACTGTGTTAGAGAAATGCTTGTTTTATTCAATAAATTTAAAAATAAATAAATGAAAAAAATTTAAAGAAAAAAAATGACTCTGGAAACAAAAGTTCGAGGTTCTGAGCATATTCATTTATTATACAATTGTTTAATTATACAATGCATGTCAATTACATAACAGATTGGACTCTTTAGCTTTGACACCAGATATCAAATACAGGCACTAAAAACAATTTATTAAATAAGACCAATTAATTATTCTTGACAGAATAGATCCATTTATTAGATTGGCTGACTAGGATCAAATAACCTGCAGGAAAGGAGCATAGGAGAGGCACTTTGGAATGGGAACTGAAGTTGGGCAAAGGTTGAAGGCCATCGCTCTGACAGGCAGCAGAGATGTAGGTAGGTTCCAATAGGGAGGACAGCATGGAGGTCACTGGACAACATGAGGTCACTGCACATTAAAAGAGAGGAAGAAACATGAAAAAAGTAGGTAGGAAACCCGCAGAAACACTCTGCCTACTTCATCATTTTTCTGCAGAATATTCCTGTGGTTGTAAGATGGCCCAGAAGAGTGTTTATGTGTCAGGGGAGGTGACAAGGTCCAGTGGATAGAGTGCCAGACTTAGAGACGGAGGACATGGGTTCAAATCCCACCTCTGACCTTACTAGCTGTGTGACCAAGGGCAAAGCACTTACCCTACCTCACCTCGCTTTCCTCAACTATAAAATGAGAGGGCTGGACAAGGCGGTCTTTAAGGTCACTTCTAGCTCTAAGTTAGTGACCCTGCTTTTCCTCTTTGCTTGACAATGTAGAAACAAGAAGCAGAGATGTCATTGTATATGGACTCATGGTACCTTTAATTCATCTTAGTGCTGCCGCACCCCCAGCCATTTGTGAATTGCAGCAAGACTCATGAATCTACTCATATCATCATCATCATCACCATCATCATCATCATCATCATCTTCTAACACCTACTATGTGCCAGACACCTACTAAGGACTTTGTATATATTATCTCATTGGATCTTCACAACAATCCTGTGAGGTTGGTGCTATTCTTGTCCCCATTTTACAGATGAGGAAACTGAGGCAAACAGAGGTTAGTTGACTTGCCCAGGGTCACACAGCTAAAGTGTCCGAGTTGGATTTGAACACGTCTTCCTGACTCCAGGCCCAGCACTCTATCCGTTCCACCACCTAGCTGCCTCTTGGACTCCTTTGACAACCCTATCATGTTGGAGTTAGTTGGCAGAGTTGGGGACAAAACCACAGCAACAACAAATTAAGGTCTCCTACACTCCTCTACCTAAGTGTATTAGATTAGATTGGCTTGCAAAGCTAAGATTTTAAATAAATTAAAAATTAAAAAAAGCCTGGCACCATCCTTATAGTTTATAGATAAAAGATTGCTAGATGAAAATTTATTGAGCTCATCTGTTCCAGCATTCACCTCTCCTTCGACTTCAGCTGCTGGCATTGCATAAAGTTATTCCTATTCATGTGTGGTCATTTTTAATTTTTTTGGAGGGGGGAGGGCAGGGCAATTGAGGTTAAGTGACTTGCCCAAGGTCACACAGCTAGTAAGTGTGTCAAGTGTCTGAGGCAGATTTGAACTCAGGTCCTCCTGACTCCAGGGCTGGTGCTCTACTCACTGCACCACCAAATGCCCCTATGGTCATTTTTGTTCGTATTCTTCGTCTGTTTGGTGTGTCTTGAATATAGTAAGTACAGATTTGTGCAAGATAAGTGCATCTGCAGCCTCATTGGATCACTATCTACTGTACCCAAGGATTCGTTTCTGGACATACCAGGATGGCTATCAAAACATTCTCCTCCGAGAGATGGTTCCACAGCATAAACGTGAAAAAGACCAAACAGTGTGGCAAAGTAGAAATCACACTGCCTGAAAGGTAGGAAATCTGGGTCTAATCAGGGACTGCTGGTAAATGTTTAGCAACCAGCTCTGGGGGTGGGGAGTTGGGGAAAAGTGGAGAATGTGTGCTGGACACACTTTTAAGTTTAATCTACATTATCAATATTTTCTCCATCATTTTCTTAAGTCTAGACAATCCACGAAACAATAATCAAGCCCTGATTTTGTAGCATTTGCAATTTCTGAGGAGCCAATGCTTTCACTGAAAATTTAACTACCAGTTCTCCAATAGAGCCTGTTGGGGCTGGCTTCAAAACACTCCTGGTTCTAATCCTCCCTCTGGGTAGCCACACTACGAGGCTTCATGAAGTAGCTGTCTGGTTTTAGGCAAACCCCCTTCCCTTTACTAAATGCTGCTGCCCTCATCTATAAAATGTAGATAACGTCTCTCTAACATCTACAAGAGGCAGAATGGTAGGCTTCTATTCCAATCCCAGCTCCATTATTTTTACTACCCCCAGGACCCTTGGGTAAATCATTTCTCCTGTCTGGGCCTCAGTCTCTCCTTCTGACAAAATAAAAGGATTGAACTAGCTGATTGCCAAGACCCCCTTTTTTAAGTCATGACTCTGAAGATGTCCAATAAATATTTATTAATGAATTAATATGTGAACATGTGCTCCAGAGATGCTCTTTTTTTAAGCAGTAGTGGCCATAGTGGTGTTGAATTCACCATTTGTTTTCTTCCGTCTGATGATTCTCCAAAACTGAGGCTATGTCCTTTATTAGGCAAAGTTTGCTAAGCATACTTAGAGGCAGAGAGGACACCAGCAGGTAGGGCCTGAGGTTCAAGGATGATTTATCCACTCAAGCACTTCTACCAGGATTCTAGTTGGTGATATGGTCCTGTAGGTCTGTGAGGACAGAAGAGTGGACATGAGATGAGCAAAGGGCAGATAAAGAATTATGAGGCAAGGAGTGGGCATGGCAGGCACCATAGGCAGGAAGTGTACCCCGCCTCATACAGGTAGCCTGGCTCAAAGTCCCATTTGCCCTGCTCATTAGGAATGCTTATGGGGGTAGCAAAGGTGGTACAGTGGAGAAAGCATCAGCCTTGGAGTCCAAGGGACCAGCATCCAAATCCCATCTCAGACACTAACTAGCTGTGTGACCCTGGGCAAGTCACTTAAGTCCTATTACCTCAAAAAAAATTTTTTTAAGAGGAATGCTTAGAGGACACGTTCCTGAGTCACTCTGCCAACCTGCCCTCCTCCTCCACATGAGCTCTAGTTATCAAAGTTCTCAAAAAACCAAAGTGAACACAAGACTTCAAGTAAAGTCTGACCAAAGCAGACCATAAACAACATTATTGCATATTTGTTTTGGAGGCTAATAGATGTGTGAGTGCATAGATCTGTAAAAATTAAAAGAAAAAAAGCCTAACATGGAGATCAGTCTGTTGCCCTGATTTCTGGAGACTTCTTATTGTTTAGTCATTTCAGTCATGTCTGACTCTCTGTGGCGCCATTTAGGATTTTTAGCAAAGATATTAGAGTAATTTACCATTTTCTTGCCTAGCTCACTTTACAGATGAGAAAAGTTAGGCAAACAGAGTTAAGTGACTTGCCCGAGGTCACACAGCTAGTTGGATCTGAACTCACAAAGAGGAGTCTTCCTGACTCCAGGCCCAGCACTCTATCGGCTACACCACCTAGCTGCCTTTCTAGGGACTGAAGAATGGTAAATGTGGGAGGATCACAGCTGAGTTCTGGAAAACCAGCTCTCAGGGTGCTAAGATTAAAAACATTTAGACAAATAGCCATTGTTTTTTGTTTACAATTTTCTGCTGTACTGTTCAAGGTGACCTGGGTTTAGACAGGAGTCTTCTTTCTTTTATTTTCTTTTCTTGCCTTGGCACCCTCTGTTTGGAATGACTCACTTCCTCTGTCATGGGATTGTGGAGTTCAGATGATTCCATTTCATCACACTGTTTTAAGTCCAAAGTCCTATGCCTGTTCCCTTTTCTCTAGAAACAGGTAAAAGGTTTCACATAACAGATGCATCCACATATGGAACATATCTGGTTTCCTGTTCAGATAACACCCACACGATGCTGGCACACTATGCACACAAGATAAGAATAATCCTGCAGAGTGCCAGGAACGCAATGCGTATAATCAATGGGTGGCACGGAAGGTCACTCTTCAGCCCACTTGGCAGTTTAGAAATGGAACACTATCTCATTAAAGATAGTGTTTTCTTCAGACATGTGTCTCATAAAACAAAAGTATTCCAGTGCGTTGACATTTTCATCTGAATGTCTTTGGTCCATCAGTAAACTGAAATCTGATGCCCTTGCTACCTCCTTCAGCCGGTGCATACGCATGTCTTGTGGCATACATCGTTCTCCCTTAGCTGTCAATCATCTCTTAAATGGCTATCAACACAGTCACGAAAGACTTGGGGTTGAACAGAAGCAAGAAACCAATTTACTAAAATGTTAGCTGAAGCAATTGGAAATTCACTTATCACATTATATGCTTCAGTGAGCTCTCTAGTTGCAGAAAGATAGGCTGAGAGCCATCCCTACGCTAAGGTGAATACAGCTTTGGGGGTAGGGACTAAGTTGCTTCAGGAACAACGTGGCAAGGACTGTGTAGGAGAGGGGAAAAGAAGGTGGCAGGAGCAGCTGGTGTTGGGAAATAGAAAGGCGATGAACAATCCCTAAAGGGCAGACAACATGAAAACACCTATGTGCAGCAAGATTATATATAGGTCAATTGTATTAAAAGGGGATCAGGAAAGTCTTTTCAGAGAAGTTGGGATTTTATTTGGAACTCAAAGGAAGCCAGGAGACAGAGGTGAAGAGGGAGAGATTTCTAGGCACAGGTGACAAGCTAGTGAAGACTCCCAAAGTTTAGAGGAGTACTATGTAGAAAGAACAGCAAAGAGAGTCTCTTGATGGTAGAAAACATGGCAGGAAGTAAAGTATAAGAAGATGATAAAGGTATGAGGAGGTCAAGTTACAAAGGGCTTTACAACCCAGACGGAAGATTTTATATTTTCTCCTCAAGGTCATAGGGAGCCACTGGAGATTATTGAAAAGGTGGAGTTTAGGGAAATAAGCTTGACAACTTAATAGTATTGTTTTTCCAATTACATGTAAAGATAGTTTTCAATGTTCACTTTTATAAGATTTTGAGTTCCAAATTTTTTCTCCTTCCTTTCCTCCCTTCCCACCTCCCCAAGAGAGCGAGCAATCTGATATAGGCTGTACATGTACAGTCATAGAATTTGACATCTGATGGGAGAATATTGCATGTAAAGAAATCAATGTAGAGGGAACAGTTGGGTTATTTTGCTGGCCAAAATGCTCTTCCAGGTAATATGCTTTGTTGCTGATAATTATGTATACTATAAACCCAGAAGCCACTTACAATAGTAATAGCTAACATTTATGTAGCACTCTAAGGTTTTCAAAGCATTTTACATGTATTATCTCATAATCCTTACAACTCTGACGGTTAGGTGCTATTTTTATTGACACTTTACAAATGAAGAAACTGAGTCTGAAAAGTTTAAATGACTTGCCCAGTCAGGGTCAGGCAGCTGATAAATGTCTGAGGCAGGATGTGAACTTAGGTTTTTCTGAAATCTAAATCTAATGCTTTATCTACTAAGCCACCTAGCTGCCAGTCGCTATGAGACCAATGGGGACAACAAGTTGTTTAACTGAAAAAAAAGAGTCCATTTTTAAAATTAAGAGTTCTCTCTTCTCTCCTCTCCTTCATCTCACATCACTTAGACGTCCTCCTCCACTATCTGCTCTTTCATCCCTGTCTCATATGAATAGCTGTCTCTTCTACTTGCCAAAGAAAACCTCACATGAGCCCCTGATTCCATCTCCTCCCGTCTTTTTTAGCAGATTGACTTTTCTAAATTCTTCTCTCTCTCTCTAATATTCAGTCTCTCCCTATCTACTGACCCCATACATGCTGCCTACAAAATGCCCATGCCTCCTCCATCCTAAACAACCCTCAATTAATCTGACCGTTGCCAGTAGCCATCTTCCTATATTTTTTTTCCTTCCTTTATTAGCTAAACTTCATGACAACACTCTCTCCATATGGTACCTCTACTTCCTCCTCTCTCACCCATTTCTAAGCCTTCTGCAATCTGGCTTCCACATTTATCATTCAGTCATTATTGCTCTCTCCAAAGTTACCGCTGATATCTTAATTGCCAAATCTGATGGTTTTTTCTCAATCCTTCTTTTGATCTCTCTTCAGCCTTTGATAGTGTCAAAAACCCTCTTCTCCTGGGCATTCTCTTCCCTCTAGGTTTTCAAGACGCTGCTGTCTCATGCTTTTTCTACTTCTCTGACCAGTTTTCAGTCTCTTTAGCTGGATCTTTATCTAGGTCACAATGTGGGTGTTCCTCAAGGCTCTGTCGTGGGCCTTCTTTTCTTTTCCTTCTACACTTCCTCCTCTGATGATTTCATCAGCTGCTGTGGGTTCAGTTTCACCTCCGTGTGGATGATTTCCAGAGTTATGTATCTAGCCCTAGCCTCTCTCCTGAACCCCAGTCTTACGTCACTCATGGTCTTTGGAACATCTCACCGTGAATGTCCCATAGACATATCAAATTCGATACGTCCAAAAGAGAATTTATGATCTTCCCCACCAAACTATCTCCTTTTTCCAATGTTCCTGTTATTGCCAAAGACCATATCATTCTCTCCGTTGCCTTGGAGTTATCCACAACTCCTCACTCACCCCACGTATCCAATGTGTTGCCTAGTCTTGCTTCTACCTTCACACCATTTCTCATATACATTCCTGTCTCTCTATTCATACAACTGCCATTATGGTTCATGTTCTTATCTCTTCACCCCTGGACCATTACAATAGCCTCTGGCTGGTCTCCTTGCCTCAAGTCTCTCCACACTCCCCTCCATCCTCCACTCAGCTGCCAAAGTAATTTTACTAAAAGGAGGATATGACCATATCACCCCCTATTCAATAAACTCCAGTGGCTCCTTATTACTTCCAGGATCAAATATAAAATCCAACCAGGCCCTTTTATGCCTCTCCTGTCTTCTTACACTTTACTCCCTCCACATGCTCTATGATCCAGCTATACTGGCCTTACTGTTCCTCACACTCCATCTTCAGACTTTGTGCCTTTTCATTGGCCCTCCTCTGTGCCTAGAATGCTCTCTCTACTCACATCTGCCTCTTTGCTCCTATGGCTTCCTTCAAGATTCATCTCAAATCCAAACTTCTGGCAGAGACCTTTACCAGTACTTGTTACTGTTAGTGCCTTCCCATTGAAGTGTCCTTTCTTTTATTTTTTTTGTGTTTGTGTGTGTACATCTGTATACATATGTGTGTATGTATATACACATATATATGCATATGTGTGTGCATATGTGTATATGTGCATATATGTATGTATGTATATATATATATAATCTTTGCATATATATATGATACATACATCATTATTTGGACCTCTCCCGTCAAAATGTGAGCCTCTTGAGGCTTTTTACTTCTTTGTATCTCTTGGGCTTAGCACAATGCTTGGCACATAGTAAATGCTTATTAACTGACTTATTGACTATAAGGGCAGCTAGTTGGCACAGTGGATAGAGTGCTGGGCCTAGAGTCAGGAAGATTCATCTTCCTGAGTTCAAATCTGGCCTCAGACACTAGGTGTATGATCCTAGGCAAGTCACTTAACCCTGTTTGTCTCACTTTCCTCATCTGTAAAATGAGCTGGAGAAGGAAATGGCAAACCACTCCAGTATCTTTGCCAAGAAAACCCCAAATGTGGTCTTGAAGAGTCAGAAGTGACTGAACAACAAACTGATTGGCTGAGCCCAGGAGGGATTCTACCTTCACTGGGAAGTGAGACATCATTAAAAGACATTGGTGGTCCTGCAAGAGTGAGGGCAAGAGTTTCTCTTTCATATATGTGCTTGCCTTAGCTTCATGTGCTTTGTACACGTGCATGTATCCCTCATATGCAACCACTATGCATGCCCATTCTCCACACTAAGGATCTGTATTTTTGTGTGATAGTGTGCCCCAGATTTATAAAGGGGAGGATGCAAATTTTCTTAATATGATATTTCATTAAATGCCTTTGTTTAAATTAATTAATTAATCCTGAGTACAGGAAAAAAAGTAAATGTATTTGTGGGAGTTCATGAACGATTTTAACTAAATACAGACCCATGGAATATCTTTAGTCAGGGGTGCTGTTCTAGAGACTGTGCACATGAGAAGGATGTATACATGTTATAGAGAGTATAATACATGGTAGAGTATTATGGTGGCAAAGACAAGAGAGGAAAATTTGAGAGAGGAGCGAACGTTTTCATTTTATAAGAGTTGGAGAAGGATTGGGAAGGCTTCATGAAAGAGGTAGCCCCTGAGCTCAGCTTTGAAAGAGGAGGATTTCAACAGATGGAGAGGACAAAGGGCATTCCAGGCACGGGAACGGCCTGCGTAAATGCATAAAGGTGGATGGTGGTGGACAAGATGAGATCATAGGTAGTAGTCCAGTTTGACCGGAATCTAGAGTATGTGAGGGAAATAATATGAAATGAAGATGGGCAAGTGAACTGAAACCAGACTGGGGAGAGCCTTCAGTGTCAGACTCAGGAATCTGTATTTGTCCTAGAGATGGAAGCTTTCCACTAGAGGTGTTTGAGTAAATGAGTGGTGTTGTCTGGCCTGTGGATGAGAAAAATTCTTCTGGATCTGGATGAATTTGAATATAACTGGGAGAGGAAACTTATCATAAAGGAAATGACTTTAGATTTGAAGTCAAAGGACCTGGGTCCAAATCCTGACTCTGCAGCTTATTCCCCATATGACCTTGGATAAGAAACTTAACCTCTCTGGGGTCTCCATTTTCCATCTATAAAATAAGAGGATTAGATTAGATGGTCTCTAGACCTCATCTAGCTCTGAACTTGTGGACCTAAGCAGACTTCAGAGTCATCAGCACAGAGATGAAAAAACAAAGTCAGGGGAACAGAAGAACTCTTCCTAGTTAAACAACAATATATCACCAAGGTGAACAGCTGGTTTCCCATGAGCTCTTCTTCCTCCCTTCCCCTGTATTCCCTTCTTCCTTAGGCTACATAGCATTCTTTTGGGACATCTCCTCCACCTCTTTATCCCCTTTAAAGGCTGTCTCTAATGTTTTTTTTTTTATTTTTAGTTTGCAACACACGGTTCTACATAATTTTGAGTTCCAGATTGTCTCCCCTCCCTCTCCCCTCCCTCCCCAAGATGGCATGGAATCTCATATAACTACCACGTATAACTTCACATTGAATTAATTTATACACTAGTCAAGTTGTGGAGAATTATGACCAATGGAATGAATCATGAGAAAGAAGAAACGGAACCAAAAAAAACAAACCCAAAAACAAAAACAAAAGAGAAGAAAAAAAGGGGGAAAAAAGGTGAGCATGAAGTGTGCCTCAATCTGCATTCAAACTTCATAGTTCTTTCTCTGGATGTAGATAGCATTCTCCATCATGAGTCCTTTGGAGTTGTCTTTGTACCTTGTGTTGATCATCTCAATAGACACAGAAAAAGCCTTTGACAAAATACAGCACCCATTCCTATTAAAAACACTAGAAAGCATAAGAATAAATGGAACCTTCCTTAAAATTATAAATAGCATCTACCTAAAACCATCAACAAGCATTATTTGTAATGGGGATAAGCTAGATGCATTCCCAATAAGATCAGGGGTGAAACAAGGATGTCCACTATCACTCCTACTACTCAATTTGGTACTAGAAATGTTAACTGTAGCAATAAGAGAAGAAAAAGAAATTGAAGGAATTAGAATAGGAAAAGAAGAAACTTAATTATCACTTTTTGCAGATGATATGATGATTTATTTAGAGAATCAAGTAAAAAACTACTTGAAATAATAAACAACTTTAGCAAAGTTGCAGGATATAAAATAAACCCACATAAATCCTCAGCATTCCTATACGTTACTGACAAAGCCCAACAGCAAGAGATAGAAAGAGAAATTCCATTCAAAGTTACTGTAGACACTATAAAATATTTGGGAGTCTATCTGCCAAGTCAAACCCAGGGCCTATATGAACATAACTATGAAACACTTTTCACGCGAATAAAGTCAGATCTAAATAAATGGAAAAATATCAGCTGCTCATGGTTAGGCCGAGCTAATATGATAAAAATGACAATTTTACCTAAATTATCTATTCAGTGCCATACCAATTGAACCACCAAAAAATTATTTTACTGAGCTGGACAAAATAATAACAAAATTCATCTGGAAAAACAAGAGGTCTAGAATATCTAGGGTATTAATGAAAAGAAATGCTAGAGAAGGTGGCCTAGCCATACCAGATATTAAACTGTACTACAGAGCAGCAGTCATCAAAACTACCTGGTACTGGCTAAGAAACAGAGGTGTGGATCAGCGGAATAGGATAGGAATACAAGATGGAGAAGTCAACAACTATAGCAATCTACTCTTTGATAAACCCAAAGAGGCCAGCTTCTGGGCTAATAATTCACTATTTCACAAAAACTGTTGGGAAAATTGGAAAATGGTAGGGCAGAAACTGGGCATATACCAATATCTTACACCATATACCAAAATAAAGTCAAAATGGGTTCATGATTTAGGAGTAAAGGCTGATACTATAAGTAATTTGGGAGAGCAAGGAATAGTTTACTTATCAGATTTATGGAAAAGAAAAGAATTCATGACCCAACAAGAGATAGAGAGCATTACAAAATGTCTCTAATGTTTATCTTAACTAGTGGTCTTTGGAATAAAAATGGTAAGGAAAGAGAGTACATACTCTCTCTTTCTTATGAAGGGATGACCCTGAGAAGGCACCAATTTGAAGAAGAAGAATTAATTAGGAATGTGTAGAGATTAGGAGTCCTTCATAAGCAAGAGTAACAGAAAGTACTACAGTTCTGTGAGTGAAGCCACCAGCACACAGCTGTAAATGTTTATCCCTTTAAGATAATTAAATTGATGACCTAAAGTGGGGAGGGGGGAGGGGGGAAGGAGGGAAGATGTTCTTGTGTAGCTTTACGTTCAAAGAGAGATCATGACCCAGACCTTGTTACTCCTCTACTCAATAAACTCCAGTGGCTCCCTATTACCTCTGGGGTCAATTACAAACTCTCCTGTTCAGTCCTTTTAAAAACTCTTTATATATATATGATCTCAAAGTACTTTAACCTGATTATACTGTGCATTACTCCCTTTCATGAACACAGTTGTGCCACATTTCAGCCACATTGTACCTATTGTTATTGCCTACATACGGCACTCCTCCTCTCTCCATGCCGTATCCAGGCTGTCAAGAGTGCTTTAAATGTACTTGTAGGGTCGCAATTGGTGAAAGCCATAGTACAAAGTAGGAAGTGAAGTGGAAGCCTGAACATGGTGACCTTTTAAACATCATGATTCAGTCACTAAGTCATAACTTAGATATTGTGACCAGTACATGACCAGTACCCAACCTTGAGAGTATGGGCATTTACCCAACAGCGCTGGGTAAAAAGACCTGGCTGTCTGGGAACTGGGTCCAGTATGAAGTATAAACTAAAAATATTAGCCAAAACAATTAAGCAGAAAACCCCCAAATATCCACCAATTCACAGCAAAGCCCCCTGTGGCTTCTCCTCTCTTTGTCTAATTTCTATAATTATCATGGGGATTCTGGGGGGTCTTTGTGGGGATCCACTTAACTGTCTGACTGCCTCCCAGGTTGTAAGTAATCATAATGATAGATTCAATTCCTATAATCAATTTAGAGCCCCTCGACCTCTCTTTTTGGTATCATACTCTCCCCATGGTATGGGGGAGGTACAGGGTAACCCAGTCAGGGGAATTTCAGACCTTAAAGTACTGCTTTTTTGCCTCTGCCTTTTAGAATTACTAGTTTCCTAAAACCAAAGCTCATAAGCCCCTACTAGTATGTTTACCCTTTAGTCAGCTAGTAGACCTGATTAGCTCAAAATAAAGGAGTAAGAGGCAGTATAGAGGAAATTACGTTAAGGTTTCAGTCTAATGACCTGGGTTTTAATCCTGGCTCTGCCGCTTAATGCTTGTATAACCTTAGGAGAGCCAATTCACCTCTGTGCCTCAGTTTCCTCATCTGTTTTTTTTATGTGAGGGGAGATTTGGACTAGATGACCTCTTAAGGCTCCTTCTAACTCTTCATGATTCTATAAATTTACTAAGATGACCTAGCCAGAGATAATAAGGTACAGACTGTATTTTATTTTAACACATTAACACCCTGTCTCTTAGGTACTTGTCCCCTGCTGTGATTTCATCAACTAGGCTGGAATGGGAAAAGAATCAGTTGGTTAGAGAGTATGTCTTTCTAAGACCTAAAAGTTTCCGAGTAGATTAAGATCACACTCCTCCTCCCTCCTCAAATCTGGCTGGCCTGTTTTGGGAGAGTGTATGCCCCAGCATCTACAGCCTTAGGTACAAAATCACAGGACATGAGTTTCAGTGTCAGCTGCCAATAACTAGCTTTGTGACCTCAACCCAGTTGTTCTCCTATTTGGGGCTTCAGCTTCCACATCTGTGAAAAGAAGAAGTTGGATAAGGATCCAATTAACCGGAGGCAGGGAGGTTCTATAAACATTGTGATAATGTTTTAGTGACTATATTGCAATAAAATTATTTTCCTTTGTAATCCTATTCATTTTATTTTGTGCATTAAAAAGGCATAAATAAAGGCAGCAAGTTGGCTTTCTGGATAGAGTGTTCGACTCAGGAAGACCTGAGTTGGAATCTTGCCTCAAATACTTACTAGGCTGCATGACCCTGATTGGGTTAATTGGCCTCTCAGCCTCGATTTCCTTAGCCATAAATTGGGGATAATAATAGCACCTACCTCACAAAGGTATTGAGAGAATCAAATGAGTGTTACATACATGCTAGCAATTATTATTAATATTAATATCAATTACTAACAAATAATGTCATTATTATGAGACAGGGATCACCAGAATGCCAAATAGATCCATGATACATAAAAAAGCTTAATGATTTTTGAGCTGTCTTATTAAAATTAAAATATTAAATATTAAAATATTAGTGTAGATAGAGTTTAAACAGGGCAGCTAGGTGGCACAACAGACGGAGTGCTGGGCCTAGAATCAGGAAGACTCATCTTGAGTCTAAATCTGGCCTCAGACACTTACTAGCTGTGTGACCCTGGACAAGTCACTTAACCCTGTTTGCCTCAGTTTCCTCATCTGTAAAATGAGCTGGAGAAGGAAATGGCAAACTACTCCAGTATCTTTCCCAAGAAAACCCCAAATGGGGTCACGAAGAGTCAGGCTGAACCGTCTAAACAATAATAAAAGGGCTTCCCCAGAGGTCCAGAAAAACAAAGAAAAAGATAATTTCAAGCACAATTAGTCAAATGGGTGGGGTGCCTGAGCTGGAACGGCCATGTGTCATACAGAATGAGCTGAATCCCATAAAACATTTACAAAGCAATGCAAGTTTTCGGGGAGCCGGTTCTCTGCCTGAGATACCTGCATGAGTAAGGCCTGTGTAATCAGCCCAGATTGTTCCCTTCCCCGGTACTCTGCCCAAACAGATCCCTCAGCATGCACATTCCATTGCCCTGATTTACTCCCTCCCTGCTACCTCCCAACTGACAAACAGCTCTGTCTTCTTTCTTCATTAGCTTGGAGTTACCTGCAAAAGGTAACTTCAGTTCACCCTCAGCCCCACACTGCCTTCAGTGAAGAAGGGAATTGTGGGAAGCATGAGGCACAGAATAGTCTCCTTCAGCCTGAAAGACAGAAGGAAAGGAAGAAAACCACAGGAGAGAAGGGAAGTTTGCATTAGTCAAGTTGGCTAGTAGCTGGAAGTTTCTATTGTGCACAAAAGGTGAGGTCCCAGGAGGCCAGTAACAGAGAGCTAGCTGTAAACTGAACTCTCACAGGCTCCTCTCTTCCAGCTGACCTCTGGTCAGTGTCCTTAAGAAACGGGTTAGGTAATGGAAAGAAAGCTGACCCCAAAGTTAGAAGCCTTGAGGTTGAGTCTTGGATGAGTGACTCACTGCCTTCCATTATTTCTAACCTTCATTTTTCTGAACTGTGGTTTCCATCTCTGTGATAATAAAGAATCCCTCATCCACTTGTAGGCAGTGTAAGTATTCAGCTTTACAAAAGGCTCTATAACCATTTTTGTTTGTTTGTGACAGACATGGCTGTTGCGAACTTTCAGGGGGAAAATAAAAACCTTTAGCAATGCAGACTGGAAATTATTTTGCAGTTTACCTCTGGAGACTTAGACTTTGTAGGACAAAGAGACTTGTTCCTGGCCACACACAGCCAGTATGTATTAGAGGCAGTGCTCGAACCCAGCTCTTCCTTATTCTAAAGCCCCTTTCTGACTCACACTGACTCTCGACATAAATAGAAGTGATTATTAACCATACATTCTGCAAATAGGTCCCATTTCAAAACATTCTTTGCTGAATTTTGAGGAGCTTGGTACCTTTCTGTCTATATCAGTTTCTTCAAAATGGAAACTTGGTTTCTTTCCTATGCACACTTCCCAAGGTTTTTCCAGTCACTAAGGTTAAAGGCAGACAGACAGATAGATAGACAGATGGATACAGATATATAGACATATATAGATACACATCTATGCACACATATATGGATATGTAAACACATGTGTAGGTATATATGCATATGTTTATATGGCCATCTATGGATCTCTATATATTTATCTATATTTCATTTATATTGAACCCCCTAAGTGCCAGGCACCATGCTATTTGCTGTTGTTGCTGTTTAGTCCTTTCCAAGTATCCGACTCTTTGTTGACCCCATTTGGTAATGATAACAATGCTGATGATGCCAATGATTGACTTATGACCCTATCAATCTTCCCACAGAAGTGTCTAAGTCATGCAACATATCTTGGCAAAGACACTGGAGTGGTTTGTCATTTCCTTTTCTGGTTCATTTTACAGATGAGGAAACTGAGGTAAACAAGGTTAAGTGACTTGCCCAGGGTCACACAGCTAGTTAAGTGTCTGAGGCCAGATTTAAACTCAGGATGATGAGTCTTCTTGACTTCCTGACTTCAGGCCCAACACTCTATCCACTGCACCACCTAACTGCCCCCCTTTCCAGCTCATTTTACAGATGAGGAAACTGAGGTAAACAGGGTTAAGTGACTTGCCCAGGGTCACACAGCTAGTAAATGTCTAAGGCCAGATTTGCACTCAGTAAATATGAGTCTTCCTGACTCCAGGCCTGGCTCTCTATGCACTGTGCCACCTAGCTGCCCTGGACGCTATGCTAAGTACTATACACATATCTCATTCAATCTTCAAAACAACCCTAGGAGGTAAGTGCTATTATCATCCCCATTTTACAGATGAGAAAATGGAGGCAAACAGAGGTTGAGTGACTTAAAGAAGTCAGATTCCCTACTGATGTCACTTGGGGATCTGCCATTTAATAGAAAGTAGTGAGGGAGAGCCCTTTGCCCCTCATCCTCAGCCCATCCTGGATGCCATTCTGGTTCCAAACCAGACTTGAGTGAATGGTTCTCCAGTAGCCTGCAGAATCCCATTCTAGTCAGCAGCAGGTCCTATATTATGGCTTCCAGGCCCTCCTTAATATGGAGGACTTTGGGTTGAGGAGCAGGGGAAGGAGGGTGGAAGACAGAACACAGTTATCCACTCTGGTACATAGCAAGACACCTCTGATTGCCCTGGAAATGCACAATAAAAAAGGTTTTATTCCAGTAAGAAAAGAAAAAAAAAAGCATGAACAACCAGGTTTCATGCTCCTACCTAAATTATATTCCTTTAAAATTTCAAACCCCACAGTATTTTTCTATTTCCATAGTAACCCTTGCCAGGAGACAGAAGGCTTTTTGAGAACACAGCCCTCAGAAGCTGGGATTTACCAGCATCTTGTTTGTGTGAAAAGGAGAGAGAATTTTTAGAAATGGCGATGCCACGCAGTGGCCTCGTGTATCAAAGAGAGAGCCACTGGGTAGCCATTTGCCCCCACATGATTGAACGGTAACAGTTGGCGAGGCAGGGCAGCATGGAATGAAAGCTGAATTTGGAATCAGGAGATGTGGGATTTGAATCCAAGTTCTAACATTTTCTAGCTATGAGACTCCAAGCAAATTACTTACCCCCTCTGAGCCTTTGTTTCCCCAACCATGAAATGAGAATAACAATACCTGCCCTGACCACCTCACAGGGAAAGCATTTGATATATCTTCAAGTATTATCCAAATGTGCAGCCTTGTTTTACGGGCACGAGAATTCTCATTATATACACCACCAGATGTTTTGGAAAGAAACTCTGTGAAGCTCAGTGGAGGTGACTGGAATTTGTTTGTGGAATCTTCTGGAAAGAAGGAGACAAGAGACGAGAAAGAAGAACAGAGTTCAGAAACAGCACACACATCCTCTTAAGGAAGAGAGAAATGCTGGGGTGGTATCGGTATCCTGAATCTGTTTGCTTCTCAGCGCTTGCGTACAGAAAGACCATGTAAGGAATTGTTATTTATTCAAAATTTCCTCTTAAGCAGAAGGCATCCCCAAAGTCTTTTGTTGCTGTTGTTGTTAAATTGTTCTTCAGTCATATCTGACTCTTTGTGACCCCATTTGGGGTTTCCTTGGCAAACATACTAGAGTGGTTTGCCATTTCCTTTTCCAGGAAATTTTACAGATGAAGAAACTGAGGCAAACAGGGTTAAGTGACTTGGCCAGGATCACACAGCTAGTAAGTGTCTAAGGCTGGATTTGAACTCAGGTCTTCCCGATTTCAGTCCCAACACTCTATCCACTGAGCCACCTAGCTGTTTCCCCACCCTTACCCCTAAATCTTAATCTAAAACACTGTACATACTCCAACAAAGTGGAGAGTTAACTGACAAATAGCAATCAATCTCTATATCAGGGTCCCTGACAAAGTGATTCTGATCAGCCAGTCGTCCACTGAGAAGTCCATCTTGGTCAGTCGTGAGTCAGTAAGTATCTCTGCTTACTTTGTGGGAGAAGCTGCCCAATGGTGATGGGTTGGGATGCCTTTGGTACCTTTCAGCCATGCCTTTGTCTTTCCAGCTTGCCCACCAAAATTCCATCAAAGCACAGGAGACAGATGAGTTCAGTGGTGCCCTTCTTGCTCATCGACTTTGAATCAAACATTCTTCCTGATTCCATCAAAGCTCTTCAGGTATGTAGGTTAGTTCTCTACCATAAAAAGGTGACTAACGAAAGGCTTTGTAGGTATGTAATTAGATGGGTAGTGACCTACCAGAAGCTATTTATTTCTTCCTAGGTGTACTAAGTTAGTTTCAATGATGATTAGTTAGCACCAGGTGCCTTGGACTTTGCAAACTTTGAAGTCAAACTTTAAATAATGATGATGATGATGACGAGGACGATGATCATGATGATGGTGAGATGATGGTGACCATCTCATGACCCTATCAGTCTTCCCACAAGTGTTTGACTGAGTCATGCAGCTTAGTAAACAATTCAAGCAAGCTATGCTTATTGAATCAATGAATGGATCGTCAGTCATTTATTAATCACCTATTATATGCCAGACACTGCACTCAAAGCTAGGGACCTATGGAGAAAAACAAAAACAACTCATGGCCTCAAGGAGCTTACATTCTATTGGGGAAGACAACATGTATGCATATGACTATGTACAAATTAAGTATTGACAAACATATTATGCCTCCCAAGAGATATAGCCATTTCAGAATCAAACAAAATGTTTAATATGGTCATTTTGGGCCAAGGGTTCAAGTCAAGTGTAATAAAGTCAACAAGCATTTATCGAATGCTTAAATTGTGCCAAGCACGGTGCTAAGCACTGAGGATGCAAAAAAAACAAAAAAACAATCCCTGACTTCTCTTTCTAATGGGAAGTCAAGCCCCCATTCATTGCAAACTACATATATGTGTATACGTGTGTTTGTGTGTGTATATGTATATACATATATGTATGTATGTTTATACATGCCCATATATGTATGCATACATACATGTGTGTATACATACACACATATATGTATGTATATGCATGCGTAGATAGATAGATAGATAATCAGAAGTAATGTCAGAGGGAAGGTGCTAGCATTGACCAGGACCAGGGAAGAATTCTTTCAGAAGGTGGGATTTTATTTAAGATCTGAAAGAAGCTAAGGAAGCCAGGGGGTAGAGATGGGGAGGGAGAGCATTTCAGGTACAGGAGACAGGCAGTTAAAATTCACAGAACTGGGAGATGGAGTGTTGTGTGGGAGGAATAGCAGGGAGGCCATGGTTACTGTGGAGTAAGTTGTGAGAAGATTGGGAAGGTTAAGAAGGACTTTGTAATCCAAAAACAGAGGATTTTCAGTTTTATCCCAGAAGTAAGAGGGAATTTATTGAATAGGGAATGACATGGTTAGATTTGTACTTTAGAAAGATCACTTTGATAGTTGAGTGGAGGATGACTCATGTAGGGAGAGACTTGAGGCTGAGAGACAAGGAGGAAAGCTCATCCTCTAGATGTGAGATGATAAGGGCCTACGTTTGGGTAGTGGCAGCGTAGACAAGACATGCAACAAAGGTAGAATTGACTGGAGAGATGTTACAAAGGTAGAATCAACAGTACTTGGCAATTATTGGATAGGAAGAGGAAGAAACAAGAATTTATTAAGCACTTTTAGTTTATTGTTATTATATTTATTAAGAATTTATTAGGTGCTAACCACTGTAATTTGTGCTAGGGATACAAATACAAGCAAAAAGAAAAACTGTTCCTGTCTCCAGGGAGCTTACATTTTAATAGGAGACAATACATAAAAAGGAGTTAAAAAGCAAGGAGTGGGGGGTATGGGGATATGATTTTGAAGTCCAATAAGTCAGGAACAAGGTCAGGAGGAGAATGAAGGCAGGCCAGCCTGGGTCCTTCCACAAAATGTAGGCTCCAGTAGAAACTCACCAATGGAAGGAAGGGGCAAGCCTTGCAGAGGGATATTCCAGGATGATCAGGCAGCAGAAATGGTGGACTGTTTGAGGGCAAGGAGACCCCAGGTGCTGAGGAAAGTTCCAGGATGAACCAGAAATAGAGAAGAAATGGTTTTGAAGTTGGGAAAATCAGGAATAGGCCTGGGAGAAGAATGAATGTAAACCTGGGCAACTAGAAATAGAGTAATTGTCTCAGAAGTAACATGGAAGTTAGGTAGAGGTGGGGAGGACCATTTTTAGTTCTGTTTTGGATATGTTGAGTTTGATACATCTACGGGACATCCAGTTTGAGACGTCCATTAGGCAGCTAGAGAAGTAAGAATAGAATCAGAAGAGAGGTTAGGGCTGGACAAGAAGATCTGAGAATCAATATGGAGATGATAATTGAATCTACAGGAGCTGATGACATCACCAAGAGAAATAGCATAGAGTGAGAAGAGGACTCAGGACAAAGCCCTAAGGGATAACCATAGTTAGGATACGTGACCTGGATGAAGAGTCAGCAAAGAAAACAGAGAAGAAGTAATCAGACAGGAAAGAGGAGAAGCAGGATAGAGGCAGGAAAGCAGGATAGAGTGTCCCAGAAACCTAGAGAAAGAGAGAATGTAGGAGAAGAGGTAATTAACAGCATCAAAAGCTGCAGAGAGATCAGAAAGCAAGAAGGCTGAGAAAAGGCCATTAGATTTGGCAAATAAGAGATCATTTGTAACTTTGGAGAAAGCAGCTTAGGGGAATAAATGAGGACAGAAGACAGACTGCAAAGAGTTTAAAAGAGAGTGAAAGGACAGGAAATGGGGGCACTGAGTGTAGCAGGCTTTCTCAAGGTGTTTGACCATGAAATGGAAGAGAGGTATAGAACAATAGCTAAATGGGATGGATGGAAACGATGTGTGTAGGGGACAAGGAAGCAGCTACTAGACAGGGAGAAATCAAAGATTAGTGAGAAAGTGGGTGTGATATGAGGGGCAATCTGCAAGAGAAGACAGAATGGAATAGGATCACTTGCTCATGGAGAGAGTTTTGCCTTGGCAAGAAGGGAATGGCATAAGGGAGGAGATGGAAGGGGAAGGTGTCTGAGGGATGCGAGATGGGCAAGAGGAAAGAAGAGGGAATGTCTGGAATCAATTTTTTCAGTCAAATCTGAATCAAGGTTCTCAGTTGAGAGGGTAAGGAGAGGGTGAATCATGGGAGGATTGAGGGGAGGCAGAAAAGCCACTATAGTGAGTGGGATGGTGAATTGACTAGGAATATGTTTTAAAATTGGCTTGATGCAGTGAGGGCACAGGTAAGATTATGTAGCCTAAATATGCAGAAGACTCAGCGCAGTTTAAAAGACTCAACTCATGTGTCACTGCTTGTGAGAGTCCTTTCCCAGTCCCCGTAGTTGCTGGGGTCTTTTCCTCTTGAGTCATTTTAGTCACATCCCACTCTCAGTGATCCCATTTGGGGTTTTCTTGGCAAAGATACTGGAGTGGTTTGCCATTTCCTTTTCCAGCTCATTTTACAGGTGAGGAAACTGAGGCAAACAGGGTTAAGTGACTTGCCCAGGCTCACACAGCTAGTAAATACAAGATTTGATCTCGGGTCTTCCTGACTTCAGACCCACCCACATGCTACCCACTGTACCACCTAGCTGTCCTTTCCTCTAAAGCTACCTTTTATTCACTCTGTATCGATCTTGTACGGCCTCTTTTATGTACATAGTGCCTTCTCCATTAATATATAAACTCCATGAGAGCAAGGACTGTTTTTCTCCCTTTCCCTTTGTATTCCCAAGGCTTAAAAAAGTTTACAATTGAAAATAACATGCTTGGAAACTGAGGGGATGCCCATTAATTGGGGAATGGCTGAATAAGTTGTGGTATATGATTGCGATAGAATACTACTGTGTATACAAAATGATAAGCAGGTTGATTTTAGGAAAATGTGGAAAGACTTGCATGAAATAATGAAGAGTCAAATGAGCAGAACCGAGAGAACACTGGATACAGTAACAGCAATATCGTTCCAAGAGTAACTGTGAATGGCTAAGCTATTCTGAGTTACATGAATATTCAAATCAACTACAAAGTATCTATGAAGGAAGATGCTCTCAACCTCCAGAAAAAGGACTGATAGATGGAAGTATGTATCACATAGTTTCACATACATACATACATACATACATACATACATACACAATATGTATGTGCGTGTGTGTGAAATGTTGGCCTTCTCTAGTGCAGGGTTAGGAGGCAGGAAGGGAAAGAATTTGAAACTCAAATGTAACCAAAAGATTAAATTGAAAAAAGAAAGAATATAATACGCAGCTTCATTACCTTCCTGAGCATTGAAAAGTCATCTTTCTTTTAAAATAGAGCTGAGTGCTTTTTTGTGGTGGCTAAGAATTAGAAATCAAGAGGTTGTCCATCAATTGGAGAATGACCAAATAAGCTATGGTGTATGGTTGTGATGGAATATAAGAAATGACAAGCAAGATGATTTCAGAAAAACTTGGAAAGACTTACACGAACTGATGCAAAGTGAGGTGAGCAGAAGCAAGAGAACATTTGTACATTGTACAAAGTAACAGCAAATATTATACAATGAAGAATTATGAATAACTTAGTTATTCTCAGCAATACAATAATCCAGGACAATCCCAAAGAGCTGATGATGAAACATGCTACCCACCACTGGAGAAAGAACTGATATTGATTGAATTCAGACGGAAGCATGCTATTTTTCTTTCTCTCTCTCCTTCTCTCTCTCTCTCCTTCTCTCTCTTTTTTTATTCTTTTTTTATTTGGGTCTTTTTGAACAAGATGACTAATCTGGAAATGTTTTATGTGATTACTCATATATAAACTGTATCTAATTGCTTACCATCTCAGGGAAGGGGGCAGGGAGGGAGAGAGGGATATAATTTGGAACTCAAAACTTTTTTTAAAAGTTTAAAAATGTTTTAACATGTAATTGGGGGAAAATAAAATATTATTTCAAATTTTTTTAAAGTAAGAGCCGAGTACTAACAAAGTAGAAATATTTTTCTCTTAGGTGAAATGAATGAATAGCACCCTTGGAGTTGCCTCTGCTCACTCCTGTGATGATAGGGTCAAAGAATTGCTAATGTTTGATTGTTTTTATTTCATGCTTTAAGCAATTCCAGGCATGATTTTGACTGACTGCCAAAGCCGGGTGAAAAAGGTTATAGAATGTATAACAGAACAGGCTGTATTGTGTTTTTCAAGAAACACAACATGAAAATAATATGTCAGTGTTTCATTCAAAAACAGACCATGTAAGGGTATAAAAGAGTGGGGGAGGGGATTGACCTCAACTGCTCGTGAAACACTTAACAAATCCTTGTTGATTGATTGGTTGTATTTTCACATAATCACACACACACTACTATGCCCTCCTTTTCTCTTTGAAAGGAAATAGTAAGAAATATTATCATTTCAGTCTGAAATCCTTTTGCATTCACCTGAATAGAAAACTTTATCAATACTTAATCAACTTCCAAGGGGGAGGGGCCAGCCCTGCTCTAAAATCCTGTGCTTCATCCTTAGTAAATGTCTATTCTTTTTTTTAAATCATTCTTCCCTTTTAAAAATATTTTTAATTTTTAGAAAAAAAAATTATTTTTAATTTTATTTCCATAACATAGTACAATAAAAAAAAAGATGATTGAACATGAAACTGCAGATCTACTATGTGTAACTTGCTATTCCTTTTAAATATGCAATTATCATGTAAATTTCTTTTTTCTTTTTTTTCTTCCCTCCTCCCCAGCTGCCCCCCTCCCCTAACACACACACGGCTACCTCTAGTCACAAATAGTATATGTAAAATTATTCTATACATACTTCTCTTTACCAGTTCTTTGGTTGCAGATAGTGTCTTTCTTCATATGTCCTTTATAGTCAATTTGGGCATTTATAAAGAGATTCTAAAGGGAAACAATCAACACTCTGAGATGAACCCTGATTCTCTGAAAATAAGTTAGGGTCCTGACCAGACTAAGAGCAGGAATATGTTTTCATTAATCCATTTAAGAATAGTATCTCTTTTCCCCCTTAGACCAAATTGAATAATCTCCAGGAAGACCAATCATTTTCAAGGGTATGCCTCCTCGGCACAAGCATTTCTATAATTCTATTGAAGCAAATTACCCTAAAATTGAACTTTGTACCCCTGCTTACTCTTGAATGGGGAT